>NC_138184.1:171960203-173160203 GCF_964194105.1 Spermophilus citellus
TTGCATTTCCCCCATGGTATTTGGTATAGTCTAGAACTTTTCTGCTAAGCAAGGTTCCCCCGTTCTGGTTTCTTTGGCTGGAGATAATGGGTGTGTGTTTCTGTCTGCTCCTGTCAGCAGTTCTGTTGTGTTCTTTTCTTTAGCTTCCTGTTTAGGATATGAGATGCAAAAACTGACAGCTCTTATTCTTTGGGACCTGAGGTCCCTAGAGAGTTTGTAGCTGCCTTCCTCCTCCTCCTTCTCCTCCTCCTTTTGCAGTGTTAGGCAAGTGCCCTCCTACTGAGCTACACCTCCAGCTTTCTTTTCTCTACTTTTTGGTCTTAGGTTTCTTCTGGATATAATGTCCAGCATTTTTATCCCTACAGTGGGAAAAATAGGGTCTTGATTCAAGTTTTGATTGAATGATCTCTCTCTTTGCCATGCCAAATGGAAAACAATGTTATGCATATACAGGCAGATTCCCAAATCTTTTCTTCCTCACCCTCTGTACCTCCTACTTCCTCTCTGTTTTATGCAGATCTACCCTTTTAGTGCATACAGGAGTGAATATGAATAAGCTGGTTGACTAACTGTATAATAGACTTTGGGAATTTGGACATGGACCCTTCCATTGGGTGTGGTGATGGGTGAATGAGGTTGGGACAACTGTGGCTCTGAGGAATAGAACATGGAATGTCATGGCATGGAGGCTAAAATTATATTGAACCCAGATAACAGAAAGAAAGGGTATTTCCAGCTTTAGATCAAGCTAATGCTAAAGCCATATGCTCTACATTATTCAATTCCATGAGCCACTATGTAGTTGCCTTTTTGCATAAGCTAGGTCAGGGAAGAGTTTTTTGATGCTCATAATGGAAGAATTCAATACTTGTATACATTTTGACCTACAAATTCTACTTTTAGGTATGATTCTACAGAAATACTTGTATGTGCTTACAAAGATATATATAAAAGTACATTGGGTCATTATACCTTAAAGCTGGGGGTAAACTAAGGGGCCATCAGTAAGTTCTTGGGATATCAATATGACCATTAAAGGGTTAAGAAGTCTATAAATGTATACTGTCACAGGAGTCTCTCCAAAATATATTGTTACACGAAAAAAGCAAGGTGTAAGGATAATACTTTCCATTTATGTTTTAAAAAACTTAAAGCTATGAACTGTGAGAGCATACTACATTAAAATTATTTTAAAAGATCTGGAAGTCTATAGAGCAAATTATAAACATGCTCCCTTTTGGATGGGATTGGGATTGACTACTATATGGAGGATTTGACTGACTCTGTAGTGTTTTCATCTTTTAAATACTGAGACTGTGTTCATGTGTTGTTTTATAGTTAAAAGAATAAAACATAAAAAGCTAAATATCTACATGATCCTTCTTTTCTTATAAATTAGAATCCCTTGGAGCAAGAGTCAAAGAAAACCAAAATGTATTCCAGGAATTCAGTGCTTTTGTATTCAGTCAGTTCACCTTTCCTGTTTTCTGACTTCCCCAGTATTTTTCACAACTTTTGGCCACTCAGTCTAGTGTGTTCAGCCTGCAAGTACTAATTACCTTCTAACTACTTCTGCCATTTACTACTTCACTCAGCCTATTCTCTCCTGAGGTCTGAGACTCTTCATTGTTCCCTTATCTTCTGGGTAAACTTGAAAGGAGTTTGCTTAATGAACTGCAGTTGTCTCCAGTTCCCCAATCTGCACATCACACCCTCCTTCTGTGTGACTGTTTTCATTTCCTTTAATATTTCAGGAAATGGAGTCTTCTGGTATTTTGAACAATTCAAACAGCAATAAGAAAAAAGATTACAGACAACTTATTTGCTAATTCTGTAAATATGAGATACACTTGTGCTAGTACCCGAGACATAACTAACGATATCATGGTCAGTTGGGTATTTGATTAAAACTTTATTCAATAATTACCATACCAACATTTGAGTACTTATTATGTGTGGCACACATTATACTAAAGACTTCATTTGTTCTTTCTCTTGATCCTCCTAACAACATATGAGATAGGTACTGTGATTCCTAAGTTATTGATGGGGGGATAGATTGAATAATTTGTCCAGAGTCACACAGCTTCCAAGTGACAGTTACAATTTGAACATGGGATTAGTTTGGCTCCAATGTCTGTGTGCTTACCCACTATGTTTGGTTATCTCATGGCTAAGTTTCAGTGCCAAATATGGCCTACAATAGCAAACTTGTCTTTAAAACAATGCACAATATCTCAGCATGGATAAACTAGTTCATTGAGTATTCTTTAGTAAAATATTTCACCATAAATCTTGATACAAAGCCCAGTGGGATTTTTTTTTGTACCATTGTTATTTGATATAAAACTTCAAATTAAAAAGGAAAACTTTTGTTTTAATAGCATCTGTATACCTTTGAGAAAGACTTGCAAGTTGTCAGTTGCTCTGTCAACAGGGAGAAAACTTTACTTGGTAAGTCAATCTTTCTTGTTGCTACATATCAAGAACTAACTACATCTTTTAAAAGTTTTAAAGTATTGGATTTTAGGATATTTGATTATTCTACAACAATAAGTCTGGGAAAGAAATGTTCTTGGGAAATTATTTTGGAAATTAAGAATCTGCAGAGTAGACCTACAAAAAAGAATCCTTTGCATTCTACCTTAATGTTCCATAACAAAGCCTTTAAACACTTGTTTACTTCAGGTATAAAACGGTAAACTTTAATAAGATACTACATGTATCAATTGCTAATGGATTTTTTTCCCTTTTTCCATTAGCTGCAAGTTTAGTTCAATCTATTGAAGAAGGTAGAAGGAATGAGCTACAACCAGGTAATGAAACTATGCTTTTCTTGATATATGGTAGATGATTTATTGTACTAAGTCAAATGCCAAGCATCTTTAGAAAAAGCTTTGTCTTGCCAAGCATCTTTAGAAAAAGCTTTGTCTTAGAATAAAAAGGCAGTGATGATTTAAGCATGATCAAGATTTTAAGACTTATTTAATTTTTCAAGTAAGCATGAAGGTCCAAAAAATAATCAAACAGTAAATAGCAAAAGTATTAAGGTGATAAATATCACCTGAAGACTGAGGCTGATATGACACTAGAATCCTATGGCCAGAAGCTGTCAGAAAAAAAAAAAAAGTTTTGGGAAGTCCCAAATACCATTTTAAAAATTCCTGATTGGGAGATGAAGTCTGGGACGCGCCCTGGATGATCGGCGGCGAGGTTCCAGAACGGGATTGCAGCGAAGCGGATTCTGGGGCTCCTGCCAGTGGCGCACTGGCCGCGCTGAGTGCTGAGTTCCAGCCTTGAAACAGAGGAGAGAACCGGTCCAGTTCGATACCAGACACCGGTCGGAAAACGGAGGAAGACTGCAGCCGCCAACATGGAGAGCTGATGCAATCATCCCTGTTTTCTACTGATCTCAGCTCATTCAACTACGGAACAGGTGATTCCAGGCTGGTATTTGCCTGCGTCGCGCAGACAGATCGCTCTGGCTCGGGACGGGAATACCTGAGGAGAATACTCTTCGGGCTTCACCCCTGGCAAGGCGGGCGCTGGACTTTGAGCGGCCAGATTCTAGTTCCCCGGGTTGCTTTGGTCCAGGGCGGGAGATCCGTCGGGGACTCCGGGCGGAGGCCAGTTACAGGGGGACTGTGCGCTGAGGGGCGGCGTGGCTCGGGCTACCGGAACAGTTTGGCCCGAGGCTAGGGAGCCCGAGGGAACTGTGTCTTTGACCCTGCCCCTGGCTGAGCGTACACTGAGCTGGGAGAGGTTGGAGCTGCCAAGCTCGGGCTCCCGGGGCCGTCTGGGCCTGAGGCTGGGGTTCCTCTGTGGAGCCTGCACCTAGCAGAGTGAGGCAGGGATCGGAGAGGCTGGGTTCTGGCTCCCATGGCGGTTTGAGCCCAGGGCCGCGGAGCCTGCGGGGACCGCGAGCTGAGGCCAGCCTCAAGTGAAACTTGCGACGAGGGGCAGCGAGACTCTGTCTCCTGGAACAGTTTTGGCCTGAAGCTGGGGAACCCGTGGGAAGTGCGTCTTAGACTCTGCCCACAGCGGAGCTTGCACCGAGCAGGGAGAGTCTGGTGCGGCCAGGCCTGGGCACCGAGCAGGGAGAGTCTGGTGCGGCCAGGCTTGGGCACCCGGGACTGCTTTAGCCTGGGTTTGGGGAACCCGCGGCGGTTGCTCTGAGGAGCCTACGCCTAGCAGAACGTGGCGGGGATCGGAGAGACCGGCTCCTGGCTCCCGAAGCGGCTCAGGCTCAGGGTTGGAGATCCTACAGGGTCTGCTTCTTGGTCCGGGTCCTGCTGGGTGCTGCGGGGGCCCGGGGGGCAGAGTGGAGCTGCCTCCTGCGCCCAGAGCAGGCTAAGGGTCCCGCCGGTGTGGTATCACGACACCCCAACTGCAGCTGGGGCCGAGGAGAGTAGCCGCCCACGCCTGGAACAGGACCAGCGACCAGACGGCAGGGTAGCCAAGTCAACCCACTTGGAGTGGAGGCAGTGAAGAGCTGCCGTCTGATCCTGCAGGGTAGGCAGTCCTACGTCCCACTGGCAGGACAGGCTCGGCAGCCTGCCAGTGTGGTGGACAAGTAGCATCAAGGCAGTCACGTCACACTGGTTGGAGTGGGGGTTGAACAGAGCCGCCGTCAGCGTCCGGAAGGAGCCCAGAGACCCGTTGGAGAGGCAGTTAGGTACCCCCACTGGGAGTGGGGGTTGAGCAGAACTGCCGCCCAGGCCCGCAGGGTGGGCAGATCTGAGACCCACCGGTGGAACAGGTTTGGAGGCCGACCAGCGTGGTAGACACGTCACATCAATTGGAGTAGGGGTGGAGAAGAGCTGCTGCCCACGTCCGGATCAGGACCAACGATCCGAGGACGTGGTAGGAACGTCACCGCAATTGGAGTGGGAGTAGAGTAGAGCAGCCACCCGTGCCCGCAGGGCGGGCAGACCTACGACCAACCAGCGTAGTGGATAGATCACCCTGATTAGAGGAGGAGCACAACCACTACCCGCCCTACAAGAGAGATATCCCAACTATACAAGAGCAATATAAATAAACAGGGGGAAAAATTTCAAAAACACAACAGTTCCACCAAGCAGAAAGAAACGCAAGCAATATGAAAAGACAAGGAAAGAAAGGACCACAAGCATTGCAGGTCAACTCAACTCTAGAAGAGGTAATAGCTGCAACAGACGGAATGTCAGATAAAGAGTTCAGGATATACATGCTTCAGATGATCTGGACTCTCAAGGAAGACATGAGACAGCAAAATCAGACAATGAAAGATCACTTTGACAAGGAACTACAGAAACAAATCCAGGAAGTAAAAGATCAATTACACAGGGAGATAGAGGTAATAAAAAACAAACAAATAGAAATCCTAGAAATGCAGGAAGCGATAAACCAACTTAAAACCTCAATTGACAATACTACCAGCAGAATAGATCACTTAGAAGATAGAACATCAGACAATGAAGACAAAGTATTTCAACTTGAGAAGAACATAGACAATTCAGCAAGAATGCTAAGAAATCATGAACAGAACATTCAAGAATTATGGGATAATATTAAAAGACCAAACTTAAGAGTCATTGGGATACAGGAGGGCACAGAGCTCCAAACCAGAGGAATGAACAATCTAGTCAATGAAATAATTCGAGAAAACTTCCCAGACTTGAAGAATGAAACAGAATCCCATATCCTAGAAGCCTACAGGACGCCGAAAGTGCAAAATCATAAGAGATCCACACCTAGACACATTATAATGAAGATGCCCAACATACAGAATAAGGAGAGAATTTTAAAAGCTACAAGAGAAAGAAAGCAGATTACATTTAGGGGCAAACCAATCAGGATAACAGCTGATCTCTCAACACAGACTCTGAAAGCTAGAAGATCCTGGAATAACATTTTTCAAACACTGAAAGAAAATGGGCTCCAACCAAGAATCGTGTATCCGGCGAAATTAAGCTTCAGGATGGAAGATGAAATTAAAACCTTTCACGATAAACAAAAGTTAAAAGAATTCGCAGCTAGAAAACCAGCTCTCCAAAAAATCCTTGGCAAAACATTACAGGAAGAGGAAACTGAAAATAACATTGACAACCATCAGTGGGAGGTAGGACAGTAAAGGGGGGAAAGTAATCAAGGAGGAAAACTATCAGGTTTAGTAACATAAATAAACAAATATGACTGGAGGAACAAACCAAATCTCAATAATAACCCTAAATGTTAATGGCTTAAACTCACCAATTAAGAGACACAGGCTAGTCGAATGGATCACAAAACAAGATCCAACAATATGTTGCCTACAGGAGACGCATTTGATAGGAAAAGATATACATAGACTGAAAGTGAAAGGCTGGGAAAAATCATTCCACTCATATGGACTGCGGAAACAAGCAGGAGTGTCCATACTCATATCAAACAAAATAGATTTCAAGCCAAAGTTAATCAAAAAGGATAAAGAGGGACACTGCATACTGCTCAAGGGAACCATACACCAACAAGACATAACAATCATAAATATATATGCCCCAAACAACGGTGCAGCTATGTTCATCAAGCAAACTCTTCTCAAGTACAAGAGTCTAATAGACCACCATACAATAATCATGGGAGACTTCAACACACCTCTCTCACCACTGGACAGATCTTCCAAACAAAAGTTAAATAAGGAAACTATAGAACTCAACAACACAATTAACAACTTAGATCTAATTGACATATATAGAATATACCACCCAACATCAAGTAGTTACACTTTTTTCTCAGCAGCACATGGATCCTTCACAAAAATAGATCATATATTATGTCACAGGGCAACTCTTAGACAATATAAAGGAGTAGAAATAATACCATGCATCTTATCTGATCATAATGGAATGAAACTGAAAATCAACGATAAAAGAAGGAAGGAAAAATCATGCATCACTTGGAGAATGAACAATAGGTTACTGAATGATCAATGGGTTATAGAAGACATTAAAGAGGAAATTAAAAACTTCTTAGAGTTAAATGAAATCACAGACACAACATATCGGAATCTATGGGACACATTGAAAGCAGTTTTAAGAGGAAAATTCATTGCTTGGAGCACATTCCTTAAAAAAAGAAAAAACCAACAAATAAACGATCTCATATATCATCTCAAAATCCTAGAAAAAGAAGAGCAAAACAACAGCAAAAGAAGTAGAAGGCAAGAAATAATTAAAATCAGAGCTGAAATTAATGAAATCGAAACAAAAGAAACAATTGAAAAAATTGACAAAACCAAAAGCTGGTTCTTTGAAAAAATAAATAAGATCGACACACCCTTAGCCATGCTAACGAAGAGAAGAAGAGAGAGAACCCAAATTACTAGCATACGGGATGAAAAAGGCAATATCACAACAGACACTTCAGAAATACAGAAGATAATCAGAAATTACTTTGAATCCTTATACTCCAACAAAATAGAAGATAGTGAAGGTATCGATAAATTTCTTAAGTCATATGATCTGCCCAGATTGAGTCAGGAAGATATAGACAGCCTAAACAGACCAATAACAATAGAGGAAATAGAAGAAACCATCAAAAGACTACCAACTAAGAAAAGCCCAGGACCGGACGGGTATACAGCAGAGTTTTACAAAATCTTTAAAGGGGAACTAACACCAATACTTTTCAAGCTATTTCAGGAAATAGAAAAAGAGGGAGAACTTCCAAAGACATTCTACGAGGCCAACATCACCCTGATACCTAAACCAGACAGAGACACTTCAAGGAAAGAAAACTACAGACCAATATCTCTAATGAACCTAGATGCAAAAATCCTCAATAAAATTCTGGCGAATCGGATTCAAAATCGCATCAAAAAAATTATACACCATGATCAAGTAGGATTCATCCCTGGGACGCAAGGCTGGTTCAATATACGGAAATCAATAAATGTTATACACCACATCAATAGACTTAAAAATAAGAACCATATGATCATCTCGATAGATGCAGAAAAAGCATTCGACAAAGTACAGCATCCCTTTATGTTCAAAACTCTAGAAAAATTAGGGATAACAGGATCATACCTCAACATTGTTAAAGCAATCTATGATAAGCCACAGGCCAGCATCATTCTGAATGGAGAAAAATTGAAGGCATTCCCTCTAAGATCTGGTACAAGACAGGGATGCCCTCTCTCACCACTTCTGTTCAACATAGTCCTCGAAACACTGGCCAGAGCAATTAGACAGACTAAAGAAATTAAAGGCATAAAAATAGGAAAAGAAGAACTTAAATTATCACTATTTGCAGATGATATGATTCTATACCTAACAGACCCAAAAGGGTCTACAAAGAAACTATTAGAATTAATAAATGAATTCAGCAAAGTGGCAGGATATAAAATCAACACGCATAAATCAAATGCATTCCTGTATATCAGCGACAAATCCTCTGAAACGGAAATGAGGACAACTACTCCATTCACAATATCCCCCCAAAAAATAAAATACCTGGGAATCAACCTAACAAAAGAGGTGAAAGACCTATACAAGGAAAACTACAGAACCCTAAAAAGAGACATAGAAGAAGACCTCAGAAGATGGAAAAATATACCCTGTTCATGGATAGGCAGAACTAACATCATCAAAATGGCGATATTACCAAAAGTTCTCTATAAGTTCAATGCTATCCCAATCAGAATCCCAACAGCATTTCTTGTAGAAATAGATAAAACAATCAGGAAATTCATATGGAATAATAAAAGACCCAGAATAGCAAAAACAATGCTAAGCAGGAAGTGTGAATCAGGTGGTATAGCGATACCAGACTTCAAACTATACTACAGAGCAATAGTCGCAAAAACAGCATGGTACTGGTACCAAAACAGGCGAGTGGACCAATGGTACAGAATAGAAGACACAGTAACCAATCCACAAAACTACAACTATCTTATATTTGATAAAGCGGCTAAAAGCATGCAATGGAGGAAGGATAGCATCTTCAACAAATGGTGCTGGGAAAACTGGAAATCCATTTGCATCAAAATGAAACTGAATCCCTTTCTCTCGCCATGCACAAAAGTTAACTCAAAATGGATTAAGGAGCTCGATATTAAATCAGAGACACGGCGTCTGATAGAAGAGAAAGTCGGCTATGATCTACATACTGTGGGGTCAGGCTCCAAATTCCTCAATAGGACACCCATAGCGCAAGAGTTAACAACCAGAATCAACAAATGGGACTTACTCAAACTAAAAAGTTTTTTCTCAACAAAAGAAACAATAAGAGAGATAAACAGGGAGCCTACATCCTGGGAACAAATCTTTACCCCACACACTTCAGATAGAGCCCTAATATCCAGAGTATACAAAGAACTCAAAAAATTAGATAATAAGATAACAAATAACCCAATCAACAAATGGGCCAAGGACCTGAACAGACACTTCTCAGAGGAGGACATACAATCAATCAACAAGTACATGAAAAAATGCTCACCATCGCTAGCAGTCAGAGAAATGCAAATCAAAACCACCCTAAGATACCATCTCACTCCAGTAAGATTGGCAGCCATTAAGAAGTCCAACAACAACAAGTGCTGGCGAGGATGCGGGGAAATGGGTACACTTGTTCATTGTTGGTGGGACTGCAAAATGGTGCAGCCAATTTGGAAAGCAGTGTAGAGATTTCTTGGAAAGCTGGGAATGGAACCACCATTTGACCCAGCTATTCCTCTTCTCGGTCTATTCCCTAAAGACCTAACAAGAGCATGCTACAGGGATACTGCTACATCGATGTTCATAGCAGCACAATTCACGATAGCAAGATTGTGGAACCAACCTAGAAGCCCTTCAATAGATGAATGGATTAAAAAAATGTGGCATCTATACACAATGGAGTATTACTCTGCATTAAGAAATGACAAAATCATAGAATTTGGAGGGAAATGGATGGCATTAGAGCAGATTATGCTAAGTGAAGCTAGCCAATCCTTAAAAAACAAATGCCAAATGTCTTCTTTGATATAAGGGGAGTAACCAAGGACAGGGTAGAGAGGAAGAGCTGGAGTAGAAGATTAACATTAAACAGGGATGATAGGCGGGAGGGAAAGGGAGAGTTAAGGGAAATTGCATGGAATTGGAAGGTGAGCCTCAGGGTTATACACAATTACATATAAGAGGAAAGGAGGAGTAGGATAAAAATTATATAAGTGGAAGAAACGATTTTTAGTAGAGGGGGTGGAGAGAGAGAAGGGGAGGGGAGGGGAGGGGAGGGGAGGGGGGATAGTGGAGAATGGGATAGACAGCAGAATACATCAGTCACTAGAAAGGCAATTTATAAATCAATGGAAATGTAACTGATGTGACACAGCAATCTGTATACGGGGTAAAAATGGGAGTTCATAACCCACTTGAATCAATCTGTGAAATATGGTATATTAAGAACTATGTAATGTTTTGAACAACCAACAATAAAATATTATAAAAAAAAAGAATTCCTGATTGGGTAGTGACTGTTACCTAGCACATTGTGAAAAGCCTACCAATACACAGTAAAAAAAAAAAAAAAATTCTCATTTGCCAAGGCCCACTTAGTACTTTATTAGTCATGTAACCCTCACCTTTTTAATCTAACATTTTGTGTCATCCATCTGTCCATAACTCAACAGTATTGAGTAATTTCTGTGGGTGAGACACTAGGCATCGTGCTGGGGATACAATGCAAATGTCTATGGTAAGTAAATAAGAAAAATAGTGTCTTGTTTCCATTTTAACATAGAAACTGGGAAATATTTCTTCTCTTTTATAGGGGGTGGAAGGGAGTTCAAGAGCTATAGAGATGTGGTGTGGTGTGGATCCCCCATGGGAGTCTTTACAGGGGAAGCCACTACTGAGCTTTAACTTTTCGTTGTCCTGTGGGGCTGTAAGTCCAGCAGGGTCAGCTTTTCAATTTAAGAGAAGTCTGGACCTTTATGTAATATATATGTATGTAAAAGTTGGTTCAAGTTTTTAAAAAAATCCTGCCCAGGCAATAACCACCACCTGTGGGCAGGAGCAAGTGTGTGGACTACCACCATTCAACCTCTGGTCTAGTGGATCACGTATCAATCCCGTACTGTTCTGATCCCAGGTGCTTTCCATCTGGTCTATTTATTTGGCATTTAAATTTCTTCTTTGTTAGCTTAGTTCCCACTCAGCATCTGATGGAAAAACCCTTTATACCTGTTTTTCCATAGGAGGTCTATGAAGAATCCTGGGTTTCTCATGACACATGTTCCCAGCCCAGAGGCAGCTTTGAGAGGCAAGGAGACCAGAGTTGAGTCTGGACGGGTCCTACTTGGAGTGCTCAGCATAATAGCTTATGGCAGGTGTTGGTGGGCAGGAGCTTTCCCTGACATCTCGTTGTATTCATTGCCCTTGCCTCCCCTTGCCCTGATACACTGAGAACCTGCTTCTGTACCTCCTTTTGATAGTTCCCCAGAACTCTCTGGTCCTCTTAAAATTAGGTGCAAAGCTCACTTCGGAGGAGATAGAACTGAACTAACTTAAGCAAAATGTGATCTAGACCATTGGTATCCTGACCCCTAAAACAAGGGTCTGCAAAAAAACAGGATCTGGCCTTGATCTCCTGGGGTAATAAACCCCTTTGTCCGAGAAAGGAAAGGCCTCACTGCTTGGGTTTCTGGAGATGGTGAGACTGGGCATCTATACACAACCTTGGATTTGCTACCTGTATCTCCCAGTTCTTGTTGTGCCGCATTCCTTTTAGCCTTCGACATACTTTATTCTGTTAAACCCAGCTGCAACTGTATTTTTTACTTGATGTTCATCTACGCACAATTGTTGTGCAGAACAATAATCTTTAGTGACTGTGCTATAAAATGTCCTTTCAGATCAAATTTAAAATTTTATTTGATAAAACAGTAAATTATATGCAGATTTTCTTGCTCAGTCTTTTAAGCTTGCACCTATAGTGAGATTATCTGCTTGTATCTTTAAAAACATTAGAATGAATATTGTTAGTTATTGCATTGGGTATTTCATAGCTTTAATTAGCTTACCTTTATGCTGGCCACTGAGGTGAGAACCAGCTCTGTCCCGGTGTAATTTGACAGTGCCTTACCTTAGTTGCTCTGCCTACTTCTTACTTTCTACCTGGGGCCTTTGGGAAAATTTCTTTATTGCCTATACTTGTTCAGCCAGGAAGTATGGTTGGAAGTGATGCACAGTAGGGCAACTCAGGATCAATGAACTAAATGGGGCTAATTGTTCCCTGTTTCCATCCCTAGAATGAGTAATTCTGAGGTGCCCCGCAAGCACACTGAGTTCGACATGCCTCACAGACATCATGGTAGAGAAGTGAGGTAGGAATTTGAACAAGTCAGAAGCTCAGCTGAGAGTTTGGGGGTGGAGATATAAGTCATCAGTGTTCATCATAGGAAGGTTTCATTTTGTTAAGATTTCAGAAATGATGTATTTTAGAGTCGAATATTTTGTCCTTTGGATGGATATTTTGGAAAGACTTAACCTTTCCATAAATGATCTTGTAAGCCATTTGATTAAACACACACACACACACACACACACACACACACACACAGTTTGCTACAAGGTGTTACTTAACAGTCACTTAAAATGAGATTTGTTTTTTCATTGCAAAAGAGACAAACTAACATTTTTTTTTCAGAGTTCTGAAAAAAACTGCATTGTAAAACATGATCCACATATTTTACAATGCAGTTTTTATCAACAGTGCTTCTCTCCTTGGCTGTGACCACACAGAATTAGTGTTTTATTTAGAAAATGGATTTTCCTGGGAAACCAGGTCCAGGCTGTCCTCCACACTGTCCCCTGTGGAGTTGCATTTGCCACAGTGCTGCCGGCAAGCAGCAACTGGGGTGATCACATGTGTTGGGGCCCCATTGCCACTGACTCCTGGAGATCCATTCAGTGTTGGGGCCAGTGAAGAGCTTCAGAGTGTGGTTCAGTTCAGGAGCCACACTAACCAGAGCTCCTCCAACTCTCCCAACCTTGTCACCAACTCTTGAGATATACCATCTCTTGCATCAGAACAGGTTCTTCTGCCACCTTCTTCCCTCCCATATCATGCCCGTCCCTGTACTTTAATCTTGCTGTGTCTCTTCCTGGGACATCCATATCCTGCCTGGCTGCAAGTTCCCCTTTGGTGATATCCTCCCAGGCTCCACTGATATTTTGATTTTTTTTTACATTTTTTTGTGGGGGTGGGGTGGTTTCAGGGAACACTTGACCACTGAGCCTCATCCCTAGCCCTATTTTGTATTTTATTTAGAGACAGGGTCTCACTGAGTTGCTTAGCACCTTGCTTTTGCTGAGGCTGGCTTTGAACTCACAGTCCTTCTGCCTCAGCCTCCCAAGCTGCTGGGATTACAGGTGTGCATCTCTATGCCCCACTTGATTTTTCTACATTCTTAATACAAGTTTAGCACTTCATGGAATTGTAGGATTTTTATGACTGAGAGTGATTATAGAAATAATCTATTTCTGTAGTCTTTTATGTTAATAACAAGGTATTATGGCCTAGAAAAACTTGGTGATGTGTTGAAAAGTATATTACGTTAGTGGCAGAGCCAAGATTAGGAATGATGTCTCCAGAATTCTAATCCAGAATGCTTCCTGCTTCACTGTGAAAGCACATGGTATGCTACTGAGGGAAATTCCTGTTTGCAAAGGTTTGCTCTTAAAATTATAGCAGTTATATAACTGAATGTCTGGGCTTCACTAAAGAAGGAGGAAATTAGAAATACTTCTTTTCTTGAAGATCATCCTATTTTGAAGATAAGAAAATTTAGCTGATTATCTTATTTAAGTATAAATTCATACTAAAAAGGCCAAATATGAGTTGATTATTTTTCCAGTGAGAAAGTTTGTTCAGTCCCCCCACCCCAATTTTTCCCCCAAGTTGGAATATATTAACTTTTATGGCAAGAGATAAAATAGTTAAATGTTGTTTATCCTATTTAATAATTTAGTTACACATTTAAAATATTGATATGGAAATTTTCCTCCACCCTACTCTCCCCTTTCACAGAACATTTTATTCTGTTTTTTCTTTTTGTGAAATGCTTTGACATCAATTTCTTTATTATTCCTAGAGCCATTTTTTTAAATTATCCAGCAGATTTCTAAGCCTGCTCACCCTTGCCTCTGTCCCGATTATGTGGAATACAACCCTGTTGAATTGGTATACAAACCTGTCACTAGGATTTTTATCCTGAGCTATAAGTCTTTTTCTTTTTCATTAAACATTTTTTGGGGGTTATCAAGGATTGAACTCAGGGGCACTCAACCACTGAGCCACATCCCCAGCCCTATTTTGTATTTTATTTAGAGACAGGGTCTCACTGAGTTGCTTAGTACTTTGCTTTTGCTGAGGCTGGCTTTGAACTAGTGATCCTCCTGCCTCAGCCTCCTGAGCCACTGGGATTACAGGCATGTGCCACCATCCCCTGCCCAAACATTTGGTTTTTAGTCTACAGTTAGATAACTCATTGCTTTCTTGGTTTTTCAAGTGGTCTTTAAGAGACATGTTAATAGAACGGGTCCATCCTTCATTGTTAAGCCATATCCCAGAAGTTGTTTCACATTCTTTACCTTTTTTTAAAATCAGTGCTGTCATGTTACTTTCTTAAATATTGAAAATTGGTATTGATTTTCAGGCTATTGTACTGTTCCCAGATTGTACATGATTCAAAATAAAGTCCTTGTGAGAGCACCTGATCTTTATTAGAGACTTAAGCACTCAATACAAGGCAACACTTTGTTTTCTGAGGGTTAGTAGCGGGGGAGGGGGATCTCTGACCTAAATTTGGATATCTGTGGTAAACCCCTTCCAGCCTGTGCCCAGGACTTCCTCCTAATCATTGTGTTTTATGACATTCGCTCAGATGTGACACTGAGGCCCTAAGTGGGCCATTATCACTGTTCCTGAGGGAAACCAGCCTGTCCTACTGATAGGTGCTGTCAGCCATAAACGTGTTTGTGCATCAGAAATATCTTTATACTTTCATACACAATATTTGCCATTGTGCTGCAGAATTGGAGTGACACTGAGATGTGTTTATTTAGACTTAGAAACTAGGGGACCTGTGAAGCTATGTTAGAAATGGCTGAGGAATGGGTGGGAGCTTGTTCCTCGCTTCGAGCATATTGCCTTGTGATGTTTTCTCTATCTATTTTGGAGCCCCCTCCCCACCATCCCGTCCATGCTGGGGATCAAACCCAGAGCCTTACAAATGCTAGGTACTAAGCAACCCCTGAAACCTACTTTGGGTGACAAAGGGTAAAAGTGAACTTTAAGAAGATTCCTTTTCTTTAAGGAACGGCTTAATGCAATAGGAAACACAGTTACATTTTCAAAACTCAGATGTACCTGTATTGCAAATCTTAGAATCTCAATAATTTGTGGAGAGATGAGGCCATTGGAATCCAGTTTGTGAGGCACTGGCATCCATTGCTGGTGAGGGTTCAAAATGACATCATCTTCTATTTAAAAAATCACTTGTATTTCAGATGTGATGCTTTCCCCCTGGTGTCTGCTGCTGTTTACAGGGACGATCAAAAACTTCCTTTTGACATTTGCATTTTTTTGAGCATCCTTTGGTCCTCATAATACAATGCAGCCTCCTTACAGTGTCAAGAATGTAGAAGGCAGGTCCTTTGACACAGTGATTGCTCTTTGGGGGTCCTGGAGTCACACATTATCCCTGGAGAGTGGAAATGGGATGGAATTACAGTTTATGTCACCTCAAGGGACTTTATGATGATGGGAAAATTGCTTTGTGTGGTGTAATAGGATTTACCAGGAATTCCTCTCCCTTCTTGCTTTGGAAAAGATAATATGATATTCTAATGTTTACTTCTAAAAGCCTTCTTTCCTCTGTAGGATCAAAGTGCTTAACTTTGCTGGTTGAAATCCACCCTGTTAACAATGTGAAGGTTCTAAAAGCAGTGGATAGCTATATTTGGGTACAGGTAAGGAAGCTTGTCATTTATCACTTATCTCATTAATAAAAAGGTATGAAACCTAGTGGAAAAATATTTACAAAGTGCTTTCACATGCATTATCACATTTAATCCTCAAAGCAATCTTGTAGGTGGATACAGCTGGATACACTGTCTCTTCCTTTATAAACATGGAAATTAAGGACTCAAGTGTTAGTTTCTCTGATTCTGCTACACCATGACTTGTCTGATGGCAAGGCAATATTTTTGACGTGATAAAACACTGGATATTAAAATATGTTTATGGTAAACATTAACGGTTTATTTACCCAGTCCAGTGGTGCACACCTGTAAACCCAGCAACTGGGAAGCCCGAGGCAAATGGATGTCAAGTTCAAGGCCAGCCTTGGCAACTTAGATCCTTTCTCAAAATAAAGCAAAAATAAACAGGGCTGGGAATGCAGTTCAGAAGTAGAGTGCCCCTAGGTTAAATCCCGAGTTTCTCTCCCTCCCTCCCTCCCTCCCTCTTTTTCTCTCTCTCTCTCCCTCCCTCCCTCTTTTTTTTCTCTCTCTCTCACATACTCTCTCTCTCTCTCTCTCTCTCTCTCTCTCTCTCTCTCTCTCACACACACACACACACACACACAGTTAATGTAATCATATGGTTGACAGATTAATTATCTGTGACTAAATGACTTAATAAACCCATGGATTTATCAATTCCATGGATACAGAAGCATTTTGTGTATAATGGCAGGTGGATTACTATCTTCTTTATTTGCAGATTCCATGTTTGCAAATTCTCCTTGCTAAAACTGATTGGTAACTCAATATCAACACTCAAGGCCCTTTCCTCATCATTTACAGATGTGCTGAGTGATGAAGAAATTCAAATCACCTGAAGTGAAATGTCCCCAGCAGACGTTGAACAAGGAGAGCTTTGCCTTGTTTTGGTTCTCATGCTGTAAACAGGGAGGCTTGTGCCATATTATTCTAATTTTTGTGCTTTCATTGGTGATTTCTCTGTTTTAAATGCCCCCCCCACCCCGGCCAGTGTATTGTGGAAATGCTTTCTAGTGTTCCTAGGGGCGGGAAGGCTGTGATGTGCCTTTTTTAGAGAGAGTATGTGTGCTGCTTAGGTACATTTCATTCTGGCATGAATCATTACTTCCCTAACTTGGCCCTGAGCTCAAGGTTAGGGAAGCAACAATATATATATAAATTCTCTTTTAAACAGAAACATGTAAAATCGATGGGTAATACATAAGTGTTATGAACAGAAATGTTAAGAACAGAGGCTCACAGTAACCTAGCCTTGTTTTTCCCCTAGGCAAGGTTAGTGTGCAGTAGACAGTGTTTTGGTGATTTTATGGATCACAGTTGCCACAGATAACAAGAATCAACTGTGCACAGACATCTTAGGGCTTAATTTCCCTCTGCATAATTTCAGATTCTGCTACAGGTCAAAACATTCCTTTTGGTCTACCTGGGGTCCACTGGTGTCACGTGAAGTACCTGCTTCTCCCTTCCCACCCCACCCCCACTCCCAGCCAGCAGCCAGCACGTGTTAGGAGAGGGGTTGTCTCTCCTCTGTCCTGGGTCCTCTGCTGTCAGCAGTCCTTCCAACTGTGCACTTTTCTTTCCACTCCTGTTGTTTCTAGATGGGTTTGGCCTGGAACTCCCAAGCTATATTTCTCCCCCCTGGAAAGTCTGTCATCAGTGCAGGGGTGACTGTGGGACAGAGGCACACTTCCCTTTTCTGGCCTGTTTTTGGGCTTCCCTACCCAGTGCAAATAACAGACATTATTGAAGGTTTGGGGCAACTAAAGGGAATTACAGCATAGAGTTTTTATAAGTTATGCAACATTGTGAGTAGATTAAAAGCCACTGAAAATTATGTCAGTTGAAGTGGTTAAAACTATGAATTTTATGTGAATTTAAAAAATTAAAAGCATATGATATATGACAACATTTATAGGCCAAAAGAAAAGAAAATTTCCACCCAAATCAAGTACAGTCTGCACACATTCTGTGGACCCGTCTCAGTTCCTAGTCCTGCTCCCTGCTTCTCATGTCTGTGCCTCTAGAGAGAGAAGCTCCTCCAAACCTCCATGGCTTATCTTCACCTTTTCCCTCCCTTCCTCCTCCCCACTTAGAGTGATGCCATTTCACAGTCTACTGGGTTCTCACTGAGGCCTATCTCCCTTTCTCACCAAAATATCCATGGTGATCTCCAGTAGTACGTTTCCCTGGTCACCAACTCAGAGGATCTTCAGCAGGACAGTGGTGGGTGGTGCTTGCACCCCAGTCTGGTACCCTTTGAGAGATCCCTACCAGTATGAGGTGCATCTTCCAGATAGTTCCATTGTGTAAATATATATACCCCTCTACACAACTAGACTACCTTCTCCCCAAAGACTAGCACCAGTTCTCAGTCTAGCTCCATACTTGTGAAAATAGATGTTTCCTTAAATACGTGTAAAACCTGCATAACTTCCTATTTAGGATGCACTTCTGTAGAGTTGTATTTGAAGCCCCCCACCTTTTCTTTTTAAACTTTGGGGCTTTGCTCTAAGGCTGCCTCATAGTAGGAAGAAAAACAACCATCACCTGGATGGGCTTTAAAAAAAATCACTTTCTTACTGGTCACCTATGCAAAGACCAGGCAGAGGGGTAGAGGTTGACAATTATTAATGCTGTAGCACCTCATGTTCCTAATTTGGCAGATCTCCACCATCTTGGTAGACCCAGGAGGCCATACTGTCTCCTATGGGAGTATCTCCTTATTTTGAAACACTGAGTCTTTGCTCTACTATTATGTGTGTGGTGCCAATTATTTCTGCTTTTTTTCAACCCCAGTGCATGGTGTGTCCTATTTGTGCACAGTTTCACAATTATGAATAATAAACTCTATATTTTTGTAGCCAATACCACATTGCTATTTATTTTGTAATTTAAGGTTATTGCCATGAGGAATGGTGGGAAGTTTTGCTTTTCAATTCTGAATGTCCTTTTTGTATATGCATGTATGTGTGAATTGAACCCAGTGCCTTGGGTATGCAGACAAGTACTTCACCACTGAACTATGTCCCCATTTCTTTACTTTTTTTTTTTAATTTTAAAAGGGAATTTGACTATAAACACTTAAGTTGACCAGTTCTATTTCTAACTTATGAAAAATTAGGACACTAGGTAATGTATTTAATCATTTTCCTAAGTTTTAGTAAGACTGATGACTATAAAATAGAAATATAAAAAGTTATGTCCTTTAATAAAGTTTTTAAGTTTTGGGGGCAGGAGGAAGGACAAAATTTACTGGTGGATCTTACCTAGTAAGCTGTTTTTTATGCCAGAAAATGAAATTGTTGATTTGCAGTCACCTTTTTGATGATGAAAGAATTAAGTCACTGGAGTCATCCCATGACCAGTTTTCCTCATTATCATGGTTGATAGGATCAGGCCTTGTGGTGCAGGCTGCCTGCTTTGTCCTATAAGGATCCTGCGTAAACCACAAAGAAGGAATGAGGTGAAATAAGTCTTTTCTTCCCAGTGGTGATCATTCTGTCTTTGAGGCTTGTACATTGTCAACCACAGGCCACATCATGACTCACTGAACTTTTTTGGAAAATCCCCAGTTATGTCGTGCTTTGTTTCTGTGGAGCAGGAATTTGGAAGTTGCAGTGGGGAGTATGTTTACTTGGTCCACAAATTATACACTAGGTTTAATTGTACAACAAATAGACTGATCACTTTATTTTTTGTGAAAAATACTGTATAAATGTTGTTTGCATTGCTTCTTCCAATTGGCTTCAGAATCAATATTTCAAATAGGAAGTATCATCCCTAGAAATAGCTCCAACTATTGCTTTATTGTTTAACTATATGGAGATAGTGTTGTGCTTAGATCAACTTCCTCCTAGAAAAACTGAGGTCCTGAAAATTTCTACTTCCTGTGTACTTTGACCTATGGGGTATGTGTATGTGTGTTTCCCCTGAACTATTGTTTGGCTTCCAGTCCCCTGTATGATATATAGTAGTGCAGCAATTAAATACAACTTCTGAAATATTTGTGCAACCAAGACAGACACTTATGATTTCGATTAATTTGCTTTTTACAGTTCCTCTACCCACATGTTGAAAGTCATCCTCTCCCACAGGACCAACTGTTACTGATATCAGACGAGAAATGTAAGTGTATCTTTAAGTTCCGTGTGGGGGCATGTGAATGACACATGGTTTCCTAATGAAGTGTGGACATGAGTGAATCTTCTAGATGTCTTTGCCATTGCTAAGGGTCCTCTGATCTTTGTCCATTTGAGACCTAGAATTCCTATGGAAGAGTTTGTCCTTTGGTGCCCCCAAGTTCTGCTCAGTTTGCCTGTCTTGGGAATGACAGGATCCTATATACATAGATCTCCAACTTCGTCACGTGGTGGGATGTGTGGAGAACAGTTGTGCTGGCTGTTTTTGCATTTTTCAGTCCTTTCTTCATTAGGATGTCTGTCCTAGGAGATAACTTTAATACCAGGAGAAAGAGGCTTGGATGGAGAGAAGGAAAGGCTTTGGTTGCTAGAAGAATTCCAGATCTGAGGACACATACCAACATGGCCAAATTCAAGTAAAAGCAAATAAGATTGTGTCATAAGAGCTCACGTCCTTTCATGATGTTTTCAAATTTGGGAAGTGGGGAAGGACAAAACCCACTGGTGGACTTGTCTAGTGAGCCATCTTTTGTTTATGGCTGGGAGAACAGGCTTGAGGGCTTAGGTGTGTGTTCAGTCCTTGTTCTGCCACTCAATTTCCTGTCTCATGTTTTTGTAAGTAGAACTGGCAGAAGGTGTGACTGAATCAAAATTTAATTGCTGGGTGCAGTGGCACACACCTATAATACCAGTGGCTGAGGAGGCTGAGGCAGGAGGATCACGAGTTCAAAGCCAGCCTCAGCAATGGTGAGGCGCTAAGCAACTTAGTGAAACCCTGTCTCTAAATAAAATACTAAATAGGGCTGGGGATGTGGCTCAGTGGTCGAGTATCCCTGAGTTTAATCCCCAGTACTCAAAAAAAAAATTGTTATAAGAAACCATCTGCAAATTGACATTAAGTCTTGGGGTTTGGTTCATATGAAATTAACTCCAATAAAACTGCATCTCCCAAATATCTTGCATGATGAGTTTTCTATCTGTACATACAAACACAAGTTTGATATTTGGACATTGAAGATAAGCCCTGCTAAGGTGCCCTGTTTACCCTATAAAGGCTGATGGCATAGGGGAGCAAATACTGATTGAGGGAAGAAAGGCGCAGAAAGACAACATGCCTCAAGTATCGGTGCTATAAACAGAGATATGATAAATGGTGGTATAAAAGTGTATTAAGAATTGTATGCAAAAAAATAAGAGCTCATATATAATGGCATAATTTGGCATGAACATACTTTATATTCAGAGTTACAAAAATTGTGCTGTGAATGGTTAATTATGAATGTAATGCACTCCACTATTGTCATCTATGTAAGAAATAAATAAAAAAAAGAAAGGAAAAAAAAAGAGTGAAGCAAAAGTGGGTATTGAAATAGACTAAAGAAAGGGGAAGAAAGGCAGGTTTTTGTGTTTGAGTCTCTACTGTTAGTCTGATAACATTGTTTTATAGCAGTTGTTTAATCTGTTACTTGTGTAAAAATTTGCTCACAACAGACAAAAATATACTGATGTTTTTATTGAAGTTTCAATTATCTTTTTTTTTTCAAGATATTGAGCAATTTCATATCCAAGTCACCCAAGAAGATGGAAATAGAGTGGTAAAGATTTGAAATTTCTTTTTTGTCAGTTTTCTTCTACAAAGAACCATGTAGACTGTTTAAAGATTAATGCTATCAACATGTGGTATTTTCTTTATTTGAAGTCTTTTAAATTATAGGCCTGCTATCATAACATGCAAAACAAAGCTATATGAGAAAGTTAATTATCGCCTTTATCTCCATGTCACCCCTGTCAATCTGTTTCTTGGAGTAACTAATAATAGTGTCCATGTGGGTCTTTGCACAGCTTTTGCCTTGCTCATGCAAACTTGCACAAGGTTAGACACACATACATGGGGAGTTCATTGTCCTCACCAAACTAAAATTATAATATGTACATTTACCAGCTACTTTTGTGTTTATTTTTTTACTTACTATGTCAGGAGTAAATAGGTTACTAAATAGAAAAATAATTGTTTTTCTAATTTTATGCATATTAAACACATAACAAATGAGATCATAACATTTATGCTGCAGTTTTCCGTTTTTTGTTTGCTTTCCACTTCTCCCTTTCTTCTTCCCCTCTAACTTATGTTCACCACCTGGTATGTATCCTTTCATACTTAACAAAATCTCCCACCCCCACCCCAGCACACCCAGGGTTGATTTGTCATTCGCTCTTTACCTCATTCAGTTTTGTGGTGTTACCTGTAAGTCAGCTAGAATAGCTCCAATTCATTCTGTTTAGAAGCATGAACAAAAAACCCATCATTTTCCAGTCATTCTACCATGGATGGATAGTCACTTGATTTTCCAGTTTTTCATTTTTATTTTTGCATTAAAAATCATCAAGAGCTGGGTGTGGTGGTACATGCCTGTAATCCCAGTGATTTGGGAGGTTGAGAAAGGGGGATCACAAATTTGAGGACAGCCTCTGGAGAGAGTTAAATAAGATGGGGTCAGGAATAGGGAATGAGTGTGAGGACTGTGCAGGAAGAGAGAGGGGAGGGGCCCTTATCAGCTGCCCAGAAAGGATTCTGCTGACCAACTTGGCACAGCCTCAGCATTTCTTCACCCACATGTGCTCTTCGAGGGGCAACTCTGTCGTTCTTAAAGGATTCCATGGCTGCTGCATATAGCAGAATGAAATTTCACGTGCTCACCACAGCCTCTTGCCTGATTGAGGTTATGGTATCATAATCATAACCATTTTCACAGAGAAGATGGCAACCAAGACTCACAGAGGTGAGGTAACTGTAAAGGGACAAGGTGGAGATTGGAACCTGGGTATGCCACTCTCATGCTCCTGTTTTTTGTCAGCACATCCCTTTAGTTGAAAGGGTTCTAATTTCTGCCCCAACCTAACAAATTTCAAAAAAAAAAAAAAAAAAGAAGAAAGAAAGAAAGAAAGAAAACGGGATGCATATAGAGGTTTAGAAAAGATGTGTGCTCTTGGATCCTTTGTCAAGTGTCACTTTCCTGTAGACTAAATGTAATGGACCTACCAAGCAAGAAATGGAGATATACTCTATACCTTGTATTTCCCTCAAGTTCCAAATTAGCTTTTGTGAAGAGATTTTTTTTAGGATTAGAGGTTAGGTATGAATATGGACCATTCTGATGATCTCCTTTTTCTTCATTTATTCTATCTTAACCTGTCTTCATTTTTTATTCATCTCTCAGTGTAGATTATTTTTGCTTGGTAAATGTTTTGAGGAAAGTAAATTAAACCTGGAGTCTTCTGCACATGAAGCATGCACCATACCACTGAAACGACACCCCCAGGCCCTGGAAAGTGAATTCTAAACTCATTTTCAGTTATTTTTAAGTCAGCTGGGGTGTCCAGAGGGTACTGGCAGGGTGCCAGATGTTGGGATTCTGGGTCTTGCTGAACTAACTGTACAGCCTTCCTAATCTTACCTCTCTGGGTCTCAGGTTTCTCACCAGTGTAAAGCAGAGGTTTGAATTAGATGATTTCTGGAATCCTCAAATTTTAAATTTCTATAGTTCTGACTTTGTTACTTGTAAACACATATTTTATACTGAACAGTTTGACTTTGCACACCTGATTTTTCTCTTTTGAATAAGCATTCCTTGAATGCTATTCCATGCTAGAAATAATCAAGATATGGAAAAATAAAGGTGCCGTAAAGAATGTAGGCTCACTTGAGGAAGCTTATATTATTAATTAAAGTGTCACTATATAATAGAAGATGCCAAAGCACCAGAGAATACAGAGGGGGGGGGAGCTTTGCCTTCATCTTGCTGAGGGGAGGGAAGACTTTGTGTTGGAGACAGCGCCCAAGTCACGTCTTGAAGGATGAGTGGTTGAGAATTTCTAAGAGATGGGCAATGTCATCACACTGGTTGTGGAAGACATAGAAGCATGCCCAAAGTCATGGCCAGACAGGGGTCATGGCAGAACTTCCTGTGTTCAGGCCTGAGTGTTTTCTTGGCATCACAGCCTCTGTCTTTGATAGTGAGGCCTTCTACTCTGCAGAGGTCTGACAGAGGGGCTTATGTCCACAGCAGGATATTGTGAATCTTCTATTAATGCAGCTATTGATTTTTAGGTAGGTGTAGTCTTGCCTCCAAAAACCCTGACCTGTCCACTAAACTAGGAACAAGAATAAAATAGTATATTTTAGAGTATTTGTGGGGGAACTACACCTTAACTTTCCTGGAAAGACTGTGTGTGCTGGGGTGCGGGAGGTGCTAACAATAAAATAGAAATATTCACACATATCACAGAGATGAAATATGCAAAATAATTCCAGATATGATCTTATAAACAATGTTTATAAAATCTTTTTTGCCTCTTTAGGTAATTAAAAATTATGACCATCTCCCAAGAGACAGAATAGCTGAGGATTTTGTTTGGACTCAGTGGGATATGTCAGAGCAGAGATTATACTACATTGACCTGGAGGTAAAAACTCGTTTTTATAGGAAAAATTTTATTTTGCCATTAGCATCACTAAAGTTTATTAATCACTACATTTTCATTGGTGGGAGCAGTCAGCAGAAGTTTATTAAAATTAATGAAAAAGTTTTTGTTACTACTTGTTCACTGCTTTCTTTTCTCTTTCTCCTTTCCCTCTTTTCCTAAGGTATTTTGTTGTGGTTTTTTTTTTTTTTTTGTGGGGGGGAACATGGGGGATACTATGTCACAATGTTTTCTCTTATAGAAATCAAGGAGTATCTTAAAGTGCCTCCAGTTTTATGCTGATCAGAGCTGTGATTTAATGGTAAGTCCAGAATGATCAGCTGTAGGAAATTTTATAACATGTTGCTCCCTTTTAAGAGTTGCCACCATGAACAACATTTTAGCCTTTTTAATGCCACAGTCTTGGCTGGGCACAGAATCACGAGCCACCACACAGCTTTGTAGATTCAAACAGCAATTCTTTATTCCCGAACTCACACCGGCCTCCACACACGTTCTGGGGCAATCCCAGTTCTCGATGCCACCCAATTCACCTACTCCACGAGGCTTTTTTTCCCAAAATGCTCTCTGAATCTCACGAGAACTCAATGGGAGCTCAGGCAGCAGGAACGCCCTAATTCCAGCAGCAATAATCCTCAACATCGAACTTCCCTAAAATCCAAGGTCTTAAACTGGGAACGCCCTTAACCCAAGGACCGGGATACTTCCTCAAACCTGATCAGCTCTAAACCGGGATCCGCCTTGGTCTTTGAGCAAGGTCACCTTACATGCAATGTCAACAGCGAAATCATTAACATGGGGTACGCTAGCAAGGAAATTTTGATGCGTCATTTCTACTTGGTAATGGCCCTCAGCATTTTAATGTTGGGCTAGTCACTTGGATGAGGAAGTAAAATAGGTCTTGCCATCTCAAGCCTTCAGCTCTATAACAAATGCATATTTAATATGGGTGAAAAGAGCACCTGCAGGAAGTCCCTACTAAGTACCCCATGTTATAGGAATAAGCATAAGAGTGGGACTCATAGTAAGTGTGGTCTACAGTAGATGACTTTAAGTGGTTGCAAGTGATTTGACCTGAAAGGACTTGTGAGTTTGGATTTGAAAATAAGGAGAGCCAGTAATAGGGTACAGTTTAATTAGCAAAACTCTAGCATTACTCCCAGGAAAACTACTGAAAGTGTTAGCCTCATTAGGCATCCCCAATGTCATTAGATGGGATGGATTGCCATGACTCTCTCATCTCTCAGCCATAGCCATTAATTCAGAAACCAGATAAGGGACAATGGGGAGTAAAGAAAAGATAGATGCACACACAGAAAAGCTCTGATGGAGCTTGACTGACTCAGAGCTGGCTTACTTAGCACATTTGTTATATAGGTTTTGTCATCAAAAGGTTATTTGTGGGAAAGTTTTAGCAGAGCAGACAATCTGAAGGATGAAGGACTGGCAAGACATTAGGGTCATCTTGTTATGCTCAGAATTTTCTGTCCCTGGGAGTTGGTGCTTGAACTCAAGGTCCCAACTGATAAATCTGAGCCTTTGCACAGGTGTCACCATAGCAACTGGGATATCTTGACCTGAACAGGTAGTTCCCAAAGCAAAGGCAGCCACGAGGGAGTCAGAAAGACCATGATTCAAATCACAGCTCTCCACAACAGATGATCCTTCCTCCTCTTCCTTGACTGTCTAGTATGGATTGGCTTCATGCCATTCCAGGAATTTCATTTACTCCTTTTGCCATTTTTGGCTTAGCCTGCCTTACGTGGTCATTCATGTCTTGTAAAAGGTTATTGCTT
This sequence comes from Spermophilus citellus, assembly GCF_964194105.1. Classification (NCBI taxonomy): domain Eukaryota; kingdom Metazoa; phylum Chordata; class Mammalia; order Rodentia; family Sciuridae; genus Spermophilus; species Spermophilus citellus. The sequence goes on from NC_138184.1 coordinate 171,986,631, forward strand.
CTCATTGGCCTATTGTACAACAAATCCATTTATGATATTTGGATCCAAGGCAAAGTTTGCCGAGCCTTAGCTCTTCAAGAAAGAAAGTATACATCAAGCTTGTGGTTGTATGCAAACTCCAGAATATTTCCAGTGCGCTTCCTGTGCCATGCATGTGGGTGTCAGCTCTGAGGATGAGGATGGTTAAGTGTCTTCTCATCACAGGTGAGCACGGCCTGTCATCACTTAGTGTCATTTTCTCTCTCTCTCTTTAAACAGTTTGAAGCACCTTTGGACATATCATTAAGTGACTCAGGATTTAAGTAAGTTATCACTTAAATAATTATTTAAGTAATTAAATAATACATTCCCTCATAAATGATGTGAGTGATCCCTGTAATGTACACACAGAAGTAGAGATGTGTCTCTGAGATATTTAAGTAGATAACTTTTTCCGTCAAAAAAATGCTGGACAACAGTATTAAAAAAATACATCAAAACAAACGAAAGTCTTCAATTAAGTTATTAATAAATTGTTATATTTATAGATATTTTTGGTCAAAATGATTATATTCCTAATTCATGATATGCAAATAAAGGGTCAGTTTGATAGTCTGTGTATCTTATTTTATATTCCTGTTCTCTATAGGGACTATAAATAACTTTAGCACAAACATGAGATTTTACATGTAAAGTCAACTTGTTGATTTTATTAGCCATTTATTTCTGTGGCACATCTCAACTTATTTTGATGTATGGAAGTACCCTTTTCCTCATGATTAAATACAAAGATTTGTAGGCCACGGAGCTGCATTTAGAATAAAACATCAAAACCCATGTTGCCTTCGAGAGGATGTAACAGGTCAATCTGCTTGTGGCTCAGCTGAGTCTCTAGCTCTGCTTTTCTGCTTTCCTTTTTACAAAGAAGGCAAGCTTTCATTTTTATTCCTGCGTACTTTACCTGTAGCAAAAGCCTCAGACTCTTTGGAAAAAACAAACATAAGGCCATCAAAACGAATGAAAGTCTTCAAGAATTAGAATAATGATAATCCTGAGCTGTGATGTATTTCACTAGATTTTCTAATCATATGAATATTTAGTTGTGCTTCTTCAGAAATATATGCTTCAGAGTATATCTCTAAATTACAAAAAAATATAAAAATGTAAGTTTTAAGTAATATTTATTTTTCTCTTGCTCATCCCACACTGTTTATGTACCATGTATTTTTTTAAATACTGTTGTCCAGCATTTTTTGACCAAAAAAGTTATCTACTTAAATATCTCAGAGACCCATCTCTACTTCTGTAGGTACATTACAGGGGTCACTTATATCATTGATGAGGGAATGTATTTTTAATGCATTCAATTTTTCCTTTATCTTCTCAGACTCATCAACTTTGGATATGATTATCGTCAAGACCAAGAAAAATTGTGCAAATACCTGACTCTGTGTGTTTTTACCAACCATACAGGTAGAACCAGGGTTGTATTTATCAATTTATTCCACTATACTCAAGTTCTAGCTAAAATTTAGTTATTGTTCAGCAATATGGATCCTGAAAATGAAATATAAAAGAGCTACTTCATTATATCCTTATTATATAGGTAATCATGTGGATTCACATACATACTAAATTGCCTTCTCCACTGTAGTTTTATTTTTTGCCTTTGGTGCTAGGGTTTGAATCCAGGACCTTGTGCAGGCTAAGCACATGCACTGTCAGTGAGTGACACCCTTAACCCCTCCACTATAATTTTATACATAAGCTCTCTGTATGAAAGAAGCTACGGTTAACAGGATCATTGTTCTAATAAGTATCATTTGTGTTGTTTTAACAGAGGGGATGGGCTTATATTTAATCCATATTTTTCTCACTTGCTTCATCTTTAAGCAAATGGTGTACAGAGATAGGGATACCTGTTGTGTCTTGTTTACTAATATGTTTGGGTTCTAAACCCATTTTTTTCTTTTTTTTTTTTTTTTTTTACTTTATAGGTGGTATTGTGAATCTTCTTTTTTTCAGGTCAGGAGACAGAATGCTAGGATGTCCTATTGTTAGTGGTGATAAGTGTGTTCATTTGGTTAAGTGGTGACCACTGCCTCCCTTGTAGGTTAAAAGATACATTTTTAACCTCTAAATTAACTTGTGGGTCATTTTTTGGCACCATGTGACTATCCTATTCCTGACAATTTTCCTCTGGCAGTTTTAGGGTCCATGTGTGTCACTTCCTGGTAGAGTTTTAAGCAGGAAGTAGCATAATTAGATAATCTTATGAGATCTCTGTGGCTGCTGTGTGAAGAAGGGGTTGTAGGAGGCCAGAGAAGTGGGGAGGTCAATAGTTAGGGTGAGACTGGGGTGATATGTGTGAGATGATGGGGGCCTGAACTATGATGGATTAAACTAGAACATGAAGATACCAGTATCTTCTACTAAACCCCCATATTATGCTCTCATAGCTTCCTATAATTTTCATTGAGAGGTGAAGGGAGCTAGATGAGTTTGAGGTGCATTTTGGTGAGGAAACTGAGAGGACTTGCTATAAATAAGTGACGAGGAATGTTTTTCAGGTTTCTGGCATCAGCAAATGGGTAAAGAGCGGTGCTGATTTCTGGGGTGTAGAGGTTTGAGTGGGGCTTATAAAGGAAGATGATGAGTTTCCTTTTGGGCATGTTAACTAAGAGGTCTGAAGTTTAGAAGAGGTGTCAGGACTGGTAATGAGTAAGTGTGGAATTTTTCAGAATATATCTGGCATTGGAAGCCACGGGAAGAGTTCAGGGTCAGAAAGGAAGACATTTAGAAATAAGATCTGGGAGCATAAACGTATTGAAGGTTAGGGAGAGCATCCCAGGGATAAGAAAGACAAATGTCTGGAGAGAGAGGAAGAACAGCAAAATAAATGAGGTGGTAGAGGAGCTGAAGGCGAGGGGCGGGGTCACACAAAGGAGAGGGGGTGGCTGGCTGGCAGGAGGAAGTGAGAGGTGGAGCCCGTTGGGTGTAGCAGTCCGGAGGTTACTGAGGTTACTGTGAGATTTCTGTGTGGGGTGATGGAGGTGAAATATTAATCGTGCTTGGTTGAGTGGAGCTTGAGAGTTGAAAATGTAACACTGTGTAGACACGAGAGAGGCAGCAGCTGAAGGTGGAAGTGGGGTTCGGGGAATATTTTTATTTTTGATGGTGGAGACTCTAGTATGTTCAAATCCTTACAGGACATATTTAATGAAGAGGATGATCATTGGTAGAATAAATTTGCTTAGGAGGTGGGATGAAATGGGATCTAGAGCTCACAGGGAGGGACCAGGGTAGCTATTTCCCTTGTACTTCACTTTAAGTCTGTTGGCTGAAACAATCATTTTAGGCTTTAATTTCGTGTGAACTTTTATTTATTTGAACTTTATTCTCGTAGGAATTTCTCCTGAACAGTAACCGATAAATGGGCTACCTATGACACCATATTTAACAAAATGTTAGCTTTATGGGGCAGGAGATATTAAAGCCTTTTTTCTTTTCCCAAGCAATGTCTGGGAGAGTACAAAATAAGCTTTGAAACAAAATTTAAAAAAAAAGCCTGTTGGAAAATGAGATGCTTCCAAATGTAAACATGAAAAAGTCATAGAACCAATCACTTGGTTTTCAACTATAGTGTTATAGTTAAAGCTTTGTCCCGGGGTTTTATAAACTGACTTCCAGACCACTCACGTATAATCGAATCAAGCCTTTATTGAAGCACACTGGTGGCGGCTGACTAGAACATAAAGCTGTTCCCCTGATCAGCCCCGAACAATTGCAAGGGCACTCCTTATAAGCCTGAAAACCACAGAAGGGATGTTCAGGGGGTCTAGCCAATGCAAGCAAGCCAGGTTACAGAAGCAGTCAAGCGGAGGGAAGCCTAACCAATCACAGTTAGCCCAGTCACCCCAGTTACAGAAACAGAGCCCCGTTACCCTAGTTACAGAAACAATACCCCATTAGGTAGTTCCATGTTCTTAAAGGTTTCTATAGCAAAAGGAAAAGAACATCTTGACCCAGTCATGACCCTTCTACTTGGCATGGTTGTTTTACAGGATGAAGTCATAAAACAAAATGGAGTCACATTTGCTTCTACTATCACAATAGTTTGCCAGTTCATATATTTCCCAAATTGGTTTTTAAAAATGTTTTTATTTTAACCTTTGTGATTAAAATAAACAAAATTTACTTGAGCAAAGTAAGGTTAGAGAAGGGAACATATAATCTAATCCAAATATGGCTTCACACACCAATTATTCACACTGATGATGATGACATAATGATATTTGGTATTCACTGGTCACACCTTGGTCATTAGGGAGAGCATCCCAAGGATAAGGAGCTATTTTGTCCTTTCAGCATTACTTTTTATGTTCTCAAAAGCATATTTGTCCTGAATTTGTTTGCTCCAAGAAATGAATGGGATCTCATTCCTCCCATATCTTCTGAGGAACGAGAGGTTAACGTCTAGATGATAGTTATATTCATGAAAGTTGGTGGTGGTGCTGCAGTGTGAGGCCTCTTGTGTATTATTTTATGAGTTCATCTAGGCTTTTCTGATAAATCTCTTACAATAAGAAGGTAAAGCAGTTAGAGACTTTAAGCATTAAAAAGGAAGAAAATATTCCATCCATGTCTGATAGGGGAAACTGCACTCACCTTATAAGTCAGTGGCTGTAGTTCTTTCTCATGTACCTGATCAGAAGTAGTGGGGACATGTGTCCATTCTTCCCTTTCACAAAATTGCAAGAATTTCTCCTTTTGAGCAGTTCATTTCACAGTGTTTTAGAAGGCCCTGTAATAACCATTCCAAGACATAATTTCCCTTGGAAAATTTCATAATAGTTTTCATGGTATAAATGGTTTCTTAAAGGTTAGCCAGTGTTGAGATATTATCTACATTTTTGATGAATATTTATTAAAAGTCTCTAGAGCCAGGCGTGGCAGTGCATGACTGTAATCCCAGCTCCTTGAAAGGCTGAGGCACGAGGATCATAAGTTCCAGACCAGCCTTAGCAACTCAGTGAGATCCTGTCTCAAAATAAAAAGGCCTTTGGGGCTGGGGATGTGGCTCAAGCAGTAGCGCGCTCGCCTGTCATGCGTGCGGCCCGGGTTCGATCCTCAGCACCACATACCAACAAAGATGTTGTGTCCGCCGAGAACTAAAAAAAATAAATATTAAAAATTCTCTCTCTCTCCCTCCCTCCCTCCTCTGTCACTCTCTCTTAAAAAAAAAAAAGGCCTGGAGATATAGCTTAGAGGAGAGCACTCCTGGGTCCAATCCCAGGTCTGCACATGCTACTAAGAGTATACTTTGTTTCAAACTGTGATTTCTTCAAACTTATAAATAGCAGCAAAATTTTTCTGGAATAATAATAGCAGCTAACATTTATAGCCAGATATAACTACTTTGTCAGAGCTTTTTGCACATTATTGTATTTAATTTTCACACAAGAACCTTATGAAGTAGGTTTTATATTTTTCTTTATTTATAGGTGAGGAAACTAAGGCTTAGAGAATTTAATTAAATCATCTTAGGCAATATACTTTAGTAAGCCCAAACTAAGATTCACATCCAGATATGATTTTTAGAAAGTGGTTCTCAACCTTGGTTGCACATTAGAATCTATTAGCTTTAAAAAAAAATACTGATGCCTGGGTCTTGCCAAGGAGATTCTTAGTTGATTGGAAGTGGATATTAACATCTGTGATTGCAAATAAGTTTAATGTAGGGTCAATGTTGAGAACCAGTGCTCCAAGGGCTGGGGCTATAGCTCAGTGTTAGAGCGCTTGCCCAACATGTGTGAGGCACTGGGTTCAATTCTCAGCACCACATAAAAATAAACAAAATAAAGAACTAGTGCTCTAGAACTGTGTTGGCCTATAAGGAAGTCACTAGCCATGTATTATTAAGTTGAAGTTAATTAAAAATTTAAAAAGTAGTACCTTAGTCACACTAGCCACATTTTAAGAGCTTAATGACTAACTCTGGCTAGTAGTTACCATATAGGACTATATAGGTTTAAAACATTTCTGTCATCTATAAAGTTTATTGAACAGCACTGTAGAGCTTGTGCACAGCTATTTCAGATGGATGTGTCTCTCTTTCCCTTTGAGTTTGGGTGACAGAATTAAACTACAACCTAACAATCTGGAAATATTTTCTTATTAGATCTGATTATGGTTCTCAGTATATGCAATTAGGTGTATTCAATTTACATGTTGCTTTAATTTTCTTCAAAACAGAAACAATTTATCCTCATTCTATAGAGGATGGTATGTGGAGGATTTTGTTATAGAGGAGGTTATGATCTTATTTTATTGACATTTCATGCTTATTCCTTAGGATAGATTCCTAAGATAATTCTTCAGTTTATAAGTCTGAATATATATAATTCTTTGTAAACCTACTTTTTAATTTTATTTTATTGGTACTGGAAAGTGAACCCAGAAACTCTGTAAGCTTCCTCTTCAGTCCTTTTTTATTTTTTGAGAGCTGGTCTCACTAAAGTTGCTGAGGCTGGCCTTGATTCTCCTGCCTCAGCCTCCTGAGTAGCTGGGATTATAGGTGTGCACTACTACCATGCTATTTTTGGGAGAGGTTGAACTAGTTCTCTTTTCCAGCACTCCTCAAGAATCTTCTTCCTACTGCTTCCTTGACAGCACATTGTTGTTTTTTTAAAAAAATTTGCTGAGTAATACAGTATCTTGCTTTAATTTTTCTTTCTTTATTGCTAGAGAGGCTTCCTTTTTCTATCTGTGCTTGCTAGCAGTTTCTTTCTCCTTGTGATCCTAGGATAAAATATAATGGGTTGTTTTTGATAATGCTTACTGGAGGAAAGTAGTCAAAGTGGTACTCTGCACTATTGTAATTCCTATGGTTACTATTTTCTTATGCTTTAGTAGTAGATTACTTTTAATCTAAGTAAGTGCTGTAATTTAAAGAAAAGTTGTTATTGGGTGATCAGTAACCATAAGAGTAGCAGAATCATTACCATTTTCATCTGATAGCTTTTTAAAATTTTGTATTTTCAAGCTGTTTGCAATAAAGTGTACTTCTAACAATACATTACAATTTTAAATGTCATTAAAATACAACTGTGGAATATTGTAACGGGATTTTTATAAATGTCCTTGAATAGTCTTCCTTAAGAAAATGCACATTTTTCTCCTTCCATGATTCTTTTATAAAGAAACTAGTAGAGAATAAAAAAGAAAATATTAAAAGCCACTAAGGTATAGGGGTGATAGAATTCACACAGCTAGTTAATATTGGCTCTGGGACTAGAACCTGAGTTTTAGGATGTCTTTCAAGTTTCTTTCTATTCAACAATGTCCTATTTCAGTCAGTCACATAAATGTTAACATAGGAGAGTATCCCTAATCTGAAAATCCAAAATGCTGAATGCTCCAAAATCTGAAACTTTTTGAGCCCTGATAATGATGCTTAAAAAGTTTCAGATTTGGGAGCATCTTGGGTTTTCAGATTAGGGATACTCAACCAGTATAGCCTATCAAAATATTCCAAATTTGTGGAATCCAAAATATGAATTACTTCTGGTTCCAGGCATTTCAGAAAAGCAATATTCAACCCGAGTTATTTTAAGCATAATGCCCTCATTTGTACATCATTGGTGAACATTGTTCTATCTAGTTAGCAACAACTGTACAGATAATGTACAGTTTTCCACATGGAGATGGGAAGGCTGAGGGTTTTCTGAGGTTGGGGTAAGTGAAGAATTCTGGTTAATTTGGAAAGACCACTCCATACCAGGTGCTTACTTTGGGACAAGCTTTCAGTGATCCAAATAGGGGTGAGCATGGGTTCAGACACCAAATTTGCTGCTACTATTCCATAAGAGATTACAGTTTACCTTTTAGTCTAAATAAACAAGACTGGACAACTTCTGTAAAGAGGGGAACATATGTTTTTTTTCATAAACTGGCGTCTCTACTATTAGTAATGATTGAAAGAGGCAAGATAGATAAAAAGACAGGGCAGTACATGCACAGTAGGAGAATTTCATGAAGTTTGGAGATGTTTCTAGACTCCCATTATTTCAGATATAATAGCATCTCTATTCATTTTTCTATCCATCAGTCACTTCTCACAACATATTGCTTATAATTGTTGATGCTAAATAGTTGTTGATTTGAAATTTCTTAGCAACTTGTCAATTGGCCACTTTTAGAATTTGGGAATAATCTGTGGTAAGATGGGGGCAGGATACCTAAAGGAATAGAATGGCTAAGCGGCTTAGGAAAATTACCTATTACACAGATTCTTTTAAATTCTGTTAAATATGTTCTTATTTCCAGGAAGCCTGTGTGTATGTTACAGCCCGAAGTTTGACTCTTGGGAACAAATCACATATTCAGTGTTTTACTTTCATAAAGGTACTTTATATTTATTAGAGTTTTTATTATTTTATTTATTAGAATTTCCTGAAGAAATTCACTAGTGATAAATATTAAATTAGCTAAATATTATATACTATATATATTTTTTGTCCTGGCATATATCTCTTTTTAGGCCCATGAACAAATCCTAATAGATGTATTTGCCTAGAGTATGTGTGTTTGCCTTTTGTTACTAATTGGAAAGTACCTATAGCTTTAAATCAGACAGTGACATCAGGTTTTAGTTTTAAGCTAAAATTGTGATCTCTGACCTTTAGACCTAAGATGAGCTATTGATTAGGCAATAGGCTGGGGAGCAGGAGCAAATGCCCAACCTTTTCCAGTTTTGCAGTAGGTCACAGCATGCCCTCTCACAGTTATAGTCTGAACCATAATAGGGAGTACTTATTTGTTTAGTTCTTCAAAATTAGCATTTGTGTAGTACTATGGGTGGAACTAAATTTTTTTTTAAAGTTGAATTTTTTCCCCTAAAATATTTAAAAAATATTTATGCCAAGACACACCACAATTCATTATTCTGCAGGAGTGCCTAATATTACCTAGGTGCTAGAGATCAAGGCAGATGAGTTTAAAAAATTTAATAGTGGAGAAACTAAAAGTGACTTTATAACTGGACATATATACATACCTACATAGTATAAATGTAAAGTTTTGTGGAATGTTTCCATACATTTTTCTCATGGTTAATGATTAAAACCAGTGCATGAACTATTCTGAAGACTAAGTTAGAATAGTAGAGTGAAATCCAGTATACTGGGATTAATGGTAGCCCAATCCCCTTTTTAACTAAAAGTGGGATTATTACTCAGAGTGTCAGAGGGTCTTAATGCCTACAAGTGTGGCAGTGAGCTTCGAAGCATGAGGGCTAATGAGCCATCTGATATTCTCCGTCTCTTAGATTATTAAGTAGATTTCTTTGGATCCTTTTCTCCCTGAACAATCTAATCCACCTCTTATGACCTAAGGTTACATAGGAGCTGAAAGCAACCAGTAGATTGTGCCTGCACTCAGACGATCCACCTTAATGCAGGCTCCCATGAGAATGAGGGACCCCATGAGATGGAGAAGTCATAAGGTGCTCGCTCTACCAGATTCAGTCATTTCTCTGGTTACTGAAATTGAGAGTGTTACCTAGAGTCACTGTCTTAAGTACAGTTCCAGTTGTTTCTGACATTCCTTCTCTGGCTTCCAGGATACAGCAAGACCTTCACTGCTGCTCTTGGGAGTGCTGGCTCACACGGGACACAAGGCATTACTTTCCTCAATCTTGGTGGGTGATGAGGAGATGTTCTCTCTCTGTTCTGACCTCCCAGTACATGCTATGCCTCAGCTTTCACGGTCCTATTTTCTTCTCTCTGCACCTCATTTTCTCATCCTCTTTGAGACTCGGCTTGTGATGACAGTCACCAATCCTCTTGACATCTGATGGGAGAAGGTTTTCTCTGAAACACACCCTTCCATTTGACTCCATTAGCTTTCGTGGTGGGAGTGTATATTCCCCCTTTAGAAAACGTAGGCTCTGAGCTTATGCTTTTGGTAGCAGTCCTTAGAACATGTGTTAGTGTTGATGTATGATGACCTTGGATAACACATTCCCTAACAGCTTATGAAAAGTAATACATCATCTTGACCCAAAAGGTCAGGGCCTTTTAGGAATTGTCCATTCCCTTTTGCTATTTATGATAAGGCTTATGGGTTCCATTCACGACCAGCTTAAAGTGAGTTGTTTTCATTGAGGAAATATGGCGATGGGAACCAGATGAATGTTAAACTTGGGAGTATTAGGGGACTCTAATGGTGTTTATTATATTTCCCTATTGAAAGGTGCTTTTCTAGGCCAATTGGAATGTGGACACAGAGTTTTTAGTATAAGAAGTATGAAATAGTTACTTGCCTACATATGGGAAATGGCACAATATTTATTTATAGATTGCATTCTATTAGTTTATGGTATTAATAACTCTTATTTTATGATTTACTTTTACATATGTGAAGTGTGTCAGTCACTTTGAGGTCAGTGAGTTTTTGTACATTTGACTTGGTAGTATTAGAACTTGAAATATATTACAAAAGATACTTTCATGTAATTGTGTTAGGTAACAGTAAAGGAACAACTTATAGAAAGTATTCCATTTACAAGCAATGGCAAAATATTTAAAGAAGGAAAGCTTCAGTTTGAGAGCATAGGATTCCTTGATATCCTTCCCCATCCCTGACCTCTGCTCCATCTGCTGTCATGACAAAGGTTTAGATAAGTACAAAGTGAGGGGACTGAAAGAAGTAAGAACCCATAAATGTTAAGTGCATACAAAGACCGTTTTTTTTTAACTACTTTATTATATTGTAATGTTGGGGGATTGAACCCAGGGCCTTACACATGTTAGGCAAACATTCTACACCTGTGCTATATTCCTCAGTCCCTAAGATTTTTTTTTTGAATGATATTATTGATGAAGTTAAGTATTTGATGCTAAATTGGCCAATCTGAGCAAATTTTAACATGATCTAAAACCTGCAGAGAATGGCCTTAGAGAGGCCTGGCTCCACTGCTTCCTGTGACAGGGAGAGAAGTATAAGGCTCCTGCGTCTGGGACCTGAGTCTTACTAGAGTGCTGAGTCAGCACGCCCAAGAGTGGTGTGGGAAACATCCCGCAAAAATAACCTAGCATTTTATGAGAGCAAGGGTTTCTTTCTCTTTTTTCCTCCTGGAGCTGAAAGCAACCAGTAGATTGTGCCTGCACTCAGACGATCCACCTTAATGCAGGCTCCCATGAGAATGAGGGCCCCCATGAGATGGAGAAGTCATAAGGTGCTCGCTCTACCAGATTCAGTCATTTCTCTGGTTACTGAAATTGAGAGTGTTACCTAGAGTCACTGTCTTAAGTACAGTTCCAGTTGTTTCTGACATTCCTTCTCTGGCTTCCAGGATACAGCAAGACCTTCACTGCTGCTCTTGGGAGTGCTGGCTCACACGGGACTTGGAAAGGGCAAGGCAGGATTTAATTTATGATCTTCAGAGTGTACAGAGGGCAGGAATACTAGAGCTTTGTAAAAACAGGCTGTTTTGACATAAGTTCTCTCTCCTGGAGCACATTTTGGTTTATAGGCACCAAACTGTACCCAAGACTTAAACTCTTTTAGAGGGGATTTTAATACAACAGTAGTACTTGTTTGAGGGATATATGTTTTGCTATTAGTTGCTGATAATTTCTATGTAACATTACCCAGTTAAAATGTGTCTTCTACTGATTGAAATATTAAAGAAATATTAAGATTTAACAAATTTCCATGAGCCTTAAACATATCTACATAAGAGCTATGCTTAAAAATACAAAAGCTAGTCTGGTGCAGTGGCACACGCCTATAATCCTGGTGACTTAGGAGGCTGAGACAGGAGATCACAAGTTCAAAGCCAGTCTTAGCAACTTAGCAAGGCCCTAAGCAGCTTAGTGAGACCCTGTCTCTAAATAAAATATACAAAAAGGGACTGGGGATGTGGTTCAGTGGTTAAGTGCCCTCGGGTTTAATTCCTAGTATAAAACAAACACATAAGTCTCAAATTTAAGAACAATTTTTAAAAAGCTATTATTTAATGAATACTAGAAGCTAACTATTTTACTTAAATTATTTTGGTCCTTGTTACAATTCTGCCTAGTGAGGGTATCCCCATTTTACAGATAATGAAACCAAAGCTGGAAAGGGTGAGATGTGTGATTGGACTTCTTTCATTGTTCCTCACGAGGGATACTAGGTCAGTTTCTCATTGCTGCTGTAATATACCACAAACTGAGGGCTTAAACAACCCAGACATTGCCTTGAACCTCTGGAGGTCAGAAGTCCAGAATGAGAGCTGAGGAGCTGAAATCAAGGCATGGCAGGAATGGATCCCTCTGGGGACTCCAAGAAGAATTTGTTCCTTGCCTCCTCCAGCATCTCAACTGCATCACTCCGATTGCTCTGTCACTATGTGATCCTCTTCTCCTCCATAGTCCAGTCTCGTTCTGCCTCCCTCTTATGAGGACTTTTGTGATCATGTTGGGTCCGATATTGGTACTCTCCCCATCTCAAGATCCTGATCATATCTGCAAGGTCCCTTCCATCACAGAAGCTACAATAGTCACAGGCTCTGGAAATTAGCATATGAATACTCCTAGGGGTCATCTTTCCACTTACCACAGGTCCTACCAACATTTTTGAAGAGAGAATCATTCTTTGGGTGAGACTGTCCTGCACAGTGAGGATTGAACACCCCTGGGCACCACTCAACAAATACCAGGAGGAATCCCCCACCCTATCCTAATGATGGTGATAACTCCAAATAATACATTTTTAAATGTCCCTGCCCCAGGGACCTTGTACCATCTTAATTGCCTAAACCCTTTCCACTACGCTTCACTAGGTTATTTCTGGTGTTTTTCCAACTGAAATGTTGACACGATAGTAAGATTATTAGCATATGTGTGAAGCACTTTAACTTCACTCAGTCCATGTGAAAGGACACTTACCTGATTGGTTTATACTCTTTCCTTTCCACAGAATGCTTTCTATGCCACTGGTTAGTATAGGTTTCTTTTCTTCTTTGAGAAAGAAATGTAGCTAACTCAAAATTGAAAATTTTCTCCTATATGAAATTCACTAGTACCACACAAATTTATTTTTTTTAAGATCCTAGAAAAGTTATTGACAAGGGCTCCTTCCACCCTCCCATTCTCCAGAAACCTATATTTATACTATGTTTCAATCTGGGTAAAAATGTTCTGGCTACACAAATATCTAGCAAAGGAACCACTAAGTTATGAATTCTAAGCAACTAGCTATGCAAAGAAACAAATTAGTACTTCAAAAATGTCAGGATGCCATAGAGATCACCTTGATGAGTATCATGGTTTCTTTATACAAGATGGTGGTGACGACCAGGAGTGACAAAGATGGGAAACTAAACTGCAGAGCTCTCCCAGCCTGACTATGGAGAAAATCCCATTATAAGCTATTCCCAACTTGTCAGATTGAGGAATGATTCATGTTGCTTGATAATTTTGATTCTAGTTTCCTCTGAGAGATCATTTAGATTGAAATAAAACCATGCATGACTTGGAACAAAACTATAGGTATAAACTTAGATAACCAATGCTAAATGTCTGAAGATAATTCGCCACAGATAGAAAAAAAGGAGACCTGGTTAGTCCTATGAAATAAACTAGCATCAGACAACTTGTTATTACATGGTAAAACCTTTTGTGTTTTGAGAGGTTCATTGAAAAATTGGGATAATGTAGAGTTCTGGGCCTTATGTGAACCTGCACAGGTTTTACCACTTATAGGTGATTTGAATCTTTGTCTTTTACAGAACGTTATGTGGCTGTTTACTTACCTGGTCATTTCTTTCATTTACTTAACATTCAACATCCAGACTTGATCTGCCACAGTCTATTTCTGACAGGTAGGGATAGTATTTTCTCCCATGAATGTGGTTCGTTTGGATTTGTTTTGACTTTAGTATCTATGTTTGAGTGTGAGAAGTTTCCTTTATCTGCTGACTTTTTTTTTTCCAGAAAATAACAAAACAAATGATACGCTACCTCATAGTTCTTTCCAGTCCCTGTCAGGATCCCTGGTACTGGATTGGTATTCTGGAAGGCTCTACAGAGCATTCTTTGACCAGTCCTATTTATTGCGGTTCCTATGGAACACCTCCCTAGATTGTGAGAAGATGGCTATATTGCACTGTGTGCTCTCTTGTGGACAAGATTCACAGTTCCTGGAAGGCCAGGTAAGAACATGGTAAATAGACAACACCAAAAGTATTTATTTGATAGTTTAAAAAAATGGAAGTTATTTTTACTTGTTAATAGTTAAGTGAGGATTATGGCCGATGTTGTGACTTGAACATATTCTTCCTTTGTATTTCCTTTTCATGGATCTCTACCAGACCTCCGACTATGAGGGTGTATCTGTTCTTTTGAGTAAAGTAACCACCTGCCACCTACATCCATGATTATACTTTTTTTTTGATTGTTCAAAACATTACAGAGCTCATGATATATCATCTTTCGTACATTAGACTCAATTGGGTTTTGAACTCCCATTTTTACCCCAAATACAGATTGCAGAATCACAACTGTTACATACTCACATTATTACATAATGGCATTTTAGTGACTGTAGTATTCTGCTACCTTTCCTATCCATGATTTTACTTTTTGCAATTTCAGTTATCCAAAATTAACTGTGGTCTGAAAATAATAAATGGAAAGTTTCAGAAATAAACAATTCATAAGTTTTAAACAGTGGTGTTCCAAGTAGTGAAATGAAACCTCACACTGTCCTGCTTGGGGTTATGAATCATCCCTTTTTTTAGTGTATCCATGCTGTATATGCTACCTGCTCATTAGTCACTTAATAACTCTCTCGATCATCATATCCATGGTTGCAGTGTTGATAGTGCTTGTTTTCAAGTAATCCTTATTTTACTTAATGGCCTCAAAGCATAATAATAATGATACTAGCAATTCAAATATGCTTAAGAAACCTCTAAATACTTAACTGAAAGTTCTTAATGAGAGAAGAAAAATCATAAACTAACATTGCCAACGTTTCAGAATAAGGTTTCAAGCATCCACTGGGGGGGGGGGGTTAGAACATATTTATTCCCTGAAGATAAGGAGAAACTATTGCACTCTTTTCCACATTGTGAATGAATGTTTAACTACATCAGTAATTTTCGAATTAAGTGCTCAGTAAATAATGAGTTTCTTAAACTTCTACTTTTTTCCTGGTTTATATTTGTCATAAATATATTGTCAGAAGGGCTAAATTTGGTGGTGGATATTTATTGCATTTTTAATGATGATAGCTTCCATTTATGTTTTATGTTATAGTTTGCAAAACACTTCCACACCTTCTCTGTGATTTAATTTTCTTTTCTTTCTTTCTTTCTTTTTTTTTTTTTTTTTTTTTTTTTGTGGTGCTGGGGATTGAATCCAGGTCCTTGAGCAAGTAAGACAGGCAGCTGAGCCATATCCCTAGCCCTCTGTAATTTAATTTTTACAGCTAGGCTGTGAAGTCAGAAATCTTATCAGATTTGGCTGGGACTAATAGGTTGCTGATTAACTGGGGAAAAATACAATAGACATTTAAGTTTAACCTAAAACATATAAAGGTACATTTATTCACCTATCTTTTAATGTATATTAAGGTCCTTTCTATGTAATTTAGCTTATTGGAATTCAAAGTCATTTTTTTTTTGCACAAAACTCCCAATAATGTACATTTCTGACTCCCTATTACTTTCTGGAAAAAAATTTATTTCTAAGGAGATCCATAATTTAAGAACATTTCCAAAGTAGTCTGTATATTAGGCATTTTTTTTACCCAATCTTACGTAGTTGTCTCATTTATACCTAGTTTTAAAATAAACATCTGAGAGACATGCCTTTGAGTCTTTCCAAAGCATTCAACTTTTATCAACCCAACAATACTCTTTGCACTATATTTCATTTGTCCGTAGTAAATTTTATTAAGTTACCTAGTTGTGAAAATAAGTAAAACTGGCATAAATAAGTTTGGAATAAAACAACATGTTGGTAGGAGCGGAAATGTGAGTGTGCACTAGGACCAGGCAACCCTCAGGAGACATTCTTCCAGCAGGTGAGGGTAGCTGTGGAGATTGACAGACAGGTGCTGCCTCCAAGCCTGGTGGTGGTTTTGCTTCCTTTGTTTCTGTATCTCAGAGCTCTCCCCACTGGTGCCTTGCATGATGTGATCCATTCTAGCAAAACCAGCAAACCTTCATTGGCACTGAAGAAGGTTTATTTGGATCCCAGTCAAGGGCATTTATTTTAAAAATGTATAAAAAGAGGTCTCATTTATAATACTGTTTCACCCAGCCAGAATTAATATTATTACATATCTTAAAAAATAGTGTAGAAGTGAATGTATTCCTAGGTAATTCCAAAACACAGAATTAAAAAGATTCATTTATATAGTATATAAACACAGGTATATGTACATTTGTACTTTGGTTGTGGGGATGGCGTGCATATTTAAATACCAACAGAGTTCTGTTCTCTTCTTAAAGATTATTCAATGGATTTCTGAGAATGTCTCTGCCTGCCATTCATTTGACCTCATTCAGGAATTTATAATTGGTAAGAGATGCTGATTTTGCACGTTATGTCGAATACTTGACCCTTTTGCTTGAGGGAAAGCAATAAATTGATAATGAATGCCTCAATCTGTCAAAATGCTGCCTAGGAACATTAAAAAAAAACTATTGCAGTCAGCAGCTAATTAAATTTCATTCTCTTGTGGTTTTTGAGAAGCTGTGGCTTTTCAGACACAGATAAGATATAAGATAGGATTTTGATTTTGTGACCTTATTAGTGATTTTGAAAAAAATAAAATCTTTCTTAGCCCAGTTTTATGTTGTCTGGCTCTGTATAAAGTGGTGTAGTATCATTTAAGTAGAGGTAGTAGCAAATTTTTTAAAAAAATTGAAATTATTCTCATTGTTAAAAGCAGAACTTAAACATTTTAGTCTATAGATAAAATCACAATGGTTAACCTTTTAAGCATGATAAATAAAGCAGTGGAAACTTTGGTTGGTTTGCTTGATTTGGTTGAATTATAATGTAGATTTCCTTATTCTTATTAAATCATGTCTCTTTTCTCTTTGAAAAATCTATTCAGCTTCTTCTTATTGGAGCATATATGCAAAGACAAGTAATGTGGACACAATTTTGCCATATTCTTCAGTGCTCACCTGGAATACAGTAAGTTAATACTTTGTATGCAATTAAACTTGATATACAGTGTGGGTCAGTTGTAGGACATCCCTGTTATAGCAGCCAAGGTTATTTCATTTCTGTTTTGACTGATGAGGAATTGAGTTGGAATTTTATGGCAGAAAAGTTTAGCCTTCCTAATCTGAAAATCTGAAATTTGAAATGCTCCAAAATTGATAAAACTTTTTTTTTTTTGTATCGAGAATTAAACCCAGGGATGCTTAACCACTGAGCCACATCCCCAGCACCCCCTTTCTCCTTTTTGTATTTTATTTAGAGACTGGGTCTCAAAGAGTTGCTTAGAGCCTCACTAAATTGTTGAGGCTGGCTTTGAACTTGTGATCCTCCTGCCTCAGCCTCCTGAGCCTCTGGGATTACAGGTGTACACCACCACACCCACCCCCAAATCTAAAACTTTTGACACCATGAGTGTCAACAGATGCCACAGCTGACCTCAAATGATGAGTTACAGTGGAAACATAGGTAAAATATTGCATACAACTGCCCTCAGGCTATGTACCTAAGGAGTTTATAGGAAATATAAATGAATCTCATGTTTAGATTTAGGTCCCATACCTAAGACATTTCATTATGTATGTGCAAATATTCCAAAATACGAAAAAATCCAAAATCCAAACTATTTCTCATCCCAAGCATTTTGGGTAAAGGATGCTCAATGTAGAGTGAATCCCTGTCCTTGGCCAAAAGTATTTATATAAAGCAGGAGAAGTAAAGGAGAGAGTACAGGATATTTGTTACTTTTCATACTGCCAGGCAGGACTAAACCTCAAATGTAGTATTTTTTATAAAATGGTATTTTTAGTTTTTTATTGCCTTGAGTAGATTAATGTATTAGGTTTTTTATAAATGAGAAATGGCCAGACCCCTGCAGTTAGACTTGGTAGATTAGGATCTTCATGACCTCTTTGTCCAGTCACAATAATTGCTCAAGCTTCCAGATCAGTAAAAGTCTTGAAATTGTAAGTAAACACGCTCTATTCAACATTTTCTTCCTTTGATCTTGGCTCTTTGCTTTTAAATTCGGAAGTGTTCCCCTGAAACATGATTCATTTTCTCTTGAATGTGGTGCAGTAAACTGAGCCTTATTAGATCAGCAGATGAAAATGCATAGCTTGTGCCTGAAAAAGGTTCTGCCTCTTTGCCTTTCATTAGATGTTGGAACTACATGCTCAGTCTTGAGGCAGAAGTCGTATCAAAAAGGTATTTAGAAAAATAAATTTGATTTAGGTAACACAGACACAGGAAAATAAGTCCTAGAGTAAATTGTGACACTTTCATTTTGTGTTTAGACTGCATCTTAATATAGTCCTTAACAAAGACATATCATGTGTTTGATTAATTTCTAAACTTCGGATAAGCACAATGGTAGTGTTTTGCTGAAGGCCCCTTCTTCTTTGACCTTTGCAGTTAGTAGATTTTCATGCTTCACTGTAGAATTATGAGGGGAAAACCTGCGCTTGCCCCTCCTCCAGGCACCCATGTTTTTCTTGAAGAAGACTTGTGAATGTACATGCAGACTCTGTGGTTTGGTGGCAGGAAGTCTGCAGGTTACAATACTCTGAGGTCAGGAAATGCACACAGCAGCTCCCCTCCCTTATCACCCACTGCTTTTATGTCCTGTGTTCAAAGTGTTCAGAAGGCAGGGCTGGGACCACTGTTCCCAGCATTGTACTGAAAGACAGAGCACGTTTTAATTGAACGTTGTGTGGGGATGTCATCCTGAAGGGACATACTTTACTTCTGCATTTGTTAACACTCTATGGGACACAGAGGCCATTGTGAACATATGCAGAGTGACATCAGGAAGTCCCACATCGAACAACAATGAAAAGAAACCACCAGTTATCACCTACAAGTACCAGGCTTATTTTGGGGTTTACCATGTTGCTTTAAAACTTCTTGTGGTTGGAGTAGATTATCTTAAAGGTCTCTTCTCATCATGAAGTTCTATGAATTTATGCTTATCTTTAGCAGTGATGTAAATAATTTACTGTCCCCTTCTCTGACTAGCAAATGTTCTTTTTTTCAAATTAACATGTATTAATTGTACAAATTAGCAGGTTTTCCTGTATTCTCCTATCCATGTATTGATCAGCATTGGTAAAATTCACCTTCCCTTTTCTTCTGTTTCCTCCCCTGGCTCCTTCCTAATCGTTAATAGTCCCACTTCAGGTCATCTTTGCAAATGTTCTTAATGCTACAACCTTAATTAAAAAAAAACTTGCCACAGTAGAAAAATATTAATTTCAAGCTTCTGAATTGAGACAACTGACTTATATATATATATATATATTTTTTTTTTTTAAGATACTAGAAAATATGGTACTCCTACATGTAGATAATCTTGAATTGTGCTTTGCAAATAATTAGACCTATTTTAAAATGCTGTTGTTGTACATATTTTAAGTGCTACTCATAGCCTAGAATGGCAATTTTAATGTCGTTTTGAGGTATCCTCTGTGGTTGAGTAGTGATGAGTTAAGCTCACAATACATCTGACCACAGGCTTCATGCTGCTGTATGGAGACCTCAGTTGTTGAAATGTTCTGAAAATTTTCTCTATTGCTGTGATGCCTTGTTTTCATAGGATGTTGTATGTTAGTCAAATCCAGGTCACTTAAGCCCTAACCAAAGACCAGTTCCTAGTTTTACATAGCTCCTCCTAAACTGTCTCTTGCGGGAATCTGAAATGACAAGATGAGAGGCTAATTACACAGCTACCACAGAGACATAGTTTTTCAAAATAACAATGAATAAAGAGCAATTTTTGATATTCATTCTTTCAGTGACTGTTTTAATGCTCACTGATTAGCAAAATGTTGTCATTTGAACTTTCTGGTATGAATTGCTTACCTTTTAGCCTGACCATGGTACTATAGAAATTTTTTATGGGGAGTTCTTATCTCTGGAATCATGGTAGATAATGAGGTGCACAAACATTTTCCATTTGAATGTTAGAATCCTATTAATTTTGGTTCCTTTTGTGAGGCAGGGGCCAACTATAATACACACAAATGAAAGAGAAGAAAAGGGAAGAAAGTGCAAATGATGGAACATTTCCCTTTTATTACATTTGATGGTGCAAATATAATTCACCTGATTTGTTCTTAAATAGAAATTTGTAAAAAAATATATTTGCTCTATTTTTTTTTCATAGTGATTTGTTTCTTTAGAGACCCTGCCAATTAGTGATTAAACAATATTTCAGCCAGGTACAGTAGCATGCCCCTGTGGCTCAGCTACTCATAAGGTGACTTGAAAACCAGCTTGGGCATGCAGTGAGCTACTGTCTCAAAAAAAAAAAAATTTTTTTTTCCCTCTTTTTAAGGCAAGCAATAGGCCATGTTATATACCCCAGACTTTATTTAAAGTAGAGGTTCACAAACTGGAAACTTTTCTCAGCTGCTGTCTATGCAGAAAACACTTCCTGATGACTTGAGTTTGTAGCAGTTGATATGTTGAGCAGGATTTTTTTTTTTTTGGTGTGTGTGTTTTTCCTCCATAGGAAATTCCTGGAATAACCCTTGTGACGGAAGAGATTGAATTGCCTCTCATGAAGGTAAGGCACTTCCGCTGAGGGATGAAAGCACAGATGTGCATGACTGAACCTTTGCTGCCCCCAGTAATGGTGGTTCTAAAAGGGACTGCATCATGGCAGGGGAGGATGGGGCGGGGGTGGGGGGAAAGGGGCAGGTTTGGTTCCCTGGAGAATCCTTCCATAGAGGTTGAGTAGTCATTGAGTATGATGTTACACACCTCTTAGGAATGCTCTTTTGAGAGAGCAGTTTTCTGAAGATAGGCGAGAATTACAGGGTTCAGCTTAAACCATATACAACTAATACTTGCCATAGTGCCTCAAACCGGTTCTTACTGGAGTTCCTGTAAATTATCTTCAGAGAACCAGGGAATTGTTTTTTATTTTTTTCATGGTCACTCCAAAATGTAAGCACACAGTTATCCATCTTAGAATCATTAAATGACCTGGGCTGGGATTATCTATGGCCTTTGCATTGATCTGCAGGGCTCAGTCAAGCTCTGCATACCTCCTTCCTGTGCACTGAACTGTGACTATTAGTGTCTTTGTGGTGATTTCAGAGTAAAATGGGAGGAGCGGCTGGTGTGAGTAGAAAAGAATATGTATGTAGTTTAAAACTGGGGAGTCTTTTAATAGTTTCCTTGAAGTTCCTCTGTTGTTCCTGGCATTGCCTCCTGGTAATTATAGCTTGGTGCGGACTGGGAAATCTCAGCTTTTTGGCAGCAGGCAGCTCAGTGGGCTGCTGCCTTTTATTTACATTTGACTCTTTTGGATCCATGAGGGGCAGGCCAGGTCCCTGCAGCTGTGGGAGGCCGGGGTCATCTGAGGGTCTAGTGATGCACCAATGGCAAGAGAGAGCAGACGGGAGCTAGTTCAGTGGTTCTAGGTTTTGGTTCTAAAAAGAGTCCCTGAAAGAGAGACTGACCAGCTGTCTCTAGGTGGAAGCGTAGGATGACTGTGAAGTCCTACTAATGTAGGAAGATGAAGGGAAAGAAAGATTTCATGAATAGTTTTGAAAGGTGTGTTAAGAGACGCCATCCTTTTATTTCATTGTTTCTGTCTTTACCAGTAGTCTTACCAAACCCATATGGTGTTTAACGTACAATTAGTGAAGAAAATTTTAGGGGAAAAAAGGTGTCACCCACAATTCTACAATTTCTAGCATATCAATTGTTGCCGGCCCCTCATTTCCTCTTGGCCTTTGCCTTAGGCATGCCTATTTTACCTGGTAGTAATGGTGACCCAGAGACATTTGATAAACACAGCAGATTATCACATATCATAAACATTTTTCACATTACTACATAAACTTATGATTTCTAATATATCTTAATTCATTTTTAATTTATTCCCCTAAAATTAAATACCAGGACTCTCATTGGGTAAAAGACTATGATAATTTTTATAGTTTTTGATTCTTATTGGCAAATTAATATTCAACAAAAATTGTAATAATTTACACCATCACAAAGGATTTGTGAATTTATCAGTTGGATAGTAACCTTATCAACATTGTGCATTTTCATTTAAACTAAGTAGAAAAGAGTAATGGGAAGGTCCTCTTAAGATTTTTTACTCATTGTCTTATTCCACACCCCCCACCCCTCCAGCAGAGTTGGGGATTGAACTCAGGGCCCTGTGTGTGCTAGGCAAGCACTCCACCAATGAGCCACATCCCCATCCCTTCATTGGCTTGTTCTAAGAATAATATTTGACTTTGCTTAGAAACAGAGTAACTTATTTTTACACACTCTAGCAGATTTCTGTGTGTGTATATAAAATGATTTTTGTGTTCTGTTTTTTTCCTCCATTGACATTCCTCTCTCTTCCCTTTATTCTCCTTTCGCCCATAATCTTTAGCATTTGAGTCTGCAGAGAGTGGTTTCTCATTGCACATTCCCACATATGCTTGGGAGCTCTTTGGTTTATTCACAAGCTAGTAGTTTCCTGGGACAAGTTTGAAGAACTGTAGATCTGTTACCATCCTTCTTACCAGACATAATCCATCAGGGAAGGCAGAGGTACACTGTTGGGACTTCATTGGGTGCAGGAGATGATGAAGTGGCTTTGGTGTGCCTAGCTGCCTCCACTCCCACCCCAGTTACTAGTGTGCAAGGCTAATCAGTACCTTCAGGTTCACGGAAGGCCTGGCCCTGAGGGCTCCCATTTCTTCTCCCTCTGTATTTGCATAATGCCACTCACTGTAGCTGCTGCTTTTATCTTTGACCTACTTTTACCTACCCCGGTCTCAGCTTAATTACACTGTGATGGACTGTGGCAGAGGCACCTGCTGTCCTCCGCCCCTGCCTCTCCAACCCCAGTTCTGTGTCCATTCTTGCCCTGGCTACCTGGTAGGAGTTGTCTCTGAATGCCATGACCTGAATCACAAGTTACCTTTGGGATAGGTTTTTTTTTTTTTTTTTTTTTTTTTGAATTTTTTAATCTTTATTTTTTAGTTTTCGGCGGGCACAACATCTTTGTTTGTATGTGGTGCTGAGAATCGAACCCGGGCCGCATGCATGCCAGGCGAGCGCGCTACCACTTGAGCCACATCCCCAGCCCTGGGATAGGTTCTTACACCAGAATCCCAGTGAGGCCCAAGGGCCCTATTTTGTTCAACTGACTGGACTTCTACTTTCCTTAGTGTAAAGGGTCAAAGGAGGAAAGGGCTAAGGGAAACTAGATGTGTGTTTTCCTCCTGCTCCTTTTGCAAATAATTTTAGTGAGAAGTAGAGTACTTTACAAATATTTTAATATGTTGGTATGGTCTAAATGCTTGTGACCTTCTGAATTCCTATGTTAAAGTCCTCATCCACAAAGGCCCTGGTTTTAGGAGGTGGAACCTTTAGGAGGTGATTAAGTCTGAGGGAAGTGTCCTCAGGATTGAGGTTAGTACCCTGTTAAAAGAGACACTGAGGAGCTAGCTTGTTCCTTCTGCCATATGATTTTTGTAGTGGAAACACAGCTGACTAGGACAGGACCACTCATCAGACACCAGATCTGCCAACGCCTTGATATTTGGACCCCCTAGTCTCAAGAACTAGTCTCAAGAAGTAAATGTCTGTAGTTTATAAGTCACCAGTTTATGTATTTCCACATTGTAGAAGATAAACCAGTTAAACTAGAAGATTGTCATCCGAAAGACAAGATTCTCTCATTTTATAAATGGTTTGTAAAATATTAAGCAAGGTCCATGCTGTAAATAAAATGTAACAAAGAGAGACTTTCCTAAGAATGATTTTATCCTTTTGTGAGCTGTGGGCTGCTCTAGGGAACTAGCGACATTCATAAGAAGCCAAAAACTGCCCTTGATTTTATGGTGAAAAGAGAAACCATTAAAACTAGTCAACCACAGGAAGCATGTAATGATTTAAAAAAGAGAACAATAACTTACTCAAATATAAAAAGAGTGTGCTACAAATGGACATAATGGGGTATTTTTACCAAAATATATATTTTTTTAAATTGGACACTTTTAATGTATTTGATCACTTGTAGAGATTACCAGCTACCTGACCCAGAAATTGGGAAGACCAGAGAGATTTAAAGGGCCTTCTAACCTATGGCCACCCAGAGGTGAGGGGGGTTACTGCAAGTGTCAATCAGGGGTCTATAGTTCCTGAGCATCTGGGAAGACTGGTTGATACCTGGGATGTTCTCCATCCAGAAGGTTGTTTGTGTGTTTCTTCACTTAAAAAGTGAAAACTGAAACAGTTTAAAAGCTGTTTTAACTAGACAGAACAAGAGAATAATTAATTGCTTAGTGAAGCACACTTTATTTTCCTTGACCCTCTGAAATTCAGACAGATAGCACCCCTTACAGATTTGTTAAGTGATCCCAAGTAGCAGCATAATCACAATGCTATCTTTCACAATTTTTAAAAATTAGAATCATTGCAAAAGGTAGTATGTCAGAAGTGTCAGGTGGTCACATGGGAAACACTGATTTTTTTCCCCCCACAGTTCAGTCCACACATTTTTTTTTCTGGGACAATGAGTTGTAGTGAATTCAGTTAATATCATAAACCATAATTTTATGATGCTACAAAAAACATTACTTTTTGGAAACAGAGCCTCTGGTTGGTGATCTCATTCCTATCATTTCTGGGAGACGGGGATATAGTCAGACTAATTCTTTGCTGATAAAATTCAGGAACAGACTGTGGATCAAGGAATCTTGTTTTTGTTCCTCTTGTGTCAGCCTTAATTTTTAAGGTCAAGAGGAAGGCTTTCTCAGGGGATATGCTCTGAGAGAGCCAAATGTGAGATGGAATAGTTTAGAGCCATATTTAGTGATTGCATTAAAGAAAAACCCAGCCCATTAAAAAAAAAATGGCTAAACCACCCCGATGGGCAAGGGAGTGGAATTTTTTTGTTAGATACTGGAGAAGGAGGAAGTCCCAAAGGAGAAGGAGACCTTGAATTTGCAGTTCTCTCAGTGGGCAGCCTCAGGAGTTCTAGTTGTTTGTGCCTGTTTAAAGTACCTTAGTTTAGTATGGTCTCTTACTAATTTACGTCCCTATAGACATTTCTCTGCCTTTGATTCTGTCTATGCTGGAGGTGGTGGGTTGCTGTTGTTTCTCTGGCTGTAACTAAAAGCTGATTCTGAGATGAGATCCACTGAAGAGCCAAATTGGTCTGGCACTTTAGCTCTGCTAGTTGAGTCCTGGCACAGAGGGAAGGGTTCTCTCTGAGTTGGCCACCTCCCCTAAGACTTGTGCTAAGAATCAGCAGAAGTAGGATCAAAGCCAGGGGACTTTGTAAAAATGAAAGGCAGATGTTTATTCCTGACAGTAGTTTGCAGATGAGCCAGTACCATGGGGCTTTTTTGTTTTGTTTTATTTTTTTTTTTTTGGATCTGTTGGCAATTCAAATTAAAAATGGGAAACAGTTGTTAATATAAAACATGGGCGCTTTTGATTAATTAATAGTTGTGATGGGCTGCATTTGGTAATCATTTCAAGTCATCTTATGAGAACAAATGAGATTATTTCTGAAGAAGAGACTTGGAATAATTTCCCTGTTTTCCAAATCAAAAGTTAAGGTTCCCTTTTGTGCAGGAAAGTGCTCCTGGGTCATTTCTTGAGAATCTCATTGCTTCTAGTACCAGTCTTCCGGGAGGAGCTAAATTCATAGGTATTTTCCATATAAATCATTTCTGTGTGTTTTAAAACAGTAAGCGTTCTTTTCATGCGGTTGGTGATGTGCTTCTTGAACTATTGCCATTGTTACAGGACTAGGCACTGTCTTTCAATTCAGTGATCTCCACATTTTTATAACTTAAAAGAAATTGCATCATTTACTTAGTAGATACCAAACAGTGGCATATGTATTGATTCTTTTTTTCCTTTGTATTCTCCTAATTTCTGTAAGACATTGTAGTTATTGTAATAGAGCAGTGACATCTCTGAAAGATCATAAGTTCCACATGAAAATATTTCTGGGGCCTTTTGGCTATCAATATTTCTTACTTACATGTAAATTTTAATTTTTGTCTTAAGTTCAGATCCCTTTCCTTTTAACTCCAAGGTTTTGGACATTTTAGGCCATGGATTTCTTTGAGATATGGCACAAGGTATAGACTCTCTCCCCAGAAGAGTGTTCATTCAAGCACTCGGACTCCATTTTTACACACAACCAGTGGGTGCTCAGCTGCTTGCAGCCTATCCATGGACTTGTCCAGAATTCTGTTTCATTAGTTTATTCTTGGGTGACACAGATTCTGAGGAAAGGAATTTTTTTTTTTTAATGGTGTGAGAAGGAAGGTAAGGGGGAGTGTGAGTAGAGTCTTCTGACAGCAGGACAGCTTTTGGCCTGAGGGGATGAGGCCGGAAAACAGGTAGAAGGCACTAAGTGTCTTGCCTCCCTTCTGGGCAAGGTCAGAATGAATGCCATCATGGGCCTGGTGGCAAAGCAGGCAGGCTTAGTAGCCCAAGTTACCACTAGGTGTCACCACAACACCATCAAGGTTTCTGCTTTTGGCACCAATGTGCCTGAGTCCAGATGTAGGAAGCAACAAAGCTGCAGTGACCTCCAGTTAGGCACTTCATCCTGCCAAAGGCCCATAGGATTTGTCCTACGTATTTTTTCAATACTGAGAAGAAACAAAGGGTGGATAAAGGCACATTTGTTATAAATAAATAAAAGGCGAGCAAGGTGGGTCAAGTGAGGAGTCAGCCTTGACTTTGTGATCCTATTCCCCCCAGGAATAAATGTTTCCTTAGTTTTGGTTTTGAGATTTTGTTATTGTCTAATGTGGCTTTTGCTACACTGATTAAAGATGTTTTTTTTCTGTCTCTGAGAGGAGAGACATTGACTAAATGGGCATTTCAGGCTTCTAAACAAGATTTAAAATGTTATGTAAATCATCTTACAGATACTTCAAAATCCATTTAAAACCAACTATGACCATCCTTTCAATAAAAATTCAGATGACATGCTGTTACTTAACATTAGAGTACCTTTCTTGATTGAGGTGTAGTTTATTTAAATCCCCTTATTTTCTCGAAATTCAGCCAAGTCTATCGCCACAGTAGGCAATAGAGCATTGAATGGTCACACATGTCATCCTTGGCTGCATCAAATCTTTTATAAATGTACATTTTGGCAAGAAGGAATGTGTCATAAATCCATCTTCCTTGGGTTAAACCAATTTGTGTCAGTATCCTCCAACAGTAAAGGTGTTAGCATTGCATTTTATTGTTAAAAATAAATACACATTCTTTGTTCAGGATAGTATGATTAATAATAACTCAAAGACTTTAGAAAATCAGCTAATTCTGTTTGAGAGTATTTGACAACCGAATGTGAAGTTTGTTCATTTTATCCTTTTTTAAAAATTCTTTTTGTATTTGGATCAGTTGGCAATCCAAATCATAAGTGGGAAACAGTCCTTTCATGTAACCATTTGTACTTTTCCTTAATAGTTGTGATGGGCAGCATTTGGTAATTAAATAAACTTGGGAAAGTAAGCTTACTCTGCTTGCTCCAAATTTTGTGTACAGTCTCTGAACACAGCACTTTTGACACCACCCAAGTCATAAAATGGGTCTCTATGGAGGAAATGGCTTGCTGTGTTGAGTACAGGCTTCCCCACTAAATCAACCCAGAGAAATCTGTTTTGGGAAGTCAGCAGCAGTTCTCTCTGTTGGAAACGGGATAGGTAAGATAGAGTCTAAAGGCCAGATCTTTAGATCTGCTTTAGGATTCCTGTGGGGATCAGACTGCTGTCCTTCCTGTGAAGCATTCACTAAGAAATACTGTCACCAAGAGCTGGGGAAGTGAGGCTTGTGTAATCCTTGGTGGGTGTTTTGAGCTGCATGGCTTGTTTCTCAAACTGGCTGATGGTTTTATCTCCCACAGGTCCACAGCTTTAAGGGTTATTGGGAAAAACTGAACTCCAACCTAGACTATGTTAAGTATGCCAAGTCATACTTATGTTATAACAACAGTGTGGTCAAGAGAGAGTGGCACAACCTGATCTCTGAAGAGGTATGTGTGCGTCAAGCAGCCAACACACATGGATTAGATCACAAGGTCACTTGACGTTGATGGTTCTCAGTTGCCAAGCTGTTTAATGTCATTACTGATCTCCTGATAAGCAAGCCAAGGCACTTCTGTGATCTCTGTTCTTTAAGAAACCACAGTACAGATGGGTTACGGGATGTACAGTGTATTCAGAGAATTATGACCGATAACCATGTCTCAGATATGTTCTTGAAGTACTTATAAAGTTAAAAGTTGATTTATAAAAATCTAGATGTTCAGCAGCCCAGGAGGCTGAGGCAGGAGGATCACGAGTTCAAAGCCAGCCTTAGCAGAAGCGAGGTGCTAAGCAACTCAGTGAGACCCTGTCTCTAAATAAAATACAAAATAGGGCTGGGGATGTGGCTCAGTGGTCAAGTGCCCTTGAGTTCAATCCACCATACCCTACCCTCCCCCCCCCCACTAAAAAAATCTAGATGTTTCCAAATTAGTGGTTGCTAGAGTTGAGAAGGAGAAGAGTGGGTGTGCACAAGGGAGATCTTTAGGGGTGATGGAATAGTTCTGTGTATCAATTACATTTTGGGACATGAAATGATTTGTGATAAAATGACATAGAACTATGCACACACATTGAGCCAGTGTTGATTCCTGATTTTGAGATTGTAGTATAATTATATAAGATGTAAATATTGGGGGAGACTAACTGAAGGGTACCCAGAATCTCTCTGAGTATTGTGGTATATAGTCTAGTGTTGTTATACATAGCTGGCTTGCAACTTCCTGTGAGTCTCTTGTTTCTAAGTAAAATGTCAAAAGAATTTTTTTAAAAAAATCTATGCTGGAATAGGGTATAGCTCAGTGGTAGAATGCTTGCCTAGCATGTGGAACGCCCTAGGTTCCATTCCCAGCATTGGGGTGATGGGGGTGGGGGGGAAGTCTTGGTGTTCTGATTACCTGGATATATTTCTTCTTTCTGAATCTTTTAACCAGAGTGCAGTATGTTCTTGATGACAAAAAGTAAGTAAATTCAGGCTGGGGTTGTGGCTCAGTGGTAGAGCGCTTGCCTAGTATGTGTAGGCACTGGGTTTGATCCTCAGTACCACATAAAAATAAATAGTTATTTAAAAAAATAAAATAAGTAAACAAATAAAGCCACCCACATAAGCTTTACCTTCTATACTTCTGGCATATTTTTACTCCTAGAAAACAGGAAAAAGAAGGTCCACAGCATACATGAGGAACATTCTTGATAGTGCAAAAAGGTAAGTAGAACTAAAGATGGCATCTTACCTTCCTGGCCGCCTTTCAAAGAAGCAGCTTGCTTTTGTTGTATATGTTCAGGAAAGCTGTTGGCTTCCTGAGCGCACCTGCCTAGGCTCTCTTCTGGAGTTGGTGCTGGAGTTCAGTGGGGAAAGCTTGTGTGTTAAACCTTAAAGACTTATACCCTGGATGACGTATAGTGGCTAAGTGGTGAACAGCTATTACTAAGTGAGCGCTTATGAGGACAAGAGCAGCCAGGAGGTTTTGTTTTGTTTTAAACTGTTAGTGGGCTGGTGAGCTTGCTCTTATTTTGAAGCCATATTTTCTGGGTAGATGAGTCATCGGAGAGCTAAAAGTATAGGCCCTGTTCAAACCTCTGTTCTATTTTCTACCTCCATTATTTCTAATAACTGAGAGCTGCAATTGTTCTAAATTATTGCTGTTGTTGGCACTAAAAGGTTTACAGACTTTATAATTGCCTAAATGTGGTTTTTTTTTTTTTTTTTTTTTTTTGCTACATTGAAAAGTTTTTGAGGTTTCTAGTGGCCTGAGAACAGTTTCTGCAGTGGTTTTATGGTTTTGTAAAGGAGGATAGCTTTGTATGGTGTTGTGGCTTTAATTTTTTTTTTTTAAATAATGCTTCCTATGTGAATAACACAGTTAATTTCTTTGTAGGGTGATTTCTAACATAGAAGCAAGGAATTCGGGTAAGAAAAGATTTGTAATACAGTCGTCTGGATTTCTGTGTTTTGTATGTAACACTGTTCTTGTCCCACCGCTGTGGATTGGCAGGAAAATCACTTCCAGTAGTGTCATGAAGGCTGCGCCCTTTAATGTTGCCTCATTAAAGTGACCACATAGCTGTTTCCCTGTCTGTCTTGGCACCAGGACATCCAGGGACAGCTGCTGAATGTGGTTTTGCTGGAGGAGTCCCTGGGAGTTGACCCTCTGGTTTTCATTGTTTCTCCTTGTAGCTGAGCAAATTAACATGCCCTCTGGCTGTACCCAGGATGCACTTTGGTAATTTTCTTGGCTCCTGCTGGTTTTCTCTCCAGCTGTCTGATCACACAGGGTCTTTGACTTGTATGCACCTTTCATTTTGGTTAAAACTTGAGCAACAGCACTGAGGTGAGGTGCTGGCGGTGCATTTCCTGCATGGTCCTCCTCAGGTCGGGGAGAAATGAGGGTGACACCCAACACCTAGTATGGGCCTTGGTGCCTGTGAAGTGCCTTTAGTGGCTGCTTTATCATTAGTGAGGAGGAAATGCTAACAAATTGCTTCTAAACCAAGTAACCAGTATTCTGAAGCCCCTACATGCAAGGGGTTAGTCTAGGCGAAGACGGGAGTGGGAATGGCTGGAAGAGGCTTCCCAGAGGTGATAACTGGGGTTTGTCTTGACAAACAAGGGGATTTAAGGGAGGGGAATGCCGAGTATACCCAGGTACAATCCTTTTTTTGTAGGTGTCAGGGGAATACTTTCACGCCTCATGAAGGTCAGCATTCATTAAAGAAGCTGTTGTTTTTATATCCTACTCCCGTTTTACGGACTTGAATGTTTTAGGTGTTTGTTGGGGGGACTGTAACAGAAATTATTTATGTGACTGCACACCCCACAGCTGTGCACACAGCCCACTGAACTATGGTGGTGAATTTGTCCCAAGAGAACCAGCCTCTGCCTATTACCAGGCCATCCGTGATTGAAACCAGGGCCTCTGCCTTGCCAGACAGGGGCGAGCATGTGATCCAGGCTCGCCATCCTTGCATTGCTGGGGGTATTGCAATATGGAAACTGCTGTCCAGCAGGGTTTTGACTGTGTCCATTTCCCTGCCCTGCTTTTATGGAGCTCCTCCTGCTCTCTGCTCAGGCATCCTGTTTCCAGTTAGCCTCTCAATGCTCATTGGTAAACTTCCCATTTCTCCCTGAGCTTGATTGTGCTAGTTTCCCACTAAGAATGCTGCCAATGTCTGCATGGAAAACTGAAATTCAGGGCTGTTGAGCTCACGTTTTGGGTTACTTCCTCTTAATCATGAAGGTTATGTGGGACAGAGGTAGGCTCTTTCCTGAGGGGTCAAGGAGGAATCGTCAGCAGGCTGAGCAGGATAGTTCTGCCCTCTTGCCCGGCACTGGGCCTCAGGTGTTCTGGGAGTAGAAGAACCAAGCAGGAGGCTTGCTAGGGAGCATTAGGGCAGATCTTCCAGCAAGACTGTTTGTTTGCCTCTCTGGTCTTGCTAGTGCAGTATCAATTATGGTGGAGAAAGTGTCATTTTAATGTAACATTTATATCACTTTTCCATCTTGGTAGCTTTTCAGAGTGAGAACTTGTATCAATTAGTATTGCTGGCCACAGTAACTGGTTCCCCCAGCTCAGTAACTCCAAGTCAAGGTGTATAGGGGTCAGAGAATAGAAGACAGTCATGTAGTCCTTCTAGCAAGCCCCACTGTCCCTCAGCTTCTGTCTACTGTGGGGTTAAGAGGGCCCTTGTCCCTGTCTCTAGGAAGTAGAGGTTCTTAATGGTGAGTTTTAGTGTTAAAGAGAAATCAAAGCCAGAATCTACTGGTGCTGGGCAATGCGTTCCTTTGCTTGCTTTATCCTCAGTCATTCTCTCTGTTTGACAGAGCTCTCTGGGTGTCACCTGAGTGATAGGTTCAGCTGGTAGGACAGGGTCACACTTAGCTATTAAAAAATGTTCACTTTATTGTGGAAGTGTTATGTTTCCCAGTAACTCAGAGAAGGGAAAACTGGGCTGATTCTTCTTCCTTCTGTTCCATGTTCGGAAAATTACCCTGCTTTACTCCTGCTCTGTTTAATTTCAGAGCCAAGATTAACACTCCTCTTGCAGGAGGACGACAACCACCAGAAGCTGCTCTTGGGGCTGGTAAGTGGCCTGGGGCTCAATGGGCCCTTGCAAACAGTGGCCCCAAGACAAGGGTGAAGGGCTAGACTGTGTCCTTCATTCTGTTTATATTTTCTGTTACTCTTTCAACAAAAAGTTGTTGCAGACCTTGTCTGTCCAGCAGTAAGCATACACATGATTTCTGTCTTGGAATATGTAGTCTAATGGTGGAGACACATTAATTGGTCACACCAATAAATACATAATTATAAACCATGACCAGGAACATATGGCATTGAAGATTTTTTTTAAAGGAGAAAGTAATGTATTATGGCATTTATTTTGGGGGTTTAAAATGCAAAAGAGTAAAGCATTCCTTCTGTTACAGTGCTAGGATGTCCAAAGAAATAGAAATAAATTAATTGAAAAGCAAAATTGATAAATAAATCAAAAACTTTAAAATGATTAAAAAGACACCAATACAATATTTCTGATATTGTGCAGATTTAAGAATGGGACATTCTGTTATCTTAGATATGTCAAATTTAAAAATATGAGGAAAATATGTATAAATCCATGTTTATAACTTGGACAGTTCCAATTAAAGAGTTTCCTTGACAAAGAGAAATTCCAAAACTTGCTCTAGGAAGAAACTGAAAAGCTGAAAGCACAATGTCCATGAAATAATTTGAAAAATATGTCAAAGATTATTTCCAAAGAAGGCACTGCTTGTTCTTTCAAACTTCCAAGAACCAGATCATCCTCATGCTACATAAAGTATTATTTTGAAAGAAGACAGAAGACTTCTCAGTCATTTTACAGGCCTGTGTGGCCTCAGAACCAACATCTGCCAATGACCACACTTATTCATGAATGTAGCTACTACAAGCTTAATTAAAGTACTTTCCAGTGGTCTATTGAAACCATAATATGGTCAATAATGTCCTTTCCAGGCTTAATATTAAGAAATACATTGATGAAATTCAACATTTTACAAAGTCAAAGAAGAAGAAATATCTATAGGTGCTGAAAGAGGATAAAAGTCAAGTTCCACACCTGAAATATAAGAACTCAGTAAATCAAATAGTCTAGTCCTTAGGGCCAACATTGTTTTAGTGGAATGCTAGAGGTATTACTGTGAAAAGTACAAAGAAATTAAGAATTCTTGTTATTTTCACTATAATTTCACATTGTTCTGAATAGCCAATGCAAATAAGAAACCCAGGTAAAGGCAGATGTGAAGATTAGTTTATTTGCTTGTTGCTTTAAACAATCAACTGGGAAAAATGGAAAAGAACAAAGAGTAATTTCTTTTTAAAAAAATTAGTATTGACCTGTTAGATGTTAGAAAAGATAAAGAAGAAAAATATTCTATTCAAATCCTCAGTGTCTAGGTTTAATAAAATTATAACTCAAAAGCTGATAAAATTTATCTGATAATCAACTAACTTACTAGACAGATTAAATAGAAGTGAGACTGATATCTAAATGTGTTGTTAACCTATGATAATAGAAATAATATGTTATATATATAAAAATATACAGTTAGTAGACTATAGTTTAAATTTGAATCTTTAGTGTAAAATCAATTAAGTTTTAAAAATCCATGTGTATAGAATTTTTAATCAATTAGTAATGGTTAGTTATTTGT
The DNA here is from genome assembly GCF_964194105.1 of Spermophilus citellus. Taxonomy (NCBI): domain Eukaryota; kingdom Metazoa; phylum Chordata; class Mammalia; order Rodentia; family Sciuridae; genus Spermophilus; species Spermophilus citellus. The sequence goes on from NC_138184.1 coordinate 172,020,611, forward strand.
AAAAGAAAATTAGATTCCTTCTACCCCAAAGACTGTTTTATGCTATAAACCAACAGAAATGCCAATAGATTAAGGAGTTTAGTTTAAAAAATTAAACCATGTGAAGGAATATGAATAAAATAAGTAGATAATTAGATAATGATGAAATAGAAAAGGAGTTTAAAATATATTATTGAACACAGATAGAAAAAGATAGATTTGACCAGATGAAAGCTTAAAGTATAAATAGAAAACAAAAAGGCAGACAACAAATTTGGAAAAAATCTTCAACAATGTGACAAATGATTGACATTTGGTATATGAAGTTTATAAATCAATAAGAAAACAATACAACAGGAAGGAAATGGACAAGAGGCATTGACCAATCAAATTTCAAGAGTAAATGGCCAAAAAGTCTAGAGTAGGGGAGAACAGAAAAATGTTTAGCCTTACTGTAATCAGATGACAAATGGCCTTGAGCAAGAAGAGCGATGCTGGGTGCATCACAATACCTGATGAGTCACACTACAGAGCTATGGGAATAGCATGGTATTGACATCAAAATAGACACAGAGACCAATGGAACAGAATAGAAGACACAAAGACAACTCACATGGAGTCATCTGACAAAGTCATTTGACAAAGATGCCAGAAATATATGTTAGAGAAAATATAAGCCCCATCCTTTTCTTTTGTACTAAAGATTAAACCTAGAGGTGTTTAAACACTGAGCAACCTCCCCAGCCCTTTTAAAATATTTAGAGACAGGGTCATGCTGAGTTACTTAGGGCCTTGCTAAATTGCTAAGACTGGCTTTGAGCTGGCAATCCTACTTCCTCAACCTCCCAAGCCGCTGGGATTACAGGTGTGTGCCACCCAGCCTGGCAAGATAGCTTTTTAAAACAAATGGTGCTGGGGAAACTGGATATCCATATATAGAAAAATGAAACTAGATCTCTATTTCTCACCCTGTACAATAATCACATCAAAGTGAATCAAGGACTTAGAAGTAAAATCAAAAACTTTGCAACTGCTAGAAGAAAACATAGGGTCAATACTTCAACATATTGGTGCAGGCACCAACTTGCTTAACAAAACCCTGAAAGTATAAGACATAAAACCAAGAACCAATAAGTGAGACATCATCAAATTAAAAAGCTTCTGCACAGGAGAGGAAATGATAATGAGCATGAAGAAAGAGCCTAAAGGAGAAAATTTTTGCCAGCTATTCCTCTGACAGGGGACTAATATCCAGAATATATAAAGAACTCAAAAAGTTTAACACCAAAAAATCCTCAAAACAAATAAAAACAATAATGAAAATCCAACAACCCAATTGATAAATAGGCAAAAGAACTAAACAGACATCTTTTTCTTTGTTCTTTTTAGATACACATGACAGTAGAGTGTATTTTGACCTGTTACACATACGTAGAGTATAACTTATTCTAATTAGGATCCCATTGTTGTGGTTGTGCATGATGTGGAGCTAAACAGACATTTCTGAAAAGCAGCACCAAAGACCAACATATACATAAAAAATGTTCAATATCCCTAGCAATCAGGGAAATGTAAATCAAAACTACATTGATTTCATCTCACTCCAGTCAGAATAGCAATGACCAAGAATATGAACAACAAATGTGGGTGAGGTTGTGAGGAAATAGGTATGCTTGTACATTGCTGGTGGAACTGTAGACTAGTATAACCACTCTGGAAAGCAGTATGGAGATTCCTCAAAGTAGAAATGGAACCACCATATGACCCAGCAATCCCACTTCTTGGTATTTTCCCAAAAGATCTAGAATTGTCATACTATAGCAATATAGGAATCTAAATGTTTCTAGTGGCACACTTCATAATAGCTAAATTATGGAATCAACCCAGATGCCCATCAATAGATGAATGGATTAAGAATTTGTTATATATATATATATAAATGTGTGTGTGTATGTGTGTATGTGTATATATACACACACATTATATATATGTGTATGTATATATACATATATACACATAAACACACATATGTGTATATATGTGTGTGTATATATAGAATATATAATGATATTCTACTCAGCCCTAAAAAGAATGAAATTATGGTATTAGCCAGTAAATGAATAGAAATGCAGAATCTCATGCTAAGTGAAATAAGCCAAACTCAGAAACTCAAAGGTCAAGTGTTTTCTTTCACATGTGAAAGCTAGAGCAAATAAAAGAAAGGGGCAGGGAAGGATAGCATAATATAAAAAACCAATCAAATAAAAAATTGATGAGTGCAAAGAAAATTGAGTAGAGAAAGAATGGGAGAAGAGGGAGGACAGGAGGGCAAACGGGGGGATCATGAACTGAAATTGATTTCCACGCAGGTATGAGTTTGTCAGGATGAACCCAATAACTATGTATAACTATAAAGCTCCAATAAAAAATATTTAATGAGCAGTGGTGCACGCCTGTAATCCCAGAGGCTCTGGAAGCTGAGGATCATGAGTTCAAAGCCAGCCTCAGCAAAAGCAAGGCACTAAACAACTCAATGAGACCCTATCTCTAAATAAAATACAAAAAAATAGGGCTGGGGATGTGGCTTAGTGGTCAAGTGCTCCTTGGTTCAGTCCCTGATACCCACCCCTGCAAGATTAATGACATAAAGAAACTATAACATGAAAAAACAAAGGAGATTACAAAGCATTAGAAAGAAAAGGGTAAAAATCGAACAACTTAATGTAGTTGGCAGGATTAAGAATGATTTAAGGGGCTGGGGGTGTAGTCAGTGGTAGAGCATTTGCCTAGCATGTGTGAGGCACCAGGTTCAATCCTCAGCATCACATAAAAATAAATAAAATAAATGTATAAGAAATACAATAACAAAAAAATTTTTAAAAAAGAATGATTTAAAATTCAAACTTTATGGTGACCGTGGAAAAGTCAAAAAGTATGCAAAAGCATGCAATACTTCTTAAGCAGAAAAAAGTTAATGTGTTAAAAAGTCAAATCACATATATACCACAATTTTTCATATCTCTGTTTGAATATAAGGTATGTTGGAATTGTAATGCATAAAAAGAGTACCTGTATAATGGCATAAGTTGGCGTGAACATACTGTATGTACAGAGATATGAAAATAGTGCTCTATATGTGTAATAAGGATTGTAATGAAAAATAAATGAAAAATAAAGTACCAATTAAGAACAACAACAACAAAAAACGTCAAATCAACTAATGCATGCAGGAGACTGATCTGAAATATGATAGCACTGCATCTTGGCCTCAAAGGGCAGAGGGAATCTGCTAAAATAGAAGATATGTGTATGATGACATCAGTTGTACAGTTGTCCTGGCCTGCTTCTTGGTACAAAGTTCTCCAGCCAGGAGGACCTCTTGCTGAATAGAGAATCTAGGCAAAAAGGGAAAAGAGGAGGAGGGAGAAAGAAAAGCAAAAGGAGGGAAGGGCTGGGCATGCTGCCAACTGAGGAGGAGGCCCAAAGGTGTTAAAGTGCAGGGTCAGCAGTTAAAGTGCAGGGTTGGCAGGCACTAGAATGAGTAAATTATTACCTATGCACATCAGGGCTGGGATGAGTGTCTACAGCTGCTGTGCAGAGGGACACACCTGATGCACTTCCTTTTTTTTTTTTAATGACAAAAAGCCTTTATTTTCAATATCAGGTTGTCAGCCAGATTTAGTTCAAGGGCTAAAGTTGTTGAATTTGGAGTAAGCATTGCCAGGATTCTTTTTTGTTCAGAATTCAATTCAAATAGCATTATCTTGGGTTAAACCACCCAATCTAAAGTAACTACGCATTTGCTTTACTTGCTTTGAAACCTTCCCATTTTAATGATTTCCACTGCACCTATCACCAACTGGTATTTTCTTACTTATTGGCTTATCCTCACTCCTACACACACACACACACACACACACACACACACACCAATAACTAACATTTACTAAGATATTTTTTCTTCTTAATATCTCTTTTAAAAAAAATTTAATTCTAATTTGTTGTATAAGACTCCTATAGCACAATAATTAAAATCAAGAATCAATAAATGGGATGGATTCAAACTAAAAAGCTTCTTCTTAGCAAAAAACAAAACAAAACAAAACAAAAAAAAAACAGTGAGGTGAATAGAGAGCCTACATCTTGGGAGCAGATTTTTTACCACTCATACATCAGAGAGAGCACTAATCTCTAGGGTATATAAAGAACTCAAAAAGCTAAACACCAAAAAAAAATAATAACCCAATCAATAAATGGGCCAAGGACCTGAACAGACACTTCTCAGAAGATTATATACAGTCAATCAACAAACATATAAAAAAGTTCATCATCTCTAGCAATTAGAGAAATGCAAATCAAAACTACCCTAAGATTTCATCTCACTCCATTCAGAAAGGCAGCTATTAAGAACACAAACAACAATAAGTGTAAGGATGTGAGGGAAAAGGCACACTCATACATTGCTGGTGGGACTGCAAATTGGTGCAGCCAATATGGAAAACGGTATGGAGATTCCTTGGAAAGCTGGGAATGGAACCACCATTTAACCCAGCTATCCCACTCCTGGGTCTATACCCAAAGGACTTAAAAACAGCATACTACAAAGGCACAGCCACACCAATATTTATAGAAGCACAATTCACAATAACTTAACTGCGGAACCAACCTAGATGCCCATCAGTAGATGAATGGATAAGGAAAATGTGGTATATATACACAATGGAATATTACTCAGCAATAAAAGGGAATAAAATCATGGCATTTGCAGGTAAATGGATGGCATTGGAGAAGATAATGCTACATGAAGTTAGCCAATTCCCAAAACCCAAATGACGAATGTTTTCTCTGATATAAGGAGGCTGATTCATAATAGTGGGGTAGGGAGGGGGAGCATGAGAGGATTAGAAGAACTCTAGATAGAGCAAAGGGGTGGAGGGGAAGGGAGGGGGCAGGGGGTAAAAAAGATGGTGGAATGAGATGGGCATCATTAATCTGAGTACATGTATGAAGACACGAATGGTGTAAATATACTTTATATACAACCACAAATACGAGAAATTGTGCTCTACATGATGCACTTCCTTTTTATTACTGCCTCTATCCTTCCAGATGCCTTAAATCATTTCCCCTTCAACACAGTCTTTCTGTGCTTAGAGTTGTTTGTTTTGGTTCCCCAGAGCTCCAGGAACAGATTTCAATTCTTTAGTAGGTCAAGTTCACTTTCACTTCCAAGTTGGTGACCTCCATAGGCTTCTTTGGAGAATTAACATCAGGGCCTAGGAACTGATTTTGTTGGCTTTTTTGCCTTTGGGTAAATTGTAAATAATTTTCCTCTTGAGGAAAATTATAACACCAGAGAAATATTGAGAGTTATACATCTGTTGGTGGGATTTCAAATCCAAAACTTTTCATGTTGATAAGTGATGTTAATAAATGGTTCTAATTCAAGTCAATTGCATGTGTGAGTGGGTAGTTGTGGCTTAACTAAATGCATATTCTCTTTTCAGATGGTGTCTGAGTTGAGAGAGCATCTTTTGAGACACCTACAGGGTGTAGAAAAGAAGAAAATTGAACAGATGGTTTTGGACTACGTTTCAAGACTGGTTGGATTTACTTTTTCTTACTTCCATCCTATTCCCTACCCCTGTATATAAATCTCAGGATATAGTTCAGTGAGCATATTTGGACTTTCAAATTAGGTTTTAGAAGATATCCCATCTTCAAACCAATATATTTGGTGCTAAAGATTGAGGAAAGGGAAATAAGAACAATAAACAATGAGAAGTTGGTTTTGAAAGTGATTTATTGCCCTCCCTTCAGCTAGTGGTCATGTACTTCAAGAGGCATAGAACAATGAATTTAGGAAGGTTGCCAAATGTTCACTCATCTTGGCAACTCCCAGCTCCTTATTAAACTCTAACTAGTGATTTCTGTGCCTGGAGATTTATGCAGACATGAGAGAACCTGAACTTCAGTTCTTAATTAGTTCCAACAGCCCTACTAGGTCAGATTCCAGCTTAGTTGCATAAATACTACCATGGGTGAGCTTGCTGATGAGATGGCAGTTCATTACCTGGTAGCCATGTATTGAAATTGTGTAATACAAGTTAATAACACCAGTTCATTTGTAAATAGAAGTGATGTGACAAGATGGAATTAACTTAAGGTGCCTTGGGTCTTCCAAAAAGCTCATAAAGTTAAGTCTGGTTCTGTTTAGAGTACAGAAATAATGTCCTTTGACAAATTAAAAAACATATTTATAGAGAAAGAGAAAGAATGCTTCATTATTTTTCCAAGTTTGGATAAGACCTCTACACAAAAGAGCCCATGTGTAAACATTTTTGCAGTGAGCTCTGGAAGATTCATTAAGTTTATTAGATCTGGCTGATTTAATCTCTTCAAGTTTAATTTTAAGATTTTTCACCTTATTATAATCGTTAGTCTTTTTAAATATCATGTTTGAATTTCTATAGAAAGATTTGAGTTTTACTTTTTTAAGTTTCATAATTTTTAATGTTTTAGGAGATAGTAGGCATTCTCATATTCTGATATTTACAAATGAGGAATTGAATTTTCCCTAAATAATTTTCCTTCTCAGTAGAATGATAGCAAGGGGGCTCACTTCATGAAAATGATATTGATCTTACTCATGTTGATGTTCACTTGCTTTCCTAGAAAGTCTGCTATCTTATAACACAATTATTTAACATCCCTTTATCACCCTTCTTTCTGTTGACTTTAAATTTCACCTTCCAAAGTATTCTAGTTTGCGTTAATTATTGCTAGAATTAGTAGGCCCAGATATGATATATATGTAGACTCAGAAATCTCAGTGTCCCTGACTTCCTAAATCAGCAATCACTAAATGAGGCCAAATCTCCCTGCCCTTACCTAGCAGCAACCAGCCATACCTCCTCTTCTCCTCTGAGGATGACTGGGTAGTTTTTCTAAAATATATAAAGGACATTGCAGCAGCACTTGATTGTTGTTTACCTGTTATCTTGATTTCAGCCGAAGAAATCACTAGCGATAGTGTGTGCCTGTACATCTATGGAGATTTTCTGCCTTGTTCCTTTTCTTAGCCTGCATGTGAGATGCACCAATCCATGGCTGACATCACTGGAGACTGCCCTACTGCTGACAAGCTTGCTGCAAAATTAGAATGGGTTTCTGAGTAGAGCTGTAAGACAAGAAGCTTATCTACTTTGGTTGATTTCAATTATGATGTATTAACCATCAATGGTGCTAATTCTTACAACAGCTCTGCTAAATAATCCCCCCTCATTTTGCAGATGAGGACACTGAGATTTGGGGAGGAAAGGTAACTTGCCTAGGGTTACACAGCTGGTGAAATACAGAACCCGGACTTGATATTAGTCTCCCACAGCTCATGCTCACACCTCTATTCTACTATGTCTTCTTTCTTTGTCTTTTAGCTCTTGGGCCTTGTGGTGTAACAGGCCTAGAGCAAACTGAGTGATACTTGACCTTCACTGATGGGTCTGTAAGTGTGAATGGTGGGGCCAGTTCGCCAAGCTGGGGAGGCTCATTGGGGGCATTTCCTGCACAGACAGAGTGTGCTCTGTTAGGCTCTGGGAAGCATTTTCAATCTTTCTGTTTTGGATTCCTCTGCCTCAGAATTGACCTCAGAAAAGCTGGTTCTGTGTCAGGGCACAGTATGAATGCCAGATGTCAGGGCTGTGTAGGGACAGCCAGAGGGGCCTGGGGGGAAAGCATGCGAGCAGTTGGTGAACACCCTTTTCTGCCCTCTAGCTGGATCTCATTTGCCGCCTAGTGGAAACCTGCTGGAGGAGGCATGATCTTCAGTCTTCTGTTCTCCACTTGTACGCAAGTATTTCCCACTGTCCTTTATCATGATGAACAAACAGGCAACAACTTTGATGGCTACCTATTCTGGCACAGCCTTTTCGAAACTTCCTAGTTCAAAGCAATTCTCACCAATCCCAGCCCCATCAATTCAGCATTTAAATTTACATTAGCCATCCTCTTTCTCTGGCATGGTTGATGAAGAGGGAGAGACACAGGAGTACTGCTATGAAGGGGGAATTTCAGTTAATACAATTTATAATTTATGAGCCTACTGTCTGGATAGATTCTAGGCCTTTGGTTGATGGTCATTGTCATATTTATGAAGCTTTCTGCAGGGCCTAGCATTTCACAATTAGCAGATCCCCTGCATGATACTTGTAGCCACTGCTTGGGGCAGATGGGACTTTAGGCCTGCTGACATGCTGCTTTATTATCTTTTCCCAGCAATAGGCCTCGAAGTGTTGCTGAATTTGAAGTCTTTCACATCATGACCAGGATTTTGGAAGCTACTAACAGTTTATTTTTACCTCTGCCTCCTGGTAAGTCTGGGTTCTTTTGTCCTTTGGTGTAATAAATTTGTTCTTTCTTTTTCACCTGGTCCCCAGACATTGGCACATTGTGAATTTCATGATAACTGTTAGAAATTGTGTGTCTCACAGTGTGTCACTGTAAGAGATTGGCATTGAGGTTGGTCTCTGCTGGCCAGACCTACCCTGGCTACTCACCTGTGCTGTAGCTTGTGACTACCTTCAAGAAAAAGACTGGATCCTGTGCAGTTTTCTAGGGAAATTTGAACCAGTGGTACTGAACCAGGGAGCCCTTTCTCTGAGGTTTTCAGAACTTGTTTATCTGATGGAGATGTCTGGAGGTTCCCCCTTGGGAGGAAGTGATTCTGTGCCAAGAATTGAGCTGATTCTTGAGTGACTGGAAACTAAGTGTTTCCCTTAGAATTTTGAAACAGGACCAAGTCAGGCTTCAAAACACCCTTAGGATATGAGAATGCAATCCATTTATTTAAGTGGTCATTTGTTCATTTAGTCAACAAACATTTGTAGAGCACATTTCATGCCAGGTAATCTTAGAAATTAGCACAGTTACAAAGATTACAAAGAATCTAGTTAAGATGTAGATATAAATCAGTATCCATAATAAGAAATGAATAAGTTCCTATTTGCTATGAACTGCCTTATGTTTGTTATGTTACTTTTTTAATAGTGAGAACACCTAACATGACATTTACCCTCTTAGTAGATTTTTAAACATGCAATACAGTATTAACCATAGGCACAGCATTCTAGCTCTAAAACTTATTCATCTTACATAACTGAAACATTTTAAACCTGTTGAAGAGTGTTTCCTCTTTCTCCATCTCCCAGCCCCTGGCAACCACCTTTCTATTCTGTTTCTATGAGTTTGACTATTTTAGATGCTTCATGTAAATGGAATCATGCAGCATTTGTCTTTTGTAACAGACTTATTTCAACCAGTACAAAGCCCTCTAGGTTCACCCAGGTGTTTGTCCTGCGTATGGCAGGATCTCTTTCCTTTTAACACTGAACAGTATTATGTTTATATTCTACATTTAAAAAATCCATTTATCTATCTATCAGTGGAACTTTGTGTTGTATTCATACTTTGGCTATTATGGATAATGTGGCAATGAGCATGTGCAGATCTTTTTAAGATCTTGATTTCAATTCTTTTGGATATATATTCAAAAGTGGGATTACTGAATTATATGGTAGTTCTGTTTTATTTATTTTTTAAATGTAGGATTGTTTTTCTTTATCTTTGTTTATTTTTATGTGGTGCCGGGGATCGAACCCAGTGCCTCACGCATGCTAGGCAAGTGCTCTACCACTGAGCTACAACCTCAGCCCCCCTGTTTTAATTTTTTTTTAAAAAAAACCTACACACTATTTTTCAGTGTCTGCACCATTTTACATTCCCACCAACAGGGTAAAACGGTTCTCCACATTCTTACCAACTTTTTCAGTGCTGTGACTGAAAGATCTGATGAGAACAATCAGAGTAGGAAAAGTTTATTTTGGGGCTCACAGCTTCAGAGATCTCAATCCACAGATGGCAGCTCCACTTCTTGGGGCCTGAGGTGAAACAACAGCATAGCAGAAGAGTTTGGTGGAGGACAATGGCTCAGGACATGTTATCATGAAGCAGAGAGTCACCTGTCCTCTCCATGGACAAAATATAAATACTAAAGGCATGCCCAGTGACCCTCCTCCTGTAGCCACTTCCTATCTGCCAACAGTTATCACCCAGTTAATTCCTATTAGGGAATTAGTGTATTGATTACATTACGGCTCTCATGACCCAATCATTTCACCTCTAAGCTTTCTTGCATTGTCTCATAAACTTTTAAGAGAACACTTCACATCTAAACCATAACACCAACACTTTTTTCTTGTGTTTGTTATAGTTGCCTAAGAGGTGTGAGGTAATGTGTTACTGTGGCTTTAATTTATATTTCCCTGATGATTAGTTATATTGAGCATCTTTGGCCATTTGTTTGTCATCTTTGGAAAAAATGTTCAAGTTCCTTGCCCACTTTTTAATTAGGCTGTCTTTTGCTTCTGAGTTGTTTGAGGTTTTTATATGCTCTGAATATTAACCCCTTACAGGATATAAGGTTTGCAAGTACTTCCTCCCATTTAGTGGGTTGTAATTATACAAATTAATTGGTTTCATTGTGGCATTTCCATACATGCATATTTTGAGCTTTGATCATGTTCACCTCCCTTCTCCTACCTCTCTTCCCCACCCCTTCCTGGTCCCTAGTAGTCTTTTTTTTTTTCTTTTTAGTTTCTATATATGAGAGAAAACATGCAATACTTGTCTTTTTGTTCCTGGATTATTTCTGATGTCTTCCAATTTTATCCATTTTCCTTCAAATGACAAGATTCTATTCTTCTTTAGGATTGAATGATAATCCATTACATATAATAAACCATATTTTCTTTATCCATTTATCTGTTGATGAGCACATAGGCTGATTCCATATCTTGGCTATTGTGAATAGTGCTACAGAAGGCATGGACATGCAGTTTATCTCTTTTGTATGCTGACTTCATTTGCTTTAGATCAAAACCTAGGAGTGGTATAGCTGGGTTGTATGGTAGTTCTATTTTTAGTTCTTTGAGGAAACTCCATACTGCTTTCCTTAGTGGCTATTACTAATCTGTGTTCCCATCAACAGTATATAAGGGTTTCTTTTTCTTTAAAACTTTGCCAGCAGTTGCTAATTTTGTTTTCATAATAGTCATTCCAACTGGGGTGAGACAGAGCCTCAATGTAGTTTTGATTTGCATTTCCTTGATGGCTAGAGACATAGAACATATATATATATATTTTCATATATTGGCCATTTCTACTTACTCTTCTGTGAAGTGTCTATTCAGATCACTTGCCTATTTATTAATTTGTTTTGTTGTTTCTTTTTTATTCTTTTAAATATGTATTCTAAATATTAATCCTCCATGAGATGAATAGCTGGAAAATATTTTCTCCCGTTCTGTAGGTTGTCTCTTCACTCTGTTATTTCCTCTGCTGTGCAGAAGGATTTTAATTTGATGAAATTCCATTTGTTAATTCTTGTTATTTTTTTCCTGGGTTATTTGAGTCCTGTCCAAGAAATGATTGCTTGTGCAAATATTTTGGAGTGTTTCCCATGTTTTTCTTCTAGTAGTTTCAAAATTTCAGATTTTACATTAACATATTTGATCCATTTTGAATTGATTTTTGTACTGGGTGAGAGAGATGGTTTTAGTTTCAATCTACAATCTTCCAGTTTTCCCAATACCATTCATTGAAGAGGCTGTCTTTTCTCCAGTGTATGTTTTTGGCACCTTTTGTCAAGAATCAATTGATCAATTGTTTGAAGATGCATGCATTTATTTCTGGGCCCTCTGTTCTATCCTTTTGGTCTGTTTTGTTATTATGTGTTATGGTTTGAATATGAAGTATTCCCACAAAGCTTTTTTCTTGTAACAAGGATTGAACCCAGGGGTGCTTAACCACTGAGCAACGTCTCCAGCCCTTTAAAAAATATTTATTTAGAGACAGAGTCTCACTGGGTTACTTAAGGCCTTGCTAAGTTGCTGAGGCTGATTTTGAACTCACGATCCTCCTGCCTCAGCCTCCAGAGCTGCTGGGAATATAGGTGTGCGCCATTGAGCCTGGCCCCCAAAGCTCTTGAGATGATGCAGAAATAATATGAGGTGACATGCTTTGATTTTAAGAGTTGTGACCTAATCAGTGGATTCATCCGTTTGACTTATTACTTTGAAAGGATTACTGTATTGGGTGATAACTGTAGGCAAGTAGGGTGTGGCTGGATGAAGGAGGTCTCTGAGGGCATGCATTTGGGGTTTCTATTTTGTCCCTGGCATCTTGCTTTCTATTTCCTAGCTGCCATGAGTTGAGATTTCCCTGCCATGCCTTTCTGCCATGATGTTCTGCCTCATCTTGGGCCCAGAGTAATAGAGTCAGCTGACCATGGACCCAACCTCTGAAGTTGTGAGCCCAAAATAAACTTCTTCTCTAAATTGTTCTTGTTGGGTCTTTTTGTCAGAGTGATCCAAAGCTGATTAACACACTATGGCTCTGTAGTATATTTTGAAATTAAGTATTATGATGCCTCTAACATTGTTATTTTTGCTCAGGATTGCTTTGGCTATTTGGGATCTTTTGTATTTCTATAGATTTTAGGATTCTCCCCCCCCCCCCCCAGTTCTATGAAGAACATGGGGATTGCATTCAATCTGTAGATTGCTTGGTTCATATAGCCACTGAACAATATGAATTCTCTCAATCTATTAACATGAGAGATCTTTGCACCATCTATTGTTCAATTTCTTTCTTTAGTGGTTTGTGATTTTCATCGCAGAGGTCTTTCATAGCCTTAGTTAGGTTCATTCCTAGGTATACTATTTTTTTTTTTTTTAGTGGCTATTGAGATTGCTTTCCTCATTTCTCAGTTTATTATTGGCATATAGTAAAGCTACTGATTTTCATATGTTGATTTTTGTATCTTTCTACTTTACTGAGTTTATCAGTTCTGAAAATCTTCTGGTGAGGTCTTTAGGATTTATTATGTATATAATCAAATCATCTGCAGATTTGACTTCCTCCTTTCCTATTATATGCTTTTAATTTCTTTCTCTAGGTTATTTTTTCTGGCTAGAATTTCTAGCACTATATTGAACAAGTCTGTGTGTGTGTCCTCTGTCAGGTTTTGGTAGCAGGTGTTTTGGTGCTGTGTGTCTTTTACTTTCCACCTCTTCTGTTAGAATCCCTTAAGCATCTTCTGTAATGCTGGTCTAGTGGTCACAGATTCCCTCAGTTTATGTTTATCTTGGAAGGTCATTATTTTTCCTCCGATTCTGAGGGATAACTTTGCTGGGTATCATAATTTGGACTAGTAGTTATTTTCCTTTAGGACTTGAAATACATTATTCTATGTCCTCCTGGTCTTTAGAGTTTCTTCTCAGAAATATGCTGTTAGTCTAATGTATTTGCTTTTAAATGTGACTTCTCTTTCAGCTTTAACATTCTTTTTTTGTTCTGTACTTTAGTTTGTTGTGGAAAGGTTATTGTCTGGTTATGTCTATTTGTGATTTTAAGTAGAACCTCATATACATGGATGTCCAAGTCTTTCCCAAGATTTGGAAATTTTTTTTTTTTTTTTTGCTATTTCACTGAATAGGTTTTCTATACCCAGAGCACATGGCTCTTCTCTTTCCAGTATGCTAATTCTATGGTGTTCCAGAGATCTTGTACATTTCCTTTTTTGTTCTTAGTTGTTTTTTTTTTTTTTTGCTGTCTGAATGTAATATTATGGCAGATTTGTCTTCAATATTTTTCTTCTACTTGATCTAATCTGTTGTTAAGGCTTTCAACTGAGTTTTTAACTGGACTTATTGAGCTTTTCATCTTCAAGATTTCTGTTTGATTCTTTTTCAACATCTCCATTTCTTTATTGGATTGATCATCTATATCCTGCATTGTCTTCCTCAGTTCATTCAACTTTTTATTTGTATTCTTTTGGATGTCATTGAACTTTCAAAAAAATCATTCTTTTGAATTCTTTGTCTAGCATTTCATCTACTTTGGTATCTTTGGGATCTGTCACTATGGAGTTATGAACTTTAGGAAGTGACATAGTGTGTTGGTTTTCATGTTTCTTGTATTTGTATGTTGAGATTTGTGCATTTATTAGGATATGGATACCTCTTTCATTTTCATGTGGTATTCTTTTTTGGTATGTGGCTTTCTTCTCCCAATGTAGCTTGAGGTATTGGCTTGTTGTATATGTTGCATTTATTTCTAATCAGACTCTAACACTGTAAGTTCTTGGGTTTGGGCACAGAACATACTGTATTGGAATCAGAGACCCACTGTCTCTGAAAGTCTTATAAAAGAGGGGGCACTCTGATACTTCAGGTAGAATGTTGACCAGCAGAGTATGTGGGGTGCACCCTTTGGGGTTATTCTCCTACAAGAGTTGTAGCACCTATCTGGAATTGGGGATTTCCACAGGTATTCCCTGTTGATAGCAGCTTTGTTACTTGAAAGTGATTCTGATATTTGTTACTCCAGCTGCATTAAAGAGCCTGAAGCTCTTGTCCTCTGGAGACTGGTGCAGATCTATGTGCTTCACCAGCAGAGGAGGGGCCTGAAATCACAGTTCCTCTTAGGATTCACCTTCAGTCTTATTAATCCCAGTCAATCAGATCAGTTTCTCCTCCAATCAATATAGAGGACCCATGTAGATGTGGTGTCAGCAAGCATTGTATATTTTTCTTCTGTGCAGCTATGGTTGGGGAATCTGTCCAGCAGCTGGACCTTAGCCTCCTTCTGCCTGTGCCCACCTGGGAACTGGTCAATAGCTGGGAGTTTACATCTAACCTTTTCCTTAAGTATCCAACAGGGTTTCAGTGAGACTGGGTTGTGGCTGGAGTTGGGCTTAATTCTTCTCAGCAAAGCTGGGAGGATAGTTTAGTAGCTGAGCACCTGCCTATCCCCAGCACCAGAAGCAGGGGTGGGGGTTACCATGACAATAATAATAAATAAATTTAAAACAAAAAGGATAATGAAGAGGAAAAACACAAAAATAGAAATAAAAGGAAAAATGAGAAGAACAAAAATAAATTTTTAAGTAAAAATTAAGGAAAACATAAAAGAATTGACATAGATTAAAAATGACTCAAAACTTTCTGAAGTGCTTAAAAGTCTGAGTGTGGCTGATTGTAGTCTATGTTGATTTAAGTATCCTTCCAGTCTTTTAGGGGTGGATTCTGCCAGGTATGAGGCAAGTGTAGTGGGTTGAAGACACAGCCAAGGCTGCAAACTTGTTGGAATTCTCCGCTTTTCCATGCTAGTTTGGGTGGAATGCAGGCTGTGTCTCTTGCTCAATAGATTCAGGTAGAATGTTGACCACACCAGGAGGATATTCTCTCCTGAGGTCACTAGTCTGCCCACCTAGGGGCATGGCAAATGCTAGCGCCTCTAAGAGAAGGAAGAGCAAAGAAACCACTGAATTCTTCAAATTCTTCATTCGGGTGTTTTTTTATAAACCCAGTGATCTGCTACCCTGGATTCCAGCACCTTCAGACCTGACCCCTGTGTGAAACCACATGTGACACCCCATGTGATTGGTGTTGCTCTCAACTGCAGAGCTCCCGGGAGGTTCCCTGAGATTCCCTGTGGTAGCCTGCACTCCCAAGGCATAGAACTTCTCAGCAGGTTTGTGTCAGATACTCTCCCAATCCAACAGCATCCTGTATGGCCACCTCCTGCCCAGTCAGTATAGCAGGGTATCCACAGGGTATTATGGTGTCAGATTTTCTGACTCCTGCCAGATCAGTATAATCTCAAGAGGGCTCCTGGATATAGCATCCTGAGAGTTTGCTAGGAGAGGTAGGGACATTTCTTCTCTAAAGCCAGCTTGTGCAGACTCTAGGTCACTTATTTAAGCTGTCTGCAGGGTTCAGCCTTCCACTCCATGCTGCAAATCTTTTACCTTTACCCTCTTAGAGGGTAGAGTCCCCTTCCCCCGAGGATCTGAGCACCAGGTTCTGGGGTACTCCACTTCTCTTGCTTTGTGACTCTCCCTAGTCTCTGGATTCCACCAGGTCTCATTTTCTGTGCTGTCAGTTTTCAGGGGTCACTCATGGCTACTCACCTAGAGCAGTTGCATACCTGTTGTCTTGTTTCTGCCTCCAGAGAAGTAGGCTAGTGCTGAGTGCATCTCTTCTGCCATCTAACTCTCCCTCCATCTCCTTTAGGTATCATTTTTTAAATGTTTTTACAGTTAATTAATCCACATGAAAAATTCACACTATCACCGCAGCTAAAGTCATTGCAGAATCTTGATGCCTTTGGCTTTTTGCCAGCTCCAACATTTGCCTTCACAGTCCCCCTTTCTTCATTCTGTTCTTGCATTCCTTTCGCTGTTTTCTTGAGGTCTTTTTCTTTTCATACAGGCTGTATCTTGCCAGTCTATGTTTGGGTTCATTTTTCTTTGCATAATCAAAGGAATCATATATCATGCCAAAGCCAGTTGTCTTGCCATGTCTAAAATGGGTTCTGAATCTAAACACAAAGATAACATCTGGTGTGGTTTTGTACATTTTGGTTAATTTTTCTAGAATTTTTCTCTTAGAAACTGTTGCTTTCCCAGGGTGAAGAACATCAATGACCATTTGTTTCATCTGAAGTAGTCGATTGGTCATGAACTTCCTGGTCTGGATAGTTACTGTGTCATTCATGATGGTGGCAGGTCCTCCTCCTTTATGTATTCTTGATACTCTTATTGAACATTGGTTGCTGGTATATGCATGAATTTATTATTGTATATGTTATATTGAGTGTTGTTATGGTTTGGATGTGAGGTGCCCCTCAAAAGCTCATGTGTGAGACAATGCAGGAGAGTTTGGAAAGGAGATGATTGGATTGTGGGAATCTTAACCCAATCGGTGAATTAATCACCTGATGGGATTAATTCAGTGGTGGCTGGGGGTGACGGGGGTGTGGCTGGAGGAGGTGGGGCATTGGGGACATGGATTTGGGGTATTTATTTGTATGTGGCAAGTGAGGATTTCTCTTTCTGCTTTCTGACCATCACGTGAGCCACTTCCCTTTACCACACTCTTCTGCCATGATGTTCTGCCTCATCTCGAGACAAGAATAGATCTGGCTATGTATGGATTGAGATCTCTGAATCTGTGAGCCCTCAATATAAACTTTTCTTCCTCTAACATTGTTCTGGTCAGTTTTTTTAGTCATAATAGCAAAAAAAAAAGACAAAAATGTTAAGCTTTATGATAGTTGTCATTATATAATGCTATCAGTTGATTTTATTTAGTCACATATATCTGTCCATTCATCCATTGTGTTAGCTTTTTGTTGTGACCAAAATACCTGACAAGAACAACTTCAGAGGAGGAAAGATTTACTTTGGCTGATGGTTTCAGAGGATTCAGTCCATGGTCCACCAGCTTTATTGCTCTAGGCCTGAGATGAAGCAGAACACCATGGCAGAAGGGTGTGGTGGAGGAAAGCTGCTCTGTGAGTGACAGCCAGGAGGCAGAGGGAGACAGAGAGGAAGGGGCTGGGACAGTTCCCAAGACTATGCCATCAGTGCCTTGCTTTCTCCAGCCATGCCCTACCTGTCTATAGTTTTCACTATCATCCACTAAATACATTCAAATTATTTATCCATCAAATGGATCAATCCACTGATGAAATTAGAGCCCTCATGATCCAGCCATTTCCTCTCTGAACATTGCTGCATTACTTAACACATGAACTTTTGGGGGACATTCCAGATCTAAACCATGTTGTTGATTAGCTGAGTTGTGCCATTGTGAAAAACGTAGGCTATGATTCCGGCCTGGATTCAGGTTACTTCAACTTAATAGAAACTCAGAAAGGCTTAGTTACTTACAGCTGGTAAGTAACACAGCAGGATTCTAGCCCAGGTCTGCTCATGCTTAATCTGATATTTTCTAATATCTCCACTAAATATATTCTCGTCCTCATTTCCACTTCTGAGAATTACATTTACTCTTCAAAAGTCCTCTCAAATGCCATCATTTCCAAGAGGACTTTTCTAATTCTCTCCGGCTGATATCATCTTCTTCCATGTGTCTTGCTTCTGTCCATTGTATTAATAGTATATATAGAGCTTTGGGTTTGTGCTTGGTTAGCCCTCCCCATGAGGCTAATTAGGCTGGAGAGACAGCCTGCTCCTCTCTTGAATCCCTATAGATTTGCTCTCTGTCCATGGCATGTACATTCATTCTTTTCTATAATTTAGTTTGGGTAGACTCCAGAAGCCTTTCTCTAGGATATAACTAGAAATTAGGCACATAAACTGTTACTTTCTGGTCCATTTTTTTCCCCTTTAGCAAGATAGTCTCTATCCAAACAACCTTTTAGCCTGGGCATAAATTTGAAAGATAGTTCTCTTTCACTATCTTGCTGTTGAATTACAAATATTACTAAACCATAAAATAATTTTACACTATGTAGACCTTGCCTTTGTTTTGCTGAGAGGACCCAAGAACAAGGAAATTCCTACTTATTGGGAACTTACTATATACCCAGTGTGATACTTAGTTTTGATAATATAAAGAAGGAAACTTGGACTTTGTCTGTAAGGAGTTTAGTTGTCTCTAGGCACCAAGCACTGAACTTTATTAACATGGTCTGATTCATTTCCTCTGGGATGTTGGAGATGCCAGCTGATGTGTCTACTCTTTGGATCACTCATCCTAGGTTTCCACACTCTGCACACGATCCTTGGAGTCCACTGTCTCCCTTTGCACAACTTGCTGGATTATATTGATAATGGAGTGTTGCTTCTCACTGAAACAGCAGTCACAAGGCTTATAAAAGGTAACAGGCCCTGAGTGTATAAGTGTGCTGGTTCCAGCCTGGGCACCACCAGAGCTGGCTTTCTGGGTGTGTGAACTGTGGCTGTCACACTGAGCCTGCTGCACTAAGAAAGGTCCCATGCTTGGCTTAATGCCCTGCAGAGGATCTTGAAATTTGTAATATTTGAACATGTCCCTTTTGCACTGGTCCCATAAATTATGCAAGTAGTCCTGTTGAGTATAGTCCATTGCCTGTGACCACCTTTGGGCCAATGTAAAGTACCTTAGCTCTTCAAGAAGCCCCGAAGAACTTCTCAAGCAACACACAGCTATTTGGTGTGGCTTGAGAAGTTCTTTGGGGCTTTCACTATGCACAAGGGCACTTGAGAACAGGAGACCCTGTAGGCTTGTTCTCAAGAAAGTATCACAAAATGGCTTACTTACAGCTGATTGACTGTCATCATCTCAGCTTTGAAATGCAGGAAAAACAGAGAAGCAGTACTTACATGAATTTGATCTTTAAATAAGGTCACTCTCAATTGTGGTACTTTAGTAGATGAATTTTGTTAATGCATATGAGAACATTTGCCAACCCTGAAAGTACCTTCTGTTTTAAGTTAATAATATTGCTTTGTGATTGGCAGCTTATTACAGAAAATCCCTTCTTAGTCACCCACCTAAAATTTTCAAAGTGTCGCTTAACTCAAGAATATAAAGTTGGAATATATATTATCAGGATGAACCACTAAAGTGTTAAAGACTGTTTGTCTTATTTGCCAACTCTTTCTAACAGATCTGGATAATTCAGAGAAGAATGAAAAACTGAAATTCAGCATCCTTGTACGACTTCCTCCGGTAATCCTGAATTTTATTTTCCCCTAAGTCTTGGCACGACCCTCCTTCAATTTCTTTTTGTAAGAACAGCATTTACTTGCTTTTGGCTAAAGTCAACTGAAGTATTTCATTTTCCAGTTCTTCCCAAGAAATCCTATCCACCCCCACCCCTCTGTTGGCTATTTCCCGTTAGGTCTACAATGTACTTGCTTTTCTGGCTTTGCACAGTATTGGCATAGCCCACTGAGAACATTTAGCCATTTTCTCCTCTTAGGAAACCACACTAATATTTACATCTGAGTAGGAGTGAGAGGGGAAACATGTGCTTTTGGCATTTAAACTGATAAGAAATTTAAATGCAGGTGAGGTCAGAGGTTCTGGAACTGTATTTCCTCTTAGTACATTTCCAGCAGGAAAACATTCCCAGGTCAAAGGAAAAATGAGAAACATGAGGGGAAAAAGTTAAAGGAATTCCTTGGAGGTTTTTCTTTTTTTCTTTTTTTTTTTTTTTGAGGGGGAGGGGTGCACTAATATCCAAGTCTGAAATACCATGAAAAAATACAGAATTCCACAGCAAAGTCTTCTGACTACTTCCTGACCCTAAGAGCCTAGGTACCCTGTCCACGGTTTACCTCCCTTGAGTGCTTGTGCTTTTGACACCATCCTCCCCAAGGGAGGTCCTTTCTGGACCTAGTGGTCTCACTTTGTAATAGTCTCTCTCCATCACAGGCTTAATGAAGCAAAGGCAAGAATAGAGAACAAAGCATATTTTCCCTGGCTCAGTCTCTCTAGGGAACATTGCTGAACATTTAGTTTGGTCTATAAATTTGATTTTTTTTTTGTTTGTTTTTTTGGCCTCAGACCTAGTGAATGAAAATTTCCTAGGTAAGACAGTGGCAGAGAAGTTGATATAAACATGCCTATAACCTTTTGTTTGCTTTTAAAATATCACTTAGGCTTGCCACACACATTTCCAGCTTTTAAGAGTAGCAGATAACTCCATTTCAGAAAAAGAATTTGGAAGCATGAATGTATCAACTGCTTTCCTCAAGGTAGCAATTGAGAGGAGTCTTAATTCAAAACTCAGAAGCATACTTCATAGCAATGTAGTCTTTCTTTTAAAATGGCTAGTCATTTTGGAATATTACTTTTAAAATATGAACACATAAGGTATATTTAATGAACTGAGAGATATATTTTTTATACAATTTTCAATTTGCATGATAGCTCATTGGTCAGAAGATCTGTCGAGTTTGGGATCATCCTATGAGTTCCAATATCATTTCACGGACCCATGTGACCCAACTGCTTCAGAACTATAAGAAGCAGGTGAGTCTGTGAAAACACAGCCCTTCCATGTTCCTGTATCCTGTTTCCCAGTGTCAACATAATCACATGGACAGCAACTGTAATTCTGATGACTTTAAATGCGTGATTGTTTCAGAGATATCAGTTAATACCAGAAGTGGTTTCTCTTTTAGTCTCGGAATTCTATGATGGACAAGTCATCATTCAGTGTAGAATTTCTGCCTCTGAACTACTTCATTGAAATTCTGACTGACCTGGAGTCCTCCAGTCAAGGTAATTCAGCCCTCTGTTCATGGCTTTCTCCTTGACACATCAGTCATTCTTTATTCACTTCTGTGTACCATTTTCTTTTCAAAAATATGCCTTACTTTACAAGTAGGCCTTTACTGCAATTGATTTTCATTAGCCATACACAGTTTACTGCCCACATTACAAAAGGAATCATCACCTTTGATGTTTTAAAAGGGTTTAAATCCTGTTTAGTTGATGTGAATGCTCTTGAAGTTTGATGAAATTTCACAACACATTCTGAGAATGTATTTTGATAAAATATAAAGTTAATGAGCTATGGGAAAAAGTTATAAATATTCCTCGGTTCTATAGTAACACACATACACATTTTTCCCCCCAGCTCTATGTGATTTTGAAGGACATGACAATGTGGATGCACAATTTATACAGGAAGCAGCTCTGAAACACACCACAATGCTTTTGGACTTATAAAAGAAAAAAAGTTCTGTAGTAACTACTTGTAATATTTTAATCTTGCTCATTAACCTTACTCATATTGATAATTCTTTAGCAATATTTAAAACTGATAAAAAATCAGAATATATTGTTGAACAGTCTGAATTTCAGTTTGGTCCTTGTTTAGACAGAATTAACTTCATTCCAGTTTTGAACAACCAATAAACAGTCAAGTGTATTGAAATGACAAACAGTCCAAGATGACCTTCAGTGCCATAAACAGTGCTCTTCCTAGTGGCCAAGCAGACCAAGAGCTAGTTTCTGTTGAACTTTGGAATAAAATGGACTTCAGAAATGTAGGAAATAGTGCTTAGGCCAGCAAAAACTTAAAAATAACAAGCAGAAGAAATATTGTATAAGAATTTTACTTGAAAAGGAGTTTTTTTTTTAAATTGGACTAGATAAAATCTATCTCCACTATACCATCATTTGTAACATAGTAATTTGTACATGTAATAGAGTAGGGTTTGTCTTTGTGATAGTTCAGATGGAACTGTATTTAATTTTTTATATTTATAAAAGTTTGATTTAGTATTATACTATTAAAAAAACCCCAATGCTGACAGCTTTGGTCTGACTCTTCTGTTTTTGAACATAGCCTTTTTATCCAGGAATCTTGAGTCCATGAACATGTTCCTTTAGAGTTCCCCAGGACACCTTAACTGGTTGTACCATTTTCTGTTTTTCTCTCTTACAGTGACTTAATTCTGACCCATAAATACAGTTGCTTCTGGGACTCAGCTTATAATGCTTTTTTTCCCCTCTTCAGTATTCTTGTGAAAATTTAATGATTATAAATATCACCAATGATTATTCAACTTTTCTTAAAAAAAAAAAAAAGTCACCACTGTGTTCTAAAAATTGCCCTCTCCTATAGAATTTCCTCTTTTGTTCAAACACTTCATAGTCACCAATCCTCAAGATCTTGGAGCCAAATCAGCAATGCAGTGCTGATTCTTTTGAATGGGGTCTTTTTTGAATTGTCATTGCCTAAAGCCTAATTTTTCACACACATATTTAAGATAAACATTAGTTTGATCCTATCAGTTTGCTCATAATTATTCAATAGCTTGCTATTCAGTAAAAGAAAATTCAAACTCCTTAATGTTCAACTTTTCCAAATCCTGACCCTGTATACCATGAGCATTCTTTTACAGGTAGGCCAGCTCACTGGGACATGAATACAGCTTTTTCAAGCTATTTCTCTCACTTAAAATCTCTCTCCACCTGTTAAAATCTTTTTCATGCTTAAGGGCCAGATTAGAAGTTCTGTTTGATGGGGCTGGGGCTGTAGCTCAGTGGCAGAGTGCTTGCCTAGCATATGTGAAGCACTGGGTTTGATCCTCAGCACCACATAAAAATAAACAAATAAAATAAAGACATGCTGTCCACCTACAATTACAAAAAATTTAAATAAGAGAAAAAGAAGTTCCATTTGAGTATAATCCAGGTCATTTCAACACATGGTGGCACCTACCTTCTCTCAATCAGTAGTATACATTATAATGGTTAAATATCCATCCCTTGTGATTTTTTAAAAGGTGTTTCCTTTTTTTTTGGTGTTTGAACTTCAAACATTTTAAAAAAATATGTTCTAATTAGTTATACATGACAGTAGAATGCACTTATGGTGTTTAAACTTATGTGCATATATTTTGAGTCCTTAAGGAGATTACTAGTTTCTACAACACAGCTCTCTTTAAGTATATAGCATTCATTTATTAACTACATGGTTGATACAGTGTTACTTATCAAAGACACTCCCAAATAATTACTTTATAATAACTCTGCAAAGAAATTAGGTTAGATTTGGGACTCAGAATGAAAAGGAAATTAAATTTTCCAATTTGACAAGATAGGGGCTTAGAACAGAATATTTATCCAAATAAAGGGATATATTTCTCATTCCAAGAGTTGTGAAATAAAATTTATAATTACTACCAGTGACTATAAAAACATAATGTTTCAACCTAGTTGTATATTCTTGTATATGAGAAATCAGAATTAGGAAAATACACTTGGTGAAATACAGTAATATTAGAGTAGTAAGTAGAATTGGCCTCATTTTCAGGTCTTCTCTCTCACATGCAAAACTGTAAATATAGTATTTAATTTGAGATTTTGATAAATCTATTATTAGAGCTTAAAATAATCATTTGATTTACAGATAATGTGAAAAATCTGGATTCGTAAGAAAGATAGATTAGGACATAAATATTTGTGTGGCAAAAGGATTCTTGTGAAAAAGAATCACTATAACATCAAAAAAGACAAGCTTGGCTACTGCTTCTTACCTGATTTAGATTTACTAACATGACCTTCAAGTGCCACCTCAACAAACTGAGTTATGCTTTTGGATCCTTGGGATATCTTAAGTTCCATGAATGCAGTTGAAAAAGAATTTAATTCTGTACTTTGATGAAAAGTTATTTTATTCTGCACTTGCCTACTACATATTTCTGAAACTATGAAGAGTGAAAAATACACGAGTAATTAAAATATTTGCTTTGAAGTGTGGGGCAATTCTGTGTCTTTCTCAACATCATGTGAAACACAGAAGTTGGTTAGTGTAAAAAGAACCAAGTTGTACTGTTGTTGGTTGCGCTTCATTGATCTGCAGTGTGAGAATGATGATGCTCACGTGCTCTGGCTGTAGAAATGAGGAATCCTGGATTGGTCTACACATTCAAATTTCAATTGGCTTTATAACAGGTTTCCTTATATGCCTCATATTGGATCCAGGTTCACTGGGCTTAAAAGGAGCCAGAGCACCGTATGGCCTTGGCACAGGAAGAGTGGCGTCTGCTTCCGGAATGTAGGCATTTGGACGCTGCTCCGCTGATGTGTAAACACCATTGGGCAGCAGTTGATTATCTCTTTCTCGCAACTCCTGCAAAGAATCATTTTCTTTCAGTTTTCTGAAAACTCTAAAGTTACCTCACCTTCAGATCCCCAAAGACACAACTGAGTCTGAGCAGCCTTATGCTGTGCTCAATGATCTGCCCCCCACATTGCAACTCACTGCTATGGGCTATATTGGTTAGGTATCATGATGAGGCTGAGGCTTAGGGTTTATCAAAAACTGCTTGTTGGGTTCTAGATGCACTGCATTCCAAACTCAGTCTCTCATCAAGAGCTAATTATTTCTGCACTTTTTACAAAGGCAGAACAGTAATATTTTCTTTGCTAAGTGACTGACGAGCAAATTTACAACAGACTAGACAATAAATAGAACCAGAAGAGAGAAATGTTCAGCAGTTTGAGCCTCAAGGTCTTCAATATTTCTGCCTGTGCCTCTGGAAAATAATCTTAGGGCACTAATATAAAGTCTACATGATGAAGAGTATAGTCCCAGGAAAGTATAGCCTTGGAAAGGCTCATCCCAGATGGTATGGAAATTACAAATCAGACCCTGTGCTCTGTAGTCCTAGTATGGATTCAGACTGTATATTTTACTTGGCTTAGTGATAAATAGTGATCCTTTTAGGGACATTCACTTGACAGTCTGATTTGTACCCCAGGATGCCATCTACTTGGCAGGAGATGCTTGATTCTAATCTTAATCTACTGAAAGCTTATGAGGGTAGACAGAAGAACAGGGCACCAAACTTGTGTATGGATTCAATGGTAGATAAAGACTTAGGCCAGAGGTGGGAGAAGAAAGGAGTGGCCTGGAGGCCTGTGATGCATACCAGGTGTGATGTCTGTAGAAGGCAGTGGCAATCACCTTGATATGCATGATATTGTGGAAGTTTACAATGTGCTGTGAACACAGAAGAGGCAGGTATCTGAGCAAGGGTGTGAGAAGAAAGACTGGAGACCTTTGGACGAAGCCAGTGCCATGCTGGTGGGAGCCCTGGGAGTAGGACTGGGAGGGGACTTGATGCTTATCGAGTGTTCTTCAAGTGCACTGCTATACTTTGACTTATCTATGTGATATAACAAGTTTCTTTTTAATGTATGTAGGAGAGGAAGACATTTTTCATAAATGGGCTGAGCATCCATAACCCCAAAACCTGAAATCCAAAAATACTCCAAAGTCCTAACTTTTTGAACACAGGATGTCACAAGTATAAAATTCCACAGCTGACATCACCAGGTGTTGTAGTAAAAACTCAGGCTATGTGTGCAATGTACATATTAAATATAAATAGGTGCTCTACCCAAGATAGCTCATTATGTATATGCAAATATTCTGAAATCTGAGAAAAATCCAAAACACTTTTGGTCCCAAGCATTTTGAATAAAGAATAGACCACCTACATAGGAAGACTGGTCCCCAGAAAACAGCCCTTCCTGGCACACTTAAATTTTTTTTTTTTTTTATTAATCCAGGGGTGCTTTACCACTGAGCTACATCTCCAGTCCTTTCTATTTTTGAGAAAAGGTCTGGCTAAGTTGCTGAGGCTAGCCTCAAACTTGTGATCCTCCTGCCTCAGCTTCTTCAATTGCTGGGATTACAGTGACTGTGTCTGGCCTTTCTTGGCACACTTTACAAATGCAATATGGGAGCCAAAGCTTACCTGAAACTTTTCAGTGAGGGCCATTTCATACATTTGTTCATCTCGAATTACCTTCATCCATTCTCTCTCAATGTCTTTATTGAGTGGCAGACCTTTTTCTAACCTGGAATTGCAATAAAAGATGAATTCTTCTTTCTCTTTGACTTCCTTCTGGAGTTCAATGGTCAGGGCTTGTTTCATGGACAGCTCAGCAACAAGAGCCATCATTTTTTCAGTAACATCTTTGATCCTTTTCTGATAGCCATTCATCTAGAATCAAAGAGCCCAAGGTTTAGTCAATATGTACATTCCATGAAGACTTGAGGAAAATGGCAGTCTATTGGCTGTCTGTAATGGTGTGTGTGTGGGGGGGGCAGCATTCTTACCTGAAGGAAGGAAGATTTAACAATTTATGGAAAATAAGAAATGAAAGAGACTTCAGGGATTAAGCCCAACACCCTGGTATATGAAGAAAAAAATGTTTATCAGTTACTTGATTTTGCAGTGAACAGCATGGAGGGGAAGTTTAATGTCTGTTTTTAAGAGGTGAGAAAGAGAGATGAGAGAATGGTCTTAATGCTTCAGTTCTGGCCGAAGTTAACAGTTTGTATCTTACCCAGCTATGCTAGAGCTTTCCTGGCCATGTCAAAGTGGTCACTATTATCATTTCTCAGGTACCTTCCAGGGAGACATTGAGCTTTGACAAATAAGCCCTCATTTAAAAAAAAAAAAGAAAATGACTTTTCCTCAAGAAGGGAAATTTATTTTGCAGAAGGAAGGTGGCAACATTTATAGAAACATGAGGTGTGCAAATTCATGAGCTTAAGTAGGTGTTAGTGATTATTTTATGAGGTAAGTTGTGAACTATAGAGCTGCCACTGGACAGATCAGTCTATTAGAAGTGGCCAGAGGACAAATATAAAGACCAAATAAAAATGAAAGTACCCTAAGATTTACTATCTTTCCTATTTGGTGTGCCCAAGCTTTCTAGAACAGGATTACTTATTCATGAATGTTTTTCTAGAGTCTAGTACATGTGAGACACTGGGGAAACTTAAGAATGAGAAACTATTGCTGCCTTCTAGAGCCCACAATCTGGGATATAGACACCATTATCTGTCATCTTCCGTCTCCCCTGCTGAACATCATATAAGGTGGATAAGGTGTCCCTTCCTCTTTGTTTTCGCCCTTACAGCCTAGCATGAGAGTAGCACAAAGCAAGAGTTCAGTGACAGTGGCTGAATGACTGAAATCCCTGTGTTGGCGAGAAGCTGCCAGGGATTACAGAGGCCAGGTGAATGACCGATCTTCTCATTGCTCAAGGTGATGAGTCTAGTCCTGATATGTCTGAATCCCCAACCTCCCTTCCTGTGACTGCAACTTTTAGCATAGCTTTTAGCAGTTCCGCCCCCAGTAATTTTGAAGCTCCATGTTATTGGCCTTTCCTCGTTGGTAGTGGCTGTACCTCCTGGTGTAGTCAGCCTGGGTATAGTGTGTCTGTTCTGCTCTTCAAGAAAGCTGAGTTCAGAATTGAAGCCTTTCCTACAAACCACTGGATAAGTGAGGCCTTCTGTTCAAAAGACATTAGGATTTAATTTTGTGCATGAAATACAAAGAAAACAATTTTCATACTTGAGTGGTTGCCTGATAACTTATTTACTATTATTGAAAAGCTTAGGTTTTTCTAATTGTAAAATGAATTCATTCAAGGAACAAGACAAACTTGTTTTGGACAATTCGGAGTCATTTTACAGTTTTATGTTTCTCTAATCTCTCCAGTGCTTCTCTCAATAAACCAAGCAACCTGGAAAATGAGAGCTAATAAAGGAGTAGGGGCAGAAGAGAGAGGGTGAGTTTCAGGCAGACCTTCTTGGCTAAGAGCAGCGTGTCCTGCTTGCAGGCCTCAGTTTTGCTGCAGAGCCTGTCTGTAAGTCGGGAGACCTGTTCAAAGATGAAATCCTTCTCTAGTAACTTCTCCTCCTTCTTGGCCAACTGTAGTTCCAGCTGTTGAAAACAATTTCAATAGGAAGAAAAAAGAAAACACTCATGCAAGACACAATCTTCTTTCCTAATTGGAGTACTACCTGACCCCCACCCCACCCCCCAGTAGTGGAGAGACATTGCTTTCTCAGTTGTTGCAAGTTTTTGGAGATTGGGCCAAGTCAAGACTTCCCATGCCCCAGCCCCCTCCAGATAACTCTGGGAGTTCTTCCCTCCTGGTGGACTAGGGCCCAGTTCCATCAGGCGTCCACAGTTGTAATAGTTGAGTAGTTGCTTGCCAAATGAAGCTCCAATGTTTTGAAAAGCTTAGGTTTTCTCATTGTAAAATGAATTCATTCTGAGAACAAGGAAAACTTGTTTTGGACAATTCTCTCAGTCATTTATAGTTTGTTTCTCTAGATGTAAAGCCTAATCTCTCCAGTGCTTCTTTCAATAGCTCCAGATAGCACTGGAAATTCTTACCTCCATGGTCGACTTTGGACCTCTCAGCTCTGCCCAGTATACAAAATTATCATTCTTTTGATCAGTAAGACAAATTGATCTATTCATTCAAGAAGTCAAAATGGTTGCTTTAAGCCCTGAGGGAATGGTGTCTTAGGAATCTTGAAGGCACTGGACTTTTACTTTTGGTAAGTGTCTAAATCCAGTTTAGAAATTTTTACTAGGTTACAGTAAAAGGACTCTATGAGTGGCTGGAATAATGGATAGGTCTCTCAGCATAACAGGAAACAGGACCACAGGTATCTCTGAAACTGTACACAAGAGGCAAGTAGATGCAGTTTTAAGCAAGGCTGTTTACCTCATCTAATTTTTTGATCATTTCTGCTTCGGTCAGGTCCTTCCCTCGAAGGACACGTATTCTGTTTTTATCCCCAGGATTTATAAACTGTTTCTCCAGGTCTCTTATTCTGTCTGTACACTGTGCAAGCTGTTAAATAACAAACAAACATTAGTTTTAAAACTAACTCTCCAGCTCAGTAAATCTTAGGCTTGTGTGGCCAGGGTCTCTAGAGCCCTTTAGTAGGCCCAACCCAGGCAAGGGTAGAGGAGAACTGTTTTCTTAACACCCGTAAGTTGGGACTTGTGGTTAACAGTGTTTCTGTTCACTCATGGGACCATGAGGATGATGCCTTGGGTTGACTATGCAAGACAAGTCTGGCTTCTGAGTCAGAGAAAAAGCTGAGTTCACAAAGAGCCCTTCGATTGCTTCCCATTTTGTGTGGGATACTGCGTGGTTGCAGGACTCAAAAGTATACAGCCTATCCTTTTGTGTTGCAGGTTGTTACAGAGCCCAGGGTAGCTAGCATATAATATGCTGACTCCACTTTAAAACCATTTGCTGGCAATAGGCTTAATGGCATCCTCCAAAAGAAAAAAGTTGTTAATTATGGGGTCACACAGTGAACACTCTTAGCATCAGTCATGTGTAATATTTTTGTTAAATCTCTAATATAATGCTTTATATATCAATTTGTGTGTATATTTGTTGAATCATTGAAGCTTGGAGATAGATGAAGAAACAGGACTACACTCACACAGAAATGATAGGCACACTTAGTTTTTTTCTTTATAATGAGAGATGTGGACCATGGTGACAATCAAGAGGCATTATTTCAACTTTCTACTGAAGGCTTATGTGATCAGGCAAATCATTTCTCTGAACCTTAGTTTTCTTGATGGTCACATGGGAAGATAAGGCTCAATCGATAGAGCTGATCCATCAAATGAGATAACAGATTTGAAGTATATTACAACATGCCCAAGAGTGGCACAGATAGGATTTTAAAAATTCCAATCAGTGCTCCTCCTCCTCATAAAATTTTTTTAATGGTAATAATTTTTTTCCTTCCTCTCTACATTCCTTAATAGCACTTAATCCCACATATACTTCAATTCTATAAAGATTTTAAGTTCTTACTAACACAGTGTTCCCTTAACTAGAAAACGGAGAAACAAAAATGCAGTGTTTATCAAAGTGCCTTCATTTTATTCCCCCATTGGCATCTGAGGAAAAACTGTTCACTTTCTCTCTATAAAAGTGTCTTGGTATCCTAAAATAGTTCAAGAGATTTCTAAGATCCCTAAAATGGAGTTGTTATTACAGGATCCAGGAGATCATGACTCATGATAGTTCTGCATTAGTCTGTTGGACAATTAAAAACTGTTTCAAATAACGTGGTGGTGGTGGTGGGGAAACTTAATAGAGTTCTGAAATAATACAACAAAGATGACTTAAAAAAAAAAAAAAAGCCGAAACACTGCGTCTGAAACCAATAACAGGATATGATGAGGATCCGGCCCTGGAGGACAGAGTGCAAACATGGTGTACTTGAAGCTAGAAATTTTGCATCACATCCTTCCAGAGCATGTGTGATTAGTGCTGAGTAGACAAACATTTAAATGCAGTTTGAAGATGAATGGGAAACTTTCTATCCAACTGTTCCTAAGCATAGAGTTCTCCCTGCTAAAATAGGTAACTGATAATATGTAGCACACATTTCGATTAATATGCAATCAAAATGATAATGGCTCACCACCATCATGCACGGCAAGTAGTATTAAATATTTTCATTTTGGGTAAAACTGCATTCACATTTCACAGTGGATGATTTTATCTAATGAAATGCCAAGTATTTTTTTTCTGAAAACGATTTTCAGTGGATGGAATTATTGATTTGTGATCCACACAAAGAATATGCTCACAGAGAAGACATTGTTCTATTTTTGGTCTTACTGAATTTAAAGTCTTTTTGGACATCCTGATAGTTGAGAATGAATGGGCAAAGACAGACCTGAAGCTACATTTTGAGAGAGAGCTGAATTACTATAAAAAATTCAGTGACTGGAGGACAGTGTGGGACAATGAAGCTGTGGAGGGAAATGGGAGATGAAAGACCAGTCAGTGAAATTGAGCCAGGTGGGGGTGCTGCATGGGGCAAAGCACCTGGGGGTGAGGGGCATCCCTGAGACAGAGTGGCCCCAAAGGACTTTGAAGGGCATGGATTTCTTAGATCTAATTTGAAGTTCCTTGCCTTTCTGTAACATAACCCCATACAGAGTTGCCTCAGGTCTTCACTAAAATCTGTTCAAAGGCCTTGATCTTGAGTAGGTGTAGACCAAGGAAGGGACCAGTCCAGAGGCTGCACTGATGTGGCACAGAAGTGGAATAGGCACTGAGTGTTTGGTCTGATGAGGTAAGTCCCCACATGAAGCTCTTGTTCATTATTAAATTATAGGGGAATTAGAGATTAAATCTCATTCTATGTGACTGAACATTAATAAGCAGCGAGCTTCAGGTAATCACTTGCTCCAGAGGACAGGAGGACCACACATGGTGCCCAAGCTGTTCCCAGCAAGCATCAGCAGCATAATTATGCTGTGGCTATTGACAGCCTAGATTGCTGAAGTTTTAAGATATGAGGAAGCTGAGCTAGAAAAAGGGGGAAAGAGAAAGATGCTTCATGAGAGAAAATCTATAGCTATGAAGCCTTCTCATATTCCATCCCGGAGTAGTGTTTAAAGGTATTTTCAAACAAGACATCATTCATAGGTTCCTACAGGCACCAGGAGTAGCATGGATTGGTTTACATGCAAGAACTCAAGTGATCTACAAACTAATTAAGGTAAGAGACAAATGCAAATGATGTGAGGAAGTGTCCCAGGACAGCTCTCCCACCTGAATCTGGAGCACCGCAAGATCGGCATCCAAGGCACTCTTGACTGGCAGTAACTTCTTTGTCACGCTAATCTGTCTTTGCTTCTCGGCTATCTTCAGTTTTAGGAATCGGATTTTTTCTTCCAGGACATGTATTTCAGTTTCCCCATTTAGTTTCAACTTCTCTTGGATATTTATTTTTTCATAAAAAATACACACTTCTTCTTCTCGCTCAATCAGCTGAACACCACTGTGGTCAAATTCAAAGGAAGAGGCTAAGTGAATGCTAAAGCTACTGTTTCACTAGTTAACTGTAGTTCCCT
Organism: Spermophilus citellus; assembly: GCF_964194105.1. Lineage (NCBI taxonomy): Eukaryota > Metazoa > Chordata > Mammalia > Rodentia > Sciuridae > Spermophilus > Spermophilus citellus. The sequence continues at coordinate 172,052,685 of NC_138184.1, forward strand.
CTAGCTTTGGGTACAAAATACACAACACAGGAAAATTCCAGAGGGTGGGAGATACTTACTGATGTTTTTCTAGTTAAACTGCACACTGGATTTTCCTGGAGGTGTGTTTAGCAGCTTGACACTTAGGCCAACCATGTGATTGGTTGGCTGCAGTGTCTCTGTGGGTTTCAAACGTTTTCTGGGGGGCAGGAAAGAATGTCATTCCCCATGTGTGAACAAAGTAATCCCGTAGTCTGATTTTCTGCAGACCCTGTTCTTGGGCCAGATTTGCCAACAAAATCCTGACCAGAAGTGCACAGGCAGGGGGCCAGAGAATGTGTTTTGGGGGTGATTCTGCTCTATATCAAGTTGCCAGGCCCACTAGGTTCTTTTAAAGTTGAATATTTTTTGATGCTAATTTCCCCATAAACAGGCAAAAATCTGCCCTTTGTAATCATGCTGATGAGTGGGGGTGACCCCCAAGACCCCCTCCTTGAGAGGAGACTATGGGAAAGAAACAAGGAATTTCTAACTCACTCCTGTAGCTCTGGTCTGGCCGGGGCCTGGGAGCAAAGCATTAGCTTAAATGCTTTGGTCTGTTTTAGGAACCAAATAAGATATTTACCCCTGCTCAGAGAACACACTCATCCACCCTTAGAAAAAGTGCTACTCAAGGACCCTAAAGGTCTTTCTATACCCGTTGTGTATGCATTACCCAGAATTCCACCTTTAACTATTTTCTGTCTCCCCCCTATAAACATGCATTCATGCAGTTATACTTGGCTCATCTTGGCTGTATATTTTGTCTCATTTCTCTGTCAAAGTTTCTCATGATCAATAGTCTCAGCAGAAGTGAGGGGCAATGTTTTACTACAGGGCTCTACAACCACACATTCCAGTTTCTCAGGGCACAAACAACTTGGGGGAAACTGCTAGAATATAAATTTATTAATGGCACAATTGCAGCCTGGAAGAAATAAGACCATTTAAGGGTCTTATTGTTGAGAAAATGAGCTAAGAGAATGGCTTTGATAAATGTAATAAGATCAAACTTGTCACCAAAATGAATACCAATTTATTTATGTCAATTATGTGAAAAGAATTTGATATTATCAGAGATATCCTGAATGGTAGCCTGAGAAAAGATGCTGATCTTAAAAGTGAATAACCTCCCATCACCTCCTCTTTGCCTGTTTCTTTTACAAGGATAGCAGTTCTTATCTTTAGGCAAAACCTCATCTAAAGGCTAATGAAATCTGAATGTCACATGTCCCTCACTCCTGTCAAATCTAGGAGGAGTAAGGGTGACATATCTAAGTCACATACTTTGGTACCCTGTTCTCACACTAGGTTCCTGGCCCTTACCTTTCATTTCGCCTCTGTACAGCCTTCTCATACTTTTTGCGGAGTCGCACCATCTCCTCTTCTATCGTTGTGATCGTATTGGCAAGTCTGTCCATGCTGGTTAGCTGGGTTTCCTTCTTCTCTTTCATTTCTTGAAGTTTTGATAAGATTTTGCACACATCGTTTTGCATGCTCTCTCTGATAGTAACGTTGTTGGCATGTTTCAACACAGAATTTTGTAGCTTTCTTTTAAAATAACGGGACAGTGGCTAAGATTATGAGTCTAATGAGGACTTCTGAGACATAAGCATTTCAAAGTAGCTCTTGCTTTCTCATGGCTCTTGAAATGACAGTAGTAATAACAGTGATACTCCGGATACCATTCAGGAGTTTTTGTAATCGTCCCGGGTCTCAGACTCTTCCTCCATCCAGAATAGGACACCTTTCCTTGGTGCCCAGGGTTTTGCCACTCCTCCCCCACCTTTGTCAAAGCAAGAAACTATAGTCGGTCATCCTTGCTCTGCTGTCCTCCAGAAGCTGCTCTCCTGAGGACAAGGTGGTCCTATCTGAAGGCATCTATTGGACCTGAGCTGGTGCCTGCACTTTAGTGTGGGCCATAATTGGTGCTGAATGAGATCACAGCCTCTGTAAATGATATTTAACTTTCCTGTTGGGTGAGAACCTGATTGGGAAATTATATTTTTTCTTTCTATACCCACCACTCTCCAAATGAAGCCATTTTGTAATGTGTTTATTAAAGGAAACTGGACAATAAAAAGCCAATGGAAAAAGTTCACATTGTGTAGACTCAGGAGATCAGGATCTAACATGGGTAAAAGAGTCCAATGTAGCATATGGCAAATAATAAATCAATAAAACTACCATTTGCCAGACACCCTTCTGTGTGCTATTACACCAATTAGCTCACATAATAATAAAAAGTCCTATGCAATAAAGACTCTTTTAATGGAAAAGGAAAGTGAGTCTAGAGATAAAAGTTAGCTTGTTCAAGGTCAGTCAGCTAATATGTGGCAGAGCTGGGATCTGCATCTAGGAAGCCCCCTCTCTTAATTGCTCTCCGGTATTGCCTCCTGTAGGTTCATTAGATGCTTTAAATCTACAACCAGAGGATGCAGACTAATAGACAGTTTGGTTGTTTTCTAACAAGTGCAGATTACCAGAGTTGGATTTTTCTAATTGGGCAAATGACAATCATAAAATCATATTAAATACTTATACATTATATTTGTCCAGCAATGGATAAAGAAAATGTGATATACATACATAATAGAGTTTTATTTAGCCATAATGAAGAATGAAATTGTCATTTTCAGGAAAATTAATGGAACTTGAGAATATTATGTTAAGGGAAATAAAGTCAAGGGTTGTATGTTTTATCTCATGTGGAAGCTGGAGAGGAAAAAAGGAAAGTAAGGTAGTTGGGAAAATTTCATGAAAATTGAAAGGAGAGCAGTATAGTGGAAGGGAAATACTGGGGAAGGATAACGGTCCAGTTATATTGTCATATTGTGTGCACGTATTAACATGTAACAACAAATCCACCCGTATGCACAACTATGATGCATCCATAAAAAATACAGAAAAAGAAAAAAGTGTGTCTCCCAAACAAGCATAAGCAATTGTGTTCTGAAGCTTAGATTATTATCTAGGAAACAGTGTTTAAAAAGCGTTTTCCCAGCTCTCTATTATTTTCGATCTTAAGATTCCCCAGTATGACTTTCAAAGGATTATAGTTATTGTAACTCTTACCTGTCCTGAGTAATGGCACTATTTCTTAAAATTTCCAGTTCATTTAATGACATTTTATGCCTTTCTTTTATTTCATTTACTTTCTGGTGAGCTTTGTGAAGTAGGTTAACAAACTTGTTTCTTTCATTTCGAATTGTGTCATACAACTTTGCAAACTCTCTGAGCCTGTGAAAATACAAAGTTTTTTGAACTGTGTAAAATAAAAAAATCAACTTTGCCCCACCAAATAGATAATCATGTGATTTTTTTCCTTACCTTCGATAAATTTCACGTTTTTTCTTCCTGTATATTCTGATTTCAAGATCCTTTGCTTTGATTTCTTTAACAATGTTGTTATATTTTTGCTGAAATATAAAACTTATATATGAAATAATATGAATACCCCCAGCTGAACCCCACTTCATTCCCATCGGTGAAGGGATTATTTCTCTTGGCATGCTGGGTTGTGTAGATCAGGTGGAGGGACTTGGGGCACATCTGAAAATTGCTAGCTGAACTGGTTCAAATGGGCGAGGCCAAAGGGTAACATAAGGACAAGAGATTGTATAGGTTGGGTTTGAGGAACTATTGAGAGAAGAGTAATTGTGGACTGCATCACTGGACAGGGTAAGTGTAAAGTTTCTGGAAGATAGACAAGCAAAGATGATTTATAGGAAGCTGCGAAAATTTTTATGCATGAAACCCTCCGATATTTCATGAGAGGCTGAAGCAATGTTTAAAGTGCTTTTCCATAACTCTCAGAATGGAAAAGAAGAAACTAATATTTAGGTAACTGTGTGAATAATTAAATAGGTATAAAAATATAGTTCCATCTACTCTGTTTTTTTTGGGGGGGGTGATAGATGACACTATATTTCCTCTATACCTTTTATCTTTTTTTAAAAAAGGAATGTAGATGTTGTATGAAAGGAAAATGATAAGCTCTAATGCCTTCTTATAGAAATTGACAGCAAACTATGGCTCAGATCTACATATTGTGGGGTCGGGCTCCAAATTCCTTAATAGGACACCCATAGCACAAGAGTTAATAACAAGAATCAACAAATGGGACTTACTCAAACTAAAAAGTTTTTTTCTCAGCAAGAGAAACAATAAGAGAGGTAAATAGGGAGCCTACATCCTGGGAACAAATTTTTACTCCTCACACTTCAGATAGAGCCCTAATATCCAGAGTATACAAAGAACTCAAAAAATTTAGACAATAAGATAACAAATAACCCAATCAACAAATGGGCCAAGGACCTGAACAGACACTTCTCAGAGGAGGATATACAATCAATCAACAAGTACATGAAAAAATGCTCACCATCTCTAGCAGTCAGAGAAATGCAAATCAAAACCACCCTAAGATACCATCTCACTCCAGTAAGATTGGCAGCCACTATGAAGTCAAACAACAACAAGTGCTGGCGAGGATGTGGAGAAAAGGGTACACTTGTACATTGCTGGTGGGACTGCAAATTGGTGCGGCCAATATGGAAAGCAGTTTGGAGATTCCTGGGAAAGCTGGGAATGGAACCACCATTTGACCCTGCTATTGCCCTTCTTGGACTATTCCCTGAAGACCTTAAAAGAGCATGCTACAGGGATACTGCCACATCGATGTTCATAGCAGCACAATTCACAATAGCTAGACTGTGGAACCAACCCAGATGCCCTTCAATAGATGAATGGATAAAAAAATGTGGCATTTATACACCATGGAATATTACGCAGCACTAAAAAAATGACAAAATCATGGAATTTGCAGGGAAATGGATGGCACTAGAGCAGATTATGCTTAGTGAAGCTAGCCAATCCCTAAAAAACAAATACCAAATGTCTTCTTTGATATAATGAGAGCAACTATGAACAGAGTAGGGAGGAAGAGCAGGAAGAAAAGATTAACTTTAAACAGAGACATGAGATGGGAGGGAAAGGGAGAGAAAAGGGAAATTGCATGGAAATGAAGGGAGACCCTCATTGCTGTACAAAATTACATATAAGAGGTTGTGAGGGGAATGGGAAAATAAACAAGGAGAGAAATGAATTACAGTAGATGGGGTAGAGAGAGAAGATGGGAGGGGAGGGGAGGGGGGATAGTAGGGGATAGGAAAGGTAGCAGAATACAACAATTACTAATAGGGCATTATGTAAAATTGTGGATGTGTAACCGGCGTGATTCTGCAATCTGCATTTGGGGTAAAATTGGGAGTTCATAACCCACTTCAATCTAATGTATGAAATATGATATGTCAAGAGCTTTGTAATGTTGTGAACAACCAATAAAAAAATAAAATAAAAATAAAACTAAAAAGGAATGTAGATGTTGTATGAAAGGAAAATGATAAGCTCTAATGCCTTCTTATAGAAATTGACAGCAAACTATAGCTTTAATGGAGCAATTCCCACTGCTAAGAACACTCAAGGAATAAATATTTTCCCTTTATCAGCTTCCAGATCTCAAAAGGAAGAAATATCTTATGTTTCAATGTGAATGAGTTCATTTTGATTTTGCTACTCTGCTCCTTCCCTCACACCCTCTCTCCTGTCTGGTTGCCTTTCCTTCCCATTCCTGCAACCATTTTCCCCTTCTTTACTCTGTTGGAATCCACCTGTCCCAGGGACTCTATGGGATTATTGCAGTCTTCATGATGGAATCAAAATCAAAATGTGGATTGAGTAACCTTCCCTATCTCACCTCTCCTGCTCTCTGGTTTTGCCATTTGACATCCCTTCTCCCATCTTCCCCTATGTAAACTATGATGAACTTCTTTCAGTTTCTCAAATGTTAAGATGGAAAAATAGTGAATGGAGGATGTGAAGAGTTTGCTATGATTAGATCTTTCTCTCTGCAAAATCTAATCCCATTGCTACAAATGCTCTGGTGTGAGTTTTTTTTTTTTTTTCTGGAAAATGAGAAGAAGTGTTGTCCTATGTAAATACTTATCCAAAATGAGAACAAAGGTTTCACTTGGAAACGGCCAATATATGGCTCATATGATAAATTCAAATACTCTTAGTAATATGTCATATCATATCCCTTAAGGAATTTCTGGGTATAATCTGGATATAATCCTTACATGGAACAAATGATTCTAATGTTAGAATTTTAGCTAGCATGACAGGAAGGTTTTATTTTGGGATATTGCACCAGGCCCTCTCTGGTACTCTGCAGGAGTCTGAGAAATCATGAAGTGAGAAGCAATAAGCAAGGGTATCCTGGTACTGGTTTGAATGATGCTTGCTGGATAAACCTGGGGGTTGGGGGAATTGTCAAATGCTACTGCTCAAGTTGTTTCTAGGCAAATCACAGTGGGATCAGAGATGGTAGTGGATCCCAGGTTTTATCTGTGGCCCATGCACCTGCCTGCCCTGTCCACTGGAGGGACCCCCCCCCCAACCCACCCAGTTATTGTACTGAAATCACCAACTGTTCAAATCCTCTGCTTACTGTGACTCTTTTTTCTTTTCTGTAGATTGCTGACTATTGCTAATTGAATTCTAGAACTATTTTTCAGTGCATGACTGAGTCTCATTCATGAAAAATTTATAGTTACTGGGATGTGAAGGATATTTCCAGCAATAGATTTCTAATAAACACTGCACCAAAATGAGCCCCCTCCGAATTTTTTGTAGTAATAAGTGCAGTTACCTGAGCTTTCAGGAAATCCTTGGACTTTTGGTCCTTTTCATCAATTTTGATTTGTGTCATACGGACAAGGTGGAACAGCAGTTCTCGGAAGTGTTCTTGCTCCTTTAAAAGCTTGTTTTCTTCTATAACTTGCTTTTCTACCAACTTTAACTCAGCTTCTGATAGAACTTTCTTTTGAAAACCACAACATAGTTATAATTTGTTTGAAGGAATATAATGAAGATAGTATCTTGGACTACCTTTGTAATCCTGTGTAGATTTATTAAAATATAAAACAAAGCAACTCTACCATATTTCCCTCTGTTTTTTCAATAAAAGAATGTGCAAACTAGTGAGTTAACACAATGAAATTTTCTTAGCCTGTTGTCAAATGACTATGAGACAAAAAATGTTTTCAAATTTGTCAAAAGTAGCTTGAATAAACAAAAATTGAATTTTAAAAAATTTTACTCCCCCGCCCCCCCAGTACTAGGGATTGAACCTAGTGCTTTGCATGTGCTAGGCAAGTACTCTACCACCGAGTTATATCTCCAGCCTTTTAAATTTTGTTATGTTGTGGTTTTGGTGCTGGGGATTCTACTCAGGGCCTCATGTATGTTAAGTAAGAGCTCTACCACTGAGCCATATCCCCAGTCCTTTATTTTATCTTGAAACAGTCTCATAAATTTGCCCAGGCTGGCCCAGAATACATGTGTGCCGTTGCACATGTTACTGTTTATTTTTAAAGTAGTCAATAGTCCTTTTATTTTTAAAGTCTCATTGATTTGTATACATTTTACCAGATCAAACACATCCTTCTCCCCCACCCCAAACTTAGTGTGGGGTTGGAGTGAACTTTGAGATGTAGCTGAGGTGTAGGCTTAATAGTCAAGCACTTGTCTAACGTGTGTGAGGCTCTGGGTATAATCTCCAGCATTGAGAAAAACTTTATAGAGAAGGAAAATACACCTTCATGCTTCAGCACTTCGGTCTATACCCAAAGGACTTAAAAACAGCATACTACAGGGACACAGCCACATCAATGTTTATAGCAGCACAATTCACAATAGCTAAACTGTGGAAACAACCTAGATGCCCTTCAATAGATAAATGGATAAAAAAATGTGGCATATATACACAATGGAATATTACTCAGCAATAAAAGAGAATAAAATCATGGCATTTGTAGGTAAATGGATGGAGTTAGAGAAGATAATACTAAGTGAAGTTAGCCAATCCCAAAAAATCAAATGCTGAATTTTTTTTTTTTATATAAGGAAGCTGATTCATAGTGGGATAGGGAGGGGGAGCATGGGAGGAATCGATGAACTCTAGATAGGGCAGAGGGGTGGGAGGGGAAGAGAGGGGGCATGGGGTAATTAATGATGGTTGAATGTGATGATCATTATTATCATTAATTTTTTTGGTGGTGCTAGGGACTGAACCAAGGGCCTTGTGAATGCTAGGTAGGCACTCTACCAACTGAGCTATATCCCCAGCCCTGATGATCATTATTATCCAATGTACACATATGAGGACACAAATTGTTGCGAGTATACTATGTATACAACCAGAGATATGAAAAATTGAGCTCTATATATGTAATAAGAGTTGTAATGCATTCCACTATTATATATAAATATTAAAAAATAAAAAAGAGAATCATCATGACAACCATATTACCATTCTGAGATAGAAACTTAAATGAGAATATTAACCTGTTGGATCAAATTCCTCTTAGCTACTTCAACTTCCCTGTGGAGTTCTTTCCTTCTCTCAGATAATACAGAATCATCTTTAGGGGTTGCTTCAATCTGGAAATCAAAATTTAAAATAGGTACTTATAGAAAAAAGCAATCTTCGATGTCATGTAATCAAACCCATTACATACTTTCTGAAAAAGGCAGGCAAAACATATTCTCCTCTTATAGGAACTGCTTATTATGCTGAACACTCTCTATAAAGTCATAGCAAACTATAACCCCGAAGAAATGTCAAGCACTCATTATTCACCAGCTGCAAATATTTTATTTATTCATTTACAAATAAATCTTACTAATATCTATTATTATTTTTATTGAGCATTGACTAGGTGCTTGGAAAACTCTAAGGGCTTATATGTATGTTCTTATTTAATCCTTACAATAACCTTATGAGGTAGATAATACTATTATCTCCAATTGAACAGATGAGGAAAATGAGGCACAAACACATTTAGGTCATTTGCCTTAATGGTACAGGTGCAAACTCAGGCAGTGAATCTTCTGCTGTGACCTTAATACAACATCATATAACCTCTCTAACTCATGCTCCAGCACTTTGAAAACATGCATATACTATGACTATTCAGAAGTGATATTATAAAATGTGAGTTCATTTATGTAATTTTATAGGTTAAAGAAAAATGTAAACTATTTATTACTAATAGTGGGAATAGTTTGATACTTTCAGATAGGAGTGAAGGCAAGCCTTTGTCCCAGGGTAGCAGAGCTATAGATTGGGTGAGCTTATGTACAGGTAGTGAGCACAGACATCAGTCTCGCAGATCCCATCATGCTGGCACGGGCGTGAGGCACAAAGAGCCCCGAGGTAGCCCAACCTGGCCTGGTGCAGATGCCCACTCCACACAGCACCACAGCCCAGAACCCTGACCATCCACCATCTGACAACCTCAACCTCCTGCTTCCCAACAAGCCATGGGAAAAGGGAAATGAGGCAGACCTGAAAGGGACCGCAGGACTAACCAATAGCATTGGTAGTTTTCCAAACCCTGATTGGCATAAATTTGGATCAATAGTGTTGATTCAAGTGCTATAGAAACTCCTAGACTTCAGGTCCCCTCTTGCCCCTGTGAGAGTTTCACACTTGAATAAATCCTATTCCTTTCACTCTTGCCTTCTGTTGTCCCGTGAACTTTATTCTTTGGATTTGGAATACAAGAACCTGAAAAGAAGTTGGCAGTGAGCTGCTGGGGTCTGTTGCAACACTGGAGGACACAGCCTGCCACTCAGAGTTGCAACACATCATTCCATAGTAGTGAAGAATCAGGCTTTGCTGGCTGCGACCGTGGAGCTAATGTCTATAGATATCCTCTGCTGTGATTAGCTGCTAACACTAAAACAGGCTTTCTTGGCTGCAGAGGCCTGCAGGATGCACAGACCCATCCACCAACAGAAGTGGAAAATCTTTTCAATAGTTTGATGAGCAGACAAAGTTCTTACACGAAAGAAAAGCCTCTTTTTTTGTTGATACCTAAATTTTGTTTGTATTTCCCCCTATGTTTAAGTTCTTTGGGAAGAGAGCAAAAGCTCAGTCTATGAATTTTTGTTGCCCTATTTGAAATGATCTTGACAGATTCTTTATGAGGAGAAGGACACATGGCAACTGATAAGGGAAGGGGTGCCATCTGAGTCCACAGGAAGGGACACCTTGGGGTGTGTATGGCCTACTTGATTTTGGACCATTGGAACAGAAGCATATGAGACTAATCTGATGTGGCTCATTCTTCCTGTGACAGCATATACTTCTAGGCACCAAGGTTGAATAGTGGCTAAAACTTGTTCCAAGAGGGGAATATCATACTATTTATTGATTTAAAAGTCACCTAACAAGATCTTTCTGAGAGTCAAGCTACTGTTTTAGAGTAACTGAAGTGTCACTGGGCATGATGGTGCATGTCTGTAATCCCAGGAGCTCAGGAGGCTGAGGCAGGAGGATCATGAGTTGAAAGCCAGCCTCAGCAACTTAACAAAGTTCTAAGCAACTTAGAGAGACCCTATCTCAAATAAAAAAATAAAAAGGGGTGGGAATGTGGCTTAGTGGTTAAGCACCTCTGGGTTCAATCCCCTGTACCAGAAAAAAAAAAAAAAGTAGCTGAAGTGTCTTTGGACACTTCACAGGTTTCTGCGTATCTGCAGGAACACCTTTTTATCTTTGTGTGCTCAGTGATGTCCTGCTTCCCATGCCGACATGGAAAGCTAGTTGTCAAAGAACACATACTTGTCTTAGGGAGATGAATCAGGGTCTTATGAGATCCATGTAACAATATACAGAATCTTGTGGTCTCAATGAACAGATAATTGCTATAGGAGATCAGCAAAGGGAGAGATCAAGTCTATAGGAGAGACTTGATGGAACAGGGAAGAAGTCAGTGAGAAAGAGCTTGATTTTCCCCACTGGAAACTGGAGCTAAGCCTTTCTGGGCAGAGGAAGTCCAGGAAGCATCCTGGGTTCCAACTCATTCCCTACTACCAGTGGACTAGGAGTGGGCTGCTTCCCATGCTCTGTTCCCAGGGGTAAGCAAATCGGCACATAAATATTATCTGGGACCAGGAAATTTTTTTTTGTGACAAAAAAATATGAGAGCATACCCACCAGCTACTATGTCAACCAAAAGTTCCCAACAGATTTTCCATCCATAACTTCATAAAAGAAATTAGACATTATTCTGTTGTTGTAAACATCCTAATTATTTGATATAAGGAAACCTCAGTGTTAAGGGTAATGCTTTGATATTTTTCAAAAACATTCCAAATATCCATGAGGTTTGTGTCTTGAGTTTCTGGAAAAATCTCTAAAGAGTCAAAAACCATAGGAGAATCAAACTGTCTCTGGGGAAAATAAATTCTGAAGACTAGCCAGAACCATCTGCACACTCACTTTTTAATCTTTTCCCTTCTTGGATTGCATGCAAGTATGAAGTTTTCAGGGAGTGACTGGCCTGACTCCTATTTTCAAGTACTGCCAGCTGTGGGTAGTAGCCAAGCTAATTAAAAGTCATATGTCAAAGAGGAAGTATCTTACTGAAACTGTTCTAGGACAATAACTGAGCTTTTTCTTGAAATCAGTGAAGGAGAGTATCTTAATATATTTAATTTCTTTTAGTTTTATGTTCATGGGTGCTATTTTATGAACTTGGTGGCTGGTAGTCATAGTATAAATAGTTTTTATTTGTTAATATTTGGAGAATGTGAGCATTCCACTGCAAACTACTCTTTAGTCAGGGACCATTCCTGTGTACTCTGTGTCTAGCTAGATCAATCTATAAGTCTTACCATTGGAATCAGAGCCTAGTTAGATTTATAGTGTCCCATGCTTAAATATGATTAGTTAGCCAAGGATCACCACACATTGGAGGAAAGTTCTTAATAAGAAAGAGATCAAAATAATCAAACCAAAACAACAAAATCCAGGAAAAAGTAATTTAAAGAAAGTTCCTGTAGGAAGAAGTAGAAATCATGACTAGTATGTTCAGTGAGATAAGAGAAGATATTAAATACGAATAAGAATACTATAAAAAAAGAAACATTCAGGGAGAAATAAAAGAGCTTATGGAAATACAAAATATAAGAGACAGATGAAAAAGTAAATGGTTAGAAGAAAACATTGAAGAAAGTCCCCTCATAACAGATCAAAAAGACAAAACGGAGGGGGCAAAAGTAAAGAAATAGTTCTAAGTCTCAGAACTGAATGACATGTTTCCACACACAAAAACCAACCAAGTGCCCAGAGAAACAAATAAAAATAGAAGCCGCCAGGCACGGGGGCACATGCCTATAATCCTGGTATCTCAGGAGGCTGAGGCAGGAGATTACAAGTTCGAAGCCAGCCTCAGCAAAAGCGAGGCACTAAGCAACCAAGTGAGACACTGTCTCTAAATAATAGGGCTGGGGATGTGGCTCAGTGGTCGAGGGCGCCGGGGTTCAATTCCCAGCAACCCCCACCCCCCTCCCCCCAAAAAAAGCCCATATGTGGGAATAGCCCTATGAGATTTAAAAATTCTGGTGGCAAGTTAAGATCCCACAAGCTTCCAGCATGGAATAAAGTCTTCATAAAGATCCAGAATCAGAATGATACCAGGTTTTTTTTAACTGTGACTTCAGAAGCTATAATTGATCAATGCCTTTGTGCTGATGGAAAATTATTTCCAACCTAAAATTCCATATCCAGTTAAACTATTAATTATATGTACAGCTAGTGTGAAAGAAAAATATTTTATATCATGCATTTTCTGACATGAAAAGTCTTTAAAAACTCCTTCCAGTCTCATTTTCTCAGTAAGCTACTGGGAGCATATATCCTCCCAAAAAAGGTAGTGAAAAAGAAATAGACCTGTGGAATAAGGAATCGCAGAAGAGAGATAGAGCATATCACCAAGATGGTAGAGAAGGCTCCCCAAATGAGCATGGTGGTAGGCACACAGAGAAATGAGTTAGTAACAGGTCAGAGGGCTGAGAAAGAGATTAGCAGCCCTGATATCCAGGAGCTGGCTGTGCATTCACAGCTAAGCCCTGGTGTTCTGTTGATCCTAAACAATTTCACAGAACATCAACTTCAGACAAAGCCACTGTGTGATTATGATGGAGCAAGACAAAAACAAGACCATTTCATAATTGTGTTTGAATACAGACAAAAACATGAATGTCGTCCAAGCCACAAAAACAGCATACATCCCCCACTTACAGTCTTTACCAATTACAGCTTTCCTCCATCTAGTCTTTTCTCTAAGATTTGTTAAGATACTCATCCATAAAATTACTCTCATCTCCTGACAACATCCAAATTCAAGGCTAAGTCTCATTTCTTATACCATTTCCCACATCACATGACACAAGTCCAAGTGTGGCTAATACCCTCTACTCCTTTCTAATTCCCTCTGCTGAGACCTCCTACAATTCCCTGTGGTATGTGTTCTCCCTTGCTGCAATGTGTGATTAAACAACCTATTTGAATATAAGAGTATTCTTGTTGTCTTTTTCTAGAGGCCACTGACAAGGCTCAGGAATGATTTCTTCAAGAAAATTAAATGTGTGGACTATCAAATGTGTTTTAACACACTGAGAGGAAATTCATGCAACTGGAGAGAAGGGGCTTGGGACTGAACTAATAAGTACACAGGAAAATATACAAAAGAAAAAACAGTATGTTTATAAATTCTTGAGAGTGTAAAGTTTTATAAGAAAGGGCAATTATATAATATTACATGGCTCAGGTGTGCATAGACTTTACATGTTCATAACAATGTGAACATTAAATTCTGAACTAACTGAAATTACGACTTGAGCATACTGGGATCATGGAGTGACAAGAAATGTGTACATGGTGAACAGGGATCTAAAAGAGAGCCATATCCTCTTTTGCAGTGAAATGTACAAAGATCAGTTTTAAAACTGAAAATTCAAGTAACAGTATTATAAGCATGTCACATAGGAAATGAAGAGATAGCAAAAGAACCAACTGAAGGAATAGCACTTAATTTGAAGAGAACTTGATGAGGAGTAGGAAATACATGGAAAATCTTTCTTTCCATGCCTGGGACAGACATCACTAATTGACTACAGAGCTCCTGTCTGACAAGGCAGTGCTGGGCCTCAGAATCCTTGGCAACATGGTCACTATGAGGAGCTGCTACCAAATGAATGGCGCTGATTCTTGGAGTGATACTTGTTTGCCTTGATTGGACCATATGATCTTTATGATTCCTCCCAATTTTTTCTATGACTATGTGAAAAAAGGACCTATTGAATGTCTTGCATAGGTGAGTGATATTCATCAATATTAATTTAGTAGAAAAATGGAGTATAGATTGGACATGGAAGGAATAGGACCTACAGAAAATAGCCAGTGGGCAATTGCAGTCATTCAGGTAGTGAGAGTGGGTCCTGAGAAACATTTTGAGATTCATCAATATAGCCTGATGATGTAGTCTTCTCCACTGTAATAAAACAGCCACATTCATAATCTTATCCTAACTATAAAAATTTCTTTAGCCTTTTAAAGTTTAAAGAAAGGAAAACAATGTTGGAATCTGAATTGCCTTGGCTAGTTGGAGGTACAAACCAACTGACCACATTTACATGATTTGATATATACATGATTTGATCTGGTCCTTAATGGACATAGTCTGCCATGGTGCCATTCTGAATCTCTCAACTGATAAAGACAGTGATGCACTCAGACCTACCCTGAAGTGAAACCTCTAGTCTTCTAAAACTAAATGGCTAAATTACTTCCCTAGCCAGGCTGATATCTGATCCAAATAAGACATTTCTCTGGTCTTGGGCAAGAAAAAGAGATTGAAAAACATAGGGCAAAAAACTCTATACTAGGTCTGATGCATTTGAAAACTGCCTTTTCCCTGTTACTTTTCTTCTTCTTTCTCTATAGTTAGCAAAACAACTTCCCAAAATATTTTTACTTCAAAAGATGGCACTCAGTTTAAAAACCAGACAGAAGTTTGCAGCACTCACCTCTAATTGAAGCCTTTTATACATGGCTTGAGTTTGAGTAAGTGAATCTGAGGACACTTTCAAGAGCATCTCCATCTTTTTTAAATTTCGAATATCTCGCTCCTTCTCTCTTTGCTGGTGAGAAAACTCATCATGGTAGTTCTGCTTGTCGATGACATTGTTTCGTATATTGAGATCTAAGATCCCTCTGTCCAGGTACAGGGAGAAAATGAGAATGATCTGTTATCAGCTGTCTTACACATTTTTCAAAATCGATCAAGACAGTATCTCAGTATATATGTACAAAACTATTCTCATGTTAGAATCATAAATTATAAATAATGCTCAAAGTTACCAGGTTTGTGATCTTGTATCATTTTGAATTACAGTTTTATAAAACTCCTAAATGTAATAACAGAGTGTCAGAGAGAGAAGCCCCTACTTTCTCTAAAATTTTATCTAAAAATGGTAAGTTGGGGCTGGGGATGTAGCTTAGTGGTAGAGTACTTGTCTAGCATGCATGAGGCTCTGGCTTCAATCACCAGCACTGGAAAAAAAAAAAAGGAAATAAAATTCTTCTAAGGAATCACATCATGAATTTGTCTCTATTAGGAAAAAAAAATCAGGATTACTTCAAAAACATCATTTATTGGTTGGTAAAATCTCTGAACTGTAGAGCACACACCAGTTATATAATTGTCTGGAAGTACATTTCAGAAACTTCAATGGATTTTGTCCTTAAAATTTGGTCACAGAGAATTGAGAAAAAGTATGAGTAAAAGATGGAAAAGGTACTTCAAAATGCTTTATTGATAATATATATATATATATATATATATATATATATATATATTTTTTTTTTTTTTTTTTTTTTTTTTTTCAGTCCTGGGGATTTAACCCAGGGCCTTGTTTATGCTTGGTAAGCACTCTACCACTGAGCTACATCCACAGTCCAATAACATTTTTAATTAATAGCAAAAACTGATTAAAAATTCTTTTAATGCCTGTAATCTCAGCTACTCTGGAGCCTGAGCCAGGAGTATGGCAAGTTTGAGACCAGCCCCAATAACTTCGCAATGTCCTAAATAATTTAAAAAGACCTTGTCTTAAAATAAAAAAATAAAAAGGACTTGGGGGTGTAGCTTAGTGGCAGAGTGCCCCTGATTCAATCCCAGTACCACACACAAATAAAAAGAAAAAAAGAGTAAAAAGGCTTACTTAATCAACATAAAACCATTTAAGAGTATGTTCTGAATCGATGCTTATATGTTCAAGAAAAAATTTAGATGACAACACACATAAATATAACTAACTTTTCACTTAGTGAAGTGGCTTCATTCTCTCTGGTTAATTCCAATAGCTTGACTAGTTGGTTATATTCTCGTTCTTTGATTTCAAGCAAGGTTCTTTTGCCTTCAACTTCCTTCATTACATCCTCCTTCTCTTCTACTACAGCACTAATTTTGTTTTCAACTTTCTTTAGGGAGTCATTTAGCTCTCTGACTTCAAGTTCCAAGATAATATTTATCTTTTCCATTTCTCTGTAAGTGACACACACAAGAGTACCTTATTTCAAGCCCATGCTCAAAACCTGTCAAAAGAGTTAGTCATTAATTCAGTGATGTCAGAGGTGTGTCCAAGTGCTACCGAAGGCAGAATATGCCAGGCTTCCCTACTTCCTCCCAGATCCCAGATCCTGTTGTCTCCTCTACTTCTACCCACATCCTAACTAGCTTCCTGGGACTGACCTGAATTTCTCAACTTTGGTGCCGGTGAGCTTGGTTTTTGGAACCATTACTATTTCATTTCCCCCTCCTCTTTTAAGATCAGTCAGCAGATTTATTATATTATTTCTCCATAATACTTGTATCTTCAATAATCTTTATTCTTTTTGGTTCTTTGAAACCCTGAGAATTTCTTCAACGACCTCTGAATCCAAATCTGTTCTGAATGTCTGAGGGTATCATATCCTCATGAAGTGAAGAGTTACCATCATTTGGGCTGCTGGCTGGATAACATAATTCTAAACCATGAAATTCTAACCAGCTTAAATAATGTATCCCTACCTCTGTTAAAGTCAATTGAAGTTCTCCATAAAAACTATTTATAAATTGGAAACAGAATCTTGACCCATAAATAAATAAGAATGATAGCAATTTGCTGTACAACTTTCTTTTAAAAACTTGATATATATAACCGAGACAGGGCTAAAAGCAGATATTTCTAAATGATGATACTAATTTGATGTGTCCAGTGATTAGTCATCTTGATTTAGTGTGCTCACATTACTTGGGGGATGTTAGGCTGGGAAAGATACAAAATAAAAGCATTAATCTTACACTTTTCTGCGTGCCATTTTTTCAATCTCTTTTACAATCTGTACAGGAACAGTTTGATGGTAGACCACTTCATCCTAGTAAAGAAATTCAATTATGTTATATCACGTAGTCTTGGACCAGAAACAATCAAGACAAGCAAATGAGATACTATAATATGTAGAATTCTTACTATCACACTGATCTTATAAGATAGTATTTGTTACTGTCTTAAAGAGGGTGTCAATGAATGTGACAAAGACTTTTGGAGCTCTGCTCAGATTCCCTTGATGGAGGTGCTCTTCCCACACATGCTGCAATGGACACCTGCCAATAGCTCATGTTAATATCTCCATTGTATTGCCATTCGCTGAGCAGGGTATGGGGGGTGGTGAGGTGGAGATGGGGACAGGCTTAAGTGTCAGTAAAACAGCCCATACCCCTTGCCCATGGGCAATAGCGGCTGCCTTACAATTCAAGATGTAGGGAACTCCATGGGGTCAAGTTAAGACAAGAGTTCTTTTACTGTAGAAGCCATATTTTGACCCTGTATCTTCCCCAGCTCTATCCTGCTCCTGTGGGATCCTTCTGAGAGCTCTCCCTCAATTATTAAATATCTTAGGCACTGCTTTTATGGAACCCTGCCTAAGATTCATGCTAGAAGTTAAACCATTTCCCCCCACCCCCCAGTCTAAATAAAGAATAAATGGCAAGAAGTTAAATTTAAGATCAGAAGTTAAGTTTATCCAATACCACTTTCCATTATGGTCTGTGGATTCATGGAAATTTCAGGCCCAAGAGTCACATGTATATGACAGGGGTTACATTAGGGCCCTTTCCTGCCTGAGGATCACACTGGACTTTGGGACTTGCAGTCACACATAGGCATGGAGGTTGAACACATCATTGTGCCAGAACATCTTTCAGTGGAACCTTGCTCAATTCTGGGGCAAGTCCACGTTTTGTGAGACTGAAACTTATACTTCGGAGTCCCTCTTCAAATAAAAGAGTAAAAACTTGCAAATAGTAAATTAGGTTCAGGCCCCTTGGAAGAGGTTCATATAAGTGAGGGGCCTGAAGCTTATGCTTCACTGGGTTCCTGATAAATCCATCTCTGCTTAGTTTCTCTATTCCAGGCAACAGCTAGGCACATGTTGACCAATTGCTCTTAGACTCAAGGAAAAAGAGGTCAAAATACAACAGAATTGTCCTCTAAGTCAATGGGTCTCAGATCGTTATAAAAATAACTAAAAATAGTTATTTTTAAAGCAACTCTAGGTTATATTATTGTTTTGAAACTTATTATCATACATTTTTCTTAAAATATGAATTTTAGTTAATTATATCCTAAAATATAAATACAGGCCCCTTATCATTTTTATGGTAAGAGGACAAGAAGTGGATTAAATAGACAAGGATAAGATAACACAAATACAAGAGGTTAGACATTTGGTTGCTCTTCAGGGAAGCAAAAGTGTGACACTTTTTTTTTTAATATTGAAAAATATTTGATGATGTCTAAAGAGGCCTGTGTCCCAGAGCCAGGGCTTTAAATTAAAATAATAGTATCTATCAAACACTCCAGAGTATTTTTGTGAATTTTCAGAGCTTAGGTTTAGTTTGATAGGATCCTCCAAAACACACATTTGTGAGACAGTATCCCTTTTTGTCAAACCTATGTAGTTAACCTTATACAGAAGTATTTTTACATCCTTGCAGGTACAGTGTTCAAATATTCCTAAACTATAAGCACCATACCTTTAGGACAACCTGGTGTTCCAGCAATTCTTCTAGTTCCTTCTGTTCCTTTACTAATTGCTTTTGCTTAAATGTCAAATCTTCCCGCAAATTTTTAATTTCTAATTTTTTCTGCATTATTTCTTTACGTAATTCTTCAGTGCTGTCTCTGAGTATTCTCATCTTCTTCTCCATTTCCTTTAAAAAGTCATGAAAATTATCGGGTTATATAGTCTGAGCAAACATTTATCTATGTAAAAATGGAATGAAACAGAATTTTATCTTTTTGATTATATTTTGAAATGCATGAATGTTTTCTTACAGAGTTAAATGTAACTTATGCTTTCTGAAGACAAGATTTATGCTTGTCTTCAACAAGGACATGACAATTATACTGCATGCTTAATTAAACATTTTATTTGAATTTTTTAAACTAATGCTTCAGTTTTTAAATGTTTCCCTTTTCTAAGTAAATTTTTATTTCATACCAAAAAACATTAATAACAATGTCCATTCTGTTTTCTAGTAGCTTTGGGATTCGACAAAATCAGCTGCAAATAATCTTTGAAATATCTGGCTTATGGTTAACTGGACATGGGAACTGAAGATGAAAGGGTTCATATTTGAGATGTCCAACTCGTTCCATTTCTTAACTGCCCCACTTTCTCATTACTATTATTTCTTTAGCTTCTATATGTTTTTCCCAAATGTCCTCTACCCCAGACTCAGAATAGATTACGTTTCCCATGGCTTATTATCCAGATAATGCTTGACTTATGAGAAAAAAGCCTTCTTATACTCAGAAATGATACATGATACTAATGTCTAAGTAGATGGGTCTGTTTAACCTGCTCTGGGATTTCTGAGTAGGTCCCTCCTTCCACTGCTGCCAGGAAAGAGTAAAATTAGTAATCTACAACCTGAAACTAAAATTCAAAATGCTTTTTCCTATAAAATCTGTGTTGCACACAGTGGTTAGATGTATTTATGTACAATTAACAGTATTTTACTAAATGCTAAATAGGTTTTTGTGGGCTAGCCATGGAATTAAATCATCAACATAATCTTAAAATATAACCATTCAGAAAGCAAATGCAATATTTGATGCATGATGATCTTTCTACTTATTATCTAAGGTAGAAAAAATGGTCACAAATTCCTCCTATTCCTCAGGGTGTGCATGCCTTTCTCAAATATATATTTGCCATTCTTCTATTAAAAGGAAAGGCCTATTGTTCTGATTCCAGAATTGGCCATGTGAATTGCTTTGACTACTGAGATATTACGCAAAATGATTTAAACAGAGGCTCAAAATGTTCTTGCATGTTGGAATTTGCCCTCTCCTGAGGCTGGAAACCCTTCTACTATCATGGGATCAACTAGTGACTATGACCTTAAACCAACTAGCCTGGTACAGGGTTGACATACACAAGCCCCAAATGAGCCAGTGCAGACCTGAAGAATTCAGAACTGTAGAAAATAAGAAATTATTGTTGTTTTAAGCCACTAAGTTTGGGGATGGTCTGCTATGCAAGAATAGGTAAGTAATACATCTTCTTTATTTAAAAATGTTATTGTAATAAATTGAGGAATTAAGAAAGCTATGTAGGGTATGAGCTATAGCAAAAATAATGTTTTTAAGTGCTCAACATAAAACCTTCCTTTTTTTTTTTTTGGAAACAAAGCAGATATTGTTGAACTAAATGATTAGATACAAAACAGCTAAAGCCTATGATAGACACCACTCATATTTACTCCAGAAATTTCATAGATACTCTCTTCTACACCTTCAATAGTCATGACTTTTCAGTCTTCAAATGTTTCAGGGTATGTTTATTGTGATGAAGATTCTTATAAAAGGATGTTTGAATCTAGCTGCATTTGACAAACTCTAAATCATCTATACTTACTCCTGGCTTAGGTATCTTCTCAAATTCCTTTAACATGAGGTCCTTTTCTTCTCTTAAACTGTCAAGAAAAAAGAAATCAAGTTAGAGAACATACAAAAGAGCAAGCTCTTTCTGTGTTTATAACTTTCTATTTTCTCTTCTCATAGTCTGTTCCCAAGTTTATCTGCAAGCACCCTGATGTCCATTCTTTATGATGGGCTTGCCAACTCCCCTGGGCCCATTTGAGGCACTTCCTTCTCCTCAGCACCCCTACAACACTGAGTACAAACACCCAGTGGAGAAGTCCTCTTAGCATGTTACAACTGTTAGGGAGCACAGCCTTCCCTCTAGACTCGGGCTCCTTCCAGGCAGGCTCTGGCCTTCTTTATACTACCTGCAATGGAGGACTAGTGCCTGCCTGGGTTACTGACACAGCCTCCTAACTGGCCCTCCTTGCCTGCCTCCAACCTTGCTCATGAAAGTGAATTACCACCCAGCACCATAGGGAAGCCCAGTTGGCCCTGCATACATTGTCTCTCCAGTCTTACTGCCTGCTACCCTCTAGCTCTGGTCACACTGGCCTGCTTGCCAAACTTGTTCCTACCCTAAGACTTTTGCCTTTTCTGATCATTGCTTGCTCTTTCCACAGATCTCTGCACAGGCCACTCCTCACTTCATGTAGAGCTCTACCTGGCGTCACCTTCTTGCAGAGGCACTGGATCATCCTATCTAAAACAGCATTCTACATCACTCTTTCCTTGTCCTGCTATAATTTCTATATACTATCCATCACAACCTGAAACTACATTATGTATTTGTCAGTTTGGCCAGCAGAAAACCTTGCTCCATGAGGGCAGGGACTTTGTCCTGTTTACCACTGTATTGCCATGACTCAAAAAGCATTTGCACGGGGCTCTGTTTGTGGCTCAGTGGTAAAGCACTCACCTAGCATGTGTGAGTCACTGGGTTCGATCCTCAGCACCACATAAAAATAAATAAATAAAATAAAGGTATTGTGTCCATCTACAACTAAGAAAATTTTTTAAAAAATCATTTTCATATAGTTGGCATCCAATAAATATTCACATGAATCCATAGAATGACTGAAGTTAGTTTTATTCCTTGTTTTCTTATTTGAAATAGCATAATTTATATACTAAATGAGAAGCCTGTGCATATGGAAATATAACTTCCTCAGAATGGCCTATTTTATCACATTGTTCTATATCCAGATTGGAGAAAAAAACTGGCATAATTCATGGAAGGGAAGACTCCACAGTTGTTTTCAGAGGTGTGAAGAAGGGTTATTTCAAGAACTCACTTTAGTTTTGTGTGATGACTGAATTCCTGAGGGATAATATTAGAGGGAAACGTAGTTGCAGATGTGATTGGGTGGTGGATATCCAAGGGATTAAATGGATGTTTTAGGTGAAGGACAGATTAGGCCAGGAGGCAAGTGTAAAGGAGTATTACATGTAGGAACTTGAGAACAATCCTCTTTTATTTCCCTTCCAAACTATTAGGAACTCCGATATGAATTCACAGGAAGACCCTGTGTGCATACCTTGAACTTTTATCTCATGGGTGTTTGGTTCATAAGAATCTGCCTTTGACCCATGTGACAAACACATTGCCATGAATTTGTTATGCCATTTTCTCTCCCCGGATACACAAGAAGTCTACATTTTATAGCCTTCCTTGCATTTGGATGGGGCTACGGTAAAGACCATTCATCTTCCCAGCCACACTGAACTGGGAAGGCCTGGGATCCAGTTGCCAAAGCCAAAAGATGGAGGGGATGTGACTTGCACTGGACTGCTGGGAGCCAGAAACAGAGTTTGGCGATTCCACTGACATTTGAAGATGTGTTACTACTAAACAGCCCAGCTGAAGTCTGACTTCTTATCCCCTCGAATTACAACTCATTATCTTCCCCCCTGAGATCTGTTTTTCTATTCTTCCTCTCAGCCCATGGCACTTGGGTCAATTTTCAAAATTATGAGTGTGAGTCATTCTTGAAGCTTCTCCACGCCTTGCTCCTGTCAAGATTTTTTTTTTTTTGTCTTTAGCATTCAGAAGTTGTATTAAGATGCATTTGGAAAGTATTTCTTAAGACTTACTCTGATTGGGTTCATCAAGCTCCTCAAATCTGTGGGTTTATGTCATCAAATTTGGGAAGTTTACAATGGTTATTGCTTCAAATATTTATTCATCACTTCATACGTTTTTTCTCTGCAACTCTGATAACATGAGATTTTTTGCTATTGTCTCATGCATGCCTAATACTGTTCATTTTTATTCAATCTCTTTTCTCTGTGTTGCTTAGAATGGATAATTTCTATTTACTTACCAAAGTTCAATAACTTCTATCATCTCCAATATTCTATTCAGCCCATCAATTAAGTTAAACTTTTAGTTACTGTACCTTTTAGTTCTAAAATTTCCAAGGAAGTATTCTTTATATATTTTGTTTTCTGAGACTATTTTTCCACTGTTACAAAGTTGTTTGGAATTGTTTGTGGATGATATAAGCACCATAAATATTATAGGATTATTGACTGTTTATTATATTAATTAGTGTGTGTGTTCAATGAATAAGTGACTATAAGCAATGTGCCCATGATGTACTGTGAACTGCAATACTTAGATAAACTGTAGAACCTAAATAGACTTAAGTTAGTGTTGTAAGATTCTACACTTGGGATGTACACCCCAGACCTCACCCAGTTATCAGCTACAAGCACAACTGAACTAGGACTTAAAAACCCCAGACTTCGGGGAGGCAATGGGACTAACAGGATCAGGACAGAAAGACTGATACTTCCATCACTGTTGTCCCCCCTGCACTAGACTCCTCTGGCCCAGATCCAGTTCCAGTGACCCAGACTTAAGACATGTCACGGGTGAGCGTCTGGGACCCTTGGGTGTAGACTCAGTTAGGACTTAGGATGTGTGTTTGAAATGTGATGAGCATTAATAAAATAGATTTTATTGAATCTAACTGCACCTCAGACTGAGTCTATAGTAACCACTTGTGACAGTGGAGTATGCGTATAATAGCTGCTTTAAGTTCTTTGTCACATAACTCAAACACTTTTCTCATCTCAATAATGATATCTACTTTTTGTCTTTTCTCATGGAAGCTGATATTTTCCTGATTATTTATATATGACAACTTTTGTATTTTAGCCTGAACATTTTGAACATTCTATGAGATTCCAGATTTTACTTAAATTCTATGACAACTATTGATACTTTTGGTTTCCAGACCTAGTTAGGTTTGTGTCAAAGGGTCCAGTCAAGATTCTAGGGGCTCTCATTTTAATTTCAGTTCAGTTTTCAGCACCTTTGCAGTACTATTCAGATTTTTCCTTTATGTGTGCCACCCTGGACAGGTTTGGGATGTGGGAAATGAACTCTCTTAGTTCAGTCCTCAAAGACTTCATTAAGCTGTTTAGGGTCAGATACACAAATGCTCAGCTTGAGGGTGAGCCCAGAAGTTCATGAACACATGAATGAGTTCACACGTACAAGTTCTTCTTCCTCTGAGATCCCTTCAGTACTTCCTAGAGACTTGGATCTTCTGATCTTCTTCCTTTTTAACCTTCATCCAGAAAAATGGAGATTTAGTTGCCCTGTGCTACTTTGGCAACTGAACTTATATCTGGAGATAAGCAGTGGGATGACAGAGAGAAAATGAAAAAATAAGCAAAGGGAATCTTCCTATTCTTTTGGGAATCATAGCTCTAAAATAGTGAAGTTTGCCTTTCCTTAGAATGTTGGTTCCTGTGGTCTTCCACTGCAAGTGGCCTCTGTCATTGCTGCCTCAGTGTTGCTTGGGAGCTGAAGAGTGAGAGAATGTAGGGGAGAAAAAAACAAAATCGGGGTCTGCATTATGAGCATTATGAGTTCCTTTCATGATCTTTGAACCAGAACTAGTTTTTTTCTGGGGTTCTGTCTGCCCAGGTCAATGTCCACTTCTGGATTTTTAGCTGTAACATTCAGGCTAAGAGATATCAGAGGGGAAAAATGGCAAATTCACCACCACTTCAGGATCATTTCCCTCAATATGCCTGCCATTATTTACTTTTCAGAGGAAAATATATGCTACATGTGTTCCACCCAGTTTCATAGTTATGTTTAGTAGAAGAGACTGGACACAGAGGGATTACTCTACAATTCCTAGAGCATGAACCCATGTTTAAGGCCACTCTGGGAGAAGGTATAGAAAGAGGGCTGAGGACTGATTTCTGGGATTCCAAAATTTACATACACAGATGATGAGGAGAAACTAGTTTAAGAAAAAAAAAAAGCAAACTATTCTAAAACTATTCTGATTTCCATTCCTATATACAAGGAGTTCACTTGCCACTCCTTTCTAGCAATAAGTAAAATGCCAAATGAACTGAGAAATATATCCATAAGAAAATGAAGTCACAGGGTAAACCACTGCCACTAAAATTGGAGGGATAAATAGATGATTACAGAGAATCACAAGTGTTGATAGAAAAATCTAAATTGTAACTGAGGCATTGCTGGAGGCTCTGTGGATGTCTGAGAGTCAAAACCTCCAGGGGGCAGAGTTTGTGAGCTTTGCCTCATGAGCTTGACCTGATCCTCAGGGTGAATACAGGATAAAATCCCCTAGGCCTGTCCTCAGGAGAGACTAACCATTGAAGCTTAGCCTGGTGAGGTTTTATTAGAGCTTCACTCACCTGGTAAAAATAAAATTACTGACTAGTTGGCTCTAGTCATCCACATGGAAGACTGTAAGGAGGGCCTTAGGCCTAGCCTAAGCAACTCCATTTTAAAACTCCAGTTTGAAACCTGTAGTCTCATCAGGCCCACCTACCTAATGGAGCCCGCCAGTATGGCCCTCAGGCACAAACAAGTCACTTCTCCCCACCTTGACAAACCCAGAGTGAAGTCTCTGGCATGCTGTCCTCACGGATAAGGGGGAAAGGTGAGAAAATCAGGATGGGGACCACCAGACCAGATGTTTTAACACTAGGGTAAATGACATAACTGAGAGACCTGGTTGCAGCTGATAGGGATTGAAAGGGGGGTCAAAAGCCCCCAAATTTGTTATAAGTAATGGAGCAAATGAACATTCAGCCAGCCGACACTGATGCACACGAGCCCGAAAGCCTGACAGGGATCTGAACTAACATCCCAACTTTCCTCATCTGCCTGATCCTCTGTGTTGTTCTCGCTGCTCTCAAACTCTACAGCAGCCTCTTTACTCTGGTGAGGAAAGGACTTCTCCCTATGACCACCTCCTCAGCCACTGCTCCACCCCAGAAGAAGCCTTCCTTGGTTCCTGACCTGATCACCACGGTCTGAGTGTGCATCTGATGGACTTAAAGCCTAAGGCTTGAGACTTTAGATCTGGCACTTGAGCTTAGCTCACAGAGAGAATGTCTGTCATTAGCCTGTCATGATTAGGTGTATTTGCAGTGCTTAGAATTAATCTGGAATTGTTTGCTGTGAATTAATTAATCTAGAATTGTTTGCTGTGAATTGATTATGTCTATTGCAGTGCCTAGCATTAAGGATTGTCATTTTCTTGATTAAGAACTCATAGAGTGAAATTGTATTGAGTGATTTAAGTGAATAAAGCATTGACAAAGGCAGAAACATGTGAGCATTCTTTATTTCTCCCCTCGACTACATAAGTCACACATTTTGCCATCAAGACAATGATAAGAACTAGACCCCAGCTAGAACCCACTCTAGCCATCTTGTCTCAGGGGCTTGGGGTGGGTGGAAAAAAGCAGTCAAGCAGTTCAGAGTCCAGAGGTACAGGCTCACTAAAAGACTGAGACCCACACTCAGGACTATAGAGTACCTCCCCGGGCCACACCTCATCACCACCGCCGCCCTAATTACAGCAGTGCTTTCTACACCGTGTATTATGTCTGGCTATCAAGACAAAACTGCAGAGCATAGTAAATGGCAAAAAGCCCCATTTGAAGAGACAGAGCAAGCATTAGAACCAGGTATGGCAAGGATGTTTGAATTATCAGACTAGGAATTTAAAACAATTATGTTATATGTTAGAAATGCAGCAAGAAAGAAGATGGGCAACATAAGCAGAGAGATGGAAATTCTAAGAAAAAATAAAGAAATGCTAGGTGGATGCCTCTGGATAGACTATTAGTAGAATGGACACAGGTAAATAAAGAATCTCCATTCTTGAAGTTATTTCAATAGAAACCTTCAAAACTGAAAAGCAAAGAGAAAAACAAACAAAACCACCCCAGAATATCCAAGAACTTTGGGACAGCTACAAAAGGCAAAACATGCACATATTTCCAGACAGAAAAGAGAAAAAAGCAAAAGAAATATTTGAAGCAATAATAACTTCCTTCACATTAATGTCAGACAGAAAATTATAGATCTAGGAAGCTCAAAGTATACCAGGCAAGATAAATGCTCAAAAAAGTTACACCTAGGACTATCATATATAAATTACAGAAAATAAAAGACAAAGAAAAAATGCTGAAAGAAGTTAGAGGAAAAACACCATGTTTATAGACGAGCAAAGAAGAGAACTATATCTGACTTTTTCTCAGAAACCATGCAAAAAAAAAAAAAAAAAGACACCAGAGTGAAGTATTTAAAGTGTTGGCAGGAAAAACCGATGTGAAATTACTCTTCAAAACTTAGGGAGAAATAAAGGCTCTTTCAGTCACAAAAAAATAGAAAGAATTTGTTGCCATTGGACCTGCCTTGCAAGAAATGTTCAAAGAAGCTCATTAGCGGGAAAATGATGTAGATTAGAAACTTGGATCTATATACAGGAAGAGCATCAGAGAGTAAGTTCAGACAAAACAAAAACAATTTTCTCATTATCGATTGATATAATTTGTTCAAGATTATAATACCAACTGTATTTAATGATGTATGCTAATAAAAATAAGCATGAATTTATTATGCTTATATATAGGAAATAATGATGACACAAAGGATAAGAGTGAAGAGTTAGATGATTATAAGGTATTTGAAGTGATGTAGTATAATGGAAAGCAATCTTGGGTAGTTGTAAATGTATATTCCAAACTCAAGGCCAACCACTAAAAAAAGAAGTACAGTAGATATTGCTAAGGAAGGGTAAAAGGGGATCATGTAAAATTCTCAAAGCCCCAAAAGGCAGAAAAAAAAGTGGATGATAAACAGAAGAAATAAAGGATAAGGATGACAAATAGAATACAAAGACAAATATGGTAAATGTTGATGCAAATACATCAATAATTATGGTAAACATGAATTAAAAGACTACAAGTTGGAAGAAAGAAGGCTCAAATATATGTTGTCTGTATGAGACTCATTTTAAATACATATATGTGTGCATATATGTATATAAATAAAATGGATGGATAAAGATATACTATCTTAATCAAAAGAAAACAGGAGTCCCTGTACAGGTTGAGCATTCCAAATTTGAAAAATATAATAATCTAAAATGTTCCTAAATTGGAAATTTTTTCAGTGCTGATATGATATTCAGAATTTCTGATTCCAAACTTTTGGATTAGGGAGCTCAATCAGTAAAGTCTATGCAAATATTCTAAAATCCAAAAATCTCTGAACTCTAAAACACATCTGGTTCTAAGCACTTAGAAAAAGGGATACTCACTTGTATTAATTCCAGACAGAGCAGAGTACAGAGCAAGGAAAGTGAGTAGGGCTAAGGAGGGTCATCTCACAAGAACACAGAAGTAAATTATTCAAGAAAACATAATGATCCCTTACAGGCATCTGCCCTATCAACAGAGGGCAAAAATACAAAAGGCCTAAATGATGAACTATAGAAATAGAAGAATCTATAATTGTAGTGGGTGACTTCAACAGTTATCTACCAGAAATAGACAAATGTAGAAGACTGAAGGTTAGCAAGGACATAATTAAATTAAATATCATCTATCACTAAGATATAACTCCCATTCGTAAAAAGAAATGCCAGGCTTTTTTCTGAAAGCCAATCATCACTACAAGTTGAGATTAACAAAAGAAACAAACTCTTAGGAAGTACAGACAGTAAATGGGAAAATGTGCTTTCTTTTACTCAATGAGAATAATAAAAGAGAACGCTTATGTTTTATTTTTATTTTCACTCTTAGGCATATGTGGCATAATGCCAAAATGAGATTTTAGAAATTGCTTCAAGTAGAGTTAGCCTGAATGTTCTAAACAAATATTAGTGGGTTGGATATGATCACTTGTTTATTTTTTTCTTCCAATAACCACATTTTTAATTCATTTTTGTCCACTGGACTTCCTGATGAGGTCTAAGAGTAATAATTTCCATTTTTCTTGTTATTCTGCATTCAATGACTAACTATTAAGTGCCCCAAAAGTCTTTTTTATTGTTGGTCGTTCAAAACATTACATAGTTCTTAATATATCATATTTCACAGTTTGATTCAAGTGGGTTATGAACTCCCATTTTTACCCTGTATACAGATTGCTGTATCACATCAGTTACACTTCCATTGATTTACATATTGCCATTCTAGTGTCTGATGTATTCTGCTGTCTATCCTATTCTCTACTATCCCCCCTCCCCTCCCCTCCCCTCTTCTCTCTCTACCCCCTCTACTGTAAATCATTTCTTCCACTTGTATTATTCTTCTCTTACCCCTCATTTCCTCTTATATGTAATTTTGTATAACCCTGAGGATCACCTTCCATTTCCATGCAATTTCCTTCTCTCTCCATTTCCCTCCCACCTCTCATCCCTGTTTAATGTTGATCTTCTTCTCAAGCTCTTCCTCCCTACCCTGTCCTTGGTTACTCTCCTTATATCAAAGAAGTCATTTGGCATTTGTTTTTTAAGGATTGGCTAGCTTCACATAGCATAATCTGCTCTAATGCCATCCATTTCCCTCCAAATTCTATGATTTTGTCATTTTTTAATGTAGAGTAATACTCCATTGTGTATAAATGCCACATTTTTTTATCCATTCATCTATTGAAGGGCTTCTAGGTTGGTTCCACAATCTTGCTATCGTGAATTGTGCTGCTATGAACATCGATGTAGCAGTGTCCCTGTAGCATGCTCTTATTAGGTCTTTAGGGAATAGACCGAGAAGGGGAATAGCTGGGTCAAATGGTGGTTCCATTCCCAGCTTTCCAAGAAATCTCCATACTGCTTTCCAAATTGGCTGCACCAATTTGCAGTCCCACCAACAATGAACAAGTGTACCCTTTTCCCCGCATCCTCTCCAGCACTTGTTGTTGGACTTCATAATGGCTGCCAATCTTACTGGAGTGAGATGGTATCTTAGGGTGGTTTTGATTTGCATTTCTCTGACTGCTAGAGATGGTGAGCATTTTTTCATGTACTTGTTGATTGATTGTATATCCTCCTCTGAGAAGTGTCTGTTCAGGTCCTTGGTCCATTTGTTGACTGGGTTATTTGTTATCTTATTGTCTAATTTTTTGAGTTCTTTGTATACTCTGGATATTAGGGCTCTATCTGAAGTGTGTGGAGTAAAGATTTGTTCCCAGGATGTAGGCTCCCTGTTTACCTCTCTTATTGTTTCTTTTGCTGAGAAAAAACTTTTTAGTTTGAGTAAGTCCCAATTGTTGATTCTAGTTGTTAACTCTTGCGCTATGGGTGTCCTATTGAGGAATTTGGAGCCCGACCCCACAGTATGTAGATCATAGCCAACTTTTTCTTCTATCAGACGCCGTGTCTCTGATTTAATATCAAGCTCCTTGATGCATTTTGAGTTAACTTTTGTGCATGGTGAGAGAAAGGGATTCAGTTTCATTTTGATGCAAATGGATTTCCAATTTTCCCAGCACCATTTGTTGAAGATGCTATCCTTCCTCCATTGCATGCTTTTAGCCCCTTTATCAAATATAAGATAGTTGTAGTTTTGTGGATTGGTTACTGTGTCCTCTATTCTGTACCATTGGTCCACCCGCCTGTTTTGGTACCAGTACCATGCTGTTTTTGTTACTATTGCTCTGTAGTATAGTTTGAAGTCTGGTATCGCTATACCGCCTGATTCACACTTCCTGCTTAGCATTGTTTTTGCTATTCTGGGTCTTTTATTATTCCATATAAATTTCATGATTGTTTTATCCATTTCTACAAGAAATGCTGTTGGGATTTTGATTGGCATTGCATTGAACTTATAGAGGACTTTTGGTAATATTGCCATTTTGATGATGTTAGTTCTGCCTATCCATGAACAGGGTATATTTTTCCATCTTCTAAGGTCTTCTTCTTAGAACAGGGTATATTTTTCCATCTTCTAAGGTCTCTCTTTAGGGTTCTGTAGTTTTCATTGTATAAGTCTTTCACCTCTTTTGTTAGGTTGATTCCCAAGTATTTTGTTTTTTTGGGGGGATATTGTGAATGGAGTAGTTGTCCTCATTTCCGTTTCAGAGGATTTGTCGCTGATATACAGGAATGCATTTGATTTATGCATGTTGATTTTATTTCCTGCCACTTTGCTGAATTCATTTATTAGCTCTAATAGTTTCTTTGTAGACCCTTTTGGGTCTGCTAGGTATAAAATCATGTCATCTGCAAATAGTGATAATTTAAGTTCTTCTTTTCCTATTTTTATGCCTTTAATTTCTTTCGTCTGTCTAATTGCTCTGGCCAGTGTTTCGAGGACTATGTTGAACAGAAGTGGTGAGAGAGGGCATCCCTGTCTTGTCCCAGATTTTAGAGGGAATGCCTTCAATTTTTCTCCATTCAGAATGATTCTGGCCTGTGGCTTATCATAGACTGCTTTTACAATGTTGAGGTATGATCCTGTTATCCCTAATTTTTCTAGAGTTTTGAACATAAAGGGATGCTGTACTTTGTCGAATGCTTTTTCTGCATCTATCGAGATGATCATATGGTTCTTATTTTTAAGTCTATTGATGTGGTGAATAACATTTATTGATTTCCGTATACTGAACCAGCCTTGCATCCCAGGGATGAATCCTACTTGATCGTGGTGTATAATTTTTTTGATATATTTTTGAATCAGATTCGCCAGAATTTTATTGAGGATTTTTGCATCTAGGTTCATTAGAGATATTGGTCTGTAGTTTTCTTTCTTTGAAGTGTCTTTGTCTGGTTTAGGTATCAGGGTGATGTTGGTCTCCTAGAATGTATTTGGAAGTTCTCCCTCTTTTTCTATTTCCTGAAATAGCTTGAAAAGTATTGGTGTTAGTTCCTCTTTAAAGGTTTTGTAAAACTCTGCTGTATACCCATCCGGTCCTGGGCTTTTCTTAGTTGGTAGTCTTTTGATGGTTTCTTCTATTTCCTCTATTGTTATTGGTCTGTTTAGGTTGTCTATATCCTCCTGACTCAATCTGGGCAGATCATATGACTTAAGAAATTTATCGATGCCTTCACTATCTTCTATTTTATTGGAGTATAAGGATTCAAAATAATTTCTGATTATCTTCTGTATTTCTGAAGTGTCTGTTGTGATATTGCCTTTTTCATCCTGTATGCTAGTAATTTGAGTTCTCTCTCTTCTTCTCTTCATTAGCATGACTAAGGGTCTGTCAATTTTATTTATTTTTTCAAACAACCAACTTTTAGTTTTGTCAATTTTTTCAATTGTTTCTTTTGTTTCGATTTCATTAATTTCAGCTCTGATTTTAATTATTTCTTGCCTTCTACTTCTTTTGCTGTTGTTTTGCTCTTCTTTTTCTAGGATTTTGAGATGAAGTATGAGATCATTTATTTGTTGGTTTTTTCTTTTTTTAAGGAATGAACTCCAAGCAATGAATTTTCCTCTTAGAACTGCTTTCAATGTGTCCCATAGATTCCAATATGTTGTGTCTGTGTTTTCATTTAACTCTAAGAAGTTTTTAATTTCCTCCTTGATGTCTTCTAAAACCCATTGATCATTCAGTAACCTATTGTTCATTCTCCAAGTGATACATGATTTTTCCTTCCTTCTTTTATCGTTGATTTTCAGTTTCATTCCATTATGATCAGATAGGATGCATGGTATTATCTCTACTCCTTTATATTGTCTAAGAGTTGCCCTGTGACATAATATATGATCTATTTTTGAGAAGGGTCCATGTGCTGCTGAGAAAAAAGTGTAACTGCTTGATGTTGGGTGGTATATTCTATATATGTCAATTAAGTCTAGGTTATTAATTGTGTTATTGAGTTCTATAGTTTCCTTATTTAACTTTTGTTTGGAAGATCTGTCCAGTGGTGAGAGAGGTGTGTTGAAGTCTCCCATGATTATTGTATGGTGGTCTATTAGACTCTTGAACTTGAGAAGAGTTTGCTTGATGAACATAGCTGCACCATTGTTTGGGGCATATATATTTAGGATTGTTATGTCTTGTTGGTATATGGTTCCCTTGAGCAGTATGTAGTGTCCCTCTTTATCCCTTTTGATTAACTTTGGCTTGAAATCTATTTTATTAGATATGAGTATGGACACTCCTGCTTGTTTCTGTAGTCCATATGAGTGATATTTTTCCCAACCTTTCACCTTCAGTCTATGTATATCTTTTCCTATGAAATGCATCTCCTGTAGGCAGCATATTGTTGGGTCTAGTTTTGTGATCCATTCAACTAGCCTGTGTCTCTTAATTAGTGAGTTTAAGCCATTAACATTTAGGGTTATTATTGAGATATGGTTTGTTCTTCCAACCATATTTGTTTATTAATGTTACTAAACCTGATTTGTTTTCCTCTTTGATTACTTTCCCCCCTTTACTGTCCTACCTCCCACTGTTGGTTTTCATTGTTATTTTTCATTTCCTCTTCCTGTAATGTTTTGCCAAGGATTTTTTGAAGAGATGGTTTTCTAGCTGCAAATTCTTTTAACTTTTGTTTATCATGGAAGGTTTTAATTTCATCTTCCATCCTGAAGCTTAATTTCGAGAGATACACGATTTTTGGTTGGCACCCATTTTCTTTCAGTGTTTGAAATATGTTATTCCAGGATCTTCTAGCTTTCAGAGTCTGTCTTGAGAGATCAGCTGTTATCCTGATTGATTTACCCCTAAATGTAATCTGCTTCCTTTCTCTTGTAGCTTTTAAAATTCTCTCCTTATTCTGTATGTTGGGCATCTTCATTATAATGTGTCTAGGTGTGGATCTCTTATGATTTTGCACATTTGGCGTCCTGTAGGCTTCTAGGATTTGGGATTCTGTCTCATTCTTCAAGTCTGGGAAGTTTTCTCGTATTATTTCATTGAATAGATTGTTTATTCTTTTGGTTTGGAGCTCTGTGCCTTCCTGTATCCCAATGACTCTTAAGTTTGGTCTTTTAATGTTATCCCATATTTCTTGGATGTTCTGCTCATGGTTTCTTAGCAGTCTTGCTGAGCTGTCTATGTTCTTTTCAAGTTGAAATACTTTGTCTTCATTGTCTGATGTTCTATTTTCTAAGTGATCTGCTCTGCTGATAGTATGCTCAATTGAGTTTTTAAGTTGGTTTATTGCTTCCTGCATTTCTAGGATTTCTATTTGTTTGTTTTTTATTACCTCTATCTCCCTGTGTAATTGATCTTTTGCTTCCTGGATTTGTTTATGTAGTTCCTTGTCAAAGTGATCTTTCATTGTCTGATTTTGCTGTCTCATGTCTT
The DNA here is from genome assembly GCF_964194105.1 of Spermophilus citellus. Classification (NCBI taxonomy): domain Eukaryota; kingdom Metazoa; phylum Chordata; class Mammalia; order Rodentia; family Sciuridae; genus Spermophilus; species Spermophilus citellus. The sequence continues at coordinate 172,087,141 of NC_138184.1, forward strand.
CCTTGAGACTCCAGATCATCTGAAGCATGTATATCCTGAACTCTTTATCTGACATTCCATCTGTTGCAGCTATTACCTTTTCTAAAGTTGAGTTGACCTGCATTGCTTTTGGTCCTTTCTTTCCTTGTCTTTTCATACTGCTCGCATTTCTTTCTGCTTGGTGAAACTGTTGTGTTTTTGAAATTTTCCCCCTATTTATTTATATTGCTCTTGTATAGTTGGGAAATCTCCCTTGCAGGGCGGGTAGTGGCTGTGCTCCTCCTTGGGTCGTTGGTCCTGATCCGGATGTGGGCGGCGGCTCTGTTCAGCCCCTACTCCAATTGGTGTGACGTGTCTACCACGTTGGCAGGCCTCTAGGCCTGTTCCACCGGTGGGTCGCAGGTCTGCCTACCTTGTGGGCTCGGGCGGCAGTTCTGCTCAGCCCCCACTCCAAATGGGGCTATCTGACTGCCTCTCCAACGGGTCGCTGGGCCTTTTCCGGACACGGGTGGCGGCTCTGCTCCACCCCCACTCCAACCAGTGTGACGTGACTGCCTCGGTGCTACGTGTCCACCACGCTGGCAGGCTACCGGGCCTGTCCTGCCAGTGGGTCGCAGGTCTGCCTACCTTGCAGGCTCAGATGGTGGTTCTACACAGCCCCTACTCCAAATGGGGTGACTTGGCTACCGCGCTGTCGGGTCGCTGGTCCTGTTCCAGGCGTAGGCGGCTACTCTCTTTGGCCCCAGCTGCAGTTGGGGTGTCGTGATACCACGCCGGCGGGTCACTTGGCCTGCTCTGGGCACAGGCGGCAGCTCCCCTCTGCCCCTCTGGCCCCCAGTGCACCCAGCAGGACCCGGACCGAGAAGCAGTTACCGCGGGGTCCCCGTCCCTGGGCCAAAGCCGCTCCAGGAGCCAGAACCCGGCCTCTCCGAGCCCGGCGCACGCTCCACTAGGAGCAGGCTCCAAGGAGCGATCTCCGCAGGTTCCCCAGCCCTAGGCCAAAGCAGCTCCGGGAGCCAGAGCCCGGCTGCTCCAAGCTCTCCGAGCTCGGTGCACACTCTGCTGGGAGCAGGCTCAAAGATGCAGTCCCCACGTGTTCCCCAGCCCTGGGCCAAAACTGTTCCGGGGGTCAGAACCCAGCCGCTTCGAGCTCGATGCACGCTCCACTAGGAGCTGGCTTCAATACGCAGTCTCCGCGGGTTCCCCAGCCCTGGGCCAAAGCAGCTGTGGGAACCAGAACCCGGCCGCTCAGAGCTCGGTGCACGCTTTTCTAGGAGCGAGCCCCAAGGAGTATTCTCCACAGGTTCTCTAGCCCTGAGCCTGAGCGATCTGTCTGAGAGACACAGGCAAATGCCAGCCTGAAATCACCTGTTCCGTAGCTGAATGAGCTGAGGTCAGTAGAAAACAGGGATGATTATATCAGCTCTCCTCCTCTGTGGTCCGACCGGTGTCGAGAACCGAACTGGACCGCTTCTCTCCTCCGTCTCAAAGCCAGAACTCAGCACTAAGCACGGCCATTGCGCCGCTGGCAGGAGCCCCCAGAATCCGCATCGCTGCACCCCCGCTCTGGCACCTCGCTGCTTCCCAGCGCGCGCCGCAGACTCCAGCCGTGGGCCGATCCGCCGATCAGGCAATGCGACCCTCCGTGCGGAGAAATTGCCCACGTCCGAGCCCCCGCAGCCGAACCTCGCGCGATGAAAATCCCTCTACTAGATTCTGGAGCACCTCAATTTCGCTGGAATTTCCCAACCAGACAGCCTTCAGCTGTTTCACCTCGTCTTTCTCCCGCACAGTGACGCGGCACACGGGGGTGATGCACTCCCTTCGCCGCCATCTTCAATCCCTCCTCCCCCAAAAAGTCTTAGGTTTTCTATATCTGATTAACATAACGTTTAAAATATAGAACAGCTATAAAATAAAAGTTGGGAATGCATGGAGAATTAGGTCTGCTGGTTTTACCAAGGACCCACTGGTTATATCCACTAGTCAGTATATCTGGGAATAGGAAGCTAAAGCATGTGCACGCACACTGGCTTTCATTTTTATAAAATTCCGTTTATAATAATGTAGATTAATGATAGGGCCACAATATATTTCATACTGAATTTAATATAAGTTAACTTTCCGGGTCAAAAACTGAAACTGAATTTTCAGAGCTGATATTTAATTTAATTTAACACCTTTCCTTTTAGACTTTGAAAAATTGGTGATATTTTAATTCCCATATATTGATCCTACACTTAGGCATGTTGCCACCAGGGGGTGATAATGTGCTGCCATCTTTTGGTTATAAAGGAAACCTGATTGCCTTTGATTTTCAAAATGGGGACATGAAGCTATCCCATAAAATAGGACTTGTAGTCTTTAAATAAAATGGTCTTCTCGAGTTCAAAGCCACCCTCATCAACTTGCAAAGGCCCTAATAAGCTTAGTGAAACCCTGTATCTAAATAAAATATTTTTTAAAAGGGGCTGAAGATGTGGCTCAGTGGTTAAGCACCCTGGATTCAATCCCTGGTATGAATAAAAGAATGAGTGAATGAATTAATAAGTAAATAAATAAAGTTGTCTTTTCTTTAAACAAATATATATGGCTAATTCTTATAGAACATTTTAAGCTAATTAAATTTCTATTATGCAATTTTCTTTTTATTAAGAGATACTGACTTCTATTTCCTTTAAAAGTTAAGTATTTTTATAAGGAGAGAAAGATCATAATCCTACCCCTATCACACCATGGATGGTCATTTTAATTTTCTCCATTTTTAAATAAGATTATATTAAATGTGTATGCATAGTTAAATCCAGTTTTGCTTAACAGTTATTATTTTCTCAAGTTGCTAAATAGACTTCATAATTAATGATTTAATAACTATTTTCAAGGTTTTCTAGGGCATATATACTATAATAAAATAATCCTAAATATAATTTATCACATATTGAACCTACTATATTCCAGGCATTTTACATATATCATTTCTAACCTTCACAACCTTGCTAAGCAATTTTTATCTTCATCGTATAAATGAAGAAACTGAAAATTTAAGCATTTTCCCAGGTAGTCAAGGCTAGACTGACATTCAAATTGACTCTAGAGTCAGTACCTCTGGACTAATTATTTAAATATTCCTGTTTCCTAGAACTGAGATTACTTTCAATTTCTCACTTTTATAAAAAATGATGTAGTAAATATCTTTATCTAATTTTCCTTTTTCTCCTTTGATTTTCATTTTTGCAAGGCATTACTGGAACAACACTTTTTTTAAAATTTTTTATTTATTTATTTTTTTTAGTGGTGCTGGGGATTGTACCCAGGGCCTTGTGTGTGCTATGTAAGTACTCTACCAAATAATCTATATCCCCAACCCCAACAAAATATTTTTATACGTACTTCTTGGTATATATTAATTCCTAACCTTTTAAACTCACATTAAAATTTAAATATAAAAATTTTCAGCTTTCTGGACCAAGGGGTGCTTCAATATCAAAGCTCCTTAGGATTTACTTGCTTCCTACAGTAAAATAGTCTTAATTGAAGCTATGTCATTGAAGGTTTTTGGATTTTAGGGTCTGTGAGTGTAGAAGCAATTCGGGGAGCCCAATAGATTGCCACGGGTAATCCTAAGGAGTAGGATCAACATGAATGGGTAGAAGTTGCAAGGAGAAAGGTTTCTGAACCAACCTAATAACCATCTCAGGGTAGAAGCTTTCCAGAATTGGAACTGGTCACTGAGAGAGGCTGAGCAATCTTGGTTCCCGAAAGTGTTTAAGTGCAGATTGATTACTAAAAGAAGATTCAGGTGATCCTAACATGTAACTGCAGCTGAGTACCATTTTGGGGGATTAACCGTTCTCAAATTCTAATTTGAATCAGAATCATGTAGGATTTAGGGAAAATTCAAGTGTCGAGCTAGGGTGGAGGTGTGGGCAGAATTCAGAATCCTTAGTTTCAGCGATGAATCTACTTTAAAAATTAGTATCTCAAGTGCTTTTCTTTGTTATTTGAGGATTATACTCTGAGAAACCTATTTTAAACTTAAGACATTAGTTGCTACAAGGGGAGCAAGAAAAAAAATTAAAAGTAAAAGGTTAGAAGATAAAATCTGTTGCAGCTGTATTTTTTTATGACTTCCCCTGAGAACCTGCCTGCATGCCCCTCTGTCATAATTTTTAGAATTCCAAATGCACTGCTAAAATCATCCTTCCATTTCTTTCTTACATGATTTGTTTTCTTCTTGGTTTCTACTTTGCTGTCATTATTGGAACAAGAATGAAAAATAACTAATGAACCCTGTGAGCAACAGCAGGGACTGTGAGAACCAGCTACGGGAGAGTGAACAGTCACTAAGGTTGGGATCACATCAGGACAGCCCAGCGTGTGTATGCATGCATGTGAGGCCTGAGCAGCCCCACTCTCTATGTCCACACTGTGACAACAGCACTGACTGACCATGGCCTTCTTTCCCCAGCTGAGACTTGTCAGAATATGTCATATTTAGGGGCTGGGGTTGTGGCTCAGTGGTAGTATGCTCGCCTAGCATGCATGAGGCACTGGGTTTGATCCCCAGCACCACATAAAAATAAAGACAATAAATTCTATCAACAACTAAAAAAAAAATTTAAAAATACGTCAGATTTAGTATGAGAGCCATGATGTATTTACTGTTAACGTTTTAGGAATTACTAGGAATCAGGGAAACCCCCAAAGTCAAGGCGAGGAAAATGTTGGAGAGAGTATTGAAAAACTTTTTCACAGGAAGTTTTTAGAAAGATAAATTACATTCATTTTATGTCTAGTTACTTTATCATTTACTTAGCTTATTTAAATAGGTTACATATTCTTTCCTATGTAACCTATGTATTCTATTTATTAAGAGGTTGTTAATGAAAGGAATCCAAAAACTATGACTATGGTAGCATAATTATGAACCAACCAGGCAATTATACTGACCCCATCAGTATTTATTAAAGGGCTTATCGTGAAAACAGTAGAAAATCGATTGAGTTATAAATTCTTTTTCAAGAGTATCTGAACAAGATGTTGTTCTTAGTAGCTGCCAATGATTCAGAAGTTCCTAAAGGGGCTGGGGTGGAGGGGTGCTAGTTATTTGGGCTTTTATTATTTAGAAAGTGAAAAACATGAGAGTTTATTGTACTGGCCTGACAAATGTCATCTGTATATTTGGATGAATAGTTTTCTCTCACTGGCTTAGTTTTTTTTTTTTTTTTTTTTTTTTTTTTTTTTTAAATCTGGGGATGGAAATATCTACTTTTTTTTCCAGGGGGAGGGTGTTGAGTGACTTATCATGTCATACTAAGCATGTTAATCCAATGAAAATACATGGCCTGTAACTCTTGCCTGGTATTTCCTTTGGTATCATTTGTGTGTGTGTGTGTGTGTGTGTGTGTGTGTGTGTGTGTGTGTGTGAGAGAAAGCTCGTTAATTCTTGAGCTGATATTTGAAAATGCAAGGGAGTTGGCTCAAACTAAAGCATCATATGTCACAAATTAAAAAGAATCCACACTACGCATTTCTGTAAATGTGCATTTTGGACATTTTGGATGTTCTTGTTCACTGTAAATTACCATTCACCATCCCCTCCCTATCTCAAGTAGTTCAGTGAACAATCTGCCCATCTATACCTAAAAGGCAAGAGTTCTTTCTTTCCTTCTTGGCAGGAATACTTGGAAATTTTAAACAATTTAAATATCAACTGCCTTATGTTCTTCTTACCCTTTCATGAAATGTCAAACATTCATATTTTCAATACTAATGAACAACCACCAATTGTTTTAATTTCATTATTTTCTCAGCTGAAAGAGTGCTTACAGAGCACAGAAATAGCTAAGCTTTCTTTTTATAGATCTCAGTGGTGAGTTTAAAACAAGTTTAGACTGAAAGAAAAAAATACTGATTTTTTTCCCCTCTGAGTAGAATTCTCTTGATTAAACTGGCCTTCATTATCTACCCATCAGTTGAAAAATAAGATCCCAGGAGAAGATCTCAAAACCTAGGGCTTGTGAGGGTTTTAACAAGCCATTTGCTGGTTTCCAGGCAGGACTGAATTCTATTTGTACTGACAGCAATTCTACCTGTTCTTAAAAATAGCTAGCTCTGCCACCTTAAATGGTAACAAATTCTAGGAGAGATGGTTCGGCTTTCTGACTAGTATCCAGGCACAGCACAAGGTGCACCATGGCTCAAAACCAGAACTGCCATAATTTTGAAATTCAACTTAAATGGTGGCTCTTCCACCCACTGGCTACTCCACGGGAGGAGTGTTAAGAGATTTTGGAAATAACATTTGCTCTTCTAGTGACAGATTTCTTTTTTAGTTCATAAAATGACATTCTCTAGATTGGGATAAGTAAATGTATCTTCCAAAAGGATGTAACATTCCTCCTAGGCCCTAAGGAACAGTTTCAGAATGGGAGATGAAGGTTGAATCCTTGGGCCCTGTTGCTTGCTGTATTAGGACAGAGTGAGCCAAGTGGGACCCTCAGCTCACACAGGCTTGTTTGGAAAGAACGTGTGGGGAAAAGTGCTCCCATAGGAAAAGTGATCTGGGCACCCACACTTCTGGGGATAAGAATGAGGTGTCATAGTCAGGAGAGAAAAGAGTGTGCCAAGTGCTTGTTCTGTGGAGTGTAGTTTTTGGCTATAGCTTCCAGAGCTATGGATTTCCTGACATACATTTTTAAAAAAACACCAAAAAACAGGATCTCCATCACCTGAGTCATTTTTCCTAGACGTCAGTTGTGTACCCCTTTTGTTCAGAGACTGCTCACTCCAAGGGAGCAAGGAAAGAACTGAGCTTGTAATTGTCAACATATGGTAGGTACCTCTCTTTGTACCTAAAATTACTTTCTAATTTTTCTTATTTCTGTGCAAACAGCTTTGCTCTTATCTGTTGTCAGTACGCTTGAGGGAACTGAGCACTTACCTGTTTAGTCTGTACTGATTATGGTACTCTCTTTCCTTCACTGCGTTATATTCATTTTGATACTTGAGCAGCTGTTCTCTCATCTTGGAGACCTCAGTGGAGAATGCGTCTGGGAAACTATCAGCTTGCTGCAGGTGAAATTGCTGCTGTTGTATTTGCTCAGTAAAATTTTTGGCATTCTGTAGCAGCTGGACCTCTGACTCTTGGGTGCTGGGTTCCAGGAAGACAGATTTGCACAATGAGAAAGGTACACCCTCCATACCCTTGGTTGCTCCTGTGGGAAGCATGGAGCTGCTCCCATTCTTGGGTTCAGTTCACCTCAGTATTATTTGGGGGCCAAATACTGCACTCCATGCTCAGGTGAATAAGGCTCAGCTGCTGACCTCAAGTTGCTGACCATGCAGCAGAGGGAATTGGTAACTGGAATGCCTGCTGACAAGTCCTACCACTGATGTCTAGATCCAGACAATGTGAAGTTGACAGAGAAAAGACTAAATTCAATGGGATTATGCACATTTCCTCTGACTTTGAAGAATGCCAAGACTTCCAAGGAAGGGGGGAAATGAGGGCAGTCCCTTGAACTGCCCCAGAAATCTGACTTTCTTGAGTTCTCCTGACTTGATTATAGAAAGATCTTTGCCCTCTTAGGAAGAAACAAACTTGTAATGGCACTTTACAAGGAAACTAGGAAGAAAAATTCCCCTGTAAAGATAGGAACATAAATTATGGATTTTTAAAATCTTAACCCTGAAGCCTGTCCAAAACCATACTTGAACACCACAGAAAAGGAGATTCTATTACTCCAATTATATTCTATGCCCTAGGCCCAATTTGGAAAGGGTGGACATAGAGGCAGATCTGGATGGATATAGAAATTGTACATGGTCAAATCCACAGAACCTTCTAGAACACACCAGTTTTATCATCAAACATGACTTATCTTTCTGAGAAACCCTCACATTAGCTACCCAACCTATTCGGGGCAAGGTCTGACCATTTCCTGTTTTAGAGTCAGTGTTCTCTTTGGGTGTGTGTTCTCCACCATCTTCAGGTTTTAGCTCATATGCAGAGTGCCCCATAATTTTATCAAGGCTGTCTCAGCTCAAGTTATCAGCTCCACCCATTTCCCAGGCTTTAATATGTCAAGTGCCCAATGGCATCCAGCAAAAATGTTTGCTATTAGCAGAATATGTTCCAGGCACTGTGTTGAGTGCTAAATAATAACTGACTACAGCTATGGTGAAAACACATATATAAATTCCACTAATTAAGTTTAGACTTTTTTTTTTTTTTTTGGTTCTGGGGATCAAACCAAGGACTCACACATACAAGGAAAGCACTCTACTACATAGTTACTAGGGTTATTCTCTTATAATTCAATTTCCTTGCATGCTCATATACTCTGTGAATCTAAAGTTATCTGCTCTTAATAAGACATACTTCAATTACTAGACTACAAAATATTGGATTGGGCCATAGTGTATGTTTTCCCACAGAGAAGAGGACAATGTGGTGGTTGGGTTCTAGTCAGAATGGAAATGACAATTCATCCATAAATTCTTAAATATATTTCAGCAGAAATATATTTCTGTGTCTGTAGGAGAGAATTTAACAACTTTTATAATGTGGTGTTTATGGAAAACTCAATCAGTTTCAATACCTCCAGCCTACACCTGCCTGCTGCAACCCTAGCACAAAAGCAGAGAGTGTATGTCTTCGTGCCTTTAAAGGCCCTTCAAGCAGTGTGCATAGGATAGAGTGGTTGGTGTTTACAACGCAGAGAGAGGAAACTTTCGGGTCAAGAGGAGGTAAAATGTGGGTAGCAGAAGGGAAGTAACTATTTTGTAACATGACCTGGAAGCAGGAAGAAATAACACCACAGCCTTGCTCCTACATTGATATATGTCACTAGAGCCCAGGGATCTGAGTTTTGGGGCAGCGACCATTTGGGGAAGTTAAATCATTAAACCCTACAAGCTCCCCTGGGCTCCAAATAAGAGCTATCCAGAGCACAAAAAACTCCGCAATATCCTTGTATCTTTAAAAAGGCTTGGAGGGATGCCTTGACATCGGAAGAGTCTTCTACCAGTAAAGTAGTTGAGGTACGTTGAAGAAGATGTCTCCAGATTTTTTACCTACAGCCTCCCAATTCCCGAGTCTTGAGAACAACTTACTGGCAGGCAGTGCCAACTCTGAGGGAATGGATTCTCCATGAGGTGCTGGGGAGGAGGAGCCAAGGCTGGGGGCGTTAGTATGGACTGGGGTATAAGTGAAGTTCGCACTGGGATGTAGGCCTGCTCTTCTCCCAGCCATTCACTCTTCGCCCTGCTTCCACCCTCAAAGTACCCTACAGACACAAGACCTGGGTATGTTAAGAACTAGGGGCATTGGTTGGGGATTGGCAGAAGAGGATGACTGGGGACTGGTGGGATGGAGCTTTTGATGAATATATCATACAAGGCTCTGAGGCAGGAGGTGAGGAAAGGAAGGAGGTAGCTTATGAGTGTTAAGAAACAGCAGCAGATTTGTCCCTCTCCTTGTTTCTCTACTCCCCTACCCCCTTGATTCCCAGTACCTAATAGCAGGTACTTGGAAAAGCTACTGAATCATCATTCTATGGAAGCTTCTTCTGGCCTGCTGCTGACCTGGTCTTGGCTAAGGTGAGTAGCCTGGCATAGGAAGAAGAAGTGAGAAGTAAAGACAGGCATCTTGGCAGATGTAGGCTGGGGTCCTCATAGAATCTATACCTCTGAGTGGTGAGGAGAGGTGGGCAGGAGTCCTACAGGAGTGTTCTGCAGCATAGGCTGTCAGCATGCCACCAAAATCCCCTTGTCTCAAGCTTCAGTATCACCAGCAAGCACTTGCATACCTCTATCTCCAGCTATAAAAGCTTGCTTGACTTCTCCAAGGGCAAGCTAGAAGTTCCAGGAACGAATCTCACTGGGAACAATCCTTTAATCAATGAGGGATGGAAAAAACTGGTAGTAAATATTCCAGTTTTGTTATCCTTCAGTGGCAGATTCTGAGGTGCATTCTTCATAGTCACTCAGAATGTCCTCTGTGAGACTACACCCCAGTTGCCCACAGTGTAAAACCCACAGAATGACCCACCCCAACTAAACTCCTTTCCCAGTCTCACTTCCCCACTCTCCCATGATGCTTTTTTGAGTCATTTCTCAGACTACTTGAACTCAATCCTTGTCTCAGGGTCCAGCTTAAGGGACACTATCTTTGAACTGAAAGATAGGTCCTGTTACAGGTAAGAAATATAGATATGATAAAAGACATCTACACATTGGTAAAGAGCTTACCTCATCACGGTGTCATGCAGCAAGGTGTACTTGGCTTTTAATTCTGCCATTCTGGTTCCAGGAATTTTTCCCATGGCATGTAACTAGCAAAGAGAACATAAGGTCACCATTAGCTGTCACCCCCCTCGTGTTTAAGCAGGAGATAAAGTGACATACTAATATCTTACAAAATATTTCAGTTAAACATCTGAGAGGGTACACATGAGGCAATATAGCTTACTCTAAAGATATTGGGTATTTAGAGAAAATAGCTAGTTCTATTCTGCCTCCAGTCTCTGTTCTTGGACAAATCTTTTGACTCTCCAGGCTGTGACTTCTTCATCTGGAAAGTGAAATAACTAAATAAAATTATTTAACTCTAGAAGTATATTTCTAGGATTAGCAAACAACCTGAATATTATAGATTACTAGGATGGCCATTTGTAAATTGAGCGAAGCAATGATTAAGTACCTAATATAAATAAATTATTCATTCTTGAAAATATTTTATGAGATAGGGATTATTATCTCCATTTGAAACTACAGTTTTGAAGAGTTAAATAATTTGTCCAAGATTACAGGTAAAAATGCTAATTGAGACAAAGGCAGGATTTAAACCAGGTGGTCTAGGTCAAAAAACCCAATATCACTGTCCTAACCTGATGCTTCTGCCTCTACTGTCAAAGCAGCAAGGAAACTATCCAATATAAACAGAGGTGTTAGTTTATTCCTTCTTTTATTTCTGGTAAAAAAAAATTTTGACTTGCTCTCTGAATAGCATGATAATTAGTTAATAACATCAAAACATTAAACACCAAAGTTTTACCTTATTAAAACCACAACACAATGAGTATTTTGAATTAGGTTTCACTTTAAACTGTTACTGACATAGTATCAAAAAGCAGAACTAGGGGCTGGGGCTCAGCAGTAGTGCACTTGCCTGGCATGTGTGAGTCACTGGGTTTGATTCTCAGTACCACATATAAATAAATAAAATAAAGGTCTCTCAACAACTAAAAATTAAAAAAAAAGAACTAAAGAAAAGATTTGTGTTTCAATATTGCTTGAATCCATCCACTTCCTCCCTTTCTCTGAATCCACTAGTCCAAGACACATCATCTCTCAACTAGACTAGTATGAAATTTAATTGCTTCCCTAACTCCCCCTGTGCCTTCTTCCACTCAGGAACCCCACCCATCTACTTTCCACAGAGATCTTTTTAAAAATCAAACAAGGTCTGTTTTGCTGGGTGCTCAAAACTTTCAAGTGGAATAAAATTCGTGATTCATGATATTCAAGATCCTGCGGCCCTGCATGACCCTGCCTTCCTCTCTCCGTCTCCTTCCACAGCATCCTCTTCAAGCTCACAGTGCTTCTGTCACACTGGCTGCCTTTTCTTTCCACAGATGATGCATAGATCTCTTTCCTTTTCTAAGGTCTCTGAATTAGCCATTCTTCACTTTTCTCCTATTTCATTCCAACTTTTTCTTCATGCCTCAGGCTAAATATCAATTTATGAAAAGACCTTTTCTTACTTCCAAATCTCCTTCACCCCAAACTCTGTACTTTATAAAATATAACACCTACATTCTTTAATAATAAATTTAATTTTTTTATTGTTAATAACGTCTGTTTTTTTGTGCCTTTATTTTTGCAATTAACACATGGTTATAAGTCCCTAGAGGAAGGGGTTTTGGGCACCTTATTCTTCATATTCCAGGTGCTCAATAAATTGTTTATAGTAATTAGCAAGTGAATAAAAGTAACTGACAAAACACAAAGAGTCTACACAGTGAGGCAACTGGTCTCTCTATCCAAATCAGGGTTGAAAATGTTAAATACACTGGAACTATTGCTTCTTTGTGAAAATGTTAGAGATCTTTCATGAGGGCCTGGGTTCCACTCCCACAGCCCTCATTTTTTTAAATCCATGGATGAAATAGGGTGAACGGGATCTTAAAGACCTTTTAAAGGTTTAAAATACATTCAAATGCCACCTTAAATCATAATTTATACATACATTTTAACTGAGTTACTTTGGTAAGCTGACAGTGTCACATTTTATAGACATTTAATTAAGCACATTTATTTTGGTTCTACATTTTTTTCCCTGTATTTTTGAGGCATTGTATAACTTATTTCAGGACTCAGACATTTTCACTGGTTTCTGAAAGGATGTTGTGCCTTCAAAGTCTTGTAAGTAAAAAGTACATAAATACTATTAATATGCATATCATGAAAGATTTCTGGGGAAAGTTTAGGCAAAGGTAAGCATGCGAATGTATGTTAATATATATGTGTATGTACTATGAAGTAGGGGCCAGCCTTATAACTAGCCAGCTGACCAGCATCGAACCACTGGGTAAGTTAACTATGGATTTATATGTTTAAAAATACATACAGTCTTTAGTTTGTTCTTAAAATGGAAAAACCATTACTTCCTATCCACTGTTCCCTTGCATAAGAGAAATAGAAATGAATATGACATAGGCTCCACCATAAGGTAAATCAGTTTGAAGAGAGAAGAAATGACAGAATACTTAACCTATATTCAGTAGTTTTATTGTTAATAACTATTTAATTCTTTGTGCCTTTATTTTTTTGCATTTATTTTCTTTATATTGTAAGTTAAAGCAAATAAATAAAATTATAAATTATAAACCACTTCCAGAGATCAGGAGCGTTAGAATGGTGGTGTGAAGAACTCAAAGAATCCCTCCCTCAAAGGCATATTGATAGAACTCATCAAAATAAGCTAAGTTGGGCTGGGGATGTGGCTCAAGCAGTAGCATGCTCGCCTGGCATGCGTGTGGCCCGGGTTTGATCCTCAGCACCACATACAAACAAAAATGTTGTGTCTGCCGAAAACTAAAAAATAAATATTAAAAAATTCTCTCTCTCTCTCTCTCTCTCTCTCTCTCTCTCTCTCTCTCTCTCTCTGTCACTTTCTCTTTAAAAAAAATAATAAGCTAAGACAACAATTTAAAGCCTTTGAAAATTGACCTAAGGGTTTGCGAGAAATGGAAAAGCATTTATTCAGTGAGAGACTGGCATTTGAACCATGAAATGCTCCATTACCCCTAGAGCTCTATGTTGCCCAAGAACTATTTCAGGCAGGTTTGATAGTCAGTGAAGTGCCCGTCTCCCCACTTTTCTATTGCTCAAAATCTACTCTAGGTGGGCAGGATAGCCCTAGAAAACAGTAGCACTCATCCACCCACTCTTGGTTTAGTATGCTGGAAAAGTTTTACCAGGTGGGTAGCTGTAGCTGCTTGGTAGTACCTATTCTACAGGAAGAATTCTGGGCAGGGCAAACAAGAAAGTTCCTGCTCAGTAACAGAGAAGGCTGGAGGCTGGGCAAGTTGTGAATATTAGCAGCCCTGCAGCCCTGCCTTTGGTTTTATTAGGAACATAGTTTACAATATCCATGGACCAGAGCATTATCAAAAATAATAGATATAACAAGAGGTAAAAGAGGAAGCTAATATCTTTGTGATGTCAGTAAAGGCAGACCAGCAGAAATATAACAGAGAACTCAAGGCGAGAGATGGTCAAAAAAGCCCTACTAAAATTCACTCAATAATGGTGAACTAAGAAGATATGGAAAAGCCAGAGGCAGGACCAGAGAGGGTTTTCTACTCTACCAGTCCCTGTGTTAAAGTGAGGCAGATAGGTACAATCCCTGAACTTTCATGGTGGTCCCCAAACCACATGGAAAAGGATGAAAACCATACAGGCTCAGGGAACTTAAGCACAACCCCTGACCAATCAGTATCTAGCCAGCAGCAGCTCCCAGAAAGTCAAGCTTAAAAATAACAAGGAAAAAACATTTGAGCAGGAATATCAAAGGCTGCATACTAGGGAAGAAACACAATTTACAGAATTAGTTTGGCCAAATGACTGAACAAGTGAACATATGAACAATAACAAAAGCAAAATGTCAATACAACAAACAGAAGGATCAGAATCCAGAATTGTTATAATATATTGTAAAAAATTTACAATTTTTAATAAAAATTTATAAGACATGCAAAGAAAAAGTATGATCTCCTACATAGAAAAAATATAAAGAAACAGAAATTGCCTTGGGAGGATATGGATGTCAGATTTAACAGAGATTTCAAAGAACTTATTATAAATAATGCTTGAATAATGAAAGCAGTATGATGACAATTTATCAAATAGAGAATATCGATAAACAGGAATTTTTAAAATGTTTAAATTGAAATTCTTCAATTGAAAATTATAATAATTGAAATTTTCACTGGAGGAACTCAACAATAGATTTGAGCAGGCAAAAGAATTAGTGAACTTGAAAACAGATCAGTAGAGGTTATATCATTTGAAAAAAAAAAAGAAAAAACATGAAAACCCATGAGCAGATCCTTCCAGAAGTCAAGGACACCATAAGGTCCACCAGTTATGTAGAATGGAAGAACTGTTGAGAAAGAGGACAGAAGATACTTGAATAAAAACTTTTCAAATGATGAAAAACTTTTCAAGTGATGAAAAACATTAATCTATATATCTAAGAACTCAACGAGTTCCAAATAGGGCTATAACTCAATGAATATCTGAATAGGATAAAAAAGAAGATATTTACACCCAGACCCATCACAGTGATACTATTGAAAGTAAAGATTAAAATCTTGAAATCAAGAAAAACAAAAATGAACAGGAAACAACACCCCCCCAAAACAAAACAAAACAAAACAAAAAAACAGGAACTAAAAAAACCCAGTCCATTATTTACAAGGAAATCAGTTTAAAAATAATAGGTAACTTTTCACCCAAAACAATGGAGGATGGAAAGCAGATGGATGACATACTCAGAATGAAAGATAAAAACAAAAATTGTCAATCAAGAATCTATACATCAAAAGTATTCTCAAAAGTAAAGAAGAAATAAAGACATTCTAAGACAAACCACAGTGGAAAGAATCATTGCTGACAGATTAGCCTTGTAAGAAATATTAAAGCAAGTTCTTTAGGCTGAAAGTAAGTCACATCAGATAATACATCAAATCTACATGAAAAAGAGTGTATCCAAGCAAATTTCAAATACATGCTTACACAAAAACTTGGAATCACTTAAAATAATAAAAAAGGAAACAGGCTAAAGCCCATCAATTTATGAAGGGACAAATGAAATGTTGTATATCCACACAAAAGAACATTATTCTGCCATAAAAGGGAATGGAGTCTTGATACCTGCTACAACGTGACTGAACCTTGAAATCATTATATGTTAATGAAAAGAGGTCATTCACAAAAGGCCACATATAGTACAAAGCCTATTGTACAGTATCTATGTACAAATGCCTATACAGAATAAGCAAATCTAGAGAGACAGAAGTAGATTTAATGGCTGCCCATAGATATAGTGGCTATGGAGAATGGAGTGACTTAATGGGTGTAGGATATATTTATTTATTTAAATTTGGGGGGGTACCAGGGGTTGAAGTCAGGGACACTTGACCACTGAGCCATATCCCCAGCCCTATTTTATATTTTATTTAGAGACAGGGTCTCACTGAGTTGCTTAGCACCTTGCTTTTGCTGAGGCTAGCTTTGAACTCACAATCATCCCAGCCTGCCAAACTGCTCGGATTAAGGTATGTGCCACCTCTCTTGGCAGATTTATTTTTGCGTAATGGAAATATTATAAAATTAGAACATGGTGATTTCATGATTGTATATATTAAAGACCATTGAAAACAAGAGTGAATTTTGTGGTATGGACATTCTAACTCAGAAAAACAAACTTTTAAATGTAAATTGTTAGAAATTAAGATTTTCAGTGTAAAAGATATACAATTGTAAAATCAAAGAAATTAGTGAAAACACTGTAAAGTTAAAACTGAACTGCAAATACTAGTATGAACTCATAATCCAAAACCAAACCAAACCAGCTTAGCTTTGTTCATTAAAATGGTCTAAAAACAATGCCACATTAGCAACAATGAACAGTCCCTAACACCCCCACTGTGGTCTTTAATATGATTGTGGTCTTTTATACCTCCATTAAAAGAAACCAGCAAGTGTCAGAGAAATGACTGACTTTAGATCTGACACAGGGAAGATACAAAGTGAAGCTGACACATCTGGGCCAGAAAGCAAGTACTGTGTGTAGAGTATGATCTTCTACATATGAGTATGTGAACATACAGAGATCCAGAGGATAAGAGCTAAGTGTTAAAATGGTGCTTTCTGGGTGGTAAGTACGTATTGCTTTCATGTTTTTATTTTTGTTTGTTTCTATTTCCTAACAGTTTGGCAACACAATAGATATTGCTGTCAATAATGTTTATTAAAATGTGCTTGAAAATGATTGCTTTACACAATAGGAAATAGAGCAGAATTTGGGGCGGGAAGGTACTGGAATCTGATACAAAAACAGATACAACTAGATTATAGCTCTGACTTAGGGACTGCTCAGCTTTATTTCCTATAAATGGGGTCCCAGCTTTAAATTAAAGGTCTGAAATGTAATGGCAGGTGGGCCAGCAAGGCATGTTAGCATGTTTTATGACCATAACAAAGCAGAACATCTACACGTTTCCTTTTCTGTTTGGTGTTCCCATCAATCCACTGGCCTTTGATGTCTCAAAGGCCAAGAAAGCTGATGGGGCAAACCATCTTATTTGTTTTTGCAATTTCTTCCCAAATCATAGATGTCACAGATGTTTAGAAATAAGACTAATAAACAGTTATTTGGGCATCTTCTAATAAACACAAACATTTTAAAGAGAAAATGGTAAAAACCAAACTATGAAGAGTGAATTTTCCTCCTTGAAAAATATAAAAAAAATCATAATCTGGTTCTTCAGAAAGTAACTTTTTTTTTTTTTTTGTCAAGTTGCCAACTGTCCGAAAGCAGGTCTGCCCCTGGTTAGAAACTCCAGATTTCGTGCTAATAGATGGAAATGCTTCACTCATACACAGTGTAGACATGGAAAAAAAATTGTATGTTCATACTGCATGATCTAAGTTAGGCAACCAAATTTGTCATGTTTTAAAAATGCAGAATCTAAGGAATACAGCATAAAGGCCAATCTTAAATGGTCAAAGAGTATACACAACAAAAGGTTAGATATAAAGTCAAAAGTTCATAAATATGATTTCACAATAGATGCTTGTGTTACTGAACTGCCTTTTTGGTAACTGTGACTCGGAGGAAACATTTACACTAGAGCTGAAAGTTTAACAAGAGTTCATGATTCATGGATGACATGGAATAATATGGAAAAAATTTCAAAAATGGAAATTCTAGGACATTCCAAGGAAAGGAACAGCTCAGTAAGAGCTTTTTTACCAAGTGAGCTTATCTACAAGGGGGTCATATGAGGAAATAATTAGGTGTTCATGTGGGCCTGGGCAGGGGAGCTGGCCCTGTCAAAGGTGGCTGTGGTTGTTAGCCTGTCTCTTCTGGCCTCTTTGCCATTATCTACTGGTTTGATCTCATTTAGATATAACAAAACCTTGAAAGCATAAATCCTTACTACCTTCATTTCCCTCTCACTCTTCACCTCCTTCCTTTTACTGCTAGAAATGAACAACACAGCCATTTGAAATGGCTTCCAAACACAATTGGGCTCTCACCACTCCTTTGACATTTTCTTTAGTTGTATATCAAATTTTGTTTTCTCACTCACCTAACTCATTCACCCGAAAAACCCGGGCCACCTGAACTCATCCCCAGTATCAACGGACCTATTTAATAGCACCACCTTCCAGTAACTTCTTTCCCCACATCTCAAAAATTAAGTATTTCTTTTTTCTTGGTTATGGCCAACTTGCTCTCACATACTCTCCTACCCCTTGCTCTCCTCCACTTGCTCTCACATACTCTCCTACCCCTTTCTAAGATGGCAAATCATCCATTATAGTTTGTCTCCTCTATAATCTCTACTTTTCCCTTTTGGCTGGCTCAGAGTAGTCAAGTTCATGACAAGTGGACTTTGGTTTGAATTCTAGCTCTGCTACTTTTTAACTACATAATATTGAATAATATTTAACCAGTCCATGCCTCAGTTTATTCAGTTGTAAAGGAGATAAAAATAGTTCCTATTTCATAAGACAATAGTGAACAAATCAATATATGTATAGTGGTATATAATATCTTAGTACACAAATAAGGGATTAGTCATTATCAGCTTTTTATTATTATCCTCAACCTATAAATTTGCTCATATCTTTTTTATATTTATTTTTTAGGTATAGTTGGACATAATACCTTTATTTATTTATTTTTATGTGGTGCTGAGGATCAAACCCAGGACCTTGCATGTGCTAGACAAGCACTTTACCGCTAAGCCACAACCCCAGACCAAATTTGCTCATCTTTCTCATTTAAAAAACATGAGCCAGTGGTGGTGGTACACATCTGTAATCCCAGATACCTGGAAGGCTGAGGCAGGAGGATCACATTTTAGGCCAATGTGGGGAACTTAATGAGATCCCGTCTCAAAATAAAAATAAGAGCTAAGATGTAGTTCTGTGGTAGTTTGCTTAGCATGTGCAAGGCCCTGAGTTCAATCCCCAGTACTGGAAAAAATAATAGTAAGCAAAATAAAATATACCCTGGAAATTATGCTCCCATCTAATTACCCCTTTTCTGTCTCCTTTTCAGTCAGTTCTCACACAGGTAACTTGGTAACAGTTTGATCCTTCCAAGGTTTGCTTTTAACATTTGTTTAAGAGGTCCAGAACAATCGTATATGTAGCAATACTTTAGTCCTCCTGCTGAATGCACACTCTTACTGAATTCCCCCACATGCTATTTGGGTTGGTAGGAACATGACCTATTGCTGGTCCTGAGTGAGTTCTACTTTCTGGAAGTTCTTCCCCCAGCCTGAGCAGTATCTCTACATGCATGCCTTGATCAATATTCAGGAAGTCCTCTATAAATATCTGGAGCTATTTATGGAGCTCTTTCTTCTTAACTGTGTCATTTAGTCAACTTGACTTGTCTGAACTCTAAACTCTGTCTTCTGAAATCATCAACAAGACCACCTGCCTCTGTTTCCCTCTGTATACTATAACCCAGAAAATCTGGGAAGTAAGATAGGCAATTATGGGTTTCCCTTCATTATTTCCCTCCTCTCCAGGCATCATTGTGCTGTGTGGTCTGTGGTTAAAATTCTGAAAAGGAATATTTAATATAATTTGATCCATTTTTTAGTTAAGGTAGGAGGTAAATATGGTTTCTATTATTCCATATTGGTTGCAAATGGAGGTCCTGTACCTTTTAATTATTAAATTCAAATGATATTTCTCTGGCCTTATCTTACTTAAACATTTTGTGATATTTATTACTATTGACTTACTACATTTAATTATTTCTGGAAGCCCCCCTCCTCTGGTTTCTGACATACATTACCAGTCTTTCCTTATTCTTATTTTCTTTCCTGACCCTCCCTTTAAAGGTTGTGTTCTCAAGGATTTGGCCCTCATTCTGTTACTCTTTTTAAATAACTTACTTTCCCTAGGATCCCTTACTTAGTCTCACAGTCTAAACTACCACCTACATCCTGATGATTCCCAAACAGAAGGGTTTGTAGGATAAATGTCATAGAACAAGCTCTATCGGACTTTATTTGGGCAGAGGCCATGTAAGACATGAAATGCCTTCTAGGCCCAGTGCCGGTGAATATTTGTTAGAGGGAAATTTGTATTACGGGGCATTTCATCTATAGATTCTGTTGAATTACATATTGTCAAATAGTTTCATAGAATGAATAATCCATAATGTGCCATGCACATATCCTTATCATTTCTTGTTGAGACCTTGGCAGTTGTCAACTTCCCGGGCTTTAGGTCTTATCCTTCTTGAGTCTGTCCTATGTGCAACCAGCAGACTACTCTATCCAAACCCAATTCTCATCTTGCTTAAAACTCTTCAAAGATCTCATCCCTTCAAGATGAAGCCTAGATTCCTTACATGGTCTACAAAAGGTCTTCCTTATCCAGCAGCTGTCCCACCCTCCGAAGTCTCCCATGACCATTTCAGCTCTGTAATACCAACTGCAGATCCTATGGAGGGTAGAATAATGCTAACGCAAAGACGTCCATGCCTAATCCCTGAAACCTCTGGATATGTTACTTTATAGGGCAAAGAGGTTTCTGCAGATGTGACTAAGAGTGTGGACCTTGAGAAGTGAGATATTATGGACTATCTGTAAGGGTCCAATCTAATTAAATAAGTCATTAGAAGCAAAAATTTTTGTTGGTTGGGTTTGAGAGATGAAAATGAAGGAGGAAAGACTTGAAATGAAGGAAGTCCTTGACCCACCATTGTTGGCTTTGAATGTGGATGAAAGTCATCATAAGCCAAGAAATATAAGTGGTCTCTGGAGGCTAAAAAGGTAAAGTACTGGAAGTACCCCTAGGACCTCCATTAAAGAATGCAGCTCTGGCCACACATCAATGATAGACATCTGTCCAATGTTGGACATCTGACCTACAAAGTCATGAGATGATAAAATTGGTTATAAGCGACTCAATTTGTTGTGATTTGTTACAGAAGCAATAGAAAATCAATATAGTCTTTAAATGATATCATGTCTTTGCAATTATATGCCTTCACCTGCAATTTGTCTCTTGTCTACTCAGAGCATTCAATCTTCCTTTAAAGTATCTCATGGTCGCCATCTGTGGTTCCTTCAAGTGAAACCACCAGAGAAAATTAATTAATTCTTTCTGTTTTTGTATTTTGAGATACATCTATTATTGTATACACTGTGCATTATTATCAACATTTTTAAATATGTCTATGGCCCTTCATGCTTGATAGGAACCTTGCTGTATTCATCTTTGAGGTCTAGTACTCAGCTTATAAATTCTCAATAATTTTCTTTAAACTGTTGTTCATTTAAACTTATAACTAGGGATATATTTGGAAGAACACATTTTTATTCAGTCATTTCAATTCTAAGTAATCTGTCACTCTAGGTAAATGTAAAAGAGGAATAAAGCAAAGTATTTTGGCTACAACATGGGCTTAGAAGAGCAGAGAATTGCTGTACAAAACTGGCTGCCTTGCCCACAGCTTCTCCTCTCCTTTCTGTATGGTTGGCAAGGTTCACAGGATGCACAGAGAGATCTGGGACTGTTCTTTCACCACAGCTGTCTGGTTCCTTCTTTGGTGGCCCGCCACAGGAATGTGAGAGGAAGGCCAGAGGAGGCAAACAGGACCTCCCAAGAGTTAAGGTAACAAATTCAATGGACATTGTGGATGAACAATGCAGGTGCCTAGCTATATGGGTAACTTCAAAGTTAAGTTACAATAATTTAAAATGTACAAATAACTAAAAGCATGCTGATGTACATACATGTCCATAAGTGTCATTCCTGTTAAAACATATTTGTCCTTTTGAAACTGCAATTATTTGGATTTTTAACAATATTCTAACCCTTATTTAACAGATCTCTACCTTCAAAGATCCTGGCTTATTTTTGACAGGAAGTGAGCCAGACTTAAATCCAGATACCTCCTTAAGAACTTCAAAGTGTGTACCAGTGACTAAAAGCAAAGAACCTAACATGACCAAAGCCATGAAGAGTATTCACATGAGGGTCAGAACAAAACTGGGGTCAGGAAACACAGCCAGGTTAAAATAAGTGGAAGGACTAAAGTCACAATAGAGGAATGAGAAGAGTTGGGGTGGAGGTTGGAATTTGCATGAGGCCCAGAAATTCTGTTGATGTGATTCTAACCCATCAGCTTTTAGTTCTTCACATGCAGAGCGCCTCCCACCTCCATGCACATGTCAAGGAGCTGAGTGGGTTTAGGCAGTGAGAAACCTAAAATAGAACTTGGGCCATCTCATAGGCAAGGGTTGCAAATGTATGAAGAAGATGTGCACAGCAGTCATTTGTTTATTTTACTTTGTAAAGTGATGAAAGTCACTTCCCTGACTGTCCTGAGAGGCTATCACTGTAAACATTAGTGAATCCAGAGGCTCTCAATGTGCCCCAGTTCTAGGCTGTGACAAATTCATGTAGGGGACATAGGGTGCTCTTCACTTTCAGGTTTTGAAGATGCTTCTGCCCATAGTGATCCTGCCAGTATTTATCAATAACAATTTATTAGCATGGAGGTGACTTGGAGTGCCTTCCACTTCCCTTCCTAGCAGGCAGCCTGTGATGGATAATGATGCCTTTTGTTGCTACATAGATGTGGTCTTTAAAAAAGAACAAAAACTGAAAGTTGCAACTTCAACTTCTGCATTGATACCATAAAATGGAACTTGAGAACAGAAATGGAAGTGTTTGATTTCCACTCATGCTAATTCTCTGCTAAGGAGGCTTTAAATCCTGGCAACATATTTGGATCAGCCATTGACTTTTTGTTAAATTTATTCCCAAGCATTTTTCTTTCTGAACCTATTGTAAATAAAAATTTTCTTCAATTTCATATTTTAGATAATTTATTGCTTGTGTATAGAAGCCAATTTATTCACTAAAACTACTACTTAACACAGAGACTTCACATCAGAACCCTGGTATAAGCCTTTTTGTGGTTTCTGCAAATGTCTGGAGCAGAATATCTTTGACTTTGTTTTCTTGATGTATCCTGGAGCTTCTAGAACACTAACACTAAGGTACTAAAAAACTATTTAATGATTGAGGCCCCTATATCTCAAACATTCCTCTATGAGAACACTCATTCCACTGTACTGAAATGCTCATGTCTGTCCACCAGGGACAAAGCTCTCTGAAGGCAGGGATTGTTCTAGGGTCCCAAGAACCTTGCAGGGTACACAGCACACAGAGTGCTCAGCACATGTCTGAAGAATCTATTGGTATGCAGCAGGATGTTTGGTGGTGCTATGAAGGGCCACCCACTTCACGGAAGGAGATCTCTTTGTGTGGCTTTCTTTCCATATGCACATATGAATTGAGCCAAATTGATCATCAAGGGAATCATGGAAGAATATTAAAAAATTAGTCACAGAAGCAACATCAACAGCCTGAAAGGTGTGTATCTGTGTCTGTGTGTGAGCAAAGGGAAAATGACATTAACTTAATTATACACTTCCCAAACATAGAGTGGAATGAACAAGCATCAAATATTTTCTCCTGAAAGCTTGCTTTCCAGGGACAGCCCTTAATTCAACATAATATACCTGTCCCAGGATACATAACTAAGCCCATAGTTACTTGATACAAATAACTTCAGTAGATAGGTAGGCCAAACTTAAGAATCAGAAAGATGCTGGGTGCAGCTGAGGCAGGGGAATCTCGAGTTCAAAGCCAGCCTCAGCAACTTCATGAGTTGCTAAGCAAATGAGTGAGACCCTGTCTATAAATAAAATTAAAATAAAATAAAAAAGGGCTGGGGATGAGGCTCACGGTTAAGTCCCCCGAGTTCAATCCCCAGTACCAAAAAAAAAAAAAAAAAAAAAAAAATCAGAAAGATTAAAAAATTCCTTAGTAAAGCAGAAAATCCAACACCTGAAATGTTAGAGTACCAACAAACACTTCTTATGGAGCAAGATAACAGAATTTTAAATAATTCATTGAGTATTTAAAGTGTTATATTTAAACCTGTGGTTACTCAGAATCTTTTAGTTTATATACTAATATGAACCAGTTGGCTGTCTTATAAATTTCTTTTAATACTGCAATTTACTTGTAACAGAAAATAGTTATTACCCACGGCAATTACATAACAGATTATCCTGTAATTTTCTCAGAAAAGGGTGGGATATTCAGAAATTAGTAATTTTCCAAGAAATTTGTTTTTTTATGGTATTTAAGAGACATGGATAGTTCTTTAGCTTATCTTAATTTCTGAAAAAGCAGAGAAAACCATATAATATAATTTTAACTTTTTTACTTGATGCCAAATTTCATACTCAAGCAAAGTAGAAAAAAAATTTTTTAAACAGATTTAACAAACAC
This sequence comes from Spermophilus citellus, assembly GCF_964194105.1. NCBI lineage: Eukaryota > Metazoa > Chordata > Mammalia > Rodentia > Sciuridae > Spermophilus > Spermophilus citellus. The sequence goes on from NC_138184.1 coordinate 172,111,261, forward strand.
ATCTCCAAGCACAGCTGTTTCTAGTTCACAAAGTTGACTATTACAAAATATTTTAATGTGTTTTCTGGCAAACACAAATAGCTTCATTTCATGGAAATGCCACATTTCCAGTTATTTCTGATAGGTTATAACTGTTTAAGGATATAAAACCATTTCTAAAGATTTCTTTTTAAACATTTTTTTAAAAGAGAGAGTGAGAGAGGAGAGAGAGAGAGAATTTTTAATATTTATTTTTTAGTTCTCGGCGGACACAACATCTTTGTTGGTATGTGGTGCTGAGGATCGAACCCGGGCCGCACGCATGCCAGGCCAGGGCGCTACCGCTTGAGCCACATCCCCAGCCCCTCTTTTTAAACATTTTTTAACCTTTATTTGTTTGTTTTTATGTGGTGCTGAGGATCAAACCCAGTGCCTCACACTGCTAGGCAAGTGCTCTACCACTGAGCTACAACCCCAGCCCTCTACAGATTTCTATGTCATAAAAACGACATGTATTTTTAAAGATGCAAATGCTAAGATACACCTTGATCCATGTCACAATAGTATATTTTTCACCAGAGATCACAAATTAGCAGCCAAACAACTCAGCCAATGTTTTGAGTATGCACTGTTTTTTTTTTAAATTAGAAAAATTCATTAGCAACATTTAAAAATTCATAGCTTCAATTTAAAAATTATTACATTTGAGGACACTAGATTTGTATTCCAACGTCGTAATCATCAATTGGTATTTAACACAGATTGACTTTCACAGGTACCGAAAGAGCCTGCTTCATTTTGTTCTACTCATACAATGTATGCAATCATATAGTAAGACTTAGTCTCATCTATGTTATTTTATGGACTGTAGAGGCATTTGAAATTAGGACTGTGTTAGCTAGTTAGCTAGAAAAATACCATTCAACTGATTTAAACAATAGCTCCATTTCTAAAATTCCAGTATCAGCTTTTTAGAATGTCTTATCCCTTGGGCTAGTATGTTCTCCCTTGCTTATCTCTGCACATATGTGAGCTTAAGGCTGTATGACTGCATCATCTGAAGTTTTGAATTTAATGCTTTAAAGCTTCAGGGATTTCCTTGCTGTTTTTCCATAATTTTATTCAAAGAATTATAAACATAGTCTGATGCTTTGTTAACTTCAATATTTAATAATTATTTATATTGAACTATTGTGTTGCTTGGTTATATTGACACGTATTTTCAATTCAGTAAAAATATACCATGGAACAACAACAACAAAAAGCTACCAGAGATTAGAAAGACACTATGAGCAAAGATGTGGGTCAAGCTAAATTTTGCTGGAGCTGAAAAACAGGAAACATTCAGTTGACATAGAGGACTTTGCCTTATCTACAAACATCCTTGCAGCCTACAATCTCTTTGGTGCTGTACTGAATAAACTGACAGAGAGGTAAACTGTAATTTTTGAGATAAGTGCAGATAAATTCTGAATAACTACACTCAGAAGTTATTTTTTTAGAAGATCTTCAAACCAAAAAGGAAGTGAAAAACCAGACATGTAGTCAAATGAGAAAATCATTTCCAGGCAAGCCAAGCATCAGCAAACTAGGGATCCTCAAAGGGTAGTTATGAGGATGAAAATAACTTATTCAAAAACTTCACAAGTTCTGACTTCTGGTAAGATGGAAGACAGACCATTTCATTCAGGTAGGGACTATGTCCATCTTTTTCACCATTGTATCGCCAAGGTTCAGCCCATGTGGAACTCATAAATACTTGAATAATTAAAAGATAAAACTACACATGAGTACCTAGGAAATAATAGTCATTCAATAAATATTTACTAAATGAATGAAAAATTCAAGAAACGAATTATTCAACAAATATTTATCATATAAATGCATAAAAAGTATACATTAATAATTCTTAATAATTCACCTCTTATATCTCGTTAAATAAAATGTTAAGGGCTACTTTTCTTTATTGAGAGATTGCTATGTGTCACATATTATTTTAGGTGCTTTACATGTTGTCCCATTTAATCCTCACATCAACCCTGTGAAATAGGCATTATAATCCAAAACTTATAGAAATAAAACAAAATTTAAAATGGTTTAGGATGAGCAAGGTCACAAAACTGGCCTGAGGCTTTGCAGGGATTTGACCACAATTCTATTCTGCACTTCTCTCAATTTTAAGCGAGTTAGAGAAACTCAAAAATGAGTTTTTTAAGATTTTACTGATGGCATGGAGACAGTGTTCAAGACATTTAGAGAATTTTAGGTAGTTCAGTTTGAGAGGCATAAGAGACCATGTGGGGATAAATGATATTCATACAAAGACAGTATGTCAAATTAATATTGGATATTAAGGGCAGGGGGAAGAAGATGTGTTAGCTAGTAATAGTATGAAACCAAGAGATCCTAGTCAAAATTAAATTTTTTTAAAAAGAGGAGGTATTATATAATAGTGTAAGTATAAAAATAACAATTATAAGAAAAGCACATGCCTTCCTAAATTCCAGGAGCTATCTATGAGTAAAGAAAGATCTTCATGAATATAAAGGATAAACCTTTAGAGTTGTATAGGGGAGAGAGGGAACAGGGCAGAGGAGCTAGAGATAGAAGTTAGAATTCTTTGAAAATATTTTATTCATAAACATACTTTATTATAATCTAGAATACTATAATACTGAATAAAATTAAAAAGCAAATACTAAAATTTGGAAACAAAAAAAAAACATAACTGTGTATCAAGTTGGTACATCACTGCACAGAGAAGAACCATTCCAATTTTACTATAAATCTTTTAAATAGGTTATATACTTAGGCCTAAAACTGTTTTCTTTCTATGATCACATTGTTGTTGGTGGCATTATTCTGAAAAAGTTATGTGTCCACTACGGAATAAGTGAATGAGAAATTATATTAGTGTCATTGAAAACCAGGATTTTGATGTGTACAAAAGAGACACAGCTATAATATTAAAAAGGTTAAGTAAATTTCTGTATCACCAACTTCTAATTGCAATTTCATAAGGTATTTTATCTTTTAAAGAATTATTTCCCAGTTCTGTTCATTAAAAAGGTATAGATATAATGAGCATTCTAGCAATAATAAGTACCTCTAGTCCTCAGATTCTAGTCTCCAAGTATCATTTTCCACTAAAAGAAATAAGGCTTTTTAGGATAAGTGACTGGTTCCAGGTCTGGAGATCTGGAGGACTGGGGCATGGAAACAAATGAGTGTTGATCCTCTTGCCATACCAGAAAACAAAACAGCTAGCAAAGGCTACCAAAATCATGCAAAAATGGGTCAGGTTGACTGTCAAAAAATAATAACTTCAAATGGCTGGAATACATATGTTTAAATAAATGAGTTCACAATATATAAGCAGGTTGGGGGGGACCCACTTTCTTCTAGAGGAGATTAATCAATTAAGAATTTTGAAAACAAGAAAATCAAGGGAATGAATCAAACATTTTATATGCCTTTCCTGCAAGAACTCTGTCCCTGGACAATCAAATAGTTGACAGGAAGTGTCTGTTTTTAGAAGGATTCTAATTAATAAATGAAAAAGAAACCATAGCATTAAAATATTGTTATTTATACTCCCTAATCAATTAATGGATCTAGACAAGGATCATCAATGGTGGGAGACATCATCAAAGGGGAGATGACTAGCACTGTTCGCTTTTTGATGAAAGTTCACGGTATATACCTTAAAAGCATACTTGCAAAAAAAAAATAGTAAGAAATTTAAATGTGACCTGGATCAAGACTCTATGACATAAGCATGGATGAAGAAAATGTGGTTTATATACACAACAGAATATTATTCACCCTATAAAAGGCAAATTGTGGCTCAAGCAGTAGCGCATTCGTCTGGCATGCGTGAGGCCCGGGTTCGATCCTCAGCACCACATACAAACGAAGATGTTGTGTCCGCCAAAAACAAAAAATAAATAAATACTTAAAAAAAGGCAAAAATCCTGTCATTTACAACATGTATGAGCCTGCATGACATTAAGTGAAATAAGCTAGACACAGAAAGTTAAAAACTACATGATCTCACTCATATGGAAAATAAAAAAGGTTTATCTCATAGAGAGTAGAATAGTGGTTACCAAAGCCTGGAGTGGTTGGGGGCAGGGATTGAAGAGCTGCTGGTAAAATGATAGAAAATTTCAGTTAGATAGGAGGAATAAGTTTAAGAGCACCATTGACTTGGAGACTAGAATCTGAGGACTAGAGGTACTCAATTAATGCTAGAGTGCTCATTATATTTATACCTTTTTAATGAACAGAACTGGGAAATAATTTTTAAAAGATAAAATACCTTATGAAATTGCCAATTAGAAGTTGGTGATATAGCAAATTTACTTAGCCTTTTTAGTGTCATAGCTGTGTCTCTTTTGTACACATCAAAATCCTGGTTTTCAATGACACTAATATAATTATTCATTCACTTTATTCCTTATTGGATACACAACTTTTTAAGAATAATGCCACCACCAACAATGTGATTATAGAAAACAGTTTTAGGCCTGAAGGTATAACCAATTATGAGATTATGAGAGTTATTATGACAAGGTGACTACAGTTAACAATACACTGTATTATTGAAAAAATGTGGAGAGCGGATATAACCTATTCTCACCACAAGACTGTGTAAGGTAATATATATGTTAATTAACCAGACTTATTCACTCCACCATGTTTTTATATTTCAAATCAATGGCTAAACATGGTCAATATATATAATTTTATGTTAATATAAGAAATAAAATGAAAAAATAAAGAAAAACATAGGTAGTTATGTATCTGATTGTAATATTAGAAAGAAAATATAAGGAAAATATTAATACAAAATGCAATATCTAAGGATGTCTCCAAATCAATACTACAATCAAAAGTTAAACTTGACAAAAACAGGCAAACACTTGAAATACAAAGTATCAATAATATAGACATATAAAAAATGTTTTACAAATAAAGAACACAATAGAAGAAATGTCATGACAATGTAAGTCACTAAAAATACATCCAAATAACTAATAATTATTACATAATCTCACTAATAATCCAGGAAGTTAAAATGAAAGTAATTAGTTATTTTTGGCATATACTTTTGGAAGAATTTTATAATGATGGTAATATTCTTTTACTGAATTCATGAGAAAATGAACACATACACTTTGGGTGAGGATTTAAATATTTAAGCATTTTTTTTTCTTTTTTAAAGCAGACTATGTGGCAATATGTTTTAAAATGGATGCCTTAAGTGGATATATGCTTTTAGTTCATGAATTCCACTTCCAGAATTTTATGTTAATAATCTATAACTGCCCAGTGAAATGTGTGTGTATTGTATATGAATATATGCCTATGTTTATATACATAGTTTTGCACATCTATATAAAAACAAGAGGTGCTATAGCATTAATTATGGCAATGAAAATTTGAAAATATAGTTATCCTCTAATAAGGACTGGTGAAATAAAATATAATGTTATTTTTACTATGCACCTGCTAAATATGATCAGTTTAAGCGTCATGAAAAAACACGAGTTATAAAAGAATATTCAACTGACAGTACCAGGATGTGGAGCTGCTAAAAATATTGGAAATACAATGTAAAAGTTCTCTTAATGTAAAAGAAGCACAAACCCTGTAATGAAGCAATTCCATTCCTTGGTAAATACCTCACCAAGAGGCATGCACACTTATACCAGGAGATGTGTACAGGAATGTTCAAGTAGTATTATTTACAATAAATGAAAATTGGAAGCACTCCCAATGTCCATTGGGGATATAATGGATATAGGGGTATAACCACACAATAGAAAAATACACACAATAATGATGGCCCTCACAAAATCAATGTAAAGTGAAAAGATCCAGACACAAAAGCATGTATTCCATGTGATTCTATTTACATCAAGTTTAAAGAAAAACAAAGGTATGTTGCTTAGGAGTACATACTTAGGTGGTAAAACTGAGAAAACAAGAAAACAATGGACATAAAAATTACTTCAGGGTAATTTTGGGGCATTTCTGGGAGCTGAGACTAACACTGTTTAGTCTTCAACCTGATTGGTGGTTGCTGAAGTACTGATCTGAACCATATTTTATATTTTGGATATTTTAATATACGTATATACCTCACAATTAAAAGATTAAAAACTAGGGCTGCAGTTGTAGCCCATTGATAGAGCACTTGACTTAGCAGGTGTGAGATACTGGGTTCCATCCTGGAACCACATTAAAAAACATAATAAAGGCATTGAGTCCATATACAACTACACAAAAATATTTAAAAAGATTAAGAACTATTAAAAGGTGGTCTGTTTTTTATGAAACTACACAGACATGCATAAATGAATGTATTTATATTCAAAATTGGACACATATGTAAATATATATAAATAGATGTGATATCTATATAAATATATTCATATATAATTTATACTCATAAATGTTGAGAAAAATATTCTAAAAAGCTAAAGGTAGTTTCACATTCAACAGCAACAAAGACCAAACAGCTCAATTCAAAATGACTAAGGAACAGAATAAGACATCTTTTCAAAGACATGTACGGTGACCAACAATGTGAAAAAGTTCAACATTGTTAATCAAGGAGATGCAAATAAAAAGCACACTGATATGACACTTCATACTCATCAGGATGGATATTTTACATATACATAAAAGAAAAAAACAAGTCTTGGCAAGGATGTGGAAAAATTGGAACCCTTTTGCATTACCTTGGTAAGACTATAAAATGGTGCATCTGTGGAGATTATAAGATGTTTCTTCAAAAATTTAAACATGGAATTATTATCTGATCTAGCAATTCTACTTCTGAGTATGCACAGGACACAAAAGAAACAAAAGTAGGAATTTGAACAGATATTTGTACACCAAGATTCCTAACAGCATTGCTCATGATAGCCCAAAAATGGGACCAACCTGAGTGTCCATCAACCAATGAATGAATAAAAAAAATATGAGTACATATAGAAGATTGAAACTTGATTGCTATGTCTTACCCTGTACAAAAATCAACTCAAGAGAGATCAAAAGTCTAAATGTAAGACCTGAAACTCTGAAACCACCAGAATAAAATATAGGGGAAATATTTCAAGACATTGGTACAGTCAATGATTTTCTGGATAGCACCTAAAAAGCACAGGAAACAAAAATGAAAATTTACATCAAATGTAAAAACTTCTGCGTAGCAAAGGAAACAACAGAGTTAAGGGACAATCTACAGAATGGGAAAAAATATCTGCTAGCTATTCATCTCAGAGAGAGTTAATAACAGGAATATCAAAGGAACTCAAGAAAAAAACAAATACCAAATGTCTTCTTTGATATAATGAGAACAACTAAGAGCAGAACAGTGAGGCTGAGCAGGAAGAAAAGACTAGCATTAAACAGAGACATGAGGCGGGAGGGAAAGGGAGAAAAAAAAAAAGGGAAATCACATGGAAATGGAGGGAGACACTCATTGTTATACAAAATTATATATAAGAGTATACGAGGGGAATGGGATAACAAACATGGAGGGAAATGAATTTCAATAGATGGGGTAGAGAGAGAAGATGGGAGGGAAGGGGAGGGGGGATATTAGAGGATAGTAAAGGTAGCAGAATACAACAGTCACTAATATGGCAGTATGTAAAAATGTGATGTGTAGCCGATGTGATTCTGCAATCTGTATTTGGGGTAAAAATGGGAGTTCATAACCCAATTGATTCTAATCTATGAAATATGATTTGTCATGAGCTTTGTAATGTTGTGAACATCCAATAAAAAAAAAAAAAAAGCAAAAAAAAAAAAAAAAAAAAAAAAAAAAAAAAAAAAAAAAAAAAAAAAAAAAAAAAAAAAAAAAAAAAAAGAAGAACAACAACAATAACAAAACCCCAAAGTAGTCCAATTTAAAAATGGGAAAATCTGAACAGGCATTTCTCAAAAGAATAAATGACCAACAAATATATGATAAAATGTTCAATTAGCCTTTAGGGAAATGCAAATCAAAACTTCAGCAAGACATTATCTCATCCCATTATCTATCAAAAACAAAAATTAACAAATGCTGGTGAGAAAAAGGAACTACTATACACCATTGTTGAAAATGTAAATTAGTTTAGTGTCTTAGTGCCCCAAAGACCTGACAAGAACAATTAGAAGAGGAAAAGTTTATTTGGAGGCTCATGGTTTCAGAGCAATTCATACATGGCTGACTCTATTGCTCTGGGCCCAAGTATGGCAGAACATCATGGTGGAAGAAAGCAGTTCAGGACATGAAAATAGGAAGCAGAAAGAAAGCTCCATTCACCAAGAACAAAACATATCCCCTAAAAACATGCCCCACAAAGACCCACCTCCTCTACCCACACTGAATCTGCCTATAGTTACCAACCAGTTAACCACTTTTAGGAGATTAATTCACTGATTATATTAAAACTTTCATATTCTAATCATTGCCTTGAAACTTTCTTGCATTGTCTTACACAGGAGATTTTGGGAAACACCAAACTTCTAAACCATATGGAGAATGGTATGGATGTTTCTCAAAAAACTAAAAACGGGTATACCAGATGATCCAGCTTGTATATAATATCCAAAGGATATCTGATATCTGGATATATATCCAAAGAAAATGAAATCAGCATACCAAAGAGATACATGCATACCACGTTTATTGTGGCATTATTCACTGTTGAGAGCCACAGCCAAAGGGGCCCCAGCAAACTTCCAGCTGCCAGCAAACTTCCAGCTGCCGGCTGATGATTGGCTCACAGTGGCCCCAGCAACACCTAGCTGATTGGCTCCTCTGTGGTGATGCTCATTGGATATGCTCATTGAGCTGTTTCCCCGCCCTTTCAGACTGCCAGCTGATGATTGGCTCACAGTGGCCCCAGCAACATCTAGCTGATTGGCTCCTCTGCAGTGATGCTCATTGGGCTGTTTCCCTGCCCTTTAAGACCATGGAGCTGCTCATTGGGGGACTTTTTTGGCTCTGCCCACACGACCCAGCCAATCGGCCTCAAGAGCAGGAGGATTGTGGGAGGTGGTGAGGCTTGTGGTTGAGGGAGAGGCTTGTGGGAAGTGGGTGGTGGCAGTTGGGCTCTGAGGGTTTTTCCTGAGGAGCTGTTTTGTTTGGCCTGTGTGGTTCTAAAAATAAAGTTCGTTTCTTTTGACAAGTGGCTCCTGAATTGTGCCCAGCCAGACTGCGGCAATTCACAATAGCTAAGATGTGAAATCAGCTCAGGTGTCCATTGATATATAGATGGATAAAGAAAATACAGTGTATATGCACAAAGGAGTATTATTCAGCCATAAAGAATGAAATATCCCTAGATTTCCAAGATGGTGGAATAGAGGAGTCACTTTCCTAGCTGCTCCATGGCACAAAATCAAGAAAGCAGATAGGCAGCTTCTCAGTAAGGTGGGTGAAAAAGAAGGGGGGACTTTATTGGGAATTAATACTGGACATTCAAAGCAGATTGGGGATTCAGGAGGCTGGATATAAAAAGGAAGAAATCCCCCATGCCACCACCAGCATTAGCTGGAGCCATCCTGCCACAAGCAAAGTGTAGGGATAAGGGAATTAAAGGAACGTGCATTTTCAGGAGGCTTGTGGTGTGTGTGGGCTCAGAGAGATCAGAGTTCAAAGACACTGTGGACTAACCTGAAAGGTGAAGTGCACAATATCCTTGGAAGGGAAAGAAGCTGCCTCTCTTGGCTTCCCAAGGAGAACAGAGGAAGGAGCCATTTTGCAGCTGCACTGTGGAGTCCAGCAGCTGTGGGAGTGGATTCCTGGCAAACACAAGCTGGGCCCTAAATACAGGCCTGTTAAACTCACACCACATGACACAGAGTGAGCCTAAGTGACCAGGAGAAAATCAGACAGAGAGAGGAGTTCACACAGGGGAATACAGTTGTGGAAACCCACCCAGCTATCCCCCCGCTTGACTCCAGCAGCTTGGAGGACCAGCTGGGAGGGCCGTGTCCAACCAGGAACTCAAAAGGCTGGGGGAGGGAGTGACCAAGTTTGGAGGCTGAACCCTAGGGACCTGGAAACACAGGGTCCACAGGTGACAGAAGGGGACAAATGGTTGCCTCCTCTGCTGCAGGAGTGGAACCTAGGGGAGATTCCTGTGGTGCAGTCTCCCCATGTGGACAAGCAATGCTGGACCCTGGAGTGTGCTGAGTTAGAATCTAAAGACCAATCTAAAGATTCAGTGAAGAACCTGTAGCCTACGTAGGCCTCGACCCCACCTACAGGAGCACTGCCTATGGGATTTCCTCTCACACTCCAGTGACCCCACCATCAGGGTGCAGCAGACATCACAGCCCATCCCACCCCACCTAACCCTGCTGAGGAGGGAAGCTGAGAAGTTTTTGAATTCCAGTGGAAACAATTCTTTAACTTTCCATGGAGAACTCCTTTTCTTCTTTTTACTGTTTAATTATGAACTGAATGGTTCATGACACATACATATTTGTCTCTTTTTTTCTCATTTCTAGCATTATTTGAAGGCAGTTATTTTTTTATGGCTCAGTCTTTTGAGGGCAAGAATTTTTTATGTAATTTTTTTAAAATTTATATATGACAGCAGAATGCTTTGCAATTCTTATTACATATATTGAGCACAATTTTTCATATCTCTGGTTGTATATACAGTATATTCACACCAATTCATGTCTTCATACGTGTACTTTGGATAGTAATGATCATCACATTTCACCATCATTAATTACCCCATGCCCCCTCCCTTCCCATAAAACCCCTCTGCCTTATCTAGAGTTCATCTATTTCTCCCATGCTCCCACTCCCTATCCCACTGTGAATCAGCCTCCTTAGAGGGATGTTTGATTAGTAAATTTTAGTTTTATATTCTTTTATTATATGTGTATATATTATATATATACATAATATTTATATATTCTAACTTATCTGTTTCCCTTGATTCTCTTTCCTTTTTCTATTAACAGCAAAATTCTTTTTTTCTCTCTTTCATGCTTCTAATTTTTACTTTTTCTCTCCTTCTCCTTCATAATCATCACATCCTACATCTCATCTGTTTCCTCCCTGTGAGGTAAAGGATAATGTAAAGAGTTAAATCAGAGAGAAAATACAGAAAGGGAAAGATCAGTTGAATAAAGATATAGAGATTCCGGGGGGAAAAAATACAACACAAAACAGAAATCCTTGAAATGAAGAAATCAATAAAATCAAATTAAAAATTCAATGTAAAGCATCAATAGCAGACTTCTAGACTAGAACACTTGGAAGATAGAGTTTCAGGCAATAGAGGCAAAACATAATTTTGAAAATAAAGTTGACCATGGAGAAAAGATGTTAAGAGACAATGAACAGAACTTCCAAGAAACATGGGATAACAGGAAAAGACTAAATATACTATGTATCAGGATAGATGATGGCTTGGAGATACAAACCAAAGTAATGTACAAATTTTTCAATAACATAATATCAGAAAATTTCCCAAATATTAAGAATGAAATGGCAAATTAAATACAGGAGGCTTACAGGTCCCCAAATATACAAAATTACAACAGACCCATGCTAAGGCACATTATTATAAGTATGCCTAACATATAGAATAAGGATAGAATTTTAAAGGCTGCTAGAGAAATATCACAGGTCACATTTAGAAGTAATCCAATCCAGATCTCAGCTGATTTCTCAGCCCAGACCCTAAAAACTAGGAGTTTGTGGAATAATATATACTCAGCTCCAAAACAAAATAGATACAAGCTAAGAATAATATACCTGGCAAAATTAAGCTTCAGAATTGACAAGGAAATAAAAACCTTCCATGATAAACAAAAGTTAAAAGAATTCACAAGTAGAAAACCTGAACTACAAAATATACTCAATAAGATATTTCATAAAGAAGAAATAAAAAATAAAAGTTAACACCAGCAAAGGGGGAAGCAATATCAGAAAAATAGTCAATCAAAGGAGAAACTAATTCAAATTAAAAGCTAGAAATAAATCAAAATGACAGGGAATAAAAATCATATCTCAACAATAACATTGAACCTAAATGGCCTAAACTTATCAATCAAAAGGCATAGACTGGCAGATTGGATTAAAAATAAGACCTAACAATATGCTGTCTCCAGGAGATTCACCTCATAGGCAAAAGCATCCACAGACTGAAGGTAAAAGTATGGGGGGAAAATATAATTTACATGGATATTGTAAACAAGCAGGGGTTTCTATCATATCAGATGAAGTGGACTCCAAGCCAAAGTTAATCAGAAAGAACAAAGATGGAGACAAAGGTACCAAAAAACACATGTTGGAGAAAAGATATCCTTTTTAAGAAGTAGTGCTGGGAAAAGAACTAAACAGACACTTCCCAAAGTAATAGGTAGAAATGACCAATAAATGTATGAAAAAATGTTTAACATCTCTAGTAATAGGGAAATGCAAGTCAAAACCACATTGAGACTTCCTCTCACTTCCATCAGAAAGGCAATTATCAAGAATTCAAATAATAAGTGTTGGTGAGATTATAAGAAAAAAGGTATACTCAAATTGTTGGCAGTACTGCAAATTAATGTAACCATTCTAGAAAGAAGTATAATGATTTCTCAAAAAAAAAAAACCAAAAAAAAAAAAAACAACCTAGGACTGAAACCACCATATGACCCAGCTATCCCATTTCTTGGTGTATATCCAAAAGATCTAAAATCAGCAAATTATAGGGATGAAGCAACATTGATGTTTATAGCAGTATAATTCACAATAGCCATGGACCTGACTTAGGTGCCCTTCAACAGATGGATGGTTAAAGAAAATGTGGTATATGTACACAACAGAGTATAAGTCATAAAGAATAAAGACATTATGGCATTTGCTGGTACATGGACAGAACTGGAGACTATCATGCTAACTGAAATAAGCCAGACCCAGAAAGTCAAAGGTTGAATATTTTCTCTGATATATGGAAGCCAGTCCAAAATAAAGAGAAAAAAAGAAAAAAGGGGACAGAATTCTACCAAAAATAGAAGATCAGTCAGTAGAGTAGAGGAAGAGAATTGAGGGGGAGGGGAAAGGAGGGGGAGGGGAGAGGAGAGGGACAGGAAAGGTAAGGGAAGAATAGTGCAATGAACTTTCTTTCCTAACTTTCCTATGAATATATATGACTATATCACAATGAATCTCACCATTATTTAAATCCATAAGGCACTAATTTTAAGAAATTATAAGCAAATAGAAGAAAAATTGAGAGAGTAGAGGGAAGGAAACACGGGGGTGGAAAGAGGAAGTACTGGGGATTGAATGACAGCAAATTATATTCCATGCTTTTATAATTATGTCACAATGAATCCTAATGTTATATATAATTAAAAAGAACTAATAGAAATTCAAAAAAAATGAATGATAAAAGTTTAAGGTGACCAATATGCTAATTACCCAAGTTGATCATTACCTCATATACATATGAATCTAAATATCACATTGTGTCTCAACTGTGAACAATTTGAGTCAATAAACAAAATAAAAACAGAATATTTTAAAAATGTGATTATATATATATAAAAAATCAATGGAATATTACTCAGCCTTTAAAAAGTAATGAAATTCTCATCATAAAACAACATGAATGAAACTTTAAGACACTGTGTTAAGGGAAACAATCTAGACACAAATGGATAAATACTGTATGATTCCATTCATATGATGTGCCCAGAATAGTCAAATCCATTAAGACAAAGAAGAGTGCTTGGGGGAGGCAGAAGAGGATGTTATTGTTTCACAGATAGGGAGTTCGAGCTAAGGGTGATGAAGAGCTCTGGAGATGGATGGTGTGGGTTGTTCAACAAGGTGAATGTGCTTAATGCTACTATCTGTGGTTAAAATGGGAAATTTTATGTTATGTATATTTTACCACAATCAAAAAAAAAAACAGTGGGATTATGGCTATCATATCCATGTCTATATTTTTTAATCTCTTTTATGACTGGCAAGTATTTCAATTATAATTTGAAAAGTTAAAAATGTTTTTTGTCATATGTCACAATGCAGCTCTGAGAAGGATGGGCACAAAATGTTTTTCAAAATATTATTCTAAGAATTTATCCTCCAAGACAACACACATAAGTTAAAAAAATAGACAAATGGGAAAAAGTTTTTAGAAGCAACTTAGTACAACATTTGCAAACTGAGTCATATTCACATACAACACTGCATATGAATAGCACATTTGAGGACTCCAATTGTTTTGAAGGACCTGGAGAAACTGTATTGCATTGGAATATCCTAGAAAAATTATACAAAGTATGTTAATGTGGGTAAGCCCTATTTCTGTAACATGTTTTCAATATTAAAAAGATGAATTTGGAACAGACAGTCTGGAAATTGGGAGACCTAAGACTCAGTCAGGATTGGATACATTAGTTAGCTTCCTCAAAACATGTTTATTTATCTCTAAACTGAAGGGGCTGATGTTGATAAGGTGTACCATCACTTCCTGAGGTTTTAAGGTGCTGCAAAAAATGAACTTGAAATAGCTGTGTAAACATTAAAGTTGCTTAGCAAATTCTCTAAAAGCTAATTTTTCTATTTTATATTCATTCAAATTCCACCTGACAATATTATTTTGCAGTTTTAAAATATGAAAAACTCAAGAAATGACAATGAACTGCTATGATAGCAAGCAGTTCCACAGCAGAATTCCCTTACACATTTTGAAAATGTGTATTTTGGCTGAAAATCACATTGTAAAATTAAGCTATTTGGAACTCAGATGTCCTACAACTTTATTTAACTTTGTCAATGGGCATTATAACAATAGAAGCCAAAGCAACTATTATCAAGATGGGCCACTGTCAGAATGGTAGAAAAGGCATTTGTCTTTGACGCCCTAATGCTCTGATTCTCATTATGTCCTCTAAACCCTATTCTCTTCAAAACCACTCCTTAAAAAATTAGCTTTACATAGAAACATATCATTAAACAAAATACGTTACAGTTTCCCCCAATTCAGTTTCTCTCCCTTTCCCTCCCTCTTGCTTTGCTATTTATCATCTTTACCTCATCACCTTCATCTCTGTGGGTTCTACATCATTCCACACATTATATTTCTGTCTTCTATGTCTTGGTGGGAATTGGAGAGACAATTTAGAGAAGATGGGCCACATAATAAGCAGCAGATGTTTGCTATTTGTGGAGCAGTAAGGAAGAGCAACTTCAACTTGGCTTGGATTCTTCCAGTCAAGCCAGACAAAGGAGAAAAGCAACATCTTCTCTCTCCTTACCTCACTGCTTCCCACTGCAGAAGCAAAGATTTAAAAAATGGGAGGAAAAAAAACAAACAACTTGGGAAAACAGCAAATATAAAAATCCAGAAAGTTTTAATGTATTTACCACCTATGCTTTTATATTCCCAATGCTGTAGGCTGTTATCTTTACTTCACACATTCTGCTGAATCTTTAATTTATTGAATAAATACTAGACTCAAATTTTAGCTCTAGAGAAGCTAAACATGCCATTGTATGGGACAAGGTTTGCTTTTAAAAATCCCTTTCATTCTAAACAGTTATTTTTCTACTTTGCAAATGGAGATTTTGGAGGAGTGGTAGTTGTTGAGATGGGTTAAGAGAAAACAGAGAAGCTTAATAAAGAGGAGACCCAGGAAGCTTTCTCTCTGTTCAGGCAGCATAAATGCACCATGTTGGAAGTTATTTATAGATGCCACCCTTGTGGTCTGATTTGGAAAAAGTGATTCTAAAAGTGGCCATTTCAGGGTTACTAGGGGAGGACAATGCCATGGCATAGTAGAAGGCAGTTGAGGGGTTTGGGAAAGTTGTGTTTACAGAACCGTACTCAAAGGCTGAACAGCTTTTACCCAAGATTCGCTTGGCTTGAAACTCATTGCTCTGTAACTTCAAGCTCCATGAAGTGAGAGATGTGTGTTTGTTTTTTCCACCCTTGTTAACCCCAGGGATTCTACAGAGCCTGATTCAATAAATCTAAAAAAAATTGTTGAACGGAAAAATAGCTAAAAAGAAGTACATCTTGGGCTGGGGATATAGCTCAGTGATTGAGCACTTGTCTTGCATGCGTGAGACACTGGGTTCAATCCTCAGCACCACATAAAAATAAATAAAACAAATACAGTGTGTCCATCTACAACAGAAAAAAATGAAAAAAAAAGTACATCTTCATGATTTTCTCTTGGAGTTAATGATTTAAAGACAGACTGTATTTGTGTTTACATCTTGATGATCTGCTCTGCTATTATATGACTTCTAATTAATAACATTCAGTGTCATAAAATGTATCAGCTGCAAAGGACCTTATAGATCTCTAATCTGACTTTCTAATATGACAAAACCACGGCCTGCTTCCCTAAGCTCTTGTTCAACAGTAAGAGTCAGCGTTTCTTCACTGAGAACTCAGGTTCAATGACTACCAATCTGAAGCCCTTTTCACTCTGTTGTATCTTGGTATTTTTTTTTTTGAGAGAGAGAATATTTTAATATTTATTTTTATATTTTTCAGCGGACACAACATCTTTATTTGTATATGGTGGTGAGGATTGAACATAGGCCACACGCATGCGAGGCGAGCGCGCTACCGCTTGAGCCACATCCCCAGCCCAATATCTTGGTATTTTTTTTTTGAGTGGTCACAATAATAAGTGGAATTATATCCTAAATCTATATTTACATTCAACTGGTATAATTTGTCTATTTTGAAATCTTTCTGGTGAAACAATTGTTGCAGTTAAACTTTTCAACAGTTGTCAAAACATATGTGACATTCATATATGTAAACATCAAAATAATTCTGTGTTAAGTCCACAAGCAGAGGAAGCTGTAACAGATAATCGGAACTAGTTTAAAACAAAGGTCAGTTTTATATTTGTTGATAATGATCATGAGTGGTTTCTTTTACTTTGAAAAGTTTTCACTGCAAATAACAGGAAATGACTCAAAGCATAGATAATATCAAACTAGAAGCAGAATAAGAAATAAACTAAAGATGCCACACTGCAGAATGATAAATACTTTAAATCATGTTTAAAAAAATTCCTTAGAAGACCTTGAATGAGGGACTATCATTCTGTTTCAAAGCTTGACCATTAAAAACAAAACAGGCAGGTGGACCAATGGTACAGAATAGAAGACACAGAGACTAATCCACAAAGTTACAACTATCTTATATTTGATAAAGGGGCTAAAAGCATGCACTGGAGGAAGGATAGCATCTTCAACAAATGGTGCTGGGAAAATTGGAAATCCATATACAACAAAATGAAATTGAATCCCTTTCTCTCGCCATCCACAAAAATTAACTCAAAATGGATCAGGGAGCTAGATATCAAATCAGAGACACTGCGTCTGATAGAAGAAAAAGTTGGCTACGATCTACATATTGTGGGGTCGGGCTCCAAATTCCTTAATAGGACACCCATAGCCCAAGAGTTAATAACAAGAATAAACAAATGGGACTTACTTAAACTAAAAAGTTTTTTTCTCAGCAAGAGAAACAATAAAAGAGGTACATATATTTCATTTCATAAAATTTCCTAATTACTGGCACAGTGGAGATGGCCTTTAAATTTGATAAAAGTTTCACATGCTGACATACATATTTTAAAAGATAAACTTAGAACTCTTAAAAACTAGTTTAAAAGAGTGTAAGGATAGGCATTTAAAAGACACATTTCACATAAAATTTGTTTTAGCAGCATAGAATTTTTAATTTTCCATAATTATTTTTTAGGAGCACACTATTTTTATGAATGAACTGAAATTTTTTCTTTTCTTCTTTTTCCTTGTGTGTGTGTGTGTGTGTGTGTGTGTGTATGTGTGTGTATTACCACAGATTTAATCCAGGGTCTCATGCATGCTAGGCAAGCACTCTGCCACTGAGCTACAACCCAAATTCCACAAACATTATGGAACATATATATACATGCTATAGCCTATATAAATTCATGTTTATATGTTATTATAGAATGCCAAATATAGGCAAAACAAACAAAACCCTAAGGAACACAAGTGTTAAAACAATAAAATCAAATAACCATTTTAGTTTGGAATAAGTGTATAGACATTTCGGAATAATTTAAAGCCATGAATTTTATAACAATATACAGTCAATCCTCGCTATTCTCTCTATGGGTTGCTGAAATTGAATTTTGTTTAAAGTTCCTTTCATAAAATTTATAAGGAAAAGACCCCTAAGGAATATTAAACATTTTTTTACTGCTTTTAAAATCAAGTAATTTTAAGAAGTGAATGTTTTAGTTTTCTTATCAGAAAAGAACATATGCCCCAAAGAATAATTAAGTGCTTCAGAATTTAATAACAGAAACTATAAATGTCAAGTTAATAAGCTTAATATCAATGAAAGAATCTCAATACTATAAATAATTTCCATTAAATTTATTTATACTTTTGGTACAAATAGAAACATTTCTTCAAAAAAACACTATACTAGGGAAAATGAAAATTTAATTTAGGATATTATTCAGATATAGAGAGTGCAAATCCTCTCTCAAATGTATCTTGTATAGAAAAATAACCCTGAATATGTTATGAATATAGACTGATGAAAGTAATTTTCATATTTGTTTTTATAAAAGCAAATCTTACTTTGAAAGTTCATTATGGCCAGAGAATGGTGGTGCACTCCTGTAATCTCAGCATTCTGAGAGGCTGAGGCAAGAGGATCCAAGCCAGCCTCAGCAACTTAGTGAGCCCTTTTCTCAAAATAAAAAATAAAAAGGGCTGGGGATGTGACTCAGTGGTTAAGCACCCCTGGGTTCAATCCTGGTACCAAAAAAAAAAGTTCACCATGTAATACAGTTAAATAATTTGTTTAGAAGGAAAAACACTTCTGTAAGTGAGAAAAATGTGTCAATGCTGGGTTGGGGCAGATTTGGGGTAGAAGGGAAGATTCTGACACTGCCATGAGCAATCAGTAGTCAACACCAGGAATCAGGGTGGACTGGGTGAGAGAATCCAGAAAGCTTTCCAGCAAGAGGGAGCAGGCAGAAAGTCAATGACAGAGGGCAGAGAATTCCATAGGAGTTGAGGACAAGGATGTGAACTCTTTAGTTTTTTATTTTCTGATAGCCTCCTCCATGAAACTCACTCTCCTGTCTTTCTGACACTGCATTCTCCTGGTTTGTGCCTTATTTCTTCAATAATCCTTTTGCACCTGTAGTTTCAAATTGATATCCACAGTTATGCTGTGCTGATTTTCATATCTCAATATTTGTTTGCTAGATATTTCTAGTTGGTAGTTTATCAATACTTAAAATTCAACCTATTGAAAGCAAAGCACTTAAAATTGAGAATCCTGAGGATCATGTATCAGTGTCAGTGAAATAAATATAGCAGTTTTCTACTTTCATTTGGGGAATTTTCTGCGGATCCTAAAGGGACAAGAGCCAGTTCCCAAAGACTTTTTAGATGGTAAAATGAGACATAAGGTGTGTAGAACATGCTTGACAAATGTTTGGAAAGAATGTTACATTTATACATTTATACATTGTCTTTTTTCCTTAAGCACTCAAAGTTTGTGTCTCATTCTTGTATGAGCAAAGCATATATAAATTCCTCCTTTACCATACTGGAACAGATGAGCAGTAAAGTTAACTATCTGTGTATCCAGAAGAAGGGATTCAGGGTGTAAATACCCAGTCTCCTGTGTATTCAGGAGTAAGCATATCGTGAAAGTAGAAAAGGAGTGTATAGAAGAGTCATAAGAAGTCAGGTTAAAGAAACATGAAATAGATTTACAGTGTGCCTTAACTGATACAAAAGAATTTGGAATTTTTTCTATACTGGTAGTGTTGAAATCATTTTAAAAGCCATAAAATACTTTTTTGAAAAATAAGAAATCTGGGCTGGGGTTGTGGCTCAGTGGTAGAGCATTTGCCTAGCACATGTGAGACACTGGGTTTGATCCTCAGCCCCACATAAAAACAAATAAAATAAAGGTATTGTTTTCATCTAATCTACAACTAAAAAGAAGAACAACAAGGAGGAGTTCGGGGTTGGAAAGAAGAAGAGGAAATCTTATGAGACATCAATGTGCAAAACTATTTGGGTATACTTATTTGAAAGGAGGTGGTTTCTGTAATTGAAGCCAGTCCTCCTTCCTGCCCCTCAGCCTCTGAACAGAAGAGTTTGAAAACTACTGCTGTGAGTGCTGACATGTTGTGGACAAGGTGACATGTTATATGGCCTAAAAAGCAGGTGGAACCCACCATGGAGGCAGACAACAGAGGCCTATCAGCCAGGACTGCCTGTGGAAAAGAAGTTAGAAGACACATGTAAAGAGAGATAGGAATGGGAGGGTGATTCACATTTAAGCCACTGTGAAAGGTGACAGTGCAGTTACAAAACTGGCAAAAGCAGCAGCTACTCATTTTGATAAAATACAATGTTCTATTTTGAATGTGTTTTAGCCAGTTAGACAATTGAATACACTATGCTATGGTTGAAAAAAAGAGAAGGCGGCATCCCACCCCCCATCAATTTCTTCCCTTTTACAAATGGATGAAACAGTCTTCTTGCAAAGAGCCAGAAAGCTGTGCTTTGTTCTCAAAGTGTTTAAGATTTCACCTGAAAGCCCAACATGGAGAAAATTAGAGGTTTTCAGTGCCCCAATCTAATTTTAAAAAAGGACAGCTTCCACTTTAGTAATGTATTTCTTCTTCAGACAGTTTGGTAACTAACACATAAATACTTATCTTTTAACACTATTTGTTTCCAATGGAGTTGGGTATAATTAAGTGGTCTATTTCACGCATAACAAATTATTTTGAAATTAAAGGCTTAGTAAAATAAGCTTGTGCTTTATAAAATAAGTCATTAAAGTATATCTTGGCAAATATGCACATCCCACAGATTAATGTATATATTTTGTTAATTCTGATGTATACTATTTTGGCTGAGAATAAATTAGTGTTGGATAAACGGCATTCGGTGAGGACCATCTTCTCTTCCGGTGCGGTTCCGAAACTAGTGATGCAAACGCTCCCGCCCTTTTCTGGAAATGCAGAAAGCCTGACTCAGGCGGCTGTCCCTGTTAAAGCACTGGGGCCGGGCGCGCTGCTTCCTTGCTGGGGTGAGCGCAGCGCAGCGCAGAGATGAAGCTTCCTGACTGGTACTGGCTGAGTTCAGCTGTCCTCGCTGCTTATGGTTTCTTGGTCGTTGCAAACAATGAAACAGAGGAAATTAAAGATGAAAGAGCAAAGGACGCCTGCCCGGTGAGATTAGAAAGCAGAGGGAAATGCGAGGCAGGCGAGTGCCCCTTCCAGGTGAGCCTGCCGCCACTGGCTATCCAGCTCCCGGAGCAGTTCGGAAGGATCCAGGAGGTGTTCAAAGAGGTCCAAAACCTCAAGGAAATTGTAAACAGCTTGAAGAAAACTTGCCAAGACTGCAAGCTGCAGGCTGACGACAACCGAGACCCGGGTAGAAATGGACTACTGTTCCCCAGCACAGGAGCCCCGGGAGAGGCTGGTGACAATCGAGTTCAAGAACTTGAGAGCGAGGTGAACAAGCTGTCCTCTGAGTTAAAGAGTGCAAAAGACCAGATAGATGTGCTTCACGGCCGCCTGGAGAAGCTGAATCTTGTAAATATGAACAACGTAGAAAATTATGTTGACAGCAAGGTGGCAAATCTAACATCTGTTGTCAATAGTTTGGATGGCAAATGTTCATCGAAGTGTCCCAGCCAAGAACAAATCCAGTCACCACTAAGTATGTATGCTGTTTTCTTATCATTTGTTCATGAATGTGAGGTAGTAAGTCAGTATCTATAAACATTAACCAAAGTGAATAAGTTAAATAGATGATGGATTAAATAAACATCTATTCGTTAAAGTAATCCAGAGGGGGGAAAAATGTTTTCTCTAATGTACCACAGAAATGATATATAATCTGATTACAAAAGTCATTAGCTCTATATCCATTAGGAAGCACTTTCAATTTTAAGGTGTTACTTAAAATTGAAAAATGCCTGACCTACACACAAACAGAAGCACAGAATTTCTTAATGTTTTAGTGCAGTCTATCTCTTCACTCAAGTGTTTGAAAACAAGAGATAAGGCAGTGCTGTGATTGGGCTTTGTTCATTAAAAATTCATTTTTCTTGTGGTTGGCTGACTGCCACTTCTCATGTAGCAACAAGTGATCCATAGAAGATTTAGAAATGATCTGAAGTTCTTAACTTCAAATAGCTAGGAAAATGGGAGATTTTACAGATGGAATAAAAGCAGTTTCATGTGTGTGCAAAATGTTTTTCTTTAGACCTGTGTTTTAGGGGAGAATTTTGGAATGCCACTAAGGGAAGTTTCCTTATTAATATTATTTTTTAACCTTTTGCCACCATTCAAGCATTTAATAGAACCCATCCTCACCATCCACTTTACTTGGACTTTAATAACATGTTAAAGACAACAGCCTTGCCTATTCTATCAATGAACTTATAGTAGCATTGGTTCCCTGCCAAACTCTGGCTTTCCACCTAGACTCCAGAGACCATTGCTACTGGTCTTATTGGTCTTATTATACTTTGCAAAGCCATATCTGCATTAGGACTTCTGCTTACCATAAATCTGAGGTTAAGGGAACATGGTAGCAATCACTTTATTTTGGAACAAGTACACCACATGCTCCATCCCCAGGGAATCTGCCCCTGAAGATAGCCCGGTTTCCAGGACCACTGCTGTTAATACTTCTGGCAGCCTATATCTGAATGTGTTCTGAACATTGCATATCATGTCTTAGGTGACATCACTGGGTAGATATTAAATATGGTGCTATATGGTAACTTGTAATGATATGAAAAATAGTATTATTCACTTTTCTCCTAAGTTTTATGAAAGTAACTGAATATTCTGAGTTCTAAATATACATGATTAGATTTTTGTGCACTGGATATCTTATATTAAGTTTATCTGTCACAAAACTATCTTTTGATTTCTATAAAAGCCTATTAACTGATTACACTTATCCTGAACATGATCACCTGTTGTTTATTTCTAGAAATAAACACATGGAACACTGGCTAAATGTACTTTCCTATATAATAAATACAGAATAGTATTGGCATATTATTGAAAAAATACATTCTCACAAGCTTTTTTATATAGTTATGTAAAATAAATGTGAATTTATGATCAATGCTGTACATTAGAACCTTAATGCATTAAGTGAAACATGTCCAATAAAATTTCCCAACAGTAGGAATGATTAGCCCCTTTAGGTTAAAGGGACAAGAAGCCTATATACCTGGAATGCAGTTCTAGGACAATTGAAATCATCTGAATTTTAGGCTAAAGGAATGCAATGTTTATGAGAATAAGCTTTGCTGTCACAGCCGGACAGCAAAGGACAGCATTTGTCCTGGCTCGGCCAAATGCTTGTATGAACTTGAGCAAGGCTTTGATTCTCTTTGGGCCTAAAAAGCCTCATCATCATCATCATCATCAAAAAAAAAAAAAAAAAAAAGCATAAGTGGCAATAAAAACTACATTATAAGGTTGATATGCTGATTAAATGTGAAAATGTTATCCAGTCTTTGGTAGCATGCCTAGAACATGCTAGAGGTAGTCCTCATTAAATATTACCTTTACTTATTCTTTTCTTATTGTTGTTTGTTGCTGTTATAACCATTATTAGCAAACAAGAGTATGTTAGAGAGTCTTGTCTACTTCATAGAACCATGTTCTTGTTCTGAGGCTTTAACAAACATTTGCTAATCAGGTTCAGGTAAGTTTAGCAGAGCAAGGTTTTATTATTGCAATTATATACACAAAAGCAGTTTCATAATTTAAAGAATTCCTCCGATGTGTAGTTTTATAATAAAATCCAATGCCTTTCTTTTTTCCCTCCTCCAGTTCAACATCTAATACATAAAGATTGTTCAGACTACTACATAATAGGCAAAAGAAGCAGTGAGACCTACAGAGTTACACCTGATCCCAAAAATAGCAGCTTTGAGGTGTATTGTGATATGGAGACCATGGGGGGAGGCTGGACAGTGCTACAAGCTCGTCTGGATGGGAGCACCAACTTCACCAAAACTTGGCAAGACTACAAAATAGGCTTTGGAAATCTCAGGCGAGAATTTTGGCTGGGAAATGATAAGATCCATCTTCTGACCAAGAGTAAGGAAATGATTCTGAGAATAGATCTTGAAGACTTTAATGGTGTCAAACTATATGCCTTGTATGATCAGTTTTACGTGGCTAACGAATTTCTCAAATACCGTTTACACATTGGTAACTATAATGGCACAGCTGGAGATGCCTTACGTTTCAGTAAACATTATAACCACGATCTAAAGTTTTTCACCACCCCAGATAGAGACAATGATCGATATCCCTCTGGGAACTGTGGGCTCTACTACAGTTCAGGGTGGTGGTTTGATGCATGTCTTTCTGCAAACTTAAATGGTAAATATTATCACCAAAAATACAGAGGTGTCCGTAATGGAATTTTCTGGGGTACCTGGCCAGGTATAAGTGAGGCCCAGCCTAGTGGCTATAAGTCCTCTTTTAAAGAAGCCAAAATGATGATTAGACCCAAGCACTTTAAGCCTTAATCACTAATGCTTATTTCTCTAAACATTCATTATCTAACAGAGCAATTAATTCATTCAGTCCTGTGGAACATGCTTTATTTCACATTCCTTTTCTATGGCAAAAAATAATTTCTGAGTAGGTTCTTACCCAACATAGCATTTGAAATAAAACTGGAAAATATACATTTAAAAATACTCATTTGTTGCTATTATCCAACGAATGCTTGCAAGTAATTGGGAATACTGAGTATGATACATTTTATAATTATTTTAATTTCTTTAATTGAAAAGTTCTCAGTATTCATATTAGTTTCTACAATTAAACAATTGTTTATTCAGCAAGCTAGATTCTACACAAGCAATCTCTATTGTGGCTATGACTTAATGTGCACATTTGAAAATATGTCATTTTTTTCAGGCTATGAGAAGTTATTTGTATATTTGTCTCTAAATACTGTAATCTTCATTCTGAGATATACTTATTCACTTTATGCACTTTTGAGTCAGAAAAAATCTACAGCATTTTAGTTCCCAAAGAGAAATAATATATGTAATTAAAACTGTTAATGCAGTAGTCACAAAATGCAAATTTTGGCATTAGAATATTGTAAAATGGGTAGCATGATGTTAGCTCCCCAAACAGTCAGAAAATAATGTAACTATAAAAACCTTGGTTTAAGAAAATTCATTCATGGTTTATAACTTGTTAGATGTTTGATGGAAAAATTGCTTTAGTATAAGTTATCTTCCTCTGCTATATCTGCACAATCATTTTTAATTTAAGATTGCTCACTAGTGTGCTAGACTACTGGAAAGCTCTCCTTTTGGAGATAATAGTGTGTGGGAAAAGAAGTGTTTACATATACTTTGAAGGCCAATTTCACATCCAAAGCAATATCATTGGATGATATACATTATAGGAGGCCAAGTTTTCTAGAATGAATAAATTTATTTATTAAAGCATGAATTTTGAAATGTAGTTTGACTAAACAACTGGTAGGTTGTTTATTTACTATCAGAAATTCAAAGATAATGTGTTTTTTTCCAACTAAACAAAAGTACCTAGAACTTTTATAATTCATCCATTCTGAATACTAAGTATTATATAATGTTTAATTTCATTGTCAAGAAAAGAATAATTTCAGAGAGAACAGCAGTATTTTGCTGTACATTTAAAAAATGACTAAAATTTGAAGTTATTTGCTGTACTGTATGTGAGCCTCATAGCAACAAACTGACCTTTAGTTTCTTTTGTTTGGCATACACTAACAAAGTTTTCAAAATATATTCACATTCACACAAATGTATCTTTACCCTTCTTTGAAATGATTGATGAGGTCAATTATTTTAGGTTAACAATTCTTTTCAAAAGATAGCAGATGTTAAAAGATGTTTTCAAATAAATATGATAAAATTAAGTTATTATGAGTACTTTTATACCACAAGAGCAAGATAAAAGATGTTTTCAAATAAATATGATAAAATTAAGTTATTATGAGTAATTTTATACCACAAGAGCAAGATAAAAGATGTTTTCAAATAAATATGATAAAATTAAGTTATTATGAATACTTTTATACCACAAGAGCAAGATAAAAGATGTTTTCAAATAAATATGATAAAATTAAGTTATTATGAATACTTTTATACCACAAGAGCAAGATAAACAAAGGTATAATCAAATGATGGCCAAAATGAAAAACATAGTATTAATCAAATACAAAATGTGTATCTATTCAGTGGGATACTAAATGTAAATGATATAATATTTTATTTCTCTCTGGTTTTCTTTTTTAAGAAGATTTCGATATTATGTATTTGTTTTGGATAAGGGCATTTTCATTTGCTACATGTAACTATTAATATAGGTATAAGTAATTTCTGTGATAAAATGGACTCATCACAAAATACAGTTCCAAATAAAATTGTATACTTTCATAGAGAGTGTCCACTGATTTCAATGAGAACTTGGGATGTTTTCAAGAGAATTTGGTGAATAATTATTAATCCATGTAAATAGTTTATTTTTGCACATTATTTCAAAGGAACAAAAATTTTCTGTTATACTTTTATAACACTTTCCTAATAAATTCCTTAACAAAATTTTTTGGAATCATTGCATCTCAATCATAAAATATATTCTAGACTTTGATACTTTTCAGTATGTTGATAGATTATATCTGAGAAAGTCCTTTGCTTTAACTATTCACTACTGTATGCTAATGTTCATAAATGAGGACAATTTATAAATATTTTTAGAGTCTTGTCTTGGTTTCATTTTGGTGGCTAATATTTCTTAATTAAGATAAGGTCTTATTTCTAAATATTATCATTCTTTGAAAATGTTGGCTGAAACTGGGTCCTTAGAAATTCCACATGAAGTAGATTCACCTATCACTGAGGAGGAAAAAAATTTCAATATTTTTCTGATAAGCAGTAATACACCAAATGGATTAATGTCACATGCATCCAATAAATAATGAGTTCAAATATACAAAGCATTAGATATATCTGAATAACAGCATTTACATATCCTTATTTTTTAAGAACTACCCAAGAAAAGTAAAAGGGATAGGTAATGTCACTACAATAAGCTTGTTTAAAATTCTTTTATGTGTAATCAAGGTTATGATTCCTATCTTTTTAAAGCCTCATAAATCATGTGTTTATTCTTCAATGTGGAAACAATTATTGTTTGTAAAATATAAATTTGCTTTTGTCTGAAAACTTGTATAATGATTACCTAATCTAGATAATATTCTTTTTTAAAAAAACTTTTAGTTGTAGATGGACAAAATACTTTTATTTAATTAATTCATTTGTTTAATTTATTTATAAATAGTCCTCATTTATGAGCATTTGCATGACTTATTAAATAAATTAAATATAATTAATTAACAGGAAGATGGGGCAAATAGAGGAACACCATTATCTTATTTCCCTCTAGAATAGTCTTGGCATGTTTACAAGGCACAATCTTCAGTTTCCTTTTGTGTCGTTCAACTCCATCTCTTTTTCCATTGTCAATGCAGCTGATCCCATTATCTCCTCAGGATACTGCAGACTCTTCCTAATAGCAGCTGGTACCTCCAATTTCAATCTGTGCTCACTTGTCTCCTTTATCACTGCCAGGGGGATTATTCAGAAATACAATTCTGATATTTGATTATCCAGCTTAAAACTTTGAATAACTCCTCACTTCCTGTAGGATGAAATCCAGCAAATGAGCCCCTCCCTGAACCAATTTCTGCCTACCTTTTCAGTATTATTTTCTGCCATTACTCTTTCCCACCCTACAGAATCCCTTCTTGTTAGAGAACCAACCATATTCTCATTACTTTGTGTATACTTTACCCTTGGTCTAGATAGAATGCCATCCTCAAGCCCCACTGGGTCTTGTCTTATCACCCATGGTTAAGGGCAGGGACTCAAAAGCCAGACTTCTAGATTTGAATTTCAGGTCCACCATATGCAAGCTGGATGATCATGGGAAAGTCACTTAATGGTTTTTAGTTCCCCCAATTATAAAATAGAAATAACAGAATCTGCCTGATAGACTTAATGGGAATATTCAATGATGTAACATAAGTACCTAGAACATAGATATATATTTTTGTCATCATCATCCTGAATAGTTCTCTCCCCTGAGCTGTCTTTAATAATATTGGGTGGAGTTTCAGACATCGTCCTACATATTCCTTATTATTGAATTCCTTATTATTGAATAATTGAGTTCTACAGTGTGGGCAAATAGGTGTAAAGGGAGACTTGAGACAGGGGTGGTGTTATTCAGTGACTAATAATAAGCTACCATTGAAGAAGTGCTGTAGTTTAAAGCAACCAGAGTGGCAACTGGGAAAGGAGTGGACATCACCAAATCAGAGGATTTGCGAAATTGAATACAGGTGATGATATCGGAGGGCATATGACAAGGCAATATTATATATTCTACAGGATTGGATACATAATCGCGTTTAGAAGGAACCCAGGGAATATGCTTCTGGGATACATGCCACTTAGAGGTGTTTGGCTATACCAAGTTGAACAGTGTTCCACTTTCTGAGTTCCTAAGGAAAAACCAATATTTTTCATACTACTGATACTATATTGTAATTCTGAAATCAATTTTATTCATACAAATTAAAAATTACAGATTAGCCTGAAGAACCCTTTGCAAACCACCTTCAACTCCAACCTCCTCCCTCTCCCCAGAGGTAACAAGCTGAGGTGGCTGAATCCAATTTCAATTTCATTTGTGCATTGCCAAGTTGCAACATCTATTGACTCATAGCCTCATCAGGTCTTTTTTTTTTCTTTTTTTTCACTAATTGGAAAGAACTAGAAATGAGGGAAAATGAGTACAATTGGAGAACCCAAAGTACCACAAAATCCCCCATTCCCCAATGTGACTGAACCTTCCTTATTACTTGAAGTGGCCCTACTGCCAATGTATGATGAGGCTCTTTTTGTTTTACTGGGAGACACTGTTCTTTCTTGCTTGAGGGAATGATCTTAATCCTCTTTTTGGTTCCTTTATCCTACTCATCAGAGCCTGCAGATATGTAATCAAGACATGCCCTGATATCAAGTATAGTCAAATTAGAAGGAAAAACTTTCACAATCTTGCTAATTTATACCAGCAAAGGTTAGGGAGGATGTGTGAGAATAGATTTTGAAGATGCTTGACTAAGAAAGAAGAAACCAAATTTTAGATGTCACTGAATTTATTGATATAGATATTTTTACCAGAAATTATGGATTCAACAGGGAGGGCGAGATTGAGAAGATATATTTTGTTCTTATAATGTGCTTTCTTAGTTAAAACAAAACCTAGATTTGACAGTAGCTCTGGTTGAGAAGTGAGAAAAGTCTTAAAATTCAAAGACTTAAGAAGATAGGAAATCTGGGATGGAGTTATCCTTAATTCATTCAAGAAATGCCACAGAGCAAGACAAAAGCTTTTCTCATTTGTTAACAACAGGTACCAAAGTTTTGTAATTCTGAAATAAATTTTATTCATACATAAATTTTATTATGATACTAGAGATCAATGACCAATAGACAAAAATCCTGTAGTCATTGTTGTTAAAGACAAATAAATAAATGACATGTACCATGAAAAATGAATAGGATAAGAGTATATAAGAGGGATGCTATTTAATATAGAGTGATCCAGGGACACCTCTCTATGGAGGTGGCATTTGAACAGAGAACTAAAGAAACGAGAGAGCAAGGTAGGCAGATATCTAGAAGAGTGTTCCAAGCCTCAGAAGCAGGAAGTGCCAAAGTCCAGAGTCTGGAGAGTGATTGGTATGTTCGAGGGTCAGTGTCAGCAAAGAGGTCTGTGTGTAAAAGCAGAGTTTAGGGTGATGGAGATGTGAGATATTAGACAGCTTTGTAGGGTTGTGGATGAGGGTGGTGTACTAGATCATCTAGGCTTTATGAACTATGGTGAGAATTTTGCCTTTTACTCCAAGTAGATAAGAGTCATGAGGGTTTTGAATAGAGGAAGGACACGATCTCATCCAGGTTTCAAAGATCACTCATGTTGAGAATAGAGGCCAAGTCTGGAGCAAGGATCCCACTTCACAATAAAGTGTTTGCAATAATCTTGATGCGAGATGAACACAGCACTATGGTGGTTGCAGTGAACTGCATCTATTTTGAAGGCACAGTGGACAAGATTTGCTGATCAAAGGTTGGTGGTAGATAGTAAAAGAAAAACATAAAGGTGTTACAGAAAACCACAACTTTGAGGAAATGAGGAAGTCTGCAGGGAGACCCTATGCAGAAAGTGTGTAAGGAGTGGGGAAGATGAGGACTGGAACCTGAAGTTTTGAGCATTATTAAATTTAAATACTTCTAAGACATCCAAGTGGACAGAGTTATTTGTATATTAGTATAAAGTCTAAGGAGGACAACTAGGGTTCAGGAATACATTTGACAATTGCTAGATTGCAGATAAGGAAAATATGAGCCTAGAGGAAATAACCTAGTAAATACGTGTACATGGAACAAAAATTTTTTCAAAGAAGCCCTGGGAGAAGCTGGCCTTGCAGAGGTTGGAGATGAGGAGGAACTAGCACCCTATCTACCCTGTAACTGTGTAATTTGAGAGGTCCTAGGGATGCTTCTTTGTGGAAGGGGAAGAGGTGTATTCTCACTGAACAGAAATTTATTCTAGGTTATTTTATACTTGGATTTGCTTTTCCTTCCTTCTGCCAGAAACACTTATGTTGAGTTATTGGAATACCTTTTAAACCCATAATGGTACTCCACAATAGTAGTCTACAGAATACTGATCTTAGGAGGTCATGTCATAGTGAAATAAGGCAGCAATGACATATTGAAGCCTCAAATACCACCTTGTGAGGCTGGGGTGTTATCATGCAGTATACCATGTGTACACACATGTGTGCACGTGTACATACAGCAAAAGAAACATGAATGGAGCCACAGAGCAAGACAAAAGCTTTTCTCATTTGTTAACAATATCTGTCCAAGTTTAAGGATGATTTATGATCATTTAAAATCATTAGGGTACTAGTTTGTTATGATTATAAATCTTTAGTTAGGATGAAATTGTTTACTCCCTTTGTCTATTTCTGAGATATTGATGATATTAAACTTTCTTTCACAAATATGTTCTAAAAGTTATCCAAATTAGCTTTCAAAGTGTGAATGACCATGAATGAATCTCACTCACAATTTTTACTAAAAGTTCCAGGTTCAGGTGAAAATTAATGTCACTCTTTGCATATAGGTAGGTTTTCCATATAGATGGATTGAGATAAATTTATATATGTATTCATATATACCTACTAGTATGTGCTTACATATATATACATATATGTTGAAAATATTCTTATTACTTATAACACATATACTATAACGTACAAGGAAACCTGCCCATAAAAATAAAATAGATACGCAACTATTATGCGTAGTAAAAAAAATTAATACAAGAAAAATCACCACACCTAAAATCTCATGATCTAGCTAACTGTGGTCAGTATCTTTTAGACATAGCACAGTCTCTCAAAAAGATACATATTATTAGGCATTTCAAGAGAAAACTATGCCACACTCTAAGATATTCCCGTTTAGAGAAGAAATAATCA
Organism: Spermophilus citellus; assembly: GCF_964194105.1. Taxonomy (NCBI): domain Eukaryota; kingdom Metazoa; phylum Chordata; class Mammalia; order Rodentia; family Sciuridae; genus Spermophilus; species Spermophilus citellus. Next base: position 172,142,945 of record NC_138184.1, read on the forward strand.
AAGGGGAGGGAAGGGAGGAAAGGGGATATGGGGGTAGGAAACATGGTGGAATGAGATGAACATCATTACCCTAGGTACATGTAGGATTGCATGAATGGTGTGACTCTACTTCATGTAAAACCAGAGAAGTGAAAAATTGTGCTCCATTTGTGCACTAGGACTCAAAGTACATTCTGCTATCATGTGTAACTAATCAGAATAAATAAATAAATAATTAAAATTTAAAAAAGAATCATTTAAAAATAAACATATAAGCCTTTTTTGGTCTTAGTCCTTCAAAATAACCAATATTTCTTTGTATTTACTATTTGAATCCAATATTTACCATTTGTTTATTATGTGCATAGTTTCAAAATTTTCTAAACTCAAAAATCTGAGTTTAATCATTAATATTTAAATTTTTCTTTAACAAGAATGATACTGTATAAAGTGAATAGTTTATTACAAAAGGCAACATATATATAAACACATGGGATCTGCAAACTGGTTTAAATTTCTCTGAAACTTGGCTTTCTCATATTCTCCAAGATGCAAGTAATTTATGCTTATGTCGTAAAAGTTTATCAAAGAAGAACCCACAAAATTATTTGCTTACATTTATTTTCCATTTGGTAATGGCATTTTTTTCTTTTTAGTGAAGCTAACCTGTTTTTATTTTTGCTTAGATTCTTGCTTCCACATACTAATATTAAGCAGCTGTCACTAGCTGAGTGCCAACCCTACACTGGATACTTTCCTAGGAGTATTTCCAGTGTTATCTCTGCTTGTGATTAATGTCCCAATGAGGCTTTGCACTAAATCTTTCCTGAATTTGAATGGGGAGTCTTGGTTATCTATGAACTGTTTATCATTTGTGGACTATTATCTGTTTTCAGCTTTCCTAACATTCTTGGTGTATTTTAGACAAAATGGGCCGATTTTCCATGGATAAAGTACATATACAGTAAACCTCAGTATCATCCTTCCACTGACTTTCTGGATGAACTCAGAAAGTGGGAAATGATTCCAATTATATTTCAGTTTAAGGTGGAACATTTCCTTTTGTGTCTTATCAAAACAATTATATAATTTTTGACAGGAGATATTTTAAAAATTAATACATTTTAAATTGTGTTCATGTCCCCACTTAACCTAGTGGTTAAAAATTGTCTTCCTGAAGCTAAGTCAAAATTTATAACAACTCAGAGAAAAGGCAAACAAGTTTTTATGCTCTCCAAATACTGTTTTACTCCATGGTTACGTGGCAGAATTTACTGATGAACACATACAAAGCACTTTGTAAGTTCTTTGAAAGCTGAAAGACTTCTCATGTAAATGCCAAAGTTCTGGGGCTGGGGATGTGGCTCAAGCGGTAGCGCGCTGGCCTGGCATGCGTGCGGCCCGGGTTCGGTCCTCAGCACCACATACCAACAAAGATGTTGTGTCCACCGAGAACTAAAAAATAAATAGTAAATGCCAAAGTTCCTATTTTTATTTGTTAAAATAATTTTATTTGTATAAAATAATTCTTACAAAACGAATCACAAATGAATGGTGTTGGTGATGGTTACTTTTAAAATTTCTATCCCACATTGAGTAAATTTTTTAAACCAGATTAAGTCCTCTCTTAGAGACCTAGAGGGGCCCCCATATCATAGTAATTATGTAAGCTGGACAGGAAAGAGATACCTTTATGTTGAATACAGGGTTGGTATTTAATGTGCTGAGCTGCTGAGAGGTTTTCAAATTGTCCCCAGTGACCCGAAGGTTCTACAGACATATTTTAGGAGTGCCAAAGAAAGCTAGGCTGGGGGAAAAGCCAGGAGAATGCATGATGTGTGAAATACTGTCCGAGTGGAATAGTTCTGCTTTTCTATATCTTGGGCTACATTTTTAATTTCACTTTAAGAAAAGGGTTGTGCTTGTGTATGATTTTGATTTGATAATCATTACTTCCATGTCACACTTCCCTTTAGGTGTTTAAATGACAAAACTGGAATAATTATATGAATTTTCTAAGTTCAAAAAGCTAAATTACTGAGAACTGAGGTTGAATCAATATGTCAAATGCATACAGAAACTAGGAAGAAATTTCTAAGTTTGCTTTTTAAAGTGGTGATTTCATAGAGTGATTATTTAATGGAGTGTTTTACTAATTACTATGGATATTTACTTTTTGAACATCTTGGCTTGGCTATATGCAAGATAGTGAAAGAAGAGTACCATCATTTTCTGCTCTCAGAGTTCCTGGGGCTACTTTAGGTTAGCTTAAAAATAGGAAAGAAGTGAGATGAGATGACTACATTGCCGTGGAGATTACAGAAGCAGAGGTGATCCACATTTTGTCAGGAAGTGAAATACTTCCAGAAAAAGGTTGGATCCCAACTGGCCTGGAAAGACCTAAAGAATCTGGAAGCACAGAAATGGGGGAGCAGAGCACTCCTCACCTGGGACCTGGGCAGGGAATAAGCAAAGTCACCAGCAATGTGGAAATTGGGAAGGAGTAGAAGAGCATCATTTAATTTGGCTGGAGCATGGGCTTTGTGGCAGGGACAATAAAAATGGGGGGAAAGGAATGGCAGATGAGACTGCAGAGGTATTTGACTGCAAGGTCAAGCAGGTGACAGTCTTTTTTATGAATAGGCAAGGGAAAATTCAGACCTAAGTATCCACAGTCTCCCCCACTACCTATTGATTCCTAAGTTCTGTGCCTTGTCCTTATAGATGACAGCAGGATACTACTGAGTGTGAAGGAAAACTGGAGGGAACTCTGAAAACTGCTTTACAAAAATAATGAAATGGCCAAAGATATCAAGGAGAAGATGGGTGGAGATACAAAGAAAAATGCAGCCTGAGGGTGGGAAGGCAAGTTTCTGGAGGATTTTTAGAGTAGGAGTAAAAAAATGTGGCGAGGCATCTGCTCTGATGGAGAATTTTAGGAAGGTTTGCAGCTGGTTGTGCTGTGGAACTCACTCCTCCATTTCCTAAAGGAAAACTCATGTTGCTTCCCAAGGCTTTAAGGAGGTGGATCTGCATTTTCTTTATGCTGTGCTGTGAGATCTGTCTCAAAGTAGGAGTCAGAGGAGTGTTTCATGCAGTTCACACTTGAGCTGCCCAGAGCAGAGGTTTCCCCAGGGGTGTCTTAGGGGGTGGGGTTTGGGCAAAGTTGGTGAAGACAGTAGGAAAAGGGAGAGACAGAAGGCCTTCATCTTGTGTCCTTCACCTCCCAGGCCGCCACATACAAATCTATTTTTATATATAAAGAGCCCCTGTGTAAGATTTCCACCAGGGGGGAAAAATAAAGCAATAAAAAATGGGTGCTAGAGAGCAAGGTAACGACGGATCATGAGCTAAAAAATGTAGTATTAATGTAAAGTAAACCTCAGAGAACTTGAACAACTTGCTGAAAGCTTCCCTGCTAGTATGTACAGAGCAAGAACTAAGAGCCATTTCCTCTGACCCACTCTCTCACTTCCCATTGATATCAGAGATTATCCCCCACCCCACCAAGCCTCTTCATTCTCAGTTATATCCTTTATAGGTAGCAAAATGCCTATCTTCTTAATCTGAAGTTTAACATCAGGTAATTCTTGTATGCCCTCATTTCCTATTTCTGATGCTACCCAGGTGTCCCTGTTTACCTCCATCTGGGTATGTATGGGCTGAGAATACAAAAAGGACTTTTGCCTCAGTAGATAATGGACTTGGCATTGGGTTCTAAGCTTGTTGCTGGTATCTCCTTTCCATTTCCTCTTATGCCAACTTAACATACCGGATGGACAAAGGTTAAAATATGATGACTCAAATCATCAAGTTACTAGAAGAAAACACAGGAAAGAAATTTATAACCTCAGAGTAACAAAGGTCTTTTTAAGTATGACACAAAATCCCGAAGTTGTGAATAAAGATAAAACTCAGGCATAGTATTAAAAAATAAACTTCCACATGGGGCAAAACTAATTATAAGCAAACTAAAAACAGAACAAAAAACCTCAATAAACACAGAAAGCAGTGAATAGTATACACAAAGGCCTACTTATCAAATGTATAAAGAGTTCCTATGAACATAAGAAAAAAAATCATCCAATAAAGAGCAGAAGAAAGAATGTGAAGAGAGTTCACAAGAATGGAATTACAAATAGGTCTTTGTATTAACCACATTTCTAACTTCTGCAAAGTCAATGCTTTAACATTTGACCTACATATATATGCCAGATACACCTAGTTCTAGACAACCTGATAAATGATGCCTGAGTCACTTTGCCTTTGGCTTCCTGCCTCCCTCATCTACCCCTCCCCAGTCGTCTTCCTGGAGGCACACTTTTCAAATGCAAACTAATCCAGAGTCTACACCTCCACTGGCCCTAAGCACCCCAGTGCCAGGTACTAGACAACTAAGGACTGTACCTGTGCCCCAGAACCCACTGAAATTCTCCAAACGGTTCAGTTCTAAACTGCTTATTCTCCTTGCCTGTCCCTTGGAGGAAAACCATTTTCCTCCCTCCTCCTGACCTGTCCCTGTACTTCCCCATGTGACACCCCTTTACCTGATGCCCCCATGGTATATTCTGCCCCCTCCTCTTGGAAACTGTGAATAGTTGTCATTTCAGTGGCAACAATCTCCTGACTTGTTGGCCTTCCTATACCTAAAATTTTGTATTAATATACTTTAAAACAGTTTTAAATATATTCATTCACTCATATTTTACTCCCTCATTTTCAGATAAATATAAAGGCTGATATAATGACTTTTTTCCCTATCAGAATAACAAAGGTCAGGTTCACCAGATTGGATGGGGGGAGTGGAGGGAAGGGAGGGAGGATGAGAATGGGAAAGAAGGTAGAATGAATCAGACATAATTTTTCTACATTCATACATGAATACATAACCAGTGTAACTCCACATCATGTTCAACCATAAGAAGGGGAAGTTATACTTCATGTATGTATGATGTGTCAGAATACGTTCTACTGTCATGTATAACCAAAAAGAATAAATAATTAAAAACAAAACAAAGCAAAAAAAGGAATAACAAAGTTCAAAATGTTAGTTGGCACACAGTGCTAGTATGAATAAAGGGATACACTCTTACAGTGGGAATGTAAATTGTCACAACACCCAGGGAGAATACCTTGGTAATAAAAACAAATTTTAAACACAAAAGCTCATGATCCGGCATTCCACTAATGGGTGTATATCCAAAAAATGATAACAAAACTGAAATCACTATCTTGAAGAGATATTTGTATACCCTCGTTCATAGCACCATTATTCATAATAGCCAAGAGATGGAAGCAACCCAAGTGTTCACTGACAGATGAACGGATAAGCAAAATGTAGTATAAATATACAATGAATTATTTAATCTTAAGAAGAACCAATTCAGATGTATGCTGCAACATGCATGAAGCTTGATGACATTATTCCAAGTAAAATAAGTCAGCTGCCAAAAGAGAAATACTGTAGGATTCCATTTATAGGAGGGACCTGGAGTAGTCACATTCATGGAAATAGAAAGTAGGATGGTGGTTGTGGGGCTAGGGCAGAGGAATTAGGGAATTATTATTTAATGAACATAGTTTGTTTTGAATGTGCAAAAGTTCTGGATACTTGGTTGTACAACAATGTGAATAAAATTCATGCTAGTCAACTATATACTTAAAAGTAGTATATTTTATCTCAATTAAAGATTTTTAAAAATTAAGCAAACTTATTGACCCAGCAATGCCATTATTAATATGTCCTTTTAATATGATTACTCCAGTGTAAAATGATGTATATATAAGGTTATTTAACCTATGACCTAAAAGTCTTATAACAAAACTAATTAAAGCATGTTCCATTTTCACTGAAATACTATGAAAATCATAAAAAATATAAAAATTATGTATGTGGGGAAAAAGTAACTGCATTCATCATTACCACCACTTACTTGTTTGGGAATAGACTTTCTGTAAGGCTGTACAAAAGATGGTTAATCAGGGCTGGGGTTGTAGCTCAGTGGTAGAGTGCTTGCCTTGCACGTGTGAGGCACTGGGTTGGATCCTCAGCACCACATAAAAATAAATAAATAAAATAAAGGTACTATGTTCATCTATAACTCAAAAAATATTTTTTAAAAAAGATGGTTAATCATGTTTGCTCTGAGGACATTGACTTTAGATTGTGAAACGGGGTGGGAGTCTGAGTTAGTTTGCACTGAATATGTTTCTGCACCTTTTGAATTTTGTACTATGTGCATAATTTACAAATTTAAAATAGCTTTAAGAAAAAAGCTAATTTGTGACTGAAAAAACTTTATACCTGTCTCCTTGATACTGTTCTTTAATTTCCTTTTCTGGCTTGCATCTCACTGCTTTACCACTGAAAACCTGATCTTGCTTGGCTAATGAAAACTCTGGTGATTGATAGCTTTGCCTTCAGTGACTTTTCTAGTGTTAATTCATTTAACTGATGTCACCTGTACATTCAGATGACATACCAGATGGTCAAATTTCCAGTCCTAGTCACTTCTGTTTATACTCCATATAATCTACCCAACAGACAACAGTACCTTCTCTTCATCTGTTTTTTTCATATTTTTTTTCTGTTCCTTTATTTCCTTCTTCTCCCCCTCTTATAGTGCTGGAGGATCAAACCCAGAGCCCTGTGCATGCTAGGCAAGCATTCAACCATTGAGCTATACCCCTGCCCTACCATATATATATAGTGTAAAAGGTTTTTCTTAATTTTAATCCTTAAGCTTCCTTCTTTAATTCCTAATATATTTGAATAGTTCCTGGATTACTAAAGGTACCATGTTTTGCAAGATGCATATTTTCTACTGAGAGTCACAAGTTTTCTTTTTTTTATTTTAAAAATTTATTTATAACAAATTAGAGTAAATACAAGTCTACTTACTTTCTCTCTCAAGAATTTTCTTTCACAAATGAAAAAAAAATACCATTAGTTATTTCTCTTATTCCTCATCTTAAAATGCAACATCTGTGATATGTTTACTTGCATAAACTAGTATCCAAGTTTAGATTATTTTCAATATGTAATCAAGTTGTTATAATAGTAGCTTAAAAATAAAAAATAAAGAATTGACACCTTGTTAAATATACCTAAAAATAAACATGTGCATAACATGCACACAAAGTCCCCATTATATCAGTAAAGGAATAGAAGCAGATAAAGAGGAAGAAAGAAAAATTAACTGTACAGGGCGGGGGTTGTAGCTCAGTGGTAGAGTGATTGCCTTGCATGCGTGAGACCCTGGGTTCGAAACCCAGTATTACATAAAAATAAACAAATAAAAATAAAGATATTGTGTCCATCTACAACTAAAAAAAATGAACCATATAGATGAGGGACAGCAGGTCCACTGCCACACTTTCATCTTTCCTATTGCCAGGGCTGGCATTATTGTAGATGTTCAGTAAAGAGTTTCAGAGTGAGTAACAGAAGATAACCTCGTAGATAGAGGGGAGAGGAATTATGAGTTCTCCCCAATTTTCAATGCTCTTCTGACTCCCACTTGCCATAAATCACAGTCTGTTCAGATAGTTCTCTAATACCATCCAGGATTCCTGATCAGAACCAATCTTCATGATTATCATTTTTTGAAAGTGACAAGAATTAAGATACCCTCAAAGGAGAACTTCCTTTCTCTGCTCTGTTCTGTAGCACATTATTTTACTGATTGAATTTAGGGGTGTTAATCTGCTCTACAAAATAAAACATGCCCTGTATGCTTGTCATCCTAATATAAATCTTTAATCTTTGTAAATATAACTACGTTGATACCCACATATGTAAAGTGCATTCATGGCACATCCCAAGGACTTCTCCCATACTGGAAAGAATTTTAAATTCCCACCCCAGTGTCAGAGTAAAAGTAACAACAGAAACAAAACAGAACAAAACAACATACCTCTATGTGAATAGTGGAACCTATCTCTATTGTTTAATAAACTTTCAGTTTATTTAAAGTCTTCTGATAGCTAAATAAAATCTTGAAAAATTATTCTTGTAAGGATTCCTGGAAGTGTGATGAAAAAGTGAAAGTTTGCCAATAGAAAGATTTATATAAAGATTTTAAAAAGAAATTTCACAGTTTCTTAAAAACACACCCTCATGAGTATAGCTATTAATGAGGTATGATAAAGAAAAAAGTAAGGAAGTGAATAAATATGTAATTCACAAAATGTTACATATTTATCTTTATTTTTCATTTTAATATAAACTTTATTTTAAAAGTTAATTTTTCAAAGCTTAAAATAGCAGTGTTTAGATGTGTGACTGCCAAGTGAATAATGTCAAGGGCAACGTGTACTAAGGTAAGAAATGGAAGACTGGCTTGCCTTAACGGTTCTGCCCAGATGTATAACAGGGCAAGTTCAATTTTTTTGAACATTTAACATGGAAATGACATCTCAAAATTCCTATTCCTTATGGAATAATTAGAAAAGTCACAGGCTTAAAACTATTTTGACTGTAAGCTCCTTGATGGGGGAGTCTTATCTTTGTAATCAGTTACTTGATTAAATTATCAAATAGAAACCATTTTAAATCCTTGAAAAATATTCTAAATGTCATTAGGAATTATTTCAAAAAACTCATCAACAACCCTATAGAAAATGAGTGAAGGGCCAGACGCAGTGACGCAAGCCTGTAATACCAGCAGCTTGAGAGGCTGAGGCAGGAGGATCAAGAGTTCAAAGCCAGCCCCATCAAAAAAAAGCAAGGTGCTGAGACCCTGTCTCTAAATAAAATACAAAATAGGGCTGGGGATGTGGCTAAGTGGTTGAGTGCCTCTGAGTTCAAAACCCAGTAACACCCACCCCCTCCACACAAAAAAGAAAGAAAGAAAGAAAATAAGTGAAGGTTTAATCAGAAAAGCACCAATATTTTCAGGAATTAAAATTTAAAAAAAAATTTTAATTAGCATTAAGAGAACCAAATATATAAAAAATATCTTTTGAGTATGTGAATATCCTAGTAAAGAAATAATAGTTTCCCCATTTTTTTAAACTGGTACATTATAATTGTACCTAATGATGGGATTCCTGGTGACATTTTCATACATGCACACAATATATCAATATAATTTGGCCAATCACTTCCCAGCACATTCCCCCCTTCCTTTAATCTACTGATCTCTGATTTTCATGAGATTCCTCCCCTCCACCTTTCTTTTCCTTTTTTCTCTCTTATTTCCACATATGAGAGAAAACATATGATCCCTGACTTTGAGTTTGGCTTATTTTATTTAACACAATGTTCTCAAGTTCCATCCATTTTTCTGCAAATGACATAACTTCATTTTTTTATGGCTGAATAAAACTCCATTGTGTGTACATACATTTTCTTTATCCATTCATCCACTGATGGACACCGAGGCAAGTTTTAAAAGAAGTAATCTTAAAAGTATGCAATCAGGTCAACAATGGCAGTATCTGTTTATAAATATGCAGTGGTAGATGATGCTGTTCAAATACACAAAAATAGGAAGTTGCAATCTTTCCAGCAAGCAATCTGAAAACTATCAAGTGATACTGTGTCTACATCTCTAGCCAGGGACTTTCCTGGCAAGCTTAAATCCACACAGTAGACATTCCCCTCAGATCTGTTGCTTCTTCTGTCACTTCCTCTACTATAATTTAGCCAATGTCCTATAAGAATCTAAACAACAATTTAGAATCTTTCCCTCACCTCCATCCACTCAGACATTAAGTCCAAAATTTTATATTTCTTTAATATCTCTGTTAAATGTATTTGTTACTTCTTCCCATTGCCACTGCTGTAGTTCAGCCTCTCTTCACATCTTATCTTAATGGAGAGAAGATGAAAATGGAGAAGATGCAAGTCAGGAGACATTTACAAGAGAACCACCTGACAGAATACCCAAAGAGGGCTAGGTCTGGGAAGAGAATCGGGTAGTTCTGATCATGTTCACTTTGAGGAACCTTGGAGTCCAAAGATATTCCAAGAACACATACATAATGGATGTGGGCAAAGTTCAAGGGCAGAAAAACAGATCGAATAGAACCTGGGGATATGCTGAAATAGACCCTCTCATGTCTTACTGCCTTCAAAAAGTCTTTCCATATCAATTCATTCCACAGTGATTGATCCTTCTACACCCACATATTCCATTTTATTGACTAACATTTCAAGCTTCTTGTTCCCAATCAAAGCTAAAGAATAGGAGCCTTCCCATGCTTTATGTCTGTGAATCCCTAAGGTATCTAGCACAATCCAGCACACAGGAGGTGCTCAAAACAAGAGTAGTTAAAGGGATAGATTCGATTTCAGTAGATTTAATAATTACAATCTCTCCTATCATAGTGCCCGGTTGTTGAGGGCTGAAATCAAGTCAAGATGGTGCCTGGCAGTTTGCTAGGAGGAGTGGTTTGTAAGGCAATGCCACCGAGCCATTAAGTTGGTGGGGATTCCTTATTGGCTGACTGCTGTAACTGGATGATGCTAATTGAGTCAAGCTGTGTGTAATCAGTTAGGTATATATACCGCTGTTGTTCCGTAATAAACCAGTTCCTGTTTGAACCTTGTTATTTGCCCAGCCGGACTGCGGCACCTGGTGGGTGCAGTATAAATATCTGCATTAAGATTTAATGTCCCTCATTATTATTAAATTAAGATTTAATGTCCCTCATTATTCTTCACAAACTTCTTGATATCTCAGTTCTCATCAAATCTGACATGAAACTTAGATACAAACACCTCTATTTATTACACATTTTGTACGAAGTCCAACATAGTTTTATATATAACCAGGTTTAGTGAGAGATCATATTATCAACAAACCCACTTCATCTACTCACGTACAATATCACCTCATCTGCACTACTTCTATAGAATCCCATATTTTCTCCCGTTTCACATGTTTACTGCCTTAGAGTTTCCCTGCATTGTCTGCACTCCCCCCCCTCCCCCAGACCCCATGCCTCCCACTATGCCTTTTCTCTACCTCTTGGCTAAGTTAAGTCAAAGACTTAATGATTGGCACCAGAATTATTCACAGGAAATGAAGAGAAGGGAGGAGTCAACTGACCCTTGGTGAAAAACAAAGAGCCAAAAAAGCTTAGGCAAAACAATATAATGTTTTGATTTGGGCTGATGGCATTAAGACAAAAATGATTTTATCACTTCCAAGTCCTAGAAAAGTTCAACATCTGACACATTGACAGTTGACAACTAAGGTCATTTATAAGTCAGTGCTACTTTACATAGCACATACAGACAGAAGTAGGAATCCTGATTTAGGGAATTTCAGTTTCTAACGTGAGGCCCAGCAGAGTATAATTGACACAATCTCTTTCAGAAACTATTTGAGGGTCTCTATTAAAACTGAATATAAACCTAGACCATGAAAGTAACCCCATTTTGGGGGGGTACTAGGGATTGAACTCAGGGGCACTCGACCACTGACCCACATCCCCAGCCCTATTTTGTATTTTATTTAGAGACAGGGTCTCCCTGAGTTGTTTAGTGCATTGCTTTTGCTGAGGCTGGCTTTGAACTCATGTTCCTCCTGCCTCAGCCTCCCAGGCCATTGGGATTAGCCACTGAGCCCAGCTGTAGTAACCCCATTTTGATGTACATACCCATGATAAATAAAATTTCAGTATAAAGCATGTGTAAGAATAGTAGGACACTACATAGGCAGTGAAAAAATAAACATTGCTATATATCATGCTAATGATATTTTCATGGACACATGATGAGTAAAAGAAACCAACCAAAAGCATATGGTATGATTCCATTTATACAATGTTTAAGAAGAGGCAAACATATGGTAAGGTCACAACAGTGTTTATCTTTAATGGGATCAATAACTGAGAAGGGTCCCAGGGAGACCTCTGGGTTGCTGGAAATGTAACTGGGAAATGGTGGGTAAAAAGATAAGTGCAAGAGATATTTAAATCCTTAACTGTCAAAGAACACAGAATTTGGAGAAGAATAAAATTTAGCACTGAACATAGTAGTGGGAAGCACATGTAAAAAATTCACCAAGATGTACACTCACTGGCATGCTATGCATGTTATATACCTTGTTAAAAAAATAAAATAGGAAATGGGATGAAATTACATTTTCAATGGAACAAGAAAAATGTGAAGTTCCAGGCCTCATAGCAGTGATAGTTGAGTTGGGGAGCAGGTGTCCAGCATTAGCCCACACAGTCCATCAATGGGAGTCATGAGGCTCAGTGTTGTAAGCATCACTCTGAACATTCATTCCAAAGAGTGAATTAACACAGTGTAGTTCCTGCCCTGTTGATTTTATTTCTCATTGTGATCATGTCAGTGAGGAATTCTAAATTTTCTGTGCAATATCTTATGATGAGAAGATATTTAAAACATCTGTTAATGAGTACCAAGCAACCACTATAGCCTACAAGTGCGGCAAGTTAGAGGTTGGAGAAACCCCTCTGAGCTGGGTACCCAGGCAGTTTCCTGGTGGATGTGGGAATTGAGCCTGATTCTGAAAGGCTAGGAACAGAGCAAGGGTTGCAAGTATGGTATATGCAAGAACTTCATTTCATGTTTTAGTTTGAGTGGTACAGTCTTTTAAGAGGCAATGTGACTAGGCAGATTTGTGGGTGGCCATGATCTTATATCATATATTTGCAAGTCCACAGTGCAAGGCTAATTGTGTAAATAGCATAATAACAATAAATGTTCAACGTAGTTTGGTTATTTCAATGTAATGCCAAGCCTCTGAACCTTTGCAAATGGATTCCTGATAGCTTTCTTCCATTTGCCATCTGAACTCTTGTTATTCTGCAGATATATGTAGTATGTTTTTAGATGACTGAAGGAGAACAACTGTTTTAGTCAACATTTTTGTTGATGCAACCAAAGGACCTGACAAGATTAATTTTAAGGAGGAAAAGTTTGTTGGAGCTCACAGTTTTATATTGGAGGTCTCAGGCCACCGACACCTTGCTCCATTCCTTAGGGCTCAAGGTGAGGCAGGATTTCAAGGCAGAGGAGTATAGTGAAGGGAAGTGGCTCACATGATGATCAGAAAGCAGAGAGAGCCTAGGCTCAGCTCTCCAAATATATACTCCAAAGGCAACCCCCCCCCCCCCAGTGACCCACCTCCTCCAGCTGCAATTTACAAGCATGCAGTTACCACTCAGTTAATCCCTGCTAGGGGATTGATTCACTGATTGGGTAAAAGCTCTCATAACTCAATCATTTCACCTCTAGACCTTCTTGCATTGTCTCACACATGAGCTTTTGGTGGATTCCTAATATCTAAACTATAACAACAACTTTATACAAAGACGATTAAAAACTTTAAGATCCCCCATAAATCTTAAGAGAAATGTTGTTAGAATTAGAAAAACAAAGCTACAGGTGCCAAAGCTCAAAAATGACTTGGTAGTTTGGGTTTTGTTTTGTTTTTTTTGGGGTGCCAGGGATAGAAGCCAGGATCTCATGCATGCCAGGCAAGTTCCTCTACAACTGAGGAACACTCGCAGTCCCTTAGTGGTGTTTATTATGCAAAATAGTTGTCTGATGCTAATAATTTATTTTGTAAGATCTCAACAAGTTTGAGAAACAGTTCATATGCAGCAAAATTGCTAATGTTGATATTATGCATAAGAGTGGATAGACATTTCTTTGACACCATTATTGAAATCTCTTGTGTATCCATTTGCTCAGACTTATTATATCCAATGTTAAATAACTATACTTTGTTCATGCATGTGTACTGAAAGTTTTTTGAAATACTTAATAAGTTGTTCGATTGAAGATAAACACACACAAATTGTCCTAAATTCTCCTGTGATTTTCATTTTTGGTTTTTTAAGCCAAAAATAAATCATCTTTTGTGATTCATTTTTGGCTTAAAAAAACGTGATTATATAATTTTTACTCTTAGCATAAATTTGCTAGAAATGAATAAGCTTAAGTTGTTGTGATTTTTTATTTCTTGTTATGATTTCTGCCTAATTTGGTCTTGAGATCTCTCTGCCAAGAGTAGCCATGAGCCACAACAGCCACTGTTTGGAAGAGACCTGACCTGGGGAGAAAGATGTAGGGAGTAAGTTAGACATGGGTATGTCAGTTAAATGAGACAATAATGAAGAGGTGAAACAAATACATGAAACAGAAGAAACCTATTACACATCCCAGAGAGTTTAGGGATGATAATAGAGGGTGCCTGATAAGAAGTTTGGAGGAGCTCAACCAACATATAAGAGCAAATAAGAGAGGACCTATCTGTGCCTTAATTAAGGTTCATGGGCCTTATCACTTAGGTATTCCTGCAGGGGTTGTGAATTGTCTGGTTTAAAGAAATGGGGGAGGGGTTTACTTATAATGTTCTGGTGTTGACCATTAAGTTTTATCATGGTTAGCAGCTGTGTGTTAGGTTTGGGACCAGTGAGATGAGGAACAAGTGGGCTGTATCTCAACCACATGGGGAGGGGATGATTTAACTAGGTTATAAGGGACTGGATTTCAAACAATTTATGACAGACTTGAAAATGGATGATCATAAAGTACATTGTTAAAAACTCTTCGGTAGCAATGTTAAATTAATTTATGACAAAAGTTTAGCCTTAGTATTAACAGAATTATTAAGGATAGAAATTTTATTGCAAACTTGGACACATGATGTGTTTTAGCAGAAACAGAGAGCCATGATCATGTATAAGTACGTGGTTTTAAATATGTAAAAGTACACATAGAAATTGATATAAATTTGTGTAGATGCAAATATTCATGTACCTGTTTCTTACTCTGTCCACTTAGAGGGCCTAGAATCAATGACATACCAGTAGTAATGACCATAACCAGCATTAGGATCTTAGTTTTCAAATATTATTCTTCACTAAAAGAAACCCTAGATTCTCCAAGAAATTCATGTTTTGAATGCTGGAGCAAAGAAGATACAAAAAGAGCCTAAAACACATTCTTGTACCAAAAAGTAAGGAATTGCACAAGGAATTATGACAGCAGTTTCAAAGGACAAATGAGCCTACCTGAAGACATGCATACTGGCCAAATCAGGAATAATTAAAGAATAAAAATGGATAATAGCAATAAGTGATTATAACCCACTAAATAAAATAAAAATCCATAAGTCTATACTGCTAAATAGTCAGATATATAAATTGGAAAGTGAAAAAATTCTTCCATAGAGTAGGAAGCTACCTAAAACAATTGTAGAAGGAGCTGAAGGTAGTGGCTTGCTTCTGTAGTCCCAGCACTTGGAAGGCTGGGGTGGAGGATCTCTCAACTGCAGGGTTTGAGACCAGCCCAGGAAACACACTGAGACCCCATCTCAATAATGACAACAAAACATTTGGGCTGGGGATGTGGCTCAGTGCTAGAATTCTTGCCTAATATGGATTTGATTCTCTGCACTGGGAAAAAAAAATCACCATTTGGCAAGAATCATCAATAGACGCCAACCTAATAAGTAAAAAGATTTTGGGTAATATACATCCATAGTCTCAGATACCTCCCCATTAAGTGTTTATTAGTTTCAAACATAAAAATAATGGTAATAAATAGAAAAGAAACTTGGAAGTCACCACCTTAGCCAAGTGATCGAGGTTAACAAGAATAGTAATGGAACAAATCAACATCCTGTGTCTGCTATGAGATACAGGAGAAGAAAATAACATGTCTGATGATCCTGTCCCAAATACATACTTGAATCTGATGATGAAAACATCAGACAAATCTAAATTGAAAGAAATTCTACATAATAACTGTCCTCTACTGTTTAACAGTGTCAATGTTATGAACATTTAAAAAATTCTAAAGAGCTGTTCCAGGTTAAAGGAGACTAAAGAGGGGACTATTGAATGCAGTGTCTAATATGGGAGTTTCTTTTGATATAAAGAACATATTGAGCTGGGCACAGTGGCATATGCCTGTAATCCCATAGGCTCAGGAGGCTGAGGCAGGAGGATCGTGAGTTCAAAGCCAGCCTCAGCAAAAGCAAGGTACTAAGCAACTTAGTGAGACCCTGTCTCTAAATAAAATACAAAATAGGGCTGGGGATGTGGCTCAGTGGTTGAGTGCCCCTGAGTTCAATCCCCAGTACCCATGCCCCCCACCAGAAAAAAGAACATTGAGACCTATATAAGGTCTGTAGGTTAGATAACAGTATTGTAGCAACATTGATTTTTTTTTTATTGATTGTTCAAAACATTACAGAGCTCATGATATATCCTCTTTCATACATTAGACTCAATTGGGTTTTGAACTCCCATTTTTACCCCCAGATACAGATTGCAGAATCACAACTGTTACATACTCACAATATTACATAATGGCATATTAGTGACTGTTGTATTCTGCTTCCTTTCCTATCCCACCTCCCTTCCCCTCCCCTCCTATCTTCCCTCTCTACCTCCTCTGTTGTTGTTCAATTCTCTCCCCCTTTTCCCCCCCTCCCCCTTGACCTCATAACCTCTTATAATTTTGTGTATCATTGAAGGTCTCCTACCATTTCCATATGCTTTCCCTTCTCTCTCCCTTTTTCTCCCCCCATTCGTCTTTGTTTACTATTAGTCTTTTCCTCATGCTCTTCCTTCCTGTTCTGTTCTTAGTTGCTCTCTTTATATCAGAGAAGACATTTGGCATTTGTTTTTTAGGGCTTGGCTAGCTTCACTTAGCATAATCTGCTCTAATGCCATCCATTTCCCTGAAAATTCTATGATTTTGTCATTTCTTAGTGCTGCATAATACTCCATTGTGTATAGATGCCACATTTTTTTTATCCATTCATCTATTGAAGGGCATCTAGGTTGGTTCCACAGTCTAGCTATTGTGAATTGTGCCGCTATAATCATTGATGTGGCCGTATCCCTATAGTGCGCTCTTTTAAGGTCCTCAGGGAATAGTTCGAGAAGGGTGATAGCTGGGTCGAATGGTGGATCCATTCCCAGCTTACCCAGGAATCTCCATACTGCTTTCCAAATTGGCCTCACCATTTTGCAGCCCCACCAGCAGTGTACAAGTGTACCCTTTTCCCCACATCCCCGCCAACACTTATTGTTGTTTGACTTCATAATGGCTGCCAATCTTACTGGAGTGAGATGGTATCTTAGGGTGGTTTTGATTTGTATTTCTCTGATTGCTAGAGATGGTGAGCATTTTTTCATGTACTTGTTGATTGATTGTATGTCCTCCTCTGAGAAGTGTCTGTTCAGGTCCTTGGCCCATTTGTTGATTGGGTTGTTTGTTATCTTATTGTTTAATTTTTTGAGTTCTTTGTACATTCTGGATATTAGGGCTCTATCTGAGGTGTGAGGGGTAAAAATTTGTTCCCATGATGTAGGCTCTCTGTTTACCTCTCTTATTGTTTCTCTTGCTGAGAAAAAACTTTTTAGTTTAAGTAAGTCCCATTTGTTTATTCTTGTTATTAACTCTTGGGCTATGGGCGTCCTATTAAGGAATTTGGAGCCTGACCCCACTATATGTAGATCGGAGCCAACTTTTTCTTCTATCTGACGCACCGTCTCTGATTTGATATCTAGCTCCTTGATCCATTTTGAGTTAACTTTTGTGGATGGCGAGAGAAAGGGATTCAATTTCATTTTGTTGCATATGGATTTCCAATTTTCCCAGCACCATTTGTTGAAGATGCTATCCTTCCTCCATTGCATGTTTTTAGCTCCTTTATCAAATATAAGATAGTTGTAACTTTGTGGATTAGTCTCTGTGTCCTCTGTTCTGTACCATTGGTCCACCTGCCTGTTTTGGTACCAGTACCATGCTGTTTTTGTTACTATTGCTTTGTAGTACAGTTTGAACTCTGGTATCACTATACCTCCAGATTCATTCTTCCTGCTTAGAATTGCTTTTGCTATTCTGGGTCTTTTGTCTTTCCATATGAATCTCATGATTGCTTTATCTATTTCAACAAGAAATGCCGTTGGGATTTTGATTGGCATCGCATTAAACCTGTAGAGAACTTTGGGTAATATCGCCATTTTGATGATGTTAGTTCTGCCTATCCATGAACAGGGTACATTTTTCCATCTTCTGAGATCTTCTTCTATCTCTCTCTTTAGGGTTCTGTAGTTTTCATTGTATAGATCTTTCACCTCTTTTGTTAGGTTGATTCCCAAGTATCTTATTTTTTTGGAGGATATTGTGAATGGAGTGGTTTTCCTTATTTCCATTTCAGAGGTTTTGTTGCTGATATACAGGAATGCCTTTGATTTATGCGTGTTGATTTTACATCCTGCCACTTTGCTGAATTCATTTATTAACTCTAGCAGCTTCTTTGTAGACCCTTTGGGTCTGTTAGGTATATTATCATGTCATCCGCAAATAGCGATAATTTAATTTCTTCTTTTCCTATTTTTATGCCTTTAATTTCTTTCATCTGTCTAATTGCTCTGGCCAGTGTTTTGAGAACTATATTGAATAGAAGTGGTGACAGAGGGCATCCCTGTCTTGTTCCAGATTTTAGAGGGAATGCCTTTAACTTTTGTCCATTCAGAATGATGCTAGCCTGAGGTTTAGCATATATAGCTTTTACAATGTTGAGGTAAGTTCCTGTTATCCCTAATTTTTCTAGTGTTTTGAACATAAAGGGATGCTGTACTTTGTCAAATGCTTTTTCTGCATCTATCGAGATGATCATATGGTTCTTGTCTTTAAGTCTGTTGATGTGGTGAATAGCATTTATTGATTTCCGTATATTGAACCATCCTTGCATCCCAGGGATGACTCCTACTTGATCATGGTGCACAAGTTTTTTGATACGTTTTTGTATTTGATTCGCCAGAATTTTATTGAGAATTTTTGCATCCAAGTTCATTAGAGATATTGGTCTGTAGTTTTCTTTCTTTCTTTGAAGTGGTCTAGTTTTGGGATCAGAGTGATGTTGGCCTCATAGAATGAATTTGGAAGAGCTCCTTCTTTTTCTATTTCTTGAAATAACTTGAAAAGTATTGGTATTAATTCTTCTTTGAAGGTTTTGTAGAACTCCGCTGTATACCCATCCGGTCCTGGGCTTTTCTTGGTTGGTAGTCTTTTGATGGCTTCTTCTATTTCTTCCTTTGTTATTGGTCTGTTTAAATTGTGTGTGTCTTCCTGTCTCAATCTGGGCAGATCATATGCCTTAAGAAATTTATCGATATCTTCACTATCTTCTATTTTATTGGAATATAGGGTTTCAAAATACTTTCTAATTATCTTCTGTATTTCTGTAGTGTCTGTTGTGATATTGCCTTTTTCATCACGTATGTTGGTAATTTGAGTTCTCTCTCTTTTTCTCTTCGTTAGCATGGCTACATTGATTTTTTATATAATTGCACTATGGAAAAGAATGAACTTATTTTTAGAAAACACAATGGTGCATTTAGTTATAAAAGGGAGGGAAAATTCAAAGGGAGGGAAAATTGACACAGAAAGAAGGAAAAAAAAAGGATAAAGTAAATGCAGTAAGATGTTAACATCGGGGATTTGAATGAAAGGTACGTAGGAATTCTTTGTACTATCTTGCAATTTCTGTATGACTGAAATTATGTCGGAATATAGAAAAAGTAAACAATTTAGTAATTTAGATCCTACACACACACACACACACCACTTACATTTTTAAAATTACCATTTCATTGCATTTTATTCCCCTTTGGCTTTTGCTTCCTGGTTTTGAATAAACTGTGTTACTGCTTCAAGAATTCTTAAGCTTATTTTTACTGTGCTTGTAAATCTCTTGTCCTGTTGTTAAGGTTTAGATCTGAATTATGTTTATTAATTATGTTCATGAATTATGTTTATTAATTTGGTCTCCAATGCAGCAGTATCCCCAAAAGTTTTGAAGGTTTGGTCCCCAATGCAGCAGTATTCAGAGGTAGGACTTTTAGGAATTGACTGTATCATCAGGGTGCTAACTCTATCAATGTATTAATCCATTGATGATTTCATAGCTGAATTGACTATTAGAATGTGGGCCTACTTAAAGAAGTAGGTCACTGAGGGCATGCCTTTGAAGGGTAATTTTGTCCCTGGACCCTTTCTCTTTGTCTGCTTTCTGGCTACCATGAGGTGAGCAGCTTTATTCCACTATCCCTCCCCACTATGATACTATGCCTCTTCACAGGCCCGTAGCCAACCATGAAGTGAAACCCATGAAACTGAGCCAAAATAAATCTTTATTCCTTTAAGTTGTGCATGTCAGGCATTTTGTCACAGTCCTCTAAACAACAACTTCTTCTTCTTCTTCTTCTTCTTCTTCTTCTTCTTCTTCTTCTTCTTCTTCTTCTTCTTCTTCTTCTTCTTTTAATCATAGCTCACAAGCATGACGAAATAACAGTTCTCTATGTGTTCAGTTAATTTTTTTAAACCCAACTCTTCTCAAAAATGGGTATTTCCTTTAGCTTTACTAAAATCAGAAAATAAGAATATGTAATTGGTCATACCCGCATTTTTGCTTCTTTGCAGATAGGAAGCAGATGTCAGTGTTCTACTTCAGTAACTACATTTAATCAGGTTAATAATTTTCTATTATTTTATGACAAGAACTTTTATCTTCATTTCATGAAAGTAAATTTTATATATACAATCATTAAATATTTTTATTTCATGTATCAATCTATAAAATGTACTTAACCAACTGCATATATGAAAAATACTTTTTGTGCTTTAAAAATATCAGATCCTATACTACTGCACTAGTCCAGAACTATATGACAAGCTCTTCAGATGAAAAATCAGGACCCATTTTGTTTTAGAGAACTTCAAACTGTATATATTGTCTATAGGATATATGTAATAAAGAATTTTGATGAGAGGCTGAGAGAATAGCTCAGTGTTGGAGCACTTGAATAGTGTGCTGAAGACCCTAGGTTTAATCTCCAGGACACACACACACACAAAAAAACAAAACAACAACAACAAAAAAAACCCCTTTTTTTTTTACTTCATCTGAATTTTTAAGTAGATGATGATTCAGATTGTATTATAGTAATAATTATGCAAAGAGAATATACCTCATTCAGACAAATGAAAGCTGGAGTTTCAGACAAATCCACGAACCGCTCATCTTGAATGTTAATTGTGGGCACTATGGCATAGGTGAGGTCTTTTTGAACTTTCTCATCCTCTTCTTCCTCTTCCTCTTCCTCTTCCTCTTCTTTTTCTGTGTCTGAGGAACTATCTCCCATTTTCTCAACTCTGAAATAAAATCATTCTATATTCAGTTATTTATAAGTTTCTTTACTTATTAAGTAAAATTAATGAAAAATAGTAAAATTAGCTAAACTCAAGTGGAACAAGCTTTCTTTAAACTTCATTTTAATTATATGAAGTAATGGAATAAGCTGGTCTTTAATGAAACTGCAAATCAGAAAAGCTAGCTGTAATCTTGTGACTATAAAAGGCTGCTCTGTTACAAAGATTCTTTTTCTTTATTCTTTTTTTTTTTCCTACAGTGCTAGATAGAGATTGAACTCAGGGCTTTGAACATGCTAATACTCTACCACTGAGCTGTGCTCCCAACCTCAGATATGTCCTATTATTATAGTAAAATCCATAATTCTAATTTTTTAAAATCAGCTGTTGTCACATTGATTGAAAAATAAAATATATAACTAAAACATAAGCTCCATGAGGGAAGAAACTAGGTTTCTGAGTTTACTGAACACTCAGTTACTATTATTAAATGAATAAATAGATATAACCTTTACCCTTAAAACAGAATACAAAATTAATTCCAATTATTTTGAAAAAATATAAACCAATAGACAGGCTGAGATGTGGGAATGAGAACGTTGAGGCTAGGCAGAAACAGGCTCTAGAGCCACGTCTAGGAAAGGAAGGAAGAGAGCCAATCCCATTCAACAATATTTGTACTGGTGGCAGGGCTGGTGGGTATCTGATGTCAGGCAGTAGACTCTCTGCTCCACATTTAAGCATAAAAACAAAAGGATTCCAATAAGAATGCAAGTCCATTCTAGCCTAGACATTCTTGAAACATGTTGGCAGGGACCTTTCCAGCTATCCCATTGGGTTAATTACATTTTACTTTCTGATACCACTATAATCACCTGTGCACACTTTTGTGGCCACCCTTAAAGTACTGTATTATAATCTACTATTTTTCATTTGTCTTTCTAAATGAATTATATTTATTTTTCCTTGGAGCTTCAACACCTGGCAAATAACACACAGGAATGTGTGCAAAAAACACATTGATGGGACAAACAAGGTTGGCTACTCTTCCGATGACCAAATAATATAGCCAACTGCAAAAAATTTCCTTGATTTTTAAGAAATAAAATGCTAAACCAATGAAGTAACAATGATTGCTTCAGTTTATTAGAAAGTTAGTCCAAAAGTAAAGTTTCAGAGGAGCAAAACTGAAGTTCTTGTATGATTGCTGTGCTCAATTGCTATTGACAGCTTTGAAAATTTTCCTTCCCCAAATAATATTGGCAGGCTACTTTCATAATTTGCAGGGCCCAGGGCAAAAAAGGAATTATGGGGCTCCCTGATAAAAAGCAAGGGGAATGTAATATGAAAATTACCAAAATGTAAAATTTTCCTTTAAAAATATTACCCATGAAATGTAATAGGGGTGCTAGTGAGACACAACAACCCAAACTTACAAATCAGCAGAAAACATTTTTGGTGTCATAATTTTCTATAATAAAATGAATAATAATGATATTTTGATTAATCATAAGATTTTTCTGGCTCACTTTTCTGAAAATTCATTTAGTATTTCCCCATTAATACTTTTTGCAACTTCATTTTCAGTTGACCTAATTGAAGGTGATGTCAGTTGCTCTTGGGAAATACAAGATAACCAACAATTTTTTGGCAATTTTTAATTTTTTTTCTTTCTCTTTTTTTAAATTTTTTCTTATTGGTTATTCACAACATTACAAAGCTCTTGACATATCATATTTCATACATTAGATTAAAGTGGGTTATGAACCCCCAATTTTACCCCAAATGCAGATTGCAGAATCACGTCGGTTACACATCCACAATTTTACATAATGCCCTATTAGTAATTGTTGTATTCTGCTACTTTTCCTATCCCCTACTATCCCCCCCTCCCCTCCCATCTTCTCTCTCTACCCCATCTACTGTAATTCATTTCTCTCCTTGTTTATTTTCCCATTCCCCTCACAACCTCTTATATGTAATTTTGTATAGCAATGAGGGTCTCCCTTCATTTCCATGCAATTTCCCTTTTCTCTCCCTTTGCCTCCCATCTCATGTCTCCGTTTAATGTTAATCTTTTCTTCCTGCTCTTCCTCCCTGCTCTGTTCATAGTTGCTCTCATTATATCAAAGAAGACATTTGGTATTTGTTTTTTAGGGATTGGCTAGCTTCACTAAGCATAATCTGCTCTAGTGCCATCCATTTCCCTGCACATTCTATGATTTTGTCATTTTTTATTGCTGCATAGTACTCCATTGTGTATAGATGCCACACTTTTTTATCCATTCATCTATTGAAGGGCATCTGGGTTGGTTCCACAGTCTAGCTATTGTGAATTGTGCTGCTATGAACATCGATGTGGCAGTATCCCTGTAGCATGCTCTTTTAAGGTCTGCAGGGAATAGTCCGAGAAGGGCAATAGCAGGGTCAAATGGTGGTTCCATTCCCAGCTTTCCCAGGAATCTCCAAACTGCTTTCCAAATTGGCTGCACCAATTTGCAGTCCCACCAGCAATGTACAAGTGTACCCTTTTCTCCACATCCTCGCCAGCACTTGTTGTTGTTTGACTTCATAGTGGCTGCCAATCTTACTGGAGTGAGATGGTATCTTAAGGTGGTTTTGATTTGCATTTCTCTGACTGCTAGAGATGGTGAGCATTTTTTCATGTACTTGTTGATTGATTGTATGTCCTCCTCTGGGAAGTGTCTGTTCAGGTCCTTGGCCCATTTGTTGATTGGGTTATTTGTTATCTTATTGTCTAATTTTTTGAGTTCTTTGTATACTCTGGATATTAGGGCTCTATCTGAAGTGTGAGGAGTAAAAATTTGTTCCCAAGATGTAGGCTCCCTATTTACCTCTCTTATTGTTTCTCTTGCTGAGAAAAAAACTTTTTAGTTTGAGTAAGTCCCATTTGTTGATTCTTGTTATTAACTCTTGTGCTATGGGTGTCCTATTAAGGAATTTGGAGCCTGACCCCACTATATGTAGATCGGAGCCAACTTTTTCTTCTATCAGACGCAGAGTCTCTGATTTGATATCAAGCTCCTTGATCCATTTTGAGTTAACTTTTGTGCATGGCGAGAGAAAGGGATTCAGTTTCATTTTGTTGCATATGGATTTCCAGTTTTCCCAACACCATTTGTTGAAGATGCTATCCTTCCTCCATTGCATGCTTTTAGCCCCTTTATCAAATATAAGATAGTTGTAACTTTGTGGATTAGTCTCTGTGTCCTCTATTCTATACCATTGATCCACCCGCCTGTTTTGGTACCAGTACCATGCTCTTTTTGTCACTATTGCTCTGTAATATAGTTTGAAATCTGGTATCGCTATACCGCCTGATTCACACTTCCTGTTTAGAATTGCTTTTGCTATTCTGGGTCTTTTATTTTTCCATATGAATTTCATAATTGCTTTATCTATTTCTACAAGAAATGCCATTGGGATTTTGATTGGCATTGCATTAAACCTGTAGAGAACTTTTGGTAATATCGCCATTTTGATAATGTTAGTTCTGCCTATCCATGAACAGGGTATATTTTTCCATCTTCTAAGATCTTCTTCTACTTCTCTCTTTAGGGTTCTATAGTTTTCATGGTATAAATCTTTCACGTCTTTTGTTAGGTTGAATCCCAAGTATTTTATTTTTTTTGAGGATATTGTGAATGGAGTGTTTTTCCTCATTTCCATTTCAGAAGTTTTGTCGCTGATATACAGAAATGCCTTTGATTTATGCGTGTTGATTTTATATCCTGCCACTTTGCTGAATTCAGTTATTAGTTCTAGTAGTTTCTTTGTAGAACCTTTTGGGTCTTCTAGGTATAGAATCATGTCATCTGCAAATAGTGATAATTTAAGTTCATCTTTTCCTATTTTTATGCCTTTAATTTCTTTCGCTGTCTAATTGCTCTGGCCAGTGTTTCGAGAACTATATTGAATAGAAGTGGTGATAGAGGGCATCCCTGTCTTGTTCCAGATTTTAGAGGGAATGCCTTTAACTTTTGTCCATTCAGAATGATGCTAGCCTGAGGCTTAGCATAGATAGCTTTTACAATGTCAAGGTAAGTTCCTGTTATCCCTAGTTTTTCTAGTGTTTTGAACATAAAGGGATGCTCTACTTTGTCGAATTCTTTCTCTGCGTCTATCGAGATGATCATATGGTTCTTGTCTTTAAGTCTATTGATGTGGTGAATAACATTTATTGATTTCTGTATATTGAACCATCCTTGCATCCCAGGGATGAATCCTACTTGATCATGGTGCACAATTTTTTTGATATGTTTTTGTATTCGATTTGCCAGAATTTTATTGAGGATTTTTGCATCTAGGTTCATTAGAGATATTGGTCTGTAGTTTTCTTTCTTTGAGGTTTCTTTGTCTGGTTTCGGAATCAGGGTGATGTTGGCCTCATAGAATGAATTTGGAAGAGCTCCCTCTTTTTCGATTTCTTGAAATAACTTGAAAAGTATTGGTATTAATTCTTCTTTGAAGGTTTTGTAAAACTCCGCTGTATACCCATCCGGTCCTGGGCTTTTCTTGGTTGGTAGTCTTTTGATGGCTTCTTCAATTTCATCCATTGATATTGGTCTGTTCAAATTCTGTGTATCCTCCTGACTCAGTCTGGGCAAATCATATGACTTAAGAAATTTATCGATGTCTTCACTATCTTCTATTTTATTGGACTATAGGGTTTCAAAATACTTTCTACTTGTCTTCTGTATTTCTGTAGCATCTGTTGTGATATTGCCTTTTTCATCCCGTATGTTAGTAATTTGAGTTCTCTCTCTTCTTCTCTTCGTTAGCATGGCTAAAGGTCTGTCGATCTTATTTATTTTTTCAAAGAACCAACTTTTAGTTTTGTTAATTTTTTCAATAGTTTCTTTTGTTTCAATTTCATTGATTTCCGCTCTGATTTTAATTATTTCTTGCCTTCTGCTACATTTGCTGTTGTTTTGCTCTTCCTTTTCTAGGGCTTTGAGATGAAGTGTGAGCTCATTTATTTGTTGGTTTTTTCTTTTTTTGAGGAATGACCACCAGGCGATGAATTTTCCTCTTAAAACTGCTTTCGTTGTGTCCCATAGATTCCGATATGTTGTGTCTGTATTTTCATTTATCTCTAAGAATTTTTTGATTTCCTCCTTTATGTCTTCTGTAACCCATTGATCATTCAGTAACATATTGTTCATTTTCCATGTGATGTAGGATTTCTCCTTCCTTCTTTTATCATTGATTTCCAGTTTCATTCCATTATGATCAGATAAAATGCATGGTATTATCTTCACCCCTTTATATTTCCTGAGGGTTGCCCTATGGCATAATACATGGTGTATTTTTGAGAAGGATCTATGTGCTGCTGAGAAAAAAGTATATCCATTTGATGGTGGTTGATATATTCTATATATGTCAGTTAAGTCTAGGTTATTGATTGTGATATTGAGTTCTATAGTTTCTTTATTCAACTTTTGTTTGGAGGATCTGTCCAATGGTGAGAGAGGTGTCTTGAAGTCACCCATAATTATTGTGTTGTGGTCTATTTGATTATTGAACTTGAGGAGAATTTGTTTTATGAATGTCGCAGCACCATTATTTGGTGCATAAATATTGATAATTGTTATGTCTTGTTGGTGAATGGTTCCTTTTAACAGTATATAATGACCTTCTTTATCCCTTTTGATTAACTTAGTCTTGAAGTCGATTTTATTCGATGTGAGGTTGGCCACCCCTGCTTGCTTACGAGGACCGTGTGCGTGGTATATTTTTTCCCATCCTTTTACCTTCAGCCTGTGTATGTCTTTTCCAATCAGATGTGTCTCCTGGAGGCAGCATATTGTTGGATTTGTTTTTTTAATCCATGATACCAGCCTATGTCGCTTTATTGGAGAGTTTAAGCCATTAACATTCAGAGTTACTATTGATATATGGTTTGTACTTCCATCCATGTTTGATTATTTATCCTTTTTTAAAAAAATTTAGTTTGTTTCTCCATGATTATCTTTCCCCTCGCCCTCTGTCTTTACTGAGGCACTTCCCACTGATGGTTTTGGTTATTGTTTTTCATTTCTTCCTCGTGTAGTGTTTTGCTCAAAATGCTTTGCAATGCTGGTTTTCTGGCTGCAAATTCTTTTAACTTTTGTTTATCATGAAAGATTTTTATTTTGTTGTCATACCTGAAGCT
Organism: Spermophilus citellus; assembly: GCF_964194105.1. Lineage (NCBI taxonomy): Eukaryota > Metazoa > Chordata > Mammalia > Rodentia > Sciuridae > Spermophilus > Spermophilus citellus. Next base: position 172,170,262 of record NC_138184.1, read on the forward strand.
TAATTTTGCTGGATACAGAATTCTTGGTTGGCATCCATTGTCTTTCAGTGTTTGAAATACATTGTTCCATGACCTTCTTGCTTTCAGTGTCTGTGATGAAAAATCCATTGTTAACCTTATTGGTTTACCCCTGAATGTAATCTGTCTCCTTTCTCTTGTAGCTTTTAATATTTTCTCTTTGTTCTGTATATTGGATATCTTCATAACAATGTGTCTTGGCGTTGGTCTACTGTGATTTTGTGTGCTCGGTGTCCTGTATGCATCTTCAATTTGTATATCTGTTTCCTTTTTTATTTCTGGAAAGTTTTCTGTAATTATTTCATTCAGCAGGTTACTCATTCCCTTGGTTTGAATCTCTATACCTTCTTCTATCCCGATGACTCGTAAGTTTGGTTTTTTATGTTATCCCATAACTCTTGGATGTTTTTCTCATGATTTTTTACCAGCCTTTCTGAGTTGGCTAGACTCTTTTCAAGATGATATATTTTGTCTTCATTATCTGACGTTCTGGCTTCTACTTGCTCCACTCTGTTAGTGATACTCTCAATTGAGTTTTTAATTTGGTTTATCGTTTCCTTCATTTCTAGAATTATTGTTTGATTATTTTTTATAATCTCTATTTCCTGATAAAGATGCTTAACTTCTTCTTTTATCTGTTTATGTAATTCATTCTCAATGTGTTCTTTCGCTGCTTGAATTTGCTGTCTTGTATCCTCTTTAAGGTTCCATTCCATCTGTCTAAGGTGTTCCTTGAGTTCTTTATATGACCATTTTTCTGATGACTCTAGGTCCTCCTGAATATTTAGGTTGTCCTGCATTGTTTGTACTCCTTTTCTTCCTTGCTTTTTGAAGCTGCTCATGTTACTTATTGTTCTGTTTGACTGCTGAGTTACTGTTTACTCCTATAAATTTATTTGATGCTTGGGAGGAAAGGTATTAGAAGGGAAAGGAAGAAGTCACTAAAGAGAATGAGAGTAAGCAGGTAGAATTCAAGGAAGGGGGGATAAGATAATTGAAAAGAAATGAAAAGACAAAAGAAGAAAAAAATAGGATATAAAAAAAGAAAAAAAATTTTAAAAAAATTAAAATTAAAATTAGAAGGAAAAAAATTTTAAAAAAATTGTAAAAAAAAATTTAAAAACACAACAAGAAAGAAAAATGAAAATGAAAGAAAAACCCAAACCAAAAAAAAAAAAAAGAAAAAAGAAAAAAAAAACTAATAAATGCAGTCTTAGAGTTTGATTAACTTCTCTTTCAGTAGGTGGCGCTGTGCCCACCATGCCAAGTTTCTCCTGTCAATACGCGTGAACCAATCACTGTGTAGCAGCTCCTCCCAGACTGGGCGAGTCTCCAATCCTGAGTGCCTAGGGCCTCCTCTTGTGTCTAGTCACTTCCCACTTTTCCTCTAGCCAGGCCCCTCTCACGGGTGCCGCTCACCACAATACTGGCTACACACCAGGTCTGCTGCTCCCGGGAGCCCTGTTTTCATGAACGACTGGACATACTCTTCCAGTTTGCCATTCCCTCAGACCCTAAGTTTGTAGAGCTTGGGGCTGAGAATCCTCAGCGAATTTTACTTGCCCTCCGGTAGCCACACCCCCGGTAGCTGGTGCAAGAGACCTCAGCTGTCAGCCCTGGTGGGAGCGGTAGTTCTGCGCTGCGGGTCCCGCGCCACTTCTGATTCCCTGGGTCTGGCTATCGTGCTCACGGGAGAGCTGGCAGGGGCCCTTACAGGAGAGCCGGGAGGGGCCCTTAAGGTTTCCCCGATGTGTGGAGAGGGAAGGCTAGGGAATTACACACCCGTAGCCGCAGGTTTCAATGAAGTTATCTCCTCCGCCGCAGTCTGATGACGTCAGATCTCTGCCATGGTGGTATCTCTTGCAAATGGCGACAGTTCGTTTCCCTTTGCCGGCCGACCAATGCAACAGGTGGGTCCTTACTGTCTCTCCCAAGCCCCGTTTCAAACCTGTGGTCACTACCTATGAAGGCTCGGTAGGCATTTACCTCCGTAGGATCAGAAGGGCTGACCAGTTGTTTCAGCCGGATGGATTAGTGCTGAGTCACAGCTGTTTGTCTGCGGGAAGCAGGCGAACGGGAGCTTGAATGCAGCCGATCCAGGCTCAGTGTGTGTTCTGAGAGGCCCAGACTGTTTGCCCCAGATCCACGTCAGCTCAGCATTGCCTAGTGATCCTGAGCAAACAGATTTAGGTTGTTTAAGACTCCCTATGCCTGCACAGCTGACAAGGTCAGAGACTTGATCTCTCTGCGCCCGCCGCCATGTTGGAATCTCCCTGCAATTTTTAATTTTGAAAAGACTTTTCCTTGCAGATGCATCTGTTGCTGGAATTATTAAGAGAATTTACAGGCTGTGACAGTATTTGGATAAATTTCTAATAATCATTTCAAAATTCATAACACTTAGAGCTGTTAAGTCCCATAGAAAAATTTTTCTAAAATACGAGTCAGTTTCATGTGTGAACTTCTTTTTAAATGTAAATTTATTCAGTATTCATTTTAATGTTTCCTGTGACATCCCATGTAACTTGTGGAGGCTATGCAAGAATCTATATATGGCTTTATGCTTAGTATCTACACCAAAACGCTCCCTATGCATTCTATTGGTATATATTCAATGACAAAGTAAAAATAAAATTCTTGGTTTAGTCAAAGCTTCACATGAAAAGTGTTTCTTTCTTTCTTTCTTTCTTTTTTTTTTTTGTCAAATGCAATGCCATTTAAATTTCATTTTTATTTCTAAGCATGGATACATGGATATTTGATTTGTAATGCTGTAGCCGTTTTCAAAACTGATGATTTTTAAACTATGATGAATTCTTAGGAACTCCCTGATATGCTTTATTGCATCCTCCATGTGTTTGCTTTTATTTTGTGATAATTTACTAAAAAATATTCTGCCTGTGTGCCAGCAGTTCCTGTCCTTAATGTGCAATGCCACATGGACAAGTTCTGGGAACCTGTCTCCCACGTTGGGTCCCAGAGCTGTCCTCAGAAAAAGCATGAACATGATGGTTGGAGCTTCCTCTACTACTTCTGCTGACACTGGTGCCATTACTGTCATCATTGCCACTAATTTGGACCCAGCCATTTCCAGTTTTTTGCTATTATAAAAGTGTTGCAAAGTACATCTATTTACCTTAAAATGCATTTTAAAGTCTCCTGGAACCTTGATAATTAAAATTAACTTTGAAAGCCAAGGTTGAGGTAATCAAAGCACTGTACCTTTAAATATGGTACAGCTTACCTGGCCAACAAAATATGGTTACTATATTGAATTTGGACAAATTTCTAAATTTGCTGAAGTTTTCAATTTCTATTATCTTGAGACATTCTAAATATTTAGAACAGGTATAGCATTTTACATAGTGAAACAACTAAAAGACACTTTAACATGGTTCTGATAGACATTATCAGACAAACTTCGGCCCTTAGAATAAAATATTTAGGCATAAATTTAACCAAAGACATGAAAGGGCTGTACATTGAGAACTATTTTTAAAAAACAGTGATGAAAGAAATTATGAAAACATAAATAAAAAGAAAGAAATCTCATGTTCATGGATCACAAGAATTAATAGTTAAAGTATCCACATTAACCAAAGTAATCTACAGATTCAGTGCAATCCCTGTCAAAATTCCAATGCACTTTTTCCAAAAAATAGAAGAAAAATCCTAAAATTCTTATGGAATCATAAAAGATCCTGACTAACCAAAGCAACCCTGAGCAAGAAGAAAAAAGCTGGAAGCATCATACTTCCCGATTTCAAATTACAGTACAAATCTATAGCAATCAAAATAATATGGTAGTGGCATTAAAAAATAGATCATAACTACTATAATGCACTTAGGCATAAATTTAAACATTTAAATATTAAAAACATTTTTAACATAGACCAATGGAACAGAACAAAGAGCTCAGAGATGAACCTATGTATATATAGGCAACCAATATTCAAGAAGGACACCAAGATTTCAAAATGACAAAGGAGAATCTCATCAATCAATTGTGTTGGGGAAACTGGATATCCATGTGCCAGAGAATAAAACTATACCACTATCTATACTATTAATAAAAATTAACTCAAATGGATTAAATTTTTTAAAGAATTGGAAAAAAACACAGAGGACAGCAGCAACAACAAAACGGATTAAATATTTAAGATCTGAAACTATAGAGCTCCTAGAAGACAACATAGGGGAAGAGTTCCTTGATGTTGGTCTTGGCAATGAGTTTTTGGATAGGACACCAAAGCACAAGCAACAACAGAAAAAAACAAACAAGTGGGATTACATCAGACTAAAAAGTTTCTGCACCGCAAAGGAAATAACCAATAAAATGAAATGGCAACTTGTGAAATGAGAAAAGATTTGCAAACCATATATCCAATAAGGCATTAATATCCAAAATATACCAGGAATTTATAAAACTGAACAGCAAAACAGAGAAAAGCAAAAGCAAAATGTGATTGAAAAACTAGACAGAGGATCTGAACAGATATTTTTTTCAAGATGTAGACATGGTCAATGGATACAAGAACAGATGCTCAACATCACAAGTTATTTTGGAAATGAAAACCACAATGAGTTATAGACTCACATCTATTAGGATGGCTACTTAATACAATACAAAAACAAAAGATAAGTATTGAAGATGATATGTAAGAAAGGGGATTCTTGTACACTGTTGGTAGCAATGTAAATCGGTGAAGATGTTATGGAAAACAGTATGGAGGCGTCTCAAAAAAATTAAAAATGAAAGTGCTTTATTATCCAGAAATATTACTTCTGGGTACACAGCCAAAAGAATTGAAATAAAGATTTTAAAGATTTATCAGCATTCCCATGTTCAATGCAGTGCTATTCACAGTAGCCAAGTTGTAGCATCAACTCAATGTCTTAACAGGTGAGTAATAAAGAAAATGTGGTATTTTTCATAATGGAACACTATTCAACCTCTAAAAAGAGGGGATTCTGGCATTTATAACATCATGCATAAAGCAGAAGTTATGTGAAGTCAAATACAAATACTATATCATCTCATGAGTGGAATCTAAAATGGTCACACTCATAAAATAGGATGGTGGTTGCCAGTACTTGTGACAGGGAGAAATTGAGAAGTGGTGGTTGAAGGGAATGGTTATGCAAGATAAATACATCCTGGAAATCAACTATTTATCATAGTGTCCATGGTTAACAATACTATATAACTATACCTACAATAACAACAATAATAAAAAGGCCAGGAGGAAACCTTGGAAGATAATAAATGTACTCGTGTCATTAGTAATGATGATGGTTTCATGGGTCTATTCTTGTGCCCAAACTCATTGATGTGTGCCCATGAAATATGTACAGCTTGGTGTGTGTGTGGTACTGGAGACTGAACCCAGGATGCTCTACCACTGAGCCACATCCCCAGTCCTTTTTGTTTATTTTCTGACAGGATCTTACTAAGTTCCCAGACTGGCCTCAAATTTACAATCCTCCTGTTGCTGGGATTACAGACATGTGCATCCATATCTGGCTATGCATAGCTTTTCAATAAAAAATTAGAGCTTTATAGTTATACATAGTTGTTGGGTTTATGTACAACTTTTTATATGTCAATCATACTTCAGTAGAGTGGTTAAAAGAAAGAAAGAAGAAAGTAAGAGCGAGTGGGAAAGTAAGAAAACATAATAGAGACAAATATAAAAGTCTCTGTTAAGACCTAAATCACTAATTAAGCTAATTAAATAATAGTAAGGAAAAGACTTAAGTGGATAACAAAGTTTAATGGGTAAAACAGAAAATATTCAAGGATTAGTTAAGATAGGATTGCAAAATCCATTGTATTAATACTACCATGCTTCAGGCAATATGATTGACAGCTATGAATAAACCAACAGGACAAAAATGCATTTTCAGGCTACAGTGATATAAATTAGAAAGTGTTTATAAAATGCCTTGAATTCTTGGTGTGGGAAAAACTACACAGCTATCAGGTGTAGTGATTCTAGAGACTTATATGTCCAGAATACATAAATCAATGAAGCAAATGTCTATTAAAGACCAAGAATCTACAAATATGCAAAAACTTATCATCTAAAGAAGAATCAAGGCAGGGAAATAACTAGTTTTGTCATACAAGTTAAGGTAAAATAACCCCATAGAAAAAGCAATGTTCTTAGGCAGGTAGATAAAGCTAACAAACAACAACAACAACAGCAACAAAAAACCAATCAGTTGCAGCCTGGAATTTAGACTTTCATCTGGGGGTCTTGGAAGCCATCACTTTTTTTTTTCAGAGAGGAGTTAACCTGTGTTGTAAAGATACTGGTGACACCAAGAGGAATGGGTTGGAAAGAATGTGAATCTGAGGAGGCAAGGAGACAGTGTAGAGGCTGGGAACCAACCACTGTGCTGTAAGAGAAAGATCCTGTGGTGAGTAAGACCAGACAAGGGCCCTGGCCTCAGGGAGCTTGCAGACTGCTGGAAATTAATCAAGAATCAGAAACATAAACTTCAAAAATTTATAACTGAAATAGGTGCCAGGAAGGTGTGGACTGGAGAGGCCAGTAGCCATGCAGGATGCACTTGCAGGGGCGCCACTGCTGGAAGACTCTAGGATGAGCTCCTGAGTTGAGACAATGCTGCAGGAGTCTGAAAAGAGGACATGGTCTGATAAGGCCTTCCAGAAACTGGAGGACATGAACCAAGCTTCCACACACGTGCTTTTTTTTTTTTTTTAAGTTGGACACAATACCTTTATTTATTTATGTGGTGTTGAGGCAGGTGCTCTATCACCCAGCTATTGCCCCAGCCCACACACATGCTTTTGATACACACAGAAGCAAAAGGCCAGTGAAGGAGAAAGGGAGCTAACTATCAAGGTTTGGTCCCATCTAGTTCCCCTATTCTTCACACTTCATCTAGGGGTTAAGATAAAAGCCAAAATAGGAAGCTTCCCACAGAATAATTAAGCAATAGGCATTACGGGGAAGGCCTTGTTTTGTAAGACACACCAATACTTCCTCTTCTTTAAAACTAAACCTGGACAATCATCATTTTGTTTTGATTTTGAACTCCAAAGATTTTTCTTGATAGTTTCGAGGAGTATGTACAAAAAACAAATAACACATGCTCCAGAAAACAGGTCAGGATACACAAACAATGTGACTTTCTTTGAGATGGCAATGCTCCAAGAAAGATGTTGTAAGAAACCACAGTCTTTCGATATCACTTGTCGCTGGACAAGAACACATTTTGCTCATTTTAGAAACAACAAAGTATAATTTAAAAGTTAAATATGTTCTGTTTCTCTCCTATGTCTACATGCAACCTGATCATTCGTCATTGTAATTTAATTCTTCTAACTGCCCTGGAAACAGAATTGCATGTGAATCCCAGCAGCCCACTTCTGTAGAAGGTTAGCTGCGTGACTGTTTCTACAGTGATTCAGAGTCAAACCTCTTGGAGGAAGGAAGAACTCTAGGACATTTCAATTTATTTATTTATTTATTTATTTATTTATTTATTTTCAGTTTCCTAATATATATATATATATATATATATATATATATATTTTTTTTTTTTTTTTTTTTAATTTTTTATTGATTATTTAAAGCATTACATAGCTCATGATATATCATCTTTCATACATTTGACTCAAATTGTGTTTTGAACTCCCATTTTCACCCCAAATACAGATTGCAGAATCACATCTGTTACATTCCTAATATATTTTTAAAGACAGAAATGTTGAAACAGGATTTCAAAAAATGTTTAACAATGCATCTCAATCCTGTCAGTATATGGTTTGTGTTCTTATGTATATTTCTTATATAATATTAAAAGTCTCCATTGAAGGCCTATTTTAAGAGGACTCTGGTCCACAATATGATAGGCTTAGAATACTGGACAACTAATCTGACATGAGGCATGCCTCAGATCCACTCAATGGACAATAATAGCAGATACTACCAACTTGGCAGTCCTAAATGCAACAGATAAATGTACTGCATTTATTCATATCTAGATACTTTGTTCTAATACTAATTCTTACTATAGGAAGACAAAATTAGGCTTGAAACATTTTTGAAGATATAGATACGTGTGTTAAAAAAGAGATGCTAAAAGGTTTTCTCAAAGATCTGATAAACCAAACCACAACTTCTTTTCTGTTCAAAAAAGAAAAGAAAAAAGGAAGAAAACATACTCTCAAAAAAATGGTTTTGTAAAAAGCAAAACTATTCAGGCACAGGTTAAAAAAAGAAAGAAAGAAAACTCTAGCAGTAGGTATGTAGAGATAAAATTTGTCTCATTATTGAAATGTTCAAGTAACAATCTGAGTAAGATCACCTTTAATTAAACACACACACATACACACACACACACACACACACACACACACGAGAAAGGAAAACTCTGATAAGAAGCTCTAAGTGCACATGTAGCCATTAAATGTTTACATGCATTAAACAGTTCAATCCTAAATTATGTGCATGTACAACCAATGAGGAATCTGTTACTTGCCCACAACCATGGAGAGCCCAAAGCTCTATAACAGGTTAAAGCCCCCTCCCTGGAAGGGAAGCATACTCAGTGCACTCGATCCTGGTTCTTCTATGCACTATCCTCTTGCCTCCCTGTGCCCTCTCCCACTGTGTTCCAAGCACAGATCCAAGAAAAGTTCACCTTCTTTTCAAAGGTTACGTATTTTTCCGTTTTTTTTCTTTGAAACCTACATAGCCAAAACAAGCTCTGAATTAGTCATTTCTGAGTAGACATAACATATTGTTGGGTTATGACAGAGAAACACCATACATGTGGCAGAATTGTCATAGAGACAGATATGATTTTGTCTCTAACGTATATTCCTGATGACCCTTGTCAACATGAAGGCATCCCTGCCCAATGGTGACCTGCTGTGTACCTATTAACAGTATTATATAGCTCTTACAATTTAAACAAAGCTTTCCTTCATATTATTTCACATAATCCTAACAATAAACATATACCACAAGAATTATCTCCATTTTGTAGATGAGAAAACTGAAATCAGAAAGGGTGAAGGATGTACCTGTACCCAAGATCATGCAACAATAAATAGAAGTATTTATTCAAACTATGTCTCAAATCCCTTGCTTTTTTACATTCTATTACCTTTAAGACTCTCTCTCTCTTGGGTCTTAGCTTAAGAGCAAAGGTAAAGGCAGGATGATGGAATCCAACACCTGTCACTGAAACAGTACAGGGTTGGGACTCCTTTAGCAAAGAGCAAGCCAACATAGTGTAAGTCAATCAAATACAAATTAATTCTGGTAGAGCAGTGATGATTAGGCAGCCATGAGGTGGTTAAGAGTGAGCTGAGCAAAACAATGGACCATAGAGCTTGTTGCTATAGTTGCAAACAAAAGGAAAGGCTTCACATATACACAGTGTGGCAAGAAACACTGGTTTCATATCTGCAATAATTTACAGTCCTTCTGCAAGTCCCGTCAGGCTTCAGAAATTCAGAGTGCCTGAAAGGCCCTATCAGTTCCCTTAAAAGTTTCCACATAATTTAGTAGTGAGCAGAGGCTAAGAGTTCCAAATCCTGTAGGAGGTTTGGAATGCCCAAGTAGGTCTGCAGCTGACACTCTTCCAGGTCTGTGAAGCAGAGATTCTACAAGTTTGAGAGCAATTTAGAATCATCATGCTGTAGACTACTCCTCAATCTTGCTATGAAGATAACACATTTGAAAAACTCCACCATCCTTTTTGCTTGAATTTTAAAAAATAATACCAGAAAGTACACTTATAATGTTATAATAATAGTCTATATATCTTTTTTAGCAAGAAAAATGGATTTAATTATTTACATAACATGGGAGTTGACTAAGAAATATGACTCCTGGTGGTAGTTAGGATTTGCATCTTATATACCATTTTAACAGGGCCTGGGGGTGGGGGGGGGCAAAAGGGCATTTTTGAGAGAACAAATCACTTTTAGGAAAAATCAGCGGACCTTTAGGAAGATAAATGGGAGATCTCATAGTTTTCTCCTTTACTTTTAATTGGTTCTTTTAGTTATACATAACATTAAGATTCATTTTGACATAATTATAAAAGCATGGAATATAATTTGCTCCAATTCAGTCCTCAGTACTTTCCCTTTCTCTTCCCTCCTCTCTCCGACTGTTACTTTTCCTCTATACTGGGTTCTGCTATTTACAAATAATTTTTTTGTTGGTTATTTTTAGTTAGGGTCTTATGGATATATATAATGGTGTGATTCACTGTGGTATATTTATATATGTACATAAGAAGATTAGGTCAGATTCGTTCCACTGTTCTTCCCTTATCATATCATCCCTCCTACCTCTCCCTGCATCCCCTTTGTCTACTCCACTGATCTTTTTTCTATTTTGATGGAATTTTCTAATTAAGAAATTACTTTGTAAACCTGTTCCTTCAGCTCCCCTTTTCTCTTCCTCATTACCTGGTTAGGAGGGATGTTATACCTAGATGGCTCTGTTTCCTTAGCAAAGAACTTCAGGAAATATGAATGATCACTGCTTCCCAGCTGCAGCAGCCAGGTTCTTCTCCAGGTTTCTGCCTTCTTCCACCTCCTCCTCTGACTTCATCTGAGAGTGGAATTAGTGGCTTTAACTTAGTCTACCAGGATGGCAGCATGGGGTAATAAAAATGACTATTTTTTGGGGGGGGGTGGATACCAGGGACTGAACCCATGAGTATTTAACCACTGAGCCACATCCTCAGCCCTTTTTATTTTTTATTTTGAGACAGGGTCTCACTAAGTTGCTTAGGGTATTGCTAAATTGCTGAGGCTGTCTTTGAACTTGTGATCCTCCTGCCTCAGCCTTCCAAGTTGCTGGGATTACAGTCATGCACCACTGTTCATGCCCTGAAATGACTATTTTGAAGTTCAGTGATACAGCCTGCAAACTCATTTCTCCCCTTCCTGTGTGATCCTGGGCAAGATATTCATCCTCTGAATGGCTGTTTCCTAAACCATAAGATGATTTAAGAGTTGTAAAGATTAAATGGAACAATGCACATGATGTCTCAGTGCAGAGCCCAGTTTATGGTCCTCAACAAAATGTTAGCTCCCTCCCACCACTGCCTCATTCTTTTGTTTCATAATATAATGTTCTTTATCTTATTTTGATGGGGAACAAATAAACAGAAGTCAGTCTGGAGCTGGAACAAAGATTTCACTAATAGGTAAGCTAGAAATGATAATTGGTTCTCTCCAGTATAAATTTGTCCATTTGTCCTTGGAAGTCCTGATCTTCAAATCCCACTGTAAAATATTTAAATGTAGGATAAGAAAGACTGGTGAGGACATTGAGTTTTTGAGAAAGAGAAAGAGAAAGAGAAAGAGAAAGGGAGCACGTCAACTTTGAATCAGGGGAAGAGCCACCTTAGACAATAAGATGTTTCCTCTTCGTTTTCCATGTGTACAAATTTTACAGTCCCCTGATTTGGTTGTATAAGTATTTCCTTGTCTCAGTTTTTCACTGGTCCTAGAAAGATCTCCATTTTATTCTTCCTCTCCTTTGGTAGCATCCCTTACTCAATTTCTTCTTCTAAAGCCAAAAGTCTATTAATTAGAGGATTATAAGAGTATTTATGAAGATGGTTTTTCTACCTTTACATTAGAAGAGGAAATTAAAAATAAGAATTAAACAAATCTCTGAAGTGGGAAATGGGAGAGGAGTGATAAAATAAGCTGGCATGGGCCTCTGAGGGAACTACTATGTTTATCCAGAACAAGTCTTGGGAAAGAAAAGTGGAACTTAGACATTCAAGAATAGCGAGGAGATAATGCGCCTCCTTTCCCAGTTGCACTTAGTACAGTAGTTACTTTCCAGAGCCATTGCCACTCTTATCCCTTCATATAACAAAGTGAAACAGTGTATTTAGGCAGAGAGGGCCCAAGAAAGGTCACAAAGTGGTTTGGGAGAGAAGAGGTTGGGAGCACTATACTCCAAGAGCCATTGAAGTTATGATGTAAGAACACTGCTTCAGGAAGCTTTGAGAACCAGATGGGGGTACAGATTTTTCAGAGGAGCCCATCATGGAGACCCTTTTCAAAGTTCCAGACGGATAACAATCTCAAAAGAGGTCAGTGTGGTCAGATACCAACCACTGACCAGACAACCAACCTGAAATCATAGGCTATTTAACGACCCCAATTTAGGTCTTATCCCAATAGGAGGATAGGAACAAGAAATCAGGAATTGAATTTAAAAAAACAGCTTTATTGAGATATAATTTATGTACAATAAAAGTCAAGATTTTAAGTATATAATTTGATGAGTTTTTAAATAAATGTTGCCATCACTATCACAAACATTTCCATTGCTCTAAAAAGTTTGTGTTCCTTTACAGTCAGTCTCCCATCCCACTCCCTTCTACTCCTGTCCCTCCTCTTCATCCCAGGAACTTGAGAACCACCAATAGTTTTGCATTTTCTTAAAGTTCAAATACATAGAATCTGTGATGAAGTGAATGTGTGTGTCTCCCCAAATTCATATGTTAATATAAAATCTTAATGTGATGTAAAAGATGGGGGCCTTTTAAGGGTAATAGATCATATGGGTGGAGCCTTCATGAATGGGATTGGTGGCCTTAAAGAAGAGGCCCAGAGCCATTTGGCTTTCTTTCTGCCATGTGAGGATACAATGAGAAGTTGGCAGTCTGAAATCTGCAAGAGGGTCCCCACCTGAACCTGACTATGATGGCACTCTCATCTTGGACTGCCAACTTCCAGAACTGTGAGAAATAAATTTCTGTTGTTTATAAGTCATCCAGTCTATGGTACTTTGTTATAGCAGCCTAAACTAAAACAGAATCATAATGTCTGACTTCTACCACCTAGTGTACCTTGAAATTTGCCTACATTGTTGTGATTATCAATATTTAATTCTTTCTATTGCTGAGTTCAATTCCATTGTACACCAATGTCACAATTTATTTTCCATTTGACAGCTGATTAACATTTGATTTGTTTATTTCCAGTTTGGGGCTATTATAAGTCAAGAACATTAAAGTACAAGTCTTCATGTGGCTATTTTAATTTCTCTTGGGTACTACAAAGGAGTAAATTTCTGGGTTATATGGTAAATGTGTTTAATTTTATTATTTAATTTTAGTGATTGTACCTTTTTATAGTCCCACCAGAAATGTGCAAGGATTTCCACTGCTCTACATCCTTGCCAATACATGGAGTTGTATTTTTAATTGTAGATATTCCAATGTATGTATATAGTACCTTAAGGTTTTAATTTGCATTTCCATTTATTATGCTGAGCATCTTTTCACATGTTTAGTTGCCATCTATATATCTTCTTCAGTGAGGTGTCTTTTAAGGTATCTGGTCATTTAAATCTTTTGTGGGGCTGGGGTTGTAGCTCAGTGGTAGAGTATTTGCTTGAATATGTGAGGTACTGGGTTTAATCCTCAGTACCACATAAAAATAAATAATTAAAATAAAGATATTATGTCCATCTGTAACTAAAAATATGTTTAAAAATCTTTTGTTATTGAATTTTAAAAATTCTTTATATCTTTTGAACGATAGTACTTTTTGTCGCAAATATTTTCTCTGTCTGGACTTTCTAATTCTCTTCACATTCATTGCTTTTTACAGACATTTTTAATTTTAACAAGGTCCAGGTTATCAATTATTTCTTTTATAATCATACCTTTGGAGTGTATCTAAAGCATCTTCATCAAGCCCAAAGTCATCTAAGTGTTTTCCTACATTTTCTATAACTTTCATAGTTTTGCATATTTTTTTAGGCCTACGAACCATGCTAAATTAATTTTTGTAAAAATGTTAAGATCTGTGTCTAGATTTAATTTTTCTTTCTTGTGGATTTCCAGTTGTTCCAGCACTATTCCATTCCAATCCCCAGTGTAATGCTTATTGTTAAAGATCAGTTGACTATATTTATTTGAGTCTATTTCTGGACTCTCTATTCTGTTTTATTGATTTACTTATCTGTTGTTTTGCTAATAGTGCAGTCTTCATTATTGGTGTTAAAGCAAGTGTTGTATCAGTTGGACAGTTGTGCTTTTCCTTTAATGTTGTGTTGGGTATTCTGGGTCTTTGTTTCTCTGTGTTAAGCTTCAGAGTGAATTTATTTAAATCCACAAAGTAAGTTGCTGAGGTTTTGAGATTACATTGAGTCTATAGATAAATTTGGGAAGAAGTTACATCTTGATAATATTGAATTTTCCTGTTCATGAACATGGACTATTTCTCCATTCATTTAGTTTTTCTTTGCTTTTATCAGCAGAATTTTATATTTTCTCATATTGATCTTGTACACTTTTTGTTTTATCTATACATAATCATTTCATCTTGAGGGGTTCTAATACAAACAGTATTTTGTTTTTATTTCAAATTCCACTTGTTCATTGCTATTATGTAGCAATTTGATTAACTTTTTGTATATTAACCTTGTTTCCTGAAAATAAGTCATTATTGGTTATTAGCTCTAGGTTTTTTGTTGATCTTTTTCAGATTTTCTACATAGACAATCCAAGTCATCTGCAACATAATTTTATTTCTTCCTTCTTAATCTCTATGCCATTTATTTATCTTTCTTATTTTATTATTATCATCTAGGACTTCCGGAAAAATACTGGAAAGGAGTAATGAGACAGGACATTTTTAACTTGTTTTTGATTTTGGTTGGAACGTTTTTAATTTTTCACCTTGAAGCGTAACATTAGCTGTAAGCTTTCTTACAGATATTCTTTATCAAGTTAAGAAAGTGCCCTTCTAGTCCTTGTTTACTGAGAGTTTTTTCTTTTTAATCATGAGTGGATGTAGAATCTTTTCAAATTAATTTTTTTCTTTTGATACAATCATGGTTTTTCTGTTTTTTAGCCTATGGATGTAATGAATGAATGAATGAATGAATTATTAAATGTCAAATTGGCATTGCATACCTAGGATAAATCCTACTTGGTATCAGTGTATTATTCTTTTTAAAAACTTTTGGACTGAATATTTGTTAAAATATTTTTGAGGATACTTGCACCTACATTCATAAGATGTATTGGTCTATAAGTTTTTTTTCTTAATGTCTTCGCCCTGGTTTGGATATTAGGATAATGCTAGCCTAAGAATGGTTAGAAAGTATTCCCTTTGATTCTATCTTCTGAAAAAGGTTGCAGAGAATTGCTATAATTTTATCCTTAAATATGTGATAGGATTTATCAGTGAGTTAACTCATCTGGGCCTTGTGAGTTCTTTTTGGGAAGGTTGTTAATTATTACTCAATTTCCTTACTAAATATAGGCCTATTTGGATTGTCTATTTCTTCTTGTGTGAGTTTTGGTAGATTGTCTCTTTCAAATAACTGAGTCATTTCATCCAGATTACCAGCTCTGTGTATACAAAGTTGTTAATAATACTCCTTTATTATCTTTATAATGTCCATGGGATCTGTGGTTATGTTACCTCTTTCATTTCTGATTCCAGTAAAAAAGACAAGTAATTCTGTTCTTGTCTTTTTTTCTTAGTTTGCCCTGCTAGAGGCTTACCTACTTTATTGACCTTTTCTAAGAACTAACTTTTCATTTTATAGATTTTTCTCAGTTGATTTCCTATTTTTAGTTTCAATGATTTTCCAAACTACTTCTTAGTTAATTTCTTCAGTTTACTTTGTATTTAACTTCCTCTACTTTTTACAATTTCCAAAGGTGGAAACTTAACTTGGGATCTTTCTTCTTTTCCAATATATGCATTCAAGGCTACAAGTTTCCTTCTGAACACTGATTTTACTAAATTCCACAAATTTTGATAAGTTGTGTTTTCACTGAGTTCAAATTTGGGGGAGGGGCGGGTACTGGGGATTAAACTCAGGAGCACTCAACTACTGAGCCACATCCCCAGCCCTATTTTGTACTTTATTTAGAGATAGGGTATCAATGAGTTGCTTAGCATCTTGCTTTTGCTGAGGCTGGCTTTAAACTCCTGATCCTTCTGCCTCAATCTCCCCAGCTGCTGGGATTACAGGTGTGCACTACTGCACCCAACTCAAATTACTTTTTAACAGTTGAGCATTCTTTGGTCCATGTGTTATGTAGAAATGTGTTGATTTCCAATTACTTTGGGATTTTCCAGTTTTCTTTTTATTATTGGTTTCTAGTTTAATTCCATTCTGGTCCGACAGAAGATGTTGTAAGATTTCTATTCTTTTCAATTTGTTAATGTGTGTTTTATGGCCCAGAAAGTGGTATCTTCGTGAATATTCCATAAGAGTTTGAGAAGAATGTGTGTTTGATGGTTATTAGAAGAAATAGTCTTTAGATGTCCATTATATACTGTTGATTCATGGTGGTATTGAATTCAACGATGTCATTATGAAAGCCCTGCCTGAGAGGGGCATTGAAGTCTCCAACTATGATAACAGACTCCAGTATTTCTCTTTGCAGTTTTTGCACCACCCACTTTGATCCTGTGTTCTAGGTGTCTACATGTTAATGATTAAATCTTTTTGGAGAATCAACCCTTTTATTATTATGAAATTTTCTTCTTCATCTCTGATAACTTTCCTTGCTTTGAAATATTTTTTTGAAATTGATATAGCCACTCTTTTTTTTTTATTAGCGTTAGCATGGTATACTTTTTCCCATCCATTTAATTTATGTGTCTTTACATTTAAAATGAGTTCCTGATAGAAACCTATAGTTGTATCTTGTTTTTTATCACTATCTCTGGAAATATGTCATAATTGGTACATTTTCACCATTGCTGTTCAAAATTATTGATATAGTCAGACTAATAGCCATAATATTTGTTGTTGTTCAATTAATTGCCCTTATTCTTTGTTCTTATTTTTGTCTTCTACTCTTTTTCAGTCCTCTGTGGTTTTAACTGAGCATTTTATATGCCCATTTTCTCAGTATGTAACACTTTTTTAAAAAACAAACAAACAACAACAACAACAACAACAACAAAAACTTGCTTTAAGTGGCTAATCTAGATTTTGCAATGTACATTTCCAACTAATCCATATTTCTTTTCAAATCCATATAAAAACAAAATAATTATAATTTATATCATGCATTGTATCACTGCTATCATTCATTTCAATTATATATGAACATATATTTGCATGATTATATATATACATAAGCATACATAATTGTTGATTTTTCAGTCTGTTCAATTTTTCACTTGGTAAGATGGAGGAGAGACTTCCACGTTCCTTACATGTGGAACATGAAACCAGAAGTTCTTTTATTTCCTTACATTGCCAAATTTCATTGTGTAGACATGCTGATTAGGAATGGCAAGAATTTTTGCAGATCTTAAGGGAAAAGCATTCAGTCTTTCATGGTTATGTATGGTACTAACCACTAAGTGTAGATTTTTTTTTTGATAAAAAAGTGGAGGAAGTTTCCATCTCATCCAAGTTTGTGGAGAGTTTTGATTAGGAATTGTTAATGTATTTTACTAAGTACTTTTAAAAAATCATTGAAATAATCATGTTTTTCCCTTTTTTTAAAAGTGTGAATGATGATTTACATTTTTTAAAAATCATGAAACTTATCTTACATTCTAGAGATAAATTGTACTTGGTCATTATGCCTTCCCTTTTTCACATATTGCTGGATTCGATTTGCTCATAAGATGTAAGGATTTTGTATCTATGTTCATAAAAAATATTATGTAGTGTTCTGGAAATATCTTTGATTTTCTTATGAAGATAATGCTGGCCTTGTAAAATGAGTTCTCAAGAGCTGTCTTCTAATTTTGGGTAGATTTTATGTGGAATCAGTATGATTTTTATCTTAAAATGTTTAGTAGAATCCACCTGTGAAGCCATCTGCTTCACAGATTTTTTTTTTTAATGGATGATTTTTAAAAACTCATTTTTAATTTATAGGGTAAAAATCACTTTTTGTTTAGTTTTTTTTAACTTCTATCAAATGCTTATACTATATACCAATCAACATACAAAACAGTTCCTTCCTCTCCTCAAAAAAAAAAAAATATTCTCTCATGATGCCCTTTTATAGTCAAATTCTACCTTCACAAATAACCTCTGGTAACCACTGATTTGTTTTTCAACCTTTTTGTTTTGCCTTTTCTAGAACATCAAGTGCCAAGACCAGATAAAGAAACTAGAATAAATAAACATGTCATTTAAAGTAAGAGAGAAAGTAGATTTGCAAAAGAACAAAATTAATTTTCTAAAAATGAAAATGCAGCCATTGGGATGATAACTCAGTGTAGGTATTAAATACTGTATTAGCAAACATTAAGAAAGAATTAGTGAATTAGAAAATAGATTTGAGGACATTATCCAGAAAATGAAGAAGCACATGTCATGTGAACACAGTTAAGGCACATGAATGATAGTAGAAAATTTTCCAATGTATATCTAAATAAGAATTCCAGAAGTAAAGACTGAAAAAAAGTGGAGAGAGGCTTTGACTTGGTAAAATGTTTTCAAGGTTTATCTATTTTGTTGTATGTACTGTCACTCTATTTTATTACTGAGTAGCATTCTATTATACAGATATATGTCAGTTTGTTTTTCCATTCATGTTTGAGGGACATTTGGGTTGTTTCAAGGTTTTTAACTATTGTGAATAAAATCTGATAATTTAAGGTTAGTATCTGTTTTAGTCAGCTTTTTTGCTGCTGTGATTGAAAGACCCGACAAGAACAATTTTAAGGAAGAAAAGTTTATTTTGGGGCTCACAGTTTCAAAGGTCTCAGTCCATAGTAGGCTGGCTTCATTCCTTTGGGCTAGAGGTGTGGCAGAACATCATGGCAGAAGAGTGTGGCAGAGGGAAATGGCTCACATGATGACCAGGAAGCAGAGAGAGAGAGACTCCACTCACCAGATATGAAATATATACCCCAAAGGCATACCCCCAGTGACCCACATTTTCCAGCCACATCCTACTTGTTTTCAGTTACCACCTAGTTAATCCCTGTAGGGGATTAATTCACTGCTTGGATTAAGGCTCTCCTAATCCAATCATTTCACCTCTAAATCTTCTTGCATTGTCTCAGACATGAGCTTTTGGGGGACAGTTCAAATCCAAACCATGACAGTATCTGTTGATTGTCTTTTTTCTTGAGAATTGGTCAGGCTGAAACCAATACCCAGGAAGTGTTCTGAGACCTTGGTGGTGTTTTTATTGTAGCTCATTTCTCAAAGCATTAACAGCTTCTTTGGCACATTCCATGTGCCTGCAGGAGTGGAGTTGACCTTGTTGCTTGTAAAGTGTCAAACATAGAATCAAGCCTTACCTTCTCCAGCTCCCTCCTGTGTTCCCCTACACTTTCACTTTCATGAATCCTCTTTATTAGGGCCAGAAAGACTGGGATTTCTTACAATTTTGCCTGATGCTGTCATTCAGTTCCACAGAATTGGGGCTGTCCATGAGATAAAGTAGCAAACAAACAAACAAAAAGAGAGGGGTGGGGGGGACACATGAGCATCCCCTCCCCATTCCCATTATTTAAAGAGTCAGTGTTTTCCTATTCATAAATATACTCATGGCCTGTCAGCAGCAGTACAAATATGCTTGGAGCAGAGCCAACAGAACAAAACAAACAGGGATTTCCCCACTCTGTGTTGTAGAAGCCCCTTCTACAGACTTCTCAGTTCAGCCCATGTTGAAGTAAAAGCCAGAAGTTAAAGGAAGAAAAAAAATAAGGAAAAAAGAAACTCATTGGTCAAGTCTTAATTCTGCGGGTGTTTGGGCCAGAGATATTCTTTTTGCTATTCCTTATTCATATTTTATATGCATTCTTCTACATGAATGAATTGCTTTACATAAAAGATATGAAGCAAAAAAAATAAATAAATTAAAATTGAAAACCTGGCCCCATGACCACTGAAGTTGGTAAGGATCTAAACAAAGGAAATTCAAAGTTGTTCTGGAGGAATGCTATCATAATCTGGAATTTAAAGGATTTTCACAAAGAGAATTCCCACTCAAGTGGAGCTAAGAATAAAAACATACAAACCACTACAGAAAATAAGCCACCATAAGGAGTTTGCTTTTGCAACAAAAGAGAAATAATGACCCTGAAACAGAATATAACAGAAAAATTTTAAATAAGTTTAAATAATTAAAGAGAAAAGGTGAGATAAAGAAACTACAATATATAAATAGGTCAGTTTAAAGTAAGAGAAAGTAGATTTGTTTAAAAAAAAAGTAAATTTTCTAAAAATGAAATATAGCCTTTGGGATGATAACTCAGTACAGATATTAAACACTGGATTAGCAAAGATTAGGAAAGAATTAGTGAATTAGAATATAGATTTGAGGACATCATCCAGAAAATGAAAAAGCACGTGTCATGTGAACACAGTTAAGGCACATGAATGATAGAAGGAACAATTCTAATATACATCCAAAAGTAAAGACTGGAAAAAGTGGGGAAAAGCTAAAGATTTACAAATTGAAAACTTCAGGTAAAGAAAGCACAATAAATAAAACTCATAATTTTACACTGATACCCAATCAGAAAAAGTCATTAAAAATTTTCTAATCAATATTTCATGAATATCAAATAAAAAATTCTCACAAAATTTTAACAAGTTGAATATAGCAATTTTTATAGAAAGGAGAATATAAGATGACCAAATAAAATTAATGCAACAAACAAAAAGTGGTTTAATATTTGAAAAATCAATCATTGTAATACACGATATCAATAATTTTAAAAAGAAAAACTATACAACCATTTTAATAGAAGCAGAAAAAGCATTTGACAAAATGAAAAATGTTCATTCATGGTAGAAAGTCTGAGAAAATTAGGACTGAAACTTCCCTAACCTGATAAAGGACATCTATTAACTCTACAGGACATAGTTGTTGAAATACCAAATGCCTCCCCCATATGATTGCAAAGGAGACTATGATTTCTACTTTCACTGTTCCAGTTCAATATTGTAGTGGCAGTCTTAGCCAGTGTGATAGCACTAGAATTGAAATACAAGCCATACAGATTATATTTACAGTTTCACATACAGGTTTCAAAAAGTTCTATCTATATATTCATTAAATGCTTCTCAGTACCATTAGTTCAGGTTTTTGAGTTTATTAATATTTTATTAGAATAATAGAAAATCATAAGATAGATTTCTTTAAAGTAGTTTATAATTCAGAAAATTAAATTTTTATGACTTCCTTCACTTAAACAGAATTAATCTTTTCTTTTGTTTACATTTTTTCTGAAAACTCTCTTATGCCCTCTGCTGTCCATTTATTGAACATAAATCAATAAAATTCATTTAGATGATAAAAAGTCTTCAATTGAGTCAGTCTTAGAGAACAATATATGCTGAGAAACATATTTAATTTTTTCCCTTATTGTAGTAAGCAATATATGACACAGCTATACCTCCTTGGTATTTATTCTAAAGAGCAAAAGTCAGCATAGTATAGAAATACAAGCATATCCATGTTTGTAGCTGCACAACTCACAATAGTCAAACTATGGAACCTGCCTCGGTGTCCATCGTCAGATGAATGAATAAAGAAAATGTAGTTTATTTACAGAGTGGAGCTTTATTCAGCCATAAAGAAGAATAAAATTTATCATTTGCAGGAAAATAGATAGAACTTGAAAACATTACGTTAAGTGAAATAAGCCAAACTCAGAAAGTCAAGGATGGTATGTTTTCTCTCATATGTGGAAGCCAGAGAAAAAAAAGGTTGGGGAAGAGAGGAACCTCATGAAAACAGAAGGCAGACCAGTAGAGTAGAGGAAGAGGAGCAAGGGAAGGGAGGAGGGGAGAAAGAGAGGAGGTGCTGGGGAATGAAACTGACCAAATTACATTTTTCTATTGTGTACACATACAAAAATATGTAATAATGAATCTCACCATTATGTATACTTATAAAAAGGAAAAAGAAAAAACTTTTTTCTTATTATGTTAAATATGTTCACTATTGATAACATGAAAAAAATGTAATCACTCATAATCTCACTGCTTAGAGATAGTCACTATTATCAAGTGATGTATATCCTCTTTCTCTGGAATTATTTCTATATAATATAATTTTACATGAAATACATTATTATTACAGAATTGGAATAATACTATATATACAATTTGGTATTTACTGTTTTTACTTAACATTTTGTTATGGAATATTTCCTATACCATTTACTCAATTTCAAAATATAATTTTAAAATTATTGCAAAATATTACAACCATTTACTAATTTAGGTAATGCTCTCTTTTGGAGGGGTGTTTAAATTGATGCAACTCTTTCCTTTTATAAGTAGCACTGTAAAACAAAATTCCTTGAACATTCCTTTTTCTAGGCTTACATTCCAAAAAGCACAATTTCTGGCCATATATACACATATTTTTAAGGCTTTTCATGCTTACTGATGAAATGAAAAGTTTGTATTAATGCATATGAGAAGCATATGTTCATGACCATGGGAATGGCTTGTTTAAAACTGAAGAGATAAAAATATCTCGCAAGTAAACTACAAACAAGAATAAAACATTATATCTGATACTCTATTTATGAGGTGAATATTTTCTTCTTTTTTTGCTGTAAATTTTATTTTATTTTATTTTATTTTTATTGTTGGTCGTTCAAAACATTACATAGTTCTTAATATATCATATTGCACAGTTTGATTCAAGTGGGTTATGAACTCCCATTTTTACCCCATATACAGATTGCTGTATCACATCAGTTACACTTCCATTGATTTACATATTGCCATTCTAGTGTCTGATGTATTCTGCTGTCTATCCTATTCTCTACTATCCCCCCTCCCCTCCCCTCCCCATTTCTCTCTCTACCCCCTCTACTGTAAATCCTTTCTTCCACTTGTATTATTCTTCTCTTACCCCTCATTTCCTCTTAAACAATCATGAAATTCATATGGAATAATAAAAGACCCAGAATAGCAAAAACAATGCTAAGTAGGAAGTGTGAATCAGGCAGTATAGCAATACCAGACTTCAAACTATACTACAGAGCAATAGTAACAAAAACAGCATGGTACTGGTACCAAAACAGGCGGGTGGACCAATGGTACAGAATAGAGGACACAGTAACCAATCCACAAAACTACAACTATCTTATATTTGATAAAGGGGCTAAAAGCATGCAATGGAGGAAGGATAGCATCTTCAACAAATGGTGCTGGGAAAACTGGAAATCCATTTGCATCAAAATGAAACTGAATCCCTTTCTCTCGCCATGCACAAAAGTTAACTCAAAATGGATCAAGGAGCTTGATATTAAATCAGAGACATGGCGTCTGATAGAAGAAAAAGTTGGCTATGATCTACATACTGTGGGGTCGGGCTCCAAATTCCTCAATAGGACACCCATAGCACAAGAGTTAACAACTAGAATCAACAAATGGGACTTACTCAAACTAAAAAGTTTTTTCTTAGCAAAAGAAACAATAAGAGAGGTAAACAGGGAGCCTACATCCTGGGAACAAATCTTTACTCCACACACTTCAGATAGAGCCCTAATATCCAGAGTATACAAAGAACTCAAAAAATTAGACAATAAGATAACAAATAACCCAATCAACAAATGGGCCAAGGACCTGAACAGACACTTCTCAGAGGAGGACATACAATCAATTAATAAGTACATGAAAAAATGCTCACCATCTCTAGCAGTCAGAGAAATGCAAATCAAAACCACCCTAAGATACCATCTCACTCCAGTAAGATTGGCAGCCATTATGAAGTCCAACAACAACAAGTGCTGGAGAGGATGTGGGGAAAAGGGTACACTTGTTCATTGTTGGTGGGACTGCAAATTGGTGCAGCCAATTTGGAAAGCAGTATGGAGATTTCTTGGAAAGCTGGGAATGGAACCACCATTTGACCCAGCTATTCCCTTTCTCGGTCTATTCCCTAAAGACCTAATAAGAGCATGCTACAGGGACACTGCTACATCGATGTTCATAGCAGCACAATTCACGATAGCAAGATTGTGGAACCAACCTAGATGCCCTTCAATAGATGAATGGATAAAAAAATGTGGCATTTATACACAATGGAGTATTACTCTGCATTAAAAAATGACAAAATCATAGAATTTGGAGGGAAATGGATGGCATTAGAGCAGATTATGCTAAGTGAAGCTAGCCAATTCTTAAAAAACAAATGCCAAATGACTGCTTTGATATAAGGGGAGTAACCAAGGACAGGTAGGGACGAAGAGCTTGAGAAGAAGATTAACATTAAACAGGGATGAGAGGTGGGAGGGAAAGGGAGTGAGAAGGGTAATCGCATGGAAATGGAAGGTGATCCTCAGGGTTTTACAAAATTACATATAAGAGGAAATGAGGGGTAAGAGAATAATATTTTCTTCTTTTTTCAAAGGTGTCAGAATGGTAAGAGGGACAGACCTTCTAACTGCTTAATCTTAATGTTTCTCAATCTGTTTCTTCAACTATAATGCAAAAAGAATAACAATTGTCCTCCAAAATAAAGAGTGTTTTGTGAGGATACTGTGAGAAGATGCAGGTGAACATGTTTTGACTATAATGTCATACAGATGGAAGGTACATTTTTTATTAGTCACTACTGACATACAGATAGATTTCATACTCATTAGGCTGTTTTATGTGTAAATAACTCCTTAATATCTTATATTAATCTTAATATCAATAATTTTCTAAATTCTCAACCTCACATAATCATGAAGTATTTCCCATTTTATTAACTTTATTTCAAAATAGTGAACTTACTTCATTACATAGACAATTATGGCTCAACTGCCAATTCCATTAACTTAGTTTGTCTCTGAAAAGGAAAAATAACCATATAAGTAATTACTTATTGAGGATTCATATTTTATCTAAAAATATGTAGCACTTCCGCAGCAAATTTGAGCGCATTCTCAACTTGTTTGATCCAGTTCCTTTTTAAATTTTATTTTGAAAAATTTGAAACTTGAAATCAATGGATTTGCCTGTTGGTTTTCATAAAAAGATACTTTGAAGATTAATCTGAATAATTATGACCAAATTATTCATTCTGTGGGCCTTTGCAGAACCTAAAAGCTAGCACCTATCATGAGTCTTCATTAAATGAACAATATGGAGGAAGGAAGGACTAAGGACAGAAGAAAAGGGAAACTTAAGAAAGTCCTGTAACTAGGACTCAGGAGAACTTTAATCCAGTCTCTCTTTCCACTCTACCACCATAGCTCCCAAGAACTCTGGTCACTGCACTTGGGTAAGGGCTACAGTTTTTGAAGGCATTCATTTTCAGTACTTGTGTTTCATTAAACTTTATTGTTTGTTGGTGTCTTGGCTAAGGAATTTATGGGATGATTTGTAGAAGGCGAGAGAGGCAGAGAAAG
Source organism: Spermophilus citellus (assembly GCF_964194105.1). Taxonomy (NCBI): domain Eukaryota; kingdom Metazoa; phylum Chordata; class Mammalia; order Rodentia; family Sciuridae; genus Spermophilus; species Spermophilus citellus. Next base: position 172,195,625 of record NC_138184.1, read on the forward strand.
AAGAGAGATCAGGCAGATAAGAAGGAAATAAGTCTCTCACCCCCACCCTCTTTTTTTACCTTCATAAAATAATAAAATAGAAAAGCAAGAGAGACCTTATAGAGTCACTTAGTACAATCCATCTTTACCTTAACACAGAAGAAACAGGACCATGTGATGCAGATAAACCAATGGCAGAGCCAGGAAAATAATCTGACCCTTAGATTTACGCTTTTTCCACCAAATCTGGTTGACCCTCTCCTTTTTAATATTTTATTTTTGACCTCAAACCGAGAATAATTTGTAATTCAAGAGATCAATGCTGTTCTCAAAATAAGTTCTGATCTCTCAAAACTGTCTTGGTTAGAATCAATGTTGTCCCTAAAATAAAAATACAGAACCTACATTGCAATTTGTAGACTGTGCATTATTGCCATCCTTTATCTCATTTGATCCTCTGAAGTAAAGCAAGGAAGATATCATTGTCCTTATTTGAAAAGCGAGCATTTTATTTGAACCCCAAAGACATCCAATGATTGGAGTAAGGTCACTTACATTAGGGAAAGCCAGGACTCTAACGCTATTCCTATACTCTTTTTGCCACAGAAGAAGGAGTTTCCTTAAAAGGCAACAATGTTACTCTTATTTCTTGACACAGGATTCTCCATCCCAGGGGGACCCCGCCCCCCCCCCCCCCCACTTCGCCTCCACACACACATACTAGTTTAGCGAAGCTTGGTTTAGCCACCCAGAGGGGACTTCTATTTTGCACCTAATTCTCGTCTTTTAGAAAGAGCAGTTTCTTACCCCTTCCCTTGGTCCTGATCCTTATTTAGGCTCCTAGTTTTCTTTTGGGGGTTTGACCTCCTGGATTTCACTCCAAAGCTCCGCCCTCTCCTGAGGAGAAGTCGCGTCCTTGGTCTCCAAGGTGACCACGCAGCTTTACCCTTTCCCCTCCCACTCTTTCCATTGGCCAGCAGGATTCTCACGTAGATTTACCCCCCTCCCCCCGCCCCCCCCGCCCATCCCTCCAATGGCCAATGGGTTTGACTTACAGGCCGCGCGCAGTTCTCAGAAGAGGCCAACACTCCAGCCCAGGACTCTTACTCTCCCACGCATTGCCTCCTGGGATATGTAGTTTTTAAACCGCCAGAACGTCTTGACGTCTGGCTTTTTCAGAACTACCTATCCCGTTGGCCTTCGCGAAAGGGGCGGAAGTAAGCTAGGAGTGTGCCTCTGAAATTTGTATTTACAGCTTTCAAATTCCGGTTTACTATTGCCCTGCCGATAAAATCTAAATCGCCTAGTTAAGTGAATGGGCTTGCTCTAGCTTCAGCAAATCCTCCTTTTTGACTAGTAGCAGCTCCGTGCTTAAGTCGATTGGCCCTGGCAAGGGACGCCGCGGGTGTGGTTGAGGTGTTCCTAGGGAGGGCGAGAGAGGGGCGAGTCATGTTCGCCTCCAGTTCCGGCTGGGGACTTGGTTGCCTCACGCTTGGTCAGCTCCGAGTGTGGGCCGGTGCTGGACTCTGGGCCCTAAGGGCCTGCCAGGCCAGGCCGTACTGCTCAGCTGGTGGCGAGCGGCGGCTGGGATCCGAACCCGAGGCCTCTCTGCCTAGCCCAGCGCGCCGGACTCTGAAGGAGTGGACGCTGCTGGTTAGCCCATTTGGTCGACTGCGGGTGCGGCTCCCTTGCCACCTGTCTGTGAGGCCCCTGGACCCCCTCACCTACCCCGATGGCAACCGCCTGCTGGTCGCGGTGTGCGGCGTGGAGGGCGGAACACTGGGCCTGAATGACCTGCAGGTGAAGTACGACGAGGCCCTGCAGGAGGTGGCCATCCTGTCTGACACCGTGGACCCCCAGGCGTCGGTGGAGGTGAACGCACCCCTGAAGTTTGGCAAGTGAAGTTTGGGCCCCAGAGCACAAACACAGTGACCTTCTTAAATTAGACCAAGTTAGGCGAACGTGCATTTGCCTCTTTGAACTTGACTTTCTAACCTAATTTACAGTTGGCCCCTTTTCTTCTGCACTACTGAGTTCTGAGAATTATTTAAGAATTAGGTTCCTAATGAAGTAAAAAATAAATAAATCGAATGCAAACATGTTTTGGAATAATCCCAAATAATATTTGTGGAGACCCATATGTTTTCGTTTGTCACATTGTCATTAACAAACTGTTTTACTTTTGGGGGTTGAGGTTTATTGATAATCCATTCAATGGTTTGGCAACCCATCATCTATCTTTCCCCCTGCTTATCCTTCTCTCCTTGCGGTCCCCACACAACTTCTTATCTATGGGCTGTTCCATACCTAACCTGGAGCAAGTTATCTGGTTTCATAGAGACACCTAGCTTCTAACTGATGTCTCTGGATCTTTTTGGCCAAAGTTCTCTAGGAGTAGCAAGCTTTAAAGAAAAACACATAGTAAGATTGCCTGAGAAACTTCAGAAATAATGCCTGCATCATATATTTCCTAGGTGTTTGGGTTGTGTTATTTCTTAAATTCAAGACACCAGGAAGGGCTCCACAGGCTCTCTTTCTTCCAGAGATTGAAGGATGATATTGATGGTGATCATAATGATAACAATCATCATTTCTAAAATAATCTTTTCTAATCCTCTCTATAAAGTAGATGATGTTATTGTCACCATTCCAGATGAGGAAATTGAAATAAAGGTAGTATCATAAAGTAAATATTTATTGTGAAACATAAATCATAAGAAACATTTCATGGATTTGAGAAATTTACATTCTGGCTGGGGGGTTGGGGTGTATTTAAGAAATGTCTTCTTTCTCTTAGATATGAAGTGGTAGAGTTGGAATTTGAACTAACCAGAATCCACCCACCCACTTTACTTCTGAGTTTATTTTAACCAGCCTAGATGACTAAGAGACCCTCTAAAAATATCTGGAAGGTGCTGGGGGAGATTTGCCCATAGTACAAATAAGACTGAGTGTTTAAGTACAGCTAAGCAAAATTTATGGCAGCACAGATGAAAATAGATACTACCTTTGTTGATGATTCCAAACTTCATTATTTGTTGCTTTCTCTTTGTAGTGTCAGAGCTCTGCTTTTAAGTTACTGTTTCCATATCTATTCCCCAGTTCCTTCAAATCTCTATAACTTGGTTTTCTTCATACTGTTCCTTTACTTTGTCTATTACCTATTTCAGTGAATGGATGAAAGCAGCACTACTATCACTGTCTAGCTTTAATTTCTCCACCTACCTATCAAATTCAGTGTATCTGTGTCAGTCATCTTTCTGTCACTGTAACAAAATAACTGAAAGAAAGAAAGGAGGAAAGATTTATTTTGGTAATGGTTTCAGAGATTTCAGTCCATGGTCAGTTGGCCCCATTGCTGTGGCCTTGTGGTGAGGCAGAACATTATGGCAGGGAAAGGCATGGTGGAAACGAAGCTGCTCACCTCATCATGGCCAGGAAGTACACACAGAAAGAAAAGGGCTGGGGACAAGATAAACCCTTCACGGGCACACCCCCAGTGACCTTCTTCCTTCATCTAAGTACTACTCCTAGTTTTTCACTACCTACCAGTTACCACAAGCTGGGAGCCAATTCTTTAATACATATGCCTTTGAGGGACATTTTAAATCCAAACTATAATATTATCTTTAGAATCTTTCTCTTCACTACATATTAACCTATGCTGCCTCAGATCCAGGTATATGTTGTAACATTACTGGGAAATAAATTTTATAGTTATATTTGCATCCATGTTTATGTGGCATAAAATTATCTTTTTATATATTTTCACTTAATCTCAGCCAAAATATTGGTGTTACTTTAAGCCTTTACAGAGATTGCTCTGAAACTGTTTTTGTGCTGTAACTATTGAAATTGTGGCATTAGCCCCCAATAGTTTGTGTTTGGAGGAACATAGTATTTACTTCTATAGTCTACATTAAGGAAAATCATCAATATTTATGTAAATTAAGTATTAAACATCAGTGTTCGTAATTATTTTATTTTTATACAGAGATACCTAAGGTTATGCCTTAAATTGACAAAGATGGTACCTGTGATTCCTTATTTTCTAAACTTTCTTCACATAACACTCTTATTTATCCACAATCTTATAGTTTTAATACTGTTTAATTAAATTTTTCAAAGTGATTCTCATTTTTAAAAATTATTTCAAGTACTTTGTGATGTATCTTCATGGCAATATTCTCAGTTTTTAAGGCTTGAAAGGTTCGAGTTAGGATTTGAAACCTAAATCATAATCTTATGTACTAATTCATGCTGCTCCTGTAATATGGCTTTAATTTGGGGGAGATGGTTAGAGAAGAATCTTTAAATCTTCCTGAATATAAGAGAGACTAGGCTGACTGACTTAACTGACTTATGATATTGACTCATTAACTCACTGTATTATTCATTCGTATGTATAATGGGGGTGTTTCTCAGGGCTAAGAGGCTTCTATGATCTTCCATATGAAACATGAGTAACTACAAGAACTGCAGTCACTTGCCTCCTTTAATTCCCATCTGTGTTACTTCCTTTTTTTAGATGTTAGAGGCCAACAGAAGAAATTATTTCTAAATACTGGCAGAAAGGTCATTACATTTGATCCTGTTACAACCTTTAGAGAGAGACTGTTAAAAAGATTCTGTCCCAGGATTTGGTAATATTCTGGACATAATTGAGACGCTGAATTTCTAGGGAGTGCTAAAATGCTTTGGAACTACTAAGACTAACTTGTTTTCTTCTTCTTCTTCTTCTTTTTTTTTTTTTTTTTTTTTTTTTTTTTACTTCTAGATTTGAATATCAAGTCATCGGGGTCTGGCTGTGTAAAAGTCCAAAATATTCAGTGTGATAATTGCAAAATTGAAACTGAACAGGGAACCAGCATCTTACAGTCTGTTAAGGTATAAGCATTTTCCTAGTTCTGTTTCAGTTAAAAAACAAACAAACCTTGAACTATGAACTCTAGTATCAAACTAAAGAGATGATTCTTTTTTTCAGAATATTATAATTTATTCATCAGTTAGAAATTCTTTGCAAACATTATGCCTTGACAGCTGTTCTCTTTTGAAAGTACAGATGTTGTAGCAGCTTTGAAGGTTTTACCTCATATTTCTTTGAGATCTCATTTCAAAGCATACAGTGAAACTCAAGAGTATATATTCTTAGTATTCTGAGATCTTTATGAAGTTATTTAGTCTTCACAGTTGTTTTCTTCTGTTCATTAAAAAGTAAGGAATAGCCTTTTTATGCACTAGAAATGTGCTTGAAATATTAGGTTACTTTAATCATGTTTTTAATGTACCAGGTAGCTGTTTTACTTAGAGACTAATAACTATGTATGCAAAACAGATGATTCATCTTGTTTTATAATTAACATTTTTATATTTTATTTTCTTAAAATTAGATCAATCTTAGCTGTAATAAATCTCTGATATGTAACTTGTCATTATTCCTAGTAATGTTATATTCTAGCACTTGCATAATCAAAATGCAATACCTTTGCAAACTTTGATTGAAGGTAATTTTATTGAAGTGAACTCAGTCATCTTTGCTTTACAATTATAAAACTTTTTCCTTTTTAGATCTAAAACAATTTTTAGGATGATTAATTTGATGAATTTTTATTTTTACATCAGTTTTTTATCCATCTTTATTTGCATATGAACCATTTTAAATAAATTTAGTTGTACAAACATAAAGAGTTAAGAATATCTGCCAGGTGTTGTGGTGCATGCCTATAGTCCCAGCAGTGCATGAGGCTGAGGCAAGAGGATCACAAGTTCAAAGCCAGCCATAGCAACTTAGTGAGGCCCTAAGCAACTCAGCGAGACTCTGTCTCTAAATAAAATTTTTAAAAAGGGGCTGGAGATATGGCTCACTGGTTAATCCCTGGTACCAAAAAATAAAATACAGGATTAAGAAACAGACTGGTAGACCAAAGGTAAAGAATAGAGGACACAGAGACTAACCCAAATAATTACAGTTATCTTATATTAGACAAAGGCACCAAAAACATACATTGGAGAAAAGATAGCCTCTTCAACAAATGATGCTGGGAAAACAGGAAATCCATATGCAACAAAACGAAATTAAACCCCTATCTCTCACCTTGCACAAAACTCAACTCAAAGTGGATCAGGGACCTAGGAATTCAACCAGAGACCCTGTGTCTAATAGAAGAAAAAGTAGGCCCAAATCTCCACCATGTCAGTTTAGGCCCCAACTTCTTTAACAAGACTCTTATAGGGCAAGAATTAAAATTTAAAAAATCAATAAATGGGATGGATTTAAACTAAAAAGCTTCTTCTCAGCAAAAGAATCAGTGAGGGGAATAGAAAGCCCACATCTTAAAGCAAATTTTTACCACTTGCACATTAGATAGAGTACTAATCTTTAGAGTATATAAAAAACTGAAAAACTTAATGCCAATAAAACAAATAACCCAATCAATAAATGGGCTATGGAAATGAACAGACACTTTTCAGAAGGTGATATACAATCAATCAACAAATATATGAAAAAAAATGTTCAACATCTCTAGCAATTAGAGAAATGCAAATCAAAAATACTCTTAAGATTTTATCTCACTCCAGTCAGAATGGCAGCTATTAAGAATACAAACAACAATAAGTGTTGGTGAGGATATGGGGAAAAAGGCACACTCATACACTGCTGGTGGGACTGCAAATTGTTGCAGCCAATAAGGAAAGTAGTATGGAGATTCCTTGGAAATCTGGGAATGGAACTATCATTTGACCCAGCTATACCACTCCTTGGTCTATACCCAAAGGATCTAAAACCCAAAGGACCACATCAATGTTTATAGCAGCACAATTCACAAAAGCTAAACTGTGGATCCAGCCTAGATGCCGGTCAGTAGATGAATGGATAAAGAAGATGTGGTATATATACACAATGAAATATTACTCAGTAATAAAAGAGAATAAAGCATGGCATTTGCATGTAAATGGATGGCACTGGAGAATATAATGCTAAGTAAAGTTAGCCAATCCAAAAAAACAAAATGCAGAATGTTTTCTCATATATAGGGATGCTGACTCATAGTGAGGTTGGGAGGGAGATAATAGGAGGATTAGATGAACTCTAAGTAGGGCAAAGGGATGAAAGGCGAAGGAAGGGGGCATGGAGGTAGAAAAAATGGTGGAATGAGATGGACATCATTACCCTACGTACACATATGAATTACTTTGTATACAACCAGAGATATGAGAAATTGTGCTTTATATGTGTAATATGAATTGTAATGCATTCTTCTGTCATATATAACAAATTAGAATAAAAAATAAATTAAAAAAAAGAATATCTTGACATAAAAAGATTGCACAATGAAATCCTCATCTTGAATGGATTAACTGGCTGAGAATACCACAGTTCCTTTTGTCCTTAGAAATATATTGTTCACTCATTGATACTTAAGTTTTGGAGAACTAAGGTAGAATACCATACTCTGAAGACTCAGAGTTTGGGATTTCCAATTTCATGATGGAAATTAGAATCTAGAATGCTGCTATCTTTATTTTTGCTGTCATCATTTTTTTTCATCTAGTAAGTTTGAAAGATCTTTCTCAGCTTTTCTTTTTGCTATTTTGTGTATTTAAAAAAGTTGGTTCTCCACCTTGTCACTAGGGACATCTTGTGACAAATAATTTTTTTATTTGTGGGGGTATGCCCTGCGCAGAGTAGGTTGTTTAGCACCACCCTGGTCTCTACCTTCTAAATGTCAGAAGAATGCTCTTTGGTTAAGATAAAGAAAACATCTCCATATGTTCCCAAATGTCCCCAGGGAGAGAAAATCACCTCCAGTTGAAAAACATTCCATCATTCTTCTGGTTTCCTATTCTTTTAGTTTGTCTGTCTGTCTGTCTCTCTCTAGCATAGTTGGGAATAATCAATGAATAATAATTAAATAATTCCCAGGAGAATGAAATTTTACAAGACATATTAAAAATAAGAACACTATTATCCTAAACATATTTTAGATTTATAGAGTTCATTGGATTAATACAGTAATTTCAAGATAGAGTGAGTTTAATTCTATTTTTAAAAAATAAATAAATTTTCTGTTTGTTTTTTGAAAGACTTCTAAGAAAGAATAAAAATCATGAAATATCAATTCTTATAAATAAAATGACTGAAAAAAGAAACTCTAAAACTGGGCCTTTGGATGCTCTGGTGTACTAAGGGTTAAGGTAATTATTCTTGAGATCTTAGGATTTAACTGACTTAAATTCACAAAGCAGAATACTTTGGTAAAATATCTGGTTTAAGTTTTTAATATGGTACAATATTATTACCTTAATTAGTGGCCACCTTTTAATATAAATTTCTTTCACTTATTTTAAGGTCTTTTTTTGTGTATGTGTGGTGCTAGGGATTGAACCCAGGGCCTTGCGCATGCGAGGCAAGCACTCTACCAACTGAATTATATCCCAAGCCCCAGTTTAAGGTCTTCTGTAGAGTTCTGTGTAATAAAATTTATAGCAATAATAATTACTGCTAATGAGTCCTTATTATTACCAACTAAACCTCTGTTTGATCCTTGAAGCATCTCTATTTTCTCAAGAAACTAGGAGGCATTAAAAGACTAAGGAACTCACTTGAGTTTATACAGCTAAAAAATTTGATCTTGAATCTTCCTAGTCTTTAAACTCATGCTTTTTCTACCCTGTCAAAAAACATATGGCAATACCATATTTATTCAGCATCCTTAGAGATTAGGTAAATAAATTTTTAGGCAACTGACCCTTAACTCATTGAATGCCACACATTTGCTTAAAAAAGAGTGTAATAATTTTGTTTTCTAAATAATTTCTGATTTAAATATCTATTTGTCTATTTTCACTGCCTGGTTTTATTTATCTTTAAAATTTTTCACATTTTGAGATGATTAGATGAGCTTTAAATTTTAACAGTAGCTCAATGTTTTTTTGAGCCCCTTTGACCTCTTAGAAAATCTCAAGATTGTCCTCTTAGAAAAAAATACACATGTATATGAAATTTTTCTTATGATTTCATAAATTTCACAAACTTTTGAAATCCATGGAAGCTCAACAGTAGTTTCCTTTTTGAAAATCCATTTTGCCTGATGATGCATATATTAAATTTAATTCGATTTTAGACTCATGTCTCCTTGGGCATAAAGTTAACCATACTATCTATGATACAAATACTTTGGAGAATGACTCATTCTGCTCTTTTCACTCAATATTTTAAAAATTGATTTCTAGGCTCTTTTACCTGAAGTTGAACTATTTCCCCCCAGAAGCTCCATGGTTGTTTTGAAATTTTGTGTCCTTACCATTTAGACATTTTTCTGCAGTGGCTGGTCATAATGGTGATTTTGCTTTTGTTGTTTTTTTCAGCCTTGACATTTACCTATTTTTTCTCTCTTTATAATTGTAGCAGAACTGAAGGCATGTAGTAGTTCAGGGAAAGTAAATTACTCTAAAAAATAGACCGAACATCTATTAGCTCAGGTACAATTTTAATTTCTCACTTGTGCCCAGGTGTGTTGAGGTGGGGGGGCTCTCTTCCATTCAATGATTCTATTATCTTCTGGCTCCGCCATCTCTCTCTGAGGCTTGTAAACTGCACTCATCTGTTGGAAGGGGATGAGGACAGAGAAGGCACACCTATTCTTCTAAAAACACCGGCCTAGAAATGACACATAGCTTTTCTGCTTACATTCTGTTGGCAAAAACTTAGCAACACCTAAGAGGAAAGGGGAGCTGAAAAATGGTCTTACCATGGGTCCAGCAACACTGTTTTTACTTTGGGGGCAGGGAAGATTTGGGTAGACTAATGGTAGTGTTTGCCACAGTTGCCAAGTGTGAATCAAGGTACACACAATTTTTGTGTGCATGTGCATGAGAGAGAGAGAGAGAGAGAGAGAGAGAGAGAGAGCTGGCTTGTGACTGTTTTATTTGTGCTTGGAGGTATTTTTCACTCTGTTTCAGTTTCTGCTGTGTGTTATTCTGTAAGGTTTAACAATAGCCTGTTACCATAGGTGTAATCTGCCCTTCTCCAGAGTATGGGCTTTGGAATCATATAGAGCTGGATTCTAATTTAAGTTAGATTTTGTCACCCTGATAAAGTTTATGTTTGTTTGTTTCCCAGCACTGGGGATCAAACACAGAGCCTTGTACATGCAGAGCCTTGCACATGCTAGGAAAGTGCTCTCCTCCTGAGCTACACCCCCAGCCCTTATTTTGGGACAGGGACTGGTTGAGTTGCCCAGGCTGGCCTTAAACTTGCAATCCTTCTGCCTCAGCCTCCCCAGTAGCTGGGATCACAGGTGTTTACCACCATTCTTGTCTCATGCTTTCTGAGTTTTGATTTTCTTCCCCTATAGAATGGGAAAAATACCCATCTCTCTTATTGTGAGGATCAAATGATAAAGTTCATATAAAATAAGTAGTTGTTTGGAGTACTGAAAAACTGCCAAGTAAGTGATAACTATTAATAATAATGATGAATATTAACAATGATTAATGTGGTCATCTGTGGGGAGCCATTCTGACACGTGATTGGGTGACTCCCATTAAGGGCCTGAGGCGCTTTGGCTGTGTCGAAGCTTTCCCGACCCTTTCCTGATGAGAGAGCCCATCCGTGTGGGGTGTGCCTGACCACTGACCCCGGGGACCCAATCACTGACCCTGACCTTGGAGTGCAGCCCCCCCCTCAACCTTCATTGGATGGAATTCTCCCCTGAATCTCTTGTTCCCCAAATAAAAGGCTACTCCCCGGCGTGTTCACTCTCTCTCTCTCCTGCTAGCCCAGAGTAATCCTCGCTGCCCTGCTGGGCGGCTAGAGGTGGGAACCAGAGAGGTGAGCCGTCTCCAACCTAGCAATATAAATAAGGTACTGTCTGTGTGTTTTATTTCGATCTCTTCTAACTAACTTTATGCCTAGAACCTCATTAATGAAACCACTGTGCAGGCCGCGTGGTAGAGTCATCTTCATCCTCAGTGGTGTTTTGCTTGCTGGTCACAGTGATCTTCAACTCCCAAACCCTTCTTCAGTGAGGCTACTGGAATATTCACATCTCTTCTTTTTCCCTATGAGTACAGGTGTTTAATCTCTTTAACAGCAGCTAACATTTTCTTCCAGTTGATATTATGATTCCAAACAATTAATTTCTATTTCATTTCTTGATTCTTTTCCTTCTTTATTATTAATAAAAAAGAAATGTTTCATTAGTGTAAGTCAAACATTCTTTTTCTGTATATGTATTTTTATATTTATCTTTCAGGGTCAAAAACTACATGTTAAAACAAAAGGAGGCAGAGTGATCTCTCTGGGAACAGTTTATGGAAATATAGATATTCATGCATCAAATAAAAGTGTAAGATTGAAATTTTCTTTTTTTCACAATTGCAATATTGCTTCCAGTTAGCTCACAAAATGGGTAGCTTCTGTAGGATTTGTGCTGTGATATTGCGTTTTTAATACATTTTGTTTCAAATTCAAGTTTGGAATTGAGGTGATTAAATATTATGCAATTTAAAATTTAGTTTGTGATTTAATACTTTTGACAGTTATTTAATTCCTTATTTGTAATCAGTAAAAACTTAAATACTTACACTTTAATTCTGAAGAGATTTTTAATTGATGATCATTGATTAAAATATTTCATACTATTAGTATCTGGATTGGGTTTTTCTTGTTTGCTTGTGTTTGTTACTTTCCAAGACCTGTTTACTTTGCCATTAGACCAACTGAAGGACAAGGTTTGAAACTCAGTTTTCTTCATTATTTTCCACAAGGTGGCATCATAAGATAGCTTTACTGCCTTCCAAAGGTTTTTTTTTTTTTTTTTGTAGGAAGATTGTATTTTAAATTAATTTTCTTATTGTTTCCTGTGATTTAGTATTAAGAGCTCAGGTCTAATTTTGGAAGTATAAGTTGTCACCTTTTAAAAATATGACTAGCAATGTTTTAAATTTTTTTGAAAACCCTTGGTCTTGGGCTGGGATTGTGGCTTAGTGGTGGAGCTTGCTTAGCACAGGTGAGGCACTGGGTTTGATCCTCAGCACCACATAAAAATAAATAAATAGCTGAATGTTTTCTCTGAGATAAGGAGGCTGATTCATAGTGGGGTTGGGAGGGGAACACGGGAATATTAGAGGAACTCTAGATAGGACAAAGGGGAGGGAGAGGAAGGGAGTGGGCAAGGGGTATAAAAAAGATTGTGGAATGAGATGGACATCATTACCCAAAGCACATGTATGAAGACACGAATGTTGTGAATATACTTTGTATACAACCAGAGATATGAAAAATTGTGTTATATATGTGTAATAGGAATTGTAATGCATTCTACTGTCATATATAACAAATTAGAATAAAACATTTAAAAATAAATAAACAAATAAAACATTGGGCTAATGATGAGATGTTTAAAAAAAACAACCTTGATCTCCTCTTGTTTCTGAATTTTACAATTTGCAATGATTTTTTGTTATAAATTTGCTAAATTTCATAGCCAGATTTATTCCTCCACAGTTGGAGGGGAGTAATTGTGAGCATATCTTGTAGGGTGAGTGTTGCTGGTGTAATTAAACAAAGTGGAGTATGGGACTCTTTCTGTTGTTATTTTCAATCACCTTTCTCTTATGACTTGTGGGAGCCTGTTTAAATCCAAATATTTGAGTGTACCCAACTGCCTTTTAAATTAAACTAGGAAAGTTCTGAAAGACGTTGTGGCCCTTGATGACAGCCCTTTTTAGATGGCATTTAGTCAGATTTCTGTGGTTTAGATATGAAAGAGGGAAATTGGACAACTTTGCAGCTCCTTCAAATTCATTCCTTTAATTGATGGCTAATGTTACTTGAAATGATATTTGAGCTACCAGAATATTACATATTTATATTCAAATAAAAGTATCAATGTTTAAATCAGCTCTCATTTATTTGCTATTTTGAATAATTTGGCCATTCATTAGTTAGTTATTTGCTCCAACTTTCATGGTTTATTGAATATTTATTTATTCCTACTTCCTATTACACTATTTTGCTTCCTGCCTGATTGACTTTTGTAGACCCAAAGATTCAGTCTAGATTTTCTTCTATTTTTATTATTATATATAGTGTTAATTTATAAAGCATATTCCTAAGCCTGCAGTTTTTTAAAAAGAACATATAAAGTAAATAAGAAATTCATTAACTTTTAATATACAACTTTCATACATATGTGTCTTGGAAATTTGAAAGGCAGCATAGGGAATTGGTTAAGAGCACAAAATTGAGAACCAAATATTTGAATCGTGGTCCAGCCTCTGTATCCTTAGACAAGTTTCTAATGGATTTAATTCAGTGGGTTGTTATGAGGATTGAGTTAATCCAGGTAGAGTATTTAATGTCTAACACATAGCTAACTCTAACATAATGCTTGCCATGTTAGTGATAAAGTGAAGGAATTGCAAGAACGATTACTTGACCAGTCCTAGATCTATCACTTTATTTCTCTGAGCCTCCGTTTTATTATTCAGAAAACAGGGATGGGGCTGGGGATGTGGCTCAAGCGGTAGTGCGCTCGCCTGGTATGCGTGCGGCCCGGGTTTGATCCTCAGCACCACATACCAACAAAGATGTTGTGTCCGCCGAGAACTAAAAAAATAAATATTAAAAAAATTCTCTCTCTCTCTCTCTCTCTCCTCTCCCACTCTCTCTTTAAAAAAAAAAAAAAAAAAAAAAAAAAAAAAAAAACAGGGTTGGTAGTATTTGCTTTTCATACTCAATAAGATTGTGAAAATTAAATGAGCTTTATAAACGGTAGCATCATTACATTGCCATATTAAAATTATATCATTTATTTTAGTGTCCTAAATTTAGTTTTATAACAACCAAGAATATGAAAATCAATTTCAGCTGACTATTGGATGAGTTGGTGACATAGTTGTCAGTTTCCTTTCTTTCTTAGTCTGAGCTACAAAGCCACAGTACTTCCTTATAATTTATTTGTAATAACTATATAGTATATATGTATACTATCTAAACTTAGGAAAAATTTCCTTCTTATATAGAAAAGAAAATTAATTTATAACAATACTTTTGTCAGGAAGGCATTGGTTTTTGGATCTGCTGTCGATTCTGTTTTTAAATAGGTATTTTCATTAAAAAGCAAACTCAACAGTGTAGAAAACCTATTTGTGACACTTCTTTCCATTAACATTTCATGACTGTAAGTCAGAGCCTCAGTATTTTACTGTAAATTGTGCTGTCCTAAATTTAATTGTTCTAGTTAGTATCTGATATAGTGCATTATATATGGCCCTCTGGGAATTTTGAATTTCTTTACAATTTTGTGGAATGATTTGTTAATATTGTAAGGGGAGTTGTTATGGTTTCACTTGCTTTCATAGGGCAGAATATTTTTTCTAGCTTCCTAGAAAGTATAATATTTAGTGTCTACTGAACAATATAAATCTTTGGCATTTTACAGTTACTTTCAAGGAGTCTTGAAAGCTTTATTTGGTTGTTGAGAAAGTCTAAATCATAAGTGTTCCTTTGCAAATTTAATTAAGTTTCACATTTCTTTTCAATATTTATCTTTTGGTGTTTTCTAAAATGGCCTCACTATCTATAAAAAGCCAGACTTTTTGCCTGCTTTATGGAAATAATTGGAGAATTTTATTCATAAAGCAATTTTTCAAATAGAGCATCTGAGCATAAAGTACCTTTCATGAAGAGCCTTTAAAGGATAATATTTTTCAGGAGTTTTATACCTTTACTATAAGACCAAGGAAGTCAAAAATTTGTATTCTCACAAATTTAGTTATAGGTAAAATATCTATCTATCTTTGACAGACTTATTGAAATTAGATTCAAAGAAAAATTACTCTCAATCCATAATTAGATAAAAAGAAACTGTAGTAGTTAAGAAGCAAGTAGGGCTATATTGTATACTTAATAACTGCCCTTTAGAAAAGAAAGTTATATACTTTAAATCCAGAAGAGAAAGTAATTCTAATTTATCTCCCGTAAGACCTCTACATACTTTTCTTTTCTCTTTTTGCACTTTTACTTTTCTTCTTATTTTCCCAAAGGGCCATATATAATGCACTGTATCAGATACTAACTAGAACAATTAAATTTAGGACAGCACAATTTACAGTAAAATTTCTCGAAACTCTATTTTTGTTAGATAAACATTTTAAAGTCTTAATTTTGAAGGACTCATTTAGGATTGATGGCACTAATGCCTATGTATAGAAAACAGTGATGCTATTTCTTTCAACACCCCAGTGTATGGCTTGAAGTTGTCCCTGGACAAAACTGAGAAACCTTCCTGGTGATTCAGTTTTTATGTCAACAGTTTTACATTAACACTTACATTTGTTTAAAATACATAAAGATGATTTGGAATCCTTAACTAGATAGCTTCATTTTACGTTGTAAGCGATATTTGAGACACAGATACATTCTGAATTTTGATAGGGAAATTTAAGGACAAATATATAATTTCTCCCATGTTGTACACTGGAAATGTAAAGTGGAAAAGTTGTAGAAATATTAGTATATTCACTACATTAACACACTAAAGGAGAGAAATCATGATAACTTTATAGAATCATGCTTAAATATGATTATAGTATATGCTAAAATTCCGACTCTGTTTATGATTTGATAAAAGTATCTAAGAGACATCCATAACAAATGTGCTCAATGCTGAAATGCTATAAGCTTTTACTCTGAGAACAAGAATAAGATAAAGGTGGCTGCTTACATCTTTTAGCTGTAGAAGTGGAGACCAGAGCCAGGTGGTAAGGCAAGAAAAAGAGTGAAAGAGAAGGGGGAAAAGTATTAATATAAGGATTGGAAATAAAGCTATTACTTGTAGATAACCTAATTATGCATCTAGAAGTTTTTTTTAAAATACGTTTTAGTTGTCAATGGCCTTTATTTTATTTTTTTATATGTGGTGCTGAGAATTGAACCCAGTGCCTCACATGTGCTAGGCAAGCACTGTACCACTGAACTATGACCTCAGCCCAAGTTTTTTTTTTCTTAATACAGATAAATTACTAGAATTAGTGAGTTTATTGTGGTTGCTGGATTAAGGTCAAATACAAAAGTAAATTAAGATAAAATGAAATATTAAAATGTACCTTGTATAGTAACACTTAAATGAAGGAATTGTGGAATGAAATTGACCAAATTATGCTATATACATGTATGAAGGTACTACAGTGAATTTCACCTTTATGGATAGCTATAAAACACAATTTTTAAAAAACAATAAATAGAGGGAAGACCCAAAGATATAGAGGAAGGGGAACAGAGGGAGAGTGGAAGAAAAAGAAAGAGGAAGTACTGGGAGACTGAGTGGAGAAAATTATATTCTATGCATGTGTGATTGTCAAAATGAATCCCAATATTATATATGACTATAATGCACTAACAAAAACATTTAAAACTGTAATAGGACTAAGTATAACAAAAGAAGAAGAACTTTACATAGAAAATATAAAACATGATTAAAAGAAGAATGAAAGAAGATCTATGTAAGTGGAGGGATATATAGTGGGTCTATTCCACATTCTACATAGAGTGCATGTTTCAATCTTGTAATTAGATTTAAAAAATCAGAATTAAGTTATTGTGAAGCAGGTAGTAACTTTTTATGTAGTTGCCTACTAATTTCATATGTATCATTTTAGTTTTTTCCAGTTTTTGTTTTATGATGAACTGATGAGTCTTTCTCTTAATAGACTGTGACCATAGATAAACTGCAGGGAAGTTCTGTTAATATATCTACTGAAGATGGTTTGCTGAAAGCCAAGTATCTTTATACAGAATCATCATTTCTGTCTTCTGCTGCTGGGGATATTGCATTAGGAAGTGTTCATGGTAAGCTGACAAAGATCTACCATATATTAGACTTTACACATAGCTTAAATTTTAAGAGATGACTGTCTGTAGTTGAAGAAGGTTAGGAAACTGGCCTTCTAATTAATTGCAGACTAGCCATCTCTTAAAAATACAATGACTCATAACCTAGCTTAATGTTATTTTGACAAGAAATTGAAGATTATGCTGTTATATATGAAGCTACTCTGATTTTAACGAATAGCCTTATAACAGAAAATGAGTAACAAAGATATGTATGCAGATGAAATATAAGCAGTATTAAATAAAGATGAGTTTTGAGTGATTCCTTTTAGTTATAATTGGAAAGCTAAAAGTTAATGAAACATTTGGGTAGAATCTAATTACAGGAACCCAGAGATACTGATTTTGGTTAAATGCTTTATGGGCATTTTTACTGATATCAAGTCCTCTCAGCATCCCCCCATTTCCAGTTTTCTTTGAGTATCCTCTCTCAATTTCTAAAACATATCTCTACAGACAAGCACTATTATTTAGTCAACATTTGTATTATTGAAAGAAAATGATAGAATGTAATGGTGAAGTAATATGACAAAGGATATGATAGTGTTCAGTGTCACTCAGCCTGCCTTAAATTTCCACAGAGCAGAAGATTTAAATCCAGATGTGTTTTCCAAAATATATACAGGTAGAATTAAGAATCATTTATCTGGGGCTGGAGTTGTGACTCAGGGGTAGCATATGTGAGGCACTGGGTTCGATCCTTAGCACGACATAAAAATAAAAAAAATAAAGATATTGTGTTCATCTATGACTAAAAAATTTAATAAAGAATCATTTATCTCAGAGTACAATACATACATATCTGCTAAATGCCTTTTGGGCCGTATTCCAGGAAGTTTAGACTTGAACCTTTTTTTTATTCTAATTTGTTATATATGACAATAGAATGTATTAGAGTTCATATTACACATATAGAGCACAATTTTTCATATCTCTGGTTGTACACAAAGTAGAGTCACACCATACATGTACTTAAGGGTAATGATGTCCATGTCATTCCACCATCTTCCTACCTCCATGCCCCCTCCCTTCTCCTTCCAACCCTTTGCCTTATCTAGAGTAGGCTTGAACCTTTTCTATATATGGTCTACTAATTTCACTTCTGTACTTAAACTGAATATTGGTAGCTATATACTCTGAATAACTCCCCAGATTTTAATGAGTATAAGTTATTAGGTGGTAATAGAAACCATGGTTAGGGCTAGTCCTGCTGTGAGGCAAACAGATAAGTAGTATTTTCAGTTTTAGAAAATAAAACTAAAAGAAGAGTATTTATATACTTGGAATAAATCTTGAGCCTTGAGCCTAATTTAAATGACTAAGCCTCAACCATTCTTGCAAGGTTAAAATATTATTTTAGCCCAAAATAGCTTGAGCACAAGTGGAGCCTTAGTCAGATAAAACAAATGGTTTTGTTTACTTACTCATTTACTTTTTATTCAGTTGCACATTAGGTAGTTCTGGCAATTTGTAGCTTCATATTTGTAAAATAACTTATATAAGCATTACATTTATTTGTTAATTATAATTAAAACACTGCACCTAATATACTGAGTAGCTTTTAGTGAAAAACAATTCCTTATCAAGTCAGATGTTGTTTAACATCCAAAGGAAAAACTGTTCTATTCTCAGCACTGCTTTATACCACGTTTACATTAAATGCACTGATATGTGATTTCTTGCTTTAAGATGGATGAAAACTGAAATTGGGGTGGTTTATCACTGAGTATATGATAATAAAACAGGTATACTTTTTTGAGGCAGTCTTCATAGTACTCTAGGTCTGTTGATCACAACATAGCTGATATGTAAACATTTTTAGGGATAAGAGATCATTCTTTGGCTTTTGTAAAGCCTTTTAATATTTACTGATCTTTAATATTAAGTCAAATACATTTCCATATTGTGGTTTAAATCTAGGTCTTCTTTTGGACTGTTGTTTCAGGTTGGGGTTCCTTGAAAGCATACTGAGATGGGAATTAGAGTATAGCACATTTACTAGGGAGAGCTCTTGAAAGCAATACCTGTAAAGGAAGGGACCCCAAATTCCATGAGAGAAGTTGGACCGTAACACAGTTTCAACAACCCTAAGAGGGAGCTCTGACGTTTGGGTGGTCCCTTAGAGTTTTCTGAAGTTGGAATGAGGGGAACTGGACTTCTATATCCCCAGTCATTAGATACTAGCTGCCCGGGGAAGGGGTATGATCTTGGGCCAAGATGGCTCTTTTTGGCTGAGGCAGTTCCCAGAGAGTACTGACAGCAAGGGATATCTGCCTACAATACTCTCAACAGCTAGGAAAATAAGCCTTCAGGTGTGAAGGGGGCTCTGCATAATCAATCACAGCCTTTGCTGTAGTTAAATCTGTTTCTTCATTCAGCACATTTATTGACCATCTACTGTGTGCTGAATTTCCTAGCACCAGGGATGGAAAATAGAGCAAGAGATGGTACCTGAGTCCTCAAAGAACTCAGAGTCTAGTGGAAGGATTGAATGTCCTTTTTTGTTTTCTCAGTTACTACTGTTCCCATTGGGATACTACCTCCTACCTTATCTCCAGTTGCCATCCATTGTCACCCTGCCTCAATGAAAAGCAATCATTTAACTGTTTCTCATAGCTCTTTTGTAATACTAGTGTAGAAGTGAGCAGGAGTAAGGGAAGGAAAAATGTGATCCAGTTGCAATCTTAGAAAAGCTTCCATGTTGTTCATCCTTGCTTTCCCCATCTAGTCCTTGGTCTTCACTCTGTTTTTAATTTTTTCAGTATATACAAGTCATTTCTTAGTCATACCCTAGGCCTCAATTATTTTTTAAGTCATCCTTCAGACAAGTCTAAATTTATTTCTCTCTCTTCCATGTCACCTCACTTTTCATTCTTATCCGAGGGATTCTATGAAAATACTATTTAAGTTTGGAATTCAGGGGTGGGATGCATACAGAGGAGCATGCAAGGTTTTTAGTCCCTTGTCTTGGTAGGTGAGAAGATTTAGAGGCATGGCTGGTGAAAGTAAATCCCTGTGTTCCAGCTCTTGGGTTTTGGTTGGGGATGGGGGATGTCTTCCAAGGTTCTTCTCAAGCTGGAACTCTGAATATATATTTCAGTGAGTTCTTTGTTTTAATTGCTGGTGGTTAAAGAACACAAATTAGGCAAAAAATTTGGCTATATTTAAATAAGCTGGCATGGAATCTTAAAACTTGTTTTTACAGAATATATTGCCACTTCTAAACATCTTGATAAGCAGAAAACAAACTGAGAATATATGCATTTAAAGACCTGCCTGTTCAGGATTTATTATTTTTTAAAAATATTTTTTAGTTATAAATGGACACAATATTTTTATTTTGTTTATTTATTCTTATGTGGTGCTAAGGATTGAACCCAGTGCCTCACATGTGCTAGGCAAGCGCTCTGCCACTGAGCCACAACCCCATCCCCCAGGATATAGTTTTGTTGGCTTCTTTTACTAAGGACAGTTTAAACTGATTTTTTTCCAGGTTGAGCTGAAAAAATCCAACATATAGATTTTTCAAAAGCCATTTTTATACAAATATGATGCAATAACTATCATCTTGGTAGATCTTATTTGGTAGATAATTTTGGAGCCCTTGTGCCAGTAGGTGGATGGGTGGTTGTTTGAAAGCAAACATGTAATGAGTGCTATCAGCCAGCCTTGCTCATTTAATGGACAATTGGCTGTTTACATATGAGAAAAACAAACTTAGAAATGTCTAATTATTTACCCTTTGCTATAAATTAATTAGTAAAATAGCAAAGATTAGATCCTAGCTTCTTGACTTTCTAAGGAGATGTTCTTAAATAGTATTCAAACAAATGTGGGCACATGGCCATGGTGAACTTTATTCAAACAAATGTGGGCACATGGCCATGGTGAACTTTTTGATTGCACTAAAAATTCCATCATCACTTCAAGGGCTTCCTGCTTCCAGAGACATTTCCTCTAGGCAGACAGATAGGAGCACTGGTACTGCTTCCACTGTGTTCTATGTTGTAATCTCCTTGAGATTTAGGACCATTTATTATTACCTTATGACATTTGAAAATGTGATTGCTCCTTAGTGTTCAATCTGAGTTCCATGGTGGTATTCAGGAACTAGACTCCTTCCATAAAAAAAAATCCTATTATCTTAATTGTATGACTTCTAAGGCTTCCATGAGAGGAGGAAAGCATAAAATGTATTTATCGTCAGCATTTTCCTTATTACTGGGCTCCCTCTAATCTCTCAGCACAGTTGGATGTTGATTTGCCATCAATATTCGTCCTCAGCTCCGCCCCTTTGAGACACTCAGAGACTCAGGTCCTTCCCTACAGGTGATGTTGCCATCTTTAGTTTGTGGCTGCCAAGGCTTCCATGAAGAGAGTGCATAGTAGAATCATGCAGGAAGTTTCAGGAACCAGGCCTACAAGTGCATACATTTCTTCTGCTCATATGCCTTTAGAAAGAATGTTTTCAAATGGCTTTATCTACCTGCAGAGGCTGAGTGAGATATGTAATGTAGCTGGATTCGAAGGAAGGGAGGAGAGAAGCACACAAAACTTAATGGGCATAGGCATGTCTGTCTTACCTTATAGGTAAATTACTCTTTTGCAAATGTCTACACATTCCTTTTCTTTCTACCTCTTTGATGTGGTATTCTCTAGGACTTCATATGTGTCCATTGTTTTTTCTTAACATTTGGCATCAGATGCATTTTTGAGTCTTAACTGTGCTTGCATATTGATGATTCAAATCTTTATTTCTAGCCCTTTCAACTTAAATAGCCATCTGTCTGATGGGCATAGCCCTTTGGATTTTCACAGGCATCTCAAACTCAACATTCTCAATTTCTCTCTTCCTCCTTTTCCTGCCTCCCAACCTCATCCATAAAGTGTCCTCCTTCTTTATTTCCATATGCGGGTTTTGATATCACTATGCACCTAAATCCCCATGCTATAAATTTGTGTCATCCTAAATTCCTCTCTCTCACCTCCTGTATCTAATCAATCATTAATTTTTAGGCAGGTTTTATGACTCATCTAAATATTTCTTCAATCTCTCCCATGCTTTTTCTTCTGATTTCTACTCAGAATTCTGTCTCATATTCTTCTAGTCTCTTGCTTTGAATCTAGCAGTAATTTTGCCTCCAATCTTACCTTCTTCAAATCCATTCTCCTCAGTGTAGCTACAGTAGTTCACTAGAAATACACATTAAACATGTCATTCTCTTACTCAAACCCTTTCCTACTGTCTTCAGTGATTGCTGACTTCCCTTTTCTGACCCTATGCCTTACCTTCCAGAATTAGTCTCACTTGTTCTTGTACCATTCTTAAGCTGTTTTATACTTGATCAGAGCCTTCTATCATAGTGATCATGGTAATGCTGTTTTTATATTCTGCCCAAAATGCTTTCCAAGCTTTTTAAAAAATCTCATTAAGTAATCTTTTAGTAACCCCAGCTGAAGCATCCTCACCTTATCTCTGGCTTTTCATTGACCTGTAAATTTTTGCCTAATTATAAATTCCTCAAGATCAAGGATCATGTTTTATTTGTCCTCACATTCTTGGCATTTAGCATTGTGGCTTGCAGATAGTAAGGCTTCCTTAAGTCTCCCCACTCCCTGTTCTCCCAACCCCTAAAAGATTTTAACCTTTAAAGATATTGATTGCTCTGTTTGGATTGTTAAGAGCATATGTGCTGTTTTAACCATGATCATATTTTTTTAATTGAAAAAAAATACACCATTGTCATTATTTTTAAATTGATTGTTCCTTATCGCCCCCCACCACCGTCATGCTAGAATTAAGGGTTGCAAGGTAAGAAAAAAAATACATATTTTCTCAAATACTAGGATTTGTGGAAAAGTTGTATAATTTGAGAGTAGTGTAAGCATACATAGCTATTACAGATAATGTAGTATCGTCTTTATTGGAAAGGAGGTTTTACTTCTCTCAGGTGATTTATTATTTCCTGTGATTGGAGGTTAAATAGGTGTGACTAAAATATAGGAAATTTTGCCAATAATACCAATTTTTTATTTATATACTTCTAAATATTCTCATCTCACAAAATATTTGAGACAAGAGTTCATTTTGTGTATTCTGATGACTTTGGAATATTTATTTAGGGTAAAGACTTTCTAAATATTTGGTATGATTTACAAATTTATTTATTTATTTATTTATTCACGAAATATTTTGGAATATTCTTTTTTAACTGTATTTACAAATATTCCTTATTTCTTTTTATATATTTTTAGTTGTAAATGGACATAATGACTTTATCTTGTTTATTTATACTTTATATAGTATTGAGGATCGAACCCAGTGGTTCACATGTGCTAAGCAAGCACTCTACCACTAAGTCACAACCCTAGCCCATTCCTTATTTTTTTTTTTTTTGTTCCATTGTGTTTTTACTGCATAGTAGAACTGTATTCAAGAGAGATATTGTGTGAAACTCTATGGATTCCACTATGATATGAACCAGTCTTCATTCTTTATAAACTTTTGTTTTCTAGTTCTAAGAATCATTTTCTTAAAATGCTCACCATCTCTAGCAATCAGAGAAATGCAAATCAAAACCACCCTAAGATACCATCTCACTCCAGTAAGATTGGCAGCCATTATGAAGTCAAACAACAATAAGTGTTGGCGGGGATGTGGGGAAAAGGGTACACTTGTACACTGCTGGTGGGGCTGCAAAATGGTGAGGCCAATTTGGAAAGCAGTATGGAGATTCCTGGGAAAGCTGGGAATGGATCCACCATTTGACCCAGCTATCGCACTTCTCAGACTATTCCCTGAGGACCTTAAAAAAGCGCTCTATAGGGATACGGCTGCATCAATGATTATAGCGGCACAATTCACAATAGCTAGACTGTGGAACCAATCTAGATGCCCCTCAATAGATGAATGGATAAAAAAAATGTGGCATCTATACACAATGGAGTATTATGCAGCACTAAGAAATGACAAAATCATAGAATTTGCAGGGAAATGGATGGCATTAGAGCAGATTATACTAAGCGAAGCTAGCCAAGCCCTAAAAAACAAATGCCAAATGTCTGCTTTGATATAAAGAGAACAACTAAGAACAGAACAGGAAGGAAGACATGAGGAAAAGACTACAGTAAACAAAGACGAATGGGGGGAGAGAAACGGAGAGAGAAGGGAAAGCACATGGAAATAGTAGGAGACCTTCAATGATACATAGAATTATAAGAGGTTATGAGGGGCAAGGGGGAGGGAAAAAAAAGGGAGAGAATTGAACAACAGCAGGGGAGGTAGAGAGGGAAGATGGGAGGGGAGGGAAGGGGAGGGGGGATAGTAGGGGATAGGAAAGGTAGCAGAATACAACAGTCACTAATATGGCATTATGTAAAAATGTGAATATGTAACAGATGTGATTCTGCAATCTGTATTTGGGGTGAAAATGGGAGTTCAAAACACAATTTGAGTCAAATGTATGAAAGATATCATGAGCTATGTAATGCTTTAAATAATCAATAAAAAATACAATTAAAAAAAATAAAAAAAAGAATCATTTTCTTAAGACCCTATTACTATCATCAAAACTCCTAATGATTGGCTTTTTGAGAAAGACCATATTTCCATTAAAAAAAAATAGTACATTCTTACTGCATTCATTGATGACTAGTTTAGGACAATAAAGCTCCATTTCCTCATGAATGGTGAGTGGACTTACTAGATAAGTGACTATAAAACTACACCATAGTTCTTCATTAGTAGTTAAAATTTTAAATATCAGGGGTATGAGATACCATCATTGATCTTTCTGGGGTCTTAGCAAAAAATTTTACAATCACCCTTCACTTCCTTTTTAGGCCATGTTCTAGCAGTACCCTGGATTCACATTTTGTTTGGAAGCCATTCCAACTTCCAACTTCAAGTCATTATTAACTTTAGTATCTTTTGCCATCTTGAGAGGCTAAATTGTTTTGAAGTCCAGGTCCTTTTTGGTTTAACAGTCCTTCCTTTAGTTTTAGTTTCTCTCTTGCATTTTACTGTATGCAGCAAGGAAAAATAAATAGACAGCACTTCCAACACTTGACTTTGCTTAGAAATATTCTTAGCTAGAGCATTCAGTTAATTAGGCACATTCTGTACTTTCCATATTACCAAAGAAGACAAGTGTTGCTAAGTTTCTACACTGCTTAGCAAGAATACTCCTTCCATTTTCAAACCCATTTTTCTCACTCCTTTTGAAGCATACTAGATTTCTACTAAACTTGCTCAGGGCAAATTAGTATTTCTCTATCATGCTCTTTTAACCTCTGCCTACTGCCAAGCTTAGGTTTATTATGACAGGACCCTATTTCAGGCATCAACATTTGTGCTAGTTACTTAGTCTTCTGTAGCAAATAACTCCAAAATATAGCTATTGAAAACAACAAACATGTCTTATTGGGTGGGTCAGGAATTTTGATGGGACTTAGCTGGGTCCTTTACCTCAAGATCTCTCACAAGTTTGTAATCAAGTCATCAGCTAGGGCTCTGAGCTCATTTGAATGTTCAACCAGGGGAGAATCTGCTTCTGTGCTTGTTCATGTGGTTGTTGGCAGGATTCAGTTCAGATCCTATTGGTTAGGGGACCCTTTGATTTCCTTGCCAAGTGGACTTCTTCCATAGGGCAGAGACAACATGATACCTGGCTTCAATAAGATCAAGAGAGGACTAGAAAAATAAAAGCCAGAATCTTCTTGTTGCCTAAACTTGGAAGTGACATCCCATCACTTTTTCCCTATTCTCTTTTTTAAAAAGCAAATCAGTAAGTTCCAGCCTACATGTATAATCTTGGTGATTATACAAGAGCATGAATATCAGAGGCAAGGATTAGAAGTCATCTTAAAAGTATGATCTTTGCCCATTTTTGCTGTGATGATGAATCTATATTTATTAGGTCTGAATATTGGAAGAGAGTATACACACCAATGAAGTAATATTTACTTAACACATTTAACAAGATCTTCACAGCCTTATAACTTACTGAGTCTTAAATATTTTATGAACTTATGCATACAAATCATGTTTTTATTCCTAAACAAAGGTAGCCCTGTTCATATACTCACATGAAGTATGATAGAATGTTGGAAATCTGGAAAGATTTTTGCAGTCAGGTACATGAAACAAGTGCCCTTTTTGGTTTTTCCCCCAGATATCAACAAGTGTTAGTATTAACAAAACATAAGCAATGAAATACTTTAAATTAATTCTGAGACAAGATTATTTATTTTTTATGTAGTTTTGGAATTATATTAGAAGAGGTAATATTATTGCTTACATCTTAAGGGAATTGAGCTTCTGACTCCAGAAGTACTTATACGTACACACATATGAAGAAAAATCCTGCTATTTTTGGTATTAGAGGAAAGTGGCTAGGAATGGTTGTGGTATTCTATACTTATCCTGGAAAATGTATTTTCATTGAAAGAAAGAAGGCTTTGAAGCTTTTTTTTTTAGTTATGCCTCCATGTATTCATTATTCCTATCCCAAACCACTTCAAATCTTGGCCTCAAAACTACTTTAATCTAACAAACAGATGTGGCAACTGGCCTGATAAATAAAATTATTATTTCCATATGATATTTTAGTGTTACTTGTTTAGGATGAAAATTTGTAGTGAACACATTTGAGTAATCTTTTATTTATAGGCTTTAGAACTACAATTTTTCTCCATGTTGTCAGGAAGTGTGGTGGTTTGTTTTATAGTTATTCTATAAAAGCTTAAGAGTTGAGAGTGGGGGCAAAAGATTTGCATAGATGCTTAAAGCTAGATATTTCAGAACTATAACTAAATCTGGATCTGCAATATTAAGGAAAATTGCCAACAAAAATAACAGTGTTATCAAATAGCATTGTAGATTTTTCACTATGTTTTAGGATTCCATATAACATAATTTTTTTCTAGATTGTCCCTAATAAAATTCTTTTTTTCTTTTTCTCTTTTAGGTAATATAATAATACAAAGTGAGACGGGTAACATCACCATAGGTATGTTCTGAGATGCTAGTTGATAAATTTTGCCTGCTTCTTAAACTAGCTGTATTTTTCATGCTTTATTAAAGTCTACAGTTTAGCTCATGAACCTGACATAATCCTTATATGTAAGTCAAATACAGGCAAACCTAGCATGACCTTGTCCACTCAAAGAGAATTACTTGAACTTGGTATTAAGTAATATAATACAAATTCTTTGAGTTCTTCAAATATCTACATTAAGTCTTAAAAGAAAGATAAATTACATAGCTGGGCCCCACATTGTGTTATCATTGGAAGACAACCCTGAGTGTGCTATTAACTAATTAGACAACATGTGTTTATGAGTGCCTGCCATGTGTCAGGAATTTTTTTAGGTACTGGTATGTATGTTGGTTAACAAGACACAGTCTCTGTGCCAGATACCATACCTTTTCTGAGTGGTAGGAAGAAAGATAATAAGTATGTAAATAACAAAAGGTAGTTTTAGATCAGGATAAGTGCAATAAATAAGTAAAAAACCATAATGGGATAGAGATTACTTGGGGGAAAAGAAAGCTACTTCACTTGGACAATCAGGGAGAGTTTGGGGAAGGGTTGTTTTAGCTAAGGCCACAATAATGGAAAAGAGTCTTGTAATATTCTGGATACAGAACACCCACCTAGAGGAATAGCAAGTGAAAGCCTCAAAAATGGAATGAGTTTATCATTTTTGAGGTGTAGAGGAAGGACTTATGGGACAGAGGAAGGAGATGAAGTAAGAAAGACTAGACCTTAGAACATTGTAGACTTGGTAAGAGTCAGGAGTTCATTACAGAAGTTCATTACAGGAGTTACAATAAGCTGTTAGTACAGGACTGATCTAATTTACACTTAAAAGGGGCCACCTAGGGGTTGGGGCTGGGGCTCATTAGCATGCATGAGGCACTGGGGTCCATCCTCAGCACCACATAAAAATAAAATAAAGATGTGTCCACCAAAAACTAAAAAATAATTTTTTTTTTTTTAAAAGAGAAACAACCTAGCTGGTATTTTATAATGTACCAGAGTGGGTAGAAGTGAAAGCAGACCACTAAAATACAGTTTGTTGATCCATTCTCCTGGTGGGTGGACAGTTGGGCTGTTTTTAACTTTTGGCAACTGTCAATAAAGCTACAGTGAACATTCTCACAGTAGTCATTTTATGGAGAGAGAGAGATCCTTCTACTTAGGTAAATACTTAGGAATGGAATGGATGTGTTGAATAGTTCTGTATATGTTTAATTTTGTGATTTGATAAATAACTTGAA
Organism: Spermophilus citellus; assembly: GCF_964194105.1. NCBI lineage: Eukaryota > Metazoa > Chordata > Mammalia > Rodentia > Sciuridae > Spermophilus > Spermophilus citellus. The sequence goes on from NC_138184.1 coordinate 172,223,788, forward strand.
CATTTTCCAAAGTTCCATTTTACAGTCTTATGAAAAGTGCATGGGCTGGGCATGGTGGCGCATACCTGTAATCCCAGCAGCTTGGGAGGCTGAGACTGGAGGATCATGAGTTCAAAACCAGCCTCTGCAACAGCAAGGCACTAAGCAACTCAGTGGGACCCTATCTCTAAATAAAATACAAATAGGGCTGGGGATGTGGCTCAGTGGTCAAGTACCCTTGAGTTCAATCCCCGGTACCTCTGACCAAAAAAAAAAGTGCATGAGAAGTCTAGTTGCTCCATATCCTCACCAACATTTATTATTATCAGTATTTTAAATTGTACCCATTCTGAGGTACATATAGTGGTATTAATATCTCTGGTATTAATTTCATATCCCTAATGACTTTTGATGATCAGCACTTTTACAGACACTATTAGTCATTAGTGTATCTTCCTCTGTGAAGTTTTTATTCATATCTCTTTGCTTATTTGCCTTATTATTGAGTTGTAGTAGTTCTTTATAAATGCCAAGTACAACTACTGTTTTGTTAATATTTTCTCTTAGTTTGTGACTTGCCTGTTCATTTTCTCTCTCTTTTTAAACTTCATTTATTTAGTTTTGGTACTGGGGTTTGAACCCAGGGGTGCTACATCTCCAGCCCTTTTCATTTTTGACACAGAGTCTTGCTAAGTTACCCAGGCTGGTCTTGAATTTACAATCCTCCTGTATTAGTATCCCCAAGTTTTGGGGATTACAGACCTGCACCACTGTGACCAGATTTTCCTTCTTTCCCTCCTTCCTTTCTTCCTGCTTTCTTTCCTTCTTCCCTCCCTTCCTCCCTCCCTTCCTCCCTTCCTTCCTTTCTCTTCCTCTTTCCCTTCCCTTCTCTTCCCTTCTGTACAGGGGACTGAACCCAGGGGTGCTTAACCACTAAGCCAAAAACCAAGCCCTTTTTATTTTATTTTTTTGAGACAGGTCTCACTAAGTTGCTGAGGCTGGCTTTGAACCTGCTTTCCTCCTGCCTCAGTCTCCTGAGAGGCTTAATTTTCTTAATGGTATATTTTGATGAGAATATTTGAATTTTAATGAAGTCTAATTTACCAGTTATTTTTATTCATTCTAAGAAATCTTTGTCTATCTTCAAATGTGAAAATATTCTCCTGTTTTCTTATAGCAGCTTTAAATTTATTGCTTTTACCTTGATACATTTATAATTTTTGTGTTTAATGTGAGTTAGGAGTCAAGGTTTTTTTTTTTTTTTTCTACACAGATAGCTAGATGTTACATCACCATTTGTTGAAAAAAACTTCCTTTCTTGGCATTTTGGTCTAAAATCAAAAGACTGTATATGTGTGGACCTATTCCTGATCTCTCATTCCTAAGTCATTGATTTATTTGTTGAGCCCTAGGCTGGTGCTACAATACCTTGATTACTGTAGCTTTAAAATAGGAAGTCTCTAAATCAGGTAATTGAAATCTTTCAAACTTGTTATTTGGATGTTGTAGATTCTATGATTTTCCAGTCAGTTTCTAAAAAAAAAAAAAATCCAATTCTGATTATGATTGTACTAAATCACTTAATCTGTAGATCAATTTGGAGAGAACTGATCCTCATTAACATTGAGTCTTCCCATTCATGAAAATGGTATAACTCTCCATTTATTTATATATTCTTTAGTTTTTCTCAACATTGTTTTATAACTTTTAGTGCAGAGATCTAGCACACCTTTTGTTAAATTTGTTTTTGATATTATTATAAATAGAATTTAAACATTTTTGTTTTTCTAATCATCTGCTGCTAGTATATGAAAATACAACTGATTTTTAATACATGGACCTTGTACCTTGTGACCTTGCTAACTAAATTCACCCATTAAGTGGCTTTCTAGAATATAGATTACTTTGCTATATAAACAATCATTTTGCCTATAAACAAAAATAGTTGTATCTCTTTCTTTCCAATATGTAATTCTTTTATTTCTTTTTCTTACCCTATCAGGTTAGCTAGGACCTTCTAGTACAATGTTGAATAGTGGTAGTAAGATTCTTTGTTCTTATTGAATCCTTATCCCCATATTGGGGGAAAGCATTCAATATTTTATCATTAATTGTCAGTTATAGACTTTTAAAAAATTTTACCAGATTTTAAGAAAGTTATCCTTTATTTATTCCCAGTTTTCTATAAGATTATTTTCCCTTTCCTTTATCATGAATGGGTGTTGAATTTTGTCAAATAAATTTTTTTCATATTTATTAAAGGGATCATGTGTTTTTTCTCCTTTAGTCTATTTATATGACTTAATACACTGATTTTTTCTAAAAAAAAATCTGTGCACATTATTTAGTGCCTATGTTGCAATCACTGAGCTAACCACATTACAATGTAATTTTTAAAAATATTTTGTAGTTGTTAATGGACTTTTATTTTATTTATTTGTTTGTGGTGCTGATAATCAAACCCAGTGCCTGATGCATACTAGGCAAAGTACGCTCCCACTGAACCACAACCCAAGCCCCCTACAATATAATTTTTTAAAAACTTTTTTCATCTTTAGTGAGGCATAACTGACTAATCTGTGTATATTGAAAATATATAATGTGATGATTTGATACATATATATAGTTAAATGATTACCACAATCAAATTGTTAACATCTGTCACCTCACTCAGTTACCATTTGTGTGTGTGTGTGTGTGTGTGTGTGTGTGTGGTGAGTTGATAGTAAATAATGGTGGGGTAGGAGTGCTAATAGAGTCGCTTGTGAAACTTTACTTTTTCTGCTCTGTATTCCCTCTTTTCTGACAATGAAAGGCATTGTCCGAAGCTATATAATGATAATCATGTCTTTAAAAAGAGCAAATGAGTGTGTGTGTGTGTGTGTGTGTGTGTGTTTTATGTGCCTCTCATTACTCAGCCTCCTATTTGCTCCCTTCCTGATATAGAATACCTGGAGAGGAGGTCAATTTAAAAAACTTAAATTTTGCCTTTACAACCCCTATGTCCTGTTTATAAAGGTTGTTTCTTGTCCTTGCAATTAGTATAGATTTCTAAATGTATGAATCAGGTTGCAGAAATCAGGAACTATATTTTGGTTGTTCTTTTATATTTTGAAACTTCATGTAAAATTATAAAAATTAAGAACTCTTTGAACATGCTGGAGGAATTTTGAGAGAGTTCTTCAGTAAGCTGAAGGAAAGCAGCAAAATATAGTACTTTAGCCTTTCAAGCATAATTGCTATTTTTCTTCTGTTAATAAAATATATATTACAAATATCTGTTTCTTTGGTATGTGTAATGTTAAGCTGGTGGTTGACATCAGTATGTTCCTTTTGTATATATAATTTTCCAGGAAAACTTGATGGTCTCTGTCAGACCCACAAGGTCTTTGCCCAGAATTATAATAATAGATACTTTTCTGTGGGAGGCTACTTTTTCCTACTAGTGTCCAAACTAGCAATTTCTGTTCACTGCATATTTCCCTTAAAGTTTTCTCCAAGATCTATACAACTTCTCCACTGTATGAATCTCAAAAGAAATTCTGTAGAGTAAACCTTAATTTTACTCTTAATAATTAATTTTAATTACAGAGATTTGTATTGTAAACAAGAGAAATAGGGGTTATTTTTCTGTGTAATCTTTAAATGTCATTTCTCATAAAAGAGAAAGCTCTCTTTTCAAAACACATCTAGAGTTTTAATTTATTTTTTGACAGCCTCCAGGGGGTAAGCCATTATCAGAGTTCAAGACTGATAACATAAAGATATAATTACTTTGTGACTTAGGATGTAATTTAGTTGTTTATTTCTCATTTGGGATAAAGGGGAAAGATGGAAAAGTGTTGTTTATGAACCACATAAAAATCTTGTGGCTCCCCTCCCCCCCCCACCACAAAGGAAGCAAGAAAAATCAAACTAATGCTTGTTCAGCTTAGGATAATATACACATTGCGTAGTCCACTTTTTTTTAAAAAACCATAATGTATTTTTTCTTGGCTTCTTTTATGATGCAGTAAGAGTAAAATCTCTTACTGGAGTTTCTGTTGGTATTATCAGAGCAGTGAGATATGCACCTTTATCTGGCTATTTTATGTTCTTGATCTAGCAGTTCATTTTCTAATGTTAGTGTTTACTTTTGACACTTGAAAACTTAATAAATTGTGTCTGATAAAGGGCAATTTTTGGTATAATAAATGGAGACAAATTATAATAAATGATCTTGGTGCTAGATTTTGAACAGTTTATTCCAAAGTTACTATTTTTGTTTGGAGTCACTTAAAATTTTATAAAGAAAAACCTTGACTCCTTTGTGGATACACAAATGTTTTCTCTCCACATTTTATAAAAAGTGCATTTTTCAACAAAATTTTCCCCACACTCCCTACTTTGCTTCAACTTTAAAGTAATAAGAATTCCTGATGAAATGTGCTTTTAAAATAGGCTTATCCAAAAAGAATATGCTATGGCCTTCTCAGGACAGTCAAATAGAATATTAAGGCTCAGTTGCTGTGGGAAAAGAGGAGGAAGGAGGAGCCAATTGCATTGATTGAAGTCTTCAGGTCATTCTTTTCATCTCTGACTCTGTCAGTTCCCCTCGAACTAAAATATTGGCTGATTGAAAATGGAGTCATTGACAACACAGAGAAATTTGAGTATGGAGATTCCTTAGAAAACTCAGAATGGAACCACCATTTGACCCAGCTATCCCACTCCTCTATCTATTCGCAAAGTACTTAAAATCAGTATACTATAGTGATGCACCCACATCAATATTTATAGCAGCTCATTTCACAATAGCTAAACTATGGAAGCAACCTAGATGCCTTTCAATAAATGAATGGATAAAGAAACTATGGTATATATACACAATGGAATATTACTCAGCATTAAAAGAGAATAAAATTATGGCATTTGCAAGTAATTGAATGGAGTTGGAGATGCTTCATGCTAAGCAAAGTAAGCCAATCCCAAAAAAACAAAGGCCAAATGTTTTCTCTGGTAAGTGGATGCTGATTCATCATGGGGAGGAGGGCATGGGAAAAATGGAGGAACTCTGGATTGGGCAAAGGGGAGGGTGGAGTGGAGAGGGGGCATGGGGCAGGAAAGATGGTGGAATGAGACGGACATCATTACCCTAGGTACATGTATGATTGCACAAATGGTGTGACTCTATTGTGTACAACCAGAGAAATGAAAAGTTGTATCCCATTTGTGTACAATGAATCGAAATGCATTCTGCTGTCATGTAAAACTAATTAGAACAATTTTTTTAAAAAAGGATTATCAGAACTAGCTTATATATTATTTTCTTACCCTGACTTAAAGATATATATTCAATTCCAGAAACTTGGAAAGAAATATTAGATAAAAATAAGCTTTACTCTTTAGTGATCCCCCATACCTTTGTGTCATGCTAAGAAATGTAGTAAACCTTATGTGTCATAAGCTTTTTTTTTTTTTTTTCTCAGTACTAGACATTGAACTCAGGTACTCAACCACTGAGCCACATCCCGAGCCATATTTTGTATTTTATTTAGAGATAGGGTCTCACTGAGTTGCTTAGGGCCTTACTCAAGTTGTTGAGTCTGTCTTTGAACTTGCAATCCTCCTGCCTCAAACCTTCCATGCCAGGCATGTCATAAGTTTTTACTATTAGGAGCACTTTTTAGTACCACAGATTTGATAAAAGGGGAATTGTGAGAGATTTTGATTTCATTTACTTTATTACTGCTTACATGTGACTGTATTTGAGGTAGAATTCTTGGCAAATTCTGCAAGTTTACTAAATATATCAATATGACAATAAATGAAATAGACTAATGATGTTTAATGATCTTGGCTGTCAAGGATCCATTGTTTACATACTGTCCTTCCTCTGAGAAGTTATAGAGTAAATGTCTAGAGATAAGTTATTGAGGTTACTATAGATATATTTTATTATTGTCTGGATATAGACTTCTGGATTTCTGATACTATTTACATTTTTTGAAAATGATGGCATTGTTATGAGGAAAATGTAAAATCTTATAAGATTCTTAACTTCTAACATCAAAGCAGTCTTTTATTTCAAGTTTATACCATTTACTCGTATAACAGTAATTACACTTACAGTTTTTTCTTCCTCAGACTCATCCTCAGGATGTCTAAGAGCCTCAACTCATCAGGGTGCCATCGATGTCTATGTCAGCCAGCTGGGGAAGGTGGAATTGAAATCTCACAAAGGTTAGCCAACTGGATCATTTATATTGATATGTGGTATAAATTTAGGTTTTATGGAACACTGAGGAAACTGATGTTCATATTACCTATATTGGCAGAGTGACTTCAGGAAACTTTCTTCTGATAGCATCTTAAATGCCTGTCTTCTAGCTCTCAAAACCAGTAATCTTTATAAATCTGGGGACAGATGACCATGAAGATTATCTTTCCTGCTTGTAGGACAAAATATGTAATATTTTGACTGTCTATTGTAGAATTTTTAGTGTTACTGTGTGGGTCTTTCCATTTTTTTGTGGGGGAAGGTACTGGGGCCCTATTTTGTATTTTATTTAGAGACAGGGTCTCACTGAGCTGCTCAGTGCCTTGCTTTTTTGCTGAGGCTGGCTTTGAACTCGTGATCCTCCTGCCTCAGCCTCCCAAGATGTTGGAATTAAACTTTGTTTAGAATATTCTTTGGAGGGAAAATGCTCTCATATATTGAAAGCTTTCCTACCTGCCTGTATGAGGACCCACTCAGGCTATCACTATAGAGAAACAGTTTGCAAAGTGTGACCCTGAAATAAATCTTACCAGGAAGATCTTGTAAAGCCATTAAATGAGTTTCTTCAAGTATCAAGATATATGATGTTCCTCTCTACATAATTTAATTTCTTATACCTATAAGTCACTTATTTTAAGAGATCAAGTTTTTCATTAAAATGGTATACTTTTTATTCACATGAAAGCTAATTATCAGTTTATGTGTGTCTGTGTGCACATGCATACACATATGCACAGTGACAAGTGACTTGTGTGGACATGGTGACAAGTGGCTCGGCAACAGGGGCCAAAGTGGCCTTGGTACAGAAAAAGTTAAGAGCTATATTAAAAAGTTAAAGTCTAGAAGCTCTTGTATATTGATCTGAACAGGACTAATGGTATAACAAGAAAAGTATTTCTCTAGAGACTGTTTTCTTGCTATTAGTAATTTCTCTGCCAGGTTTGTTCAAGTTTTCATTCAACTAGGCTTTCTTGTCAGAGTATCAGAGTAGAGCTACCAAACACAGAAGTTCAAAACTGAAATTATTTCTGACACAGAGATGTGATTTCTCACACCATATTATACTATTTTAAAGAAATATATAATTTTTAAAAAAATAGTATATTATCATGTCCTCACTAAACTATGAAAAGCTTCAATAATACTATTGGAGTAAATTGTATACCTCATTAGTAATATAATTTTACTCTCTTATGAAGACCCAAAGGGGGAAAAATCATACCATTAATGTAACTAGTAACATGGTAAAAAACAATATGTGTAATAGAAATTGTAATGCATTCCACTATTGTGTATTTTAAAAAATAAAATCAATAAAAAACAAACAAATAAAGTTTTAAATAATCTGTTTGTATGTGAAGGTTATTTCTTCTTTTGTGTGGTGGTCAAAAAAGGGAAACAAAACAAAAACTTTGGAACTTTTGGAGATTATTAATCTTCATCTATTTAAAATACTTCTTAGTATTAGTTAGAATGTCATTCCAGCAACCTATTGAAATAGCATATGATGTTGCAAAATTTGATTTGGATTACAATTTTGTGTTTTCTCCTTCTGGGACCACATTACTGGAAGAAACTTAAAGAAAGATAAATGGAAACAAAGATTTATATCTTCTGATTTCTTAATTCTCATTATACTTGGGAACAGTAACTTTTTAGAGTAATGGAAAGTTTGTCAGGATCTATTGATTAATGGTTAGTAAAGACATCTGGAATCCATTCCAAGCTCTGCCACTCACTTGCTGAAGGGTTCAGAGCCAGCCATTTGAATCTCTTAGGTCTTCATCATTTTGCCATATGAGAAGTTAAAATGTTACAAATGCTTGTTTTCTCTCTCCTTGTGAAAGTGAATATGGTGAAATTTATTCAGAAAGGCAGTTTGAGTTTGGGCTCGGGAGTCAGCCCTGCATCTGAGGACTGATTTTTCTGCCAAACATGTTGTCCTTGGGAAAATCACTCATTTTTATGTAGTATGCCTTCAGTAAGTGGCATTTATTAGTATGAGTTTGCTTTTGAATTTTTAAGAGGATAGTATTGATGTCAGTAACCATGCAGAAGTTTACAAGGTAAAAAGAGGTTGATGTCCTAACAAGAGCTCTCCTTTCTGAAAAAGATAGTGTTAAAGATGGGAACACTGGAATACATTCAAGGCCTTAGAAGCCATTCACAAACAGAGGCAGTTTTGGTAGTGGTGGTTTTTGTTTTCAAAGATATGAAAGGAGATGGGGATAGAACAGTTTGCTTAAACATTTGATAGACTTAAGATCATGTTCATGTAAAAACAGAAAAGAGTGTTCTTATGTTCTTAAAATTATTGTATTTGATATATTTAGAGGCATAAAATCCTAGAAAAAAAAGCATTTAAATTCATGATCTTCTACTTCTAAAAGTAGGTTTGGGGGAAAAAAATAGGTTTGAGGGCCTGGCACCGTGGTACATGCCTGTAATGCCAGCAACTGAGGAGGCTGAGGCAGGAGGGTCTCAAGTTCAAAGCCAGCCTCAGCAACTTAGAGAGGTCCTAAGCAATTCAAATAAAATAATAATAAAAAGGGCTGGGGATGTTGCTCAGTGGTTTAAGCACCCTGGGTTCAATCCACATCCCTTCCCCCAAAATAGGTTTGATAGGAAAACATATCATCTTCTATTCATCCTCAAATTTTCCAGGTTTGTTTTTGTTTTGTTTCTTAAGTCGTCAAATTTGTTGTCATGAGAAATCTCCTGTCAGTGTTTATATTTGAACCCCAAAAAGCAACTTATTTTTTAATAAACTAGATATAGTGATATGTTTAGTTCCTTAGTTTTTCTGAGGAATAAATATGAGAGTTTATCAGCCAAACTTCCAGCTCTAGTTAGGAAGACTGAGGAGATACCAGTTACTTTAGGCAATGCAAGCAGATGTTAAGTAGACTACAAGGAAAACTCAGACCCATAAATAAATACATGCTAAAAGGAGTCTTTTCAGCATTCACAATGCATGTCATCTAACAGTTCACAGAGATGGGGTTAATGCTTTATGGTAGAGGACTCTTTATTTGATGAGAAACAAGAGAAAGAAACTTATGATACAGGAGTGTACTGGTAAATTTGTACTGCAACCTACATAATTGTTTTTAAAAATGACTCCACAGCTATAACAGAGTTTTTGTTGTTGTTGTTGTTGTTGTTGTTTTTACTCCTTTAGGAGTTTGAATTATCAGATTGTACTGAATATAGAGTATCAGGCCTCAGATACTCAAAAGTCTGTGATCCACTAAAATAAATAATAATAATAATAATAATAATAATAATAATAATAATAATCCCTCTCCTTTTGTTGTTATTTTCCCTTCACACAGTAGGCACAGTGTTAGTTTCTGGTTGTGATTTTGTAATACGATAAAGTTGCAGTGTGTAAAATATCAGTGGTTGAAAGATGGGCCTTGTAGTCATTTAACTGGATATGTGTTCCAACACTAGAACATGAGACCTTGAGCAAGTCCTCATCTGTAAAATTGTGAATATAATAGTACCTCATAAATTTCATGTGGATAGTAAGTGGCTGGCTCTTAGTAAATGCTTAACTAATAGTAAATCCTATCTATAAGCTACATGTGTAGCAATCCACTCACTTTTCTAATATCAGATGAATTGGGTAGGACTATTGGCAAAAGAAGAACCAATAGTTTATAATGTTCCTAATGCCTCGTACTCTTGACAGAGTTACTATGAATGCCTTGAGAGTAAGGGAACTTTGATCTCTTGGGAGTAAAGACAAGGCACTGCTATTTGAATAAATGTGCTGAGGAGTAAAAACATAGTATAAGGAGCAATCCTAACCTTGTTCAATCTAATTTATAATGGATTCTGGTACTTAGATTGCTTTGGACTAATAAGCTCTCCTTTAAATTTATCACAGGTTCTGTTATTGTGAAGGTACCATCTTCTCTTCAAGCTCATTTACAATTATCAGGGAAAGAAATTGATGTGAACCCAGAAATCTGTGTTCAAGAAATGGCTGAAGCTCATAAGGATGATGGTGTAATAATTACTGGTAAGGAGGATGCATTTTACCATGTGTGAATACTCATTTTCCGTACATAAGTAGAAATGTGGTATAGTTAGCCACAATTTTATTCTTTTCCATTGTCACATTCTAATGTTGAACACCTTTTTCTTTCTGTTGCTTATCAGTAACATGATGAAGATATTTTGTTGAAAAGAACCTATTAAATCATTTAGGAACACTCATTAGTCCTGTCCTTGGATAAAATGGATTTAAAATTTTTTTATGGAACATCTGTTTTCTAATTCTTAAATCTGAAAATCAATTAAAAACATATATTATAATGTAAGACTTAAAGCTAACTTTGCTTGATTCAAGAAAAATAATTTGGTTTGTTATGCATATTATAAATTTCCTCTTTTAATATAGCAAATTATTAATCCTATAAATGTAAATAATTTTGTATATTTTTCATTATAGTCAGCTGCACTGATGGCCAATGCAATTTTTAAAATGTTTGTTGTATAAATGGATACAAAAATTCATGATGGTGAAATTTTATTTTAAATTCTATCAGAATGGCATCAAAAAGGATTTGAAATTTAACTGTGTGCATGGGCATACCCTATATGCTTAACCATGAGGTACTAACTAGAAAAACGAATGTTTGTATATGTGCTGAGGTGGGTACGGTCTTCATAAGATCAAGTTTCAGTTTTAAATGTTCATTTTATATGTCATGAAAGTTAAGAAGTAGTTTTGTTAAAATAATAAAATATTAAGAAAAGCATAAAGGGATAAAAATAATACCTGTATATTTTCAGATCTGACTCAATGACTAATGAACAGGCTCTTAGTTACATAAAGAAAATTTGATGAGAATCTGAATGTATCAAACATGCTAAGAATCAATGTCCTGTGATCTAATTTCTTGAGTTTAATTAAAAGCCATTAGTTACCTATTGTTGGTCTCAGTCATCTAAATCAATAATACAAATTTAAGTAACAGTTCTCTGAATCATAATTAAATTATTTATATATGTAAGCATGCTTGAATCATAAAGCTATTTTGTCATATTTTGTTATTACTCATAGAATCATATACCTTTATGAATTTTAAATTTAATTTAAACCCCTGTTCTTATGAATTCAATCATTACTTCTATGCACATATTCCATCCAAATCAATATCTACAGACCTGCTCTCTTTATTATTATTGTCCATTTCCATTTTGATAAACTGTACCACCTCAAATATTTTTTATATATATATATATATATATATATATATATATATATATATAATATGAAATATTTCTTTCTTCTCCATACTGGGGATTGAACCCAAGGATGCTTTACCACTAAGTTACACCCTCAGCCCTTTTTTGGGGGAGACAGAATCTTGCTGAGTTGCCTAGACTGTCCTTGAACTTATGTCCATCTGCCTCAGTCTTTCAAGTAGCTGGAATTACAGGCTACATCTGGCTTAATATATATATGTTTTGGAATAAAAATTATCTTTCCCTAGCCTAACTCCTCCTTCTCCTCTCTTCTCTGTTTTTAAAAATTTGGTTTGTCACTCAACAAATGTTTAGGGAGTCTGGCACTGCTGGACAGCAGGAGTGCAAAGTAACACAAACCAGTGCACACAATACACTGGAATAAGATGTTATGAGAAAGCTATGTATGTAGTACTGTTAGAGTATAAGGTGGTACATCTAAATTAGGCAAGTGTGTGAGTTTGGGCAAATGAGAAGTCAAATGTAGCCAGAGTATAGGAAAGTAAAAGGTAAAATGGCTAAATGGAGAGTTTGGGAGAGATCTGCTCCCATAGGACCAACTTAGATTTTTATATTAAGAGCATCTCAAAGTCATTGAAAGGTTTTAACATAGTCACATAGAGTCATATAATCACATTTGTGTATTAGAAAGATCACTCTGAACCATGGGGAATGGAGGGAGATTGTAAAGAACCATGGTGGATGAAGGAAAAGCTAATTAGCAGATTTCTGCAGTAATTCAGGAAAAAGAATATAGTAGTCTGGTCTTTTCAGAGCTATCTTATACTCAGTAAACAGACTTTCAACAAATTTGGTTGAAGGACAAGGTTAATGAATGCAATGAGAAGATACATACTTACTTCAATGGTTATTATGAAGCTGCTTGGCTTATTTAGATGTTTGTATGTGTTATTTGTTATGTCTTACACTCTGATCTCTATTTACATCAGGAAGAACCAAATTGCAGAAGAAATTTTATTTCCTGCTCATGGTGCAAAAATCCAGATACTGACCTACAGAGTCCACTATGGGATTGGGCACCAGATAGATCTGTGTGTTGTCTCTGATACTAGATAAATCCATTAGAGTGTCAGTGTACAGAGACCCCAGGTAAAGACAACAGCATTCTGTCTTACAGCGAGCTGTATAAATTAGTGACTGGATTTAAAACAAACTCTCCTAGTTTGATTCTTTTTTTTTTTTTTAATTTTTTTTATTGATTATTTAAAGCATTACATAGCTCATGATATATCATCTTTCATACATTTGACTCAGATTGTGTTTTGAACTCCCATTTTCACCCCAAATACAGATTGCAGAATCACATCTGTTACATATTCACATTTTTACATAATGCCATATTAGTGACTGTTGTATTCTGCTACCTTTCCTATCCCCTACTATCCCCCCTCCCCTCCCCTCCCCTCCCATCTTCCCTCTCTACCTCCCCTGCTGTTGTTCAATTCTCTCCCTTTTTTTTCCCTCCCCCTTGCCCCTCATAACCTCTTATAATTTTACGTATCATTGAAGGTCTCCTACCATTTCCATATGCTTTCCCTTCTCTCTCCGTTTCTCTCCCCCCATTCGTCTTTGTTTACTGTAGTCTTTTCCTCATGCTCTTACTTCCTGTTCTGTACTTAGTTGTTCTCTTTATATCAAAGCAGACATTTGACATTTGTTTTTTAGGGCTTGGCTAGCTTCGCTTAGCATAATCTGCTCTAATGCCATCCATTTCCCTGCAAATTCTATGATTTTGTCATTTCTTAGTGCTGCATAATACTCCATTGTGTATAGATGCCACATTTTTTTTTATCCATTCATCTATTGAGGGGCATCTAGATTGGTTCCACAGTCTAGCTATTGTGAATTGTGCCGCTATAATCATTGATGCAGCCGTATCCCTATAGAGCGCTTTTTTAAGGTCCTCAGGGAATAGTCCTAGAAGTGCGATAGCTGGGTGAAATGGTGGATCCATTCCCAGCTTTCCCAGGAATCTCCATACTGCTTTCCAAATTGGCCTCACCATTTTGCAGTCCCACCAGCAGTGTACAAGTGTACCCTTTTCCCCACATCCCCGCCAACACTTGTTGTTGTTTGACTTCATAATGGCTGCCAATCTTACTGGAGTGAGATGGTATCTTAGGGTGGTTTTGATTTGCATTTCTCTGATTGCTAGAGATGGTGAGCATTTTTTCATGTACTTGTTGATTGATTGTATGTCCTCCTCTGAGAAGTGTCTGTTCAGGTCCTTGGCCCATTTGTTAATTGGGTTATTTGTTATCTTATTGTTTAATTTTTTGAGTTCTTTGTACATTCTGGATATTAGGGCTCTATCGGAGGTGTGGGGGGTAAAAATTTGTTCCCATGATGTAGGCTCTCTATTTACCTCTCTTATTGTTTCTCTTGCTGAGAAAAAACTTTTTAGTTTAAGTAAGTCCCATTTGTTTATTCTTGTTGTTAACTCTTGGGCTATGGGTGTCCTATTAAGGAATTTGGAGCCCGACCCCACAATATGTAGATCGTAGCCAACTTTTTCTTCTATCAGACACAGTGTCTCTGATTTGATATCTAGCTCCCTGATCCATTTTGAGTTAATTTTTGTGGATGGCGAGAGAAAGGGATTCAATTTCATTTTGTTGCATATGGATTTCCAATTTTCCCAGCACAATTTGTTGAAGATGCTAAACTTCCTCCATTGCATGCTTTTAGCCCCTTTATCAAATATAAGATAGTTGTAACTTTGTGGATTAGTCTCTGTGTCTTCTATTCTGTACCATTGGTCCACCTGCCTGTTTTGGTACCAGTACCATGCTGTTTTTGTGACTATTGCTTTGTAGTACAGTTTGACCTCTGGTATCGCTATACCTCCAGATTCACACTTCCTGCTTAGAATTGCTTTTGCTATTCTGGGTCTTTTGTTTTTCCATATGAATTTCATGATTGCTTTGCCTATTTCTACAAGAAATGCCGTTGGGATTTTGATTGGCATCGCATTAAACCTGTAGAGAACTTTGGGTAATATCGCCATTTTGATGATGTTAGTTCTGCCTATCCATGAACAGGGTACATTTTTCCATCTTCTGAGATCTTCTTCTATCTCTCTCTTTAGGGTTCTGTAGTTTTCATTGTATAAATCTTTCACCTCTTTTGTTAGGTTGATTCCCAAGTATCTTATTTTCTTTGAGGATATTGTTAAAGGTCACAGGCCTTATTTATCAAGTAGATGAAATACTTTTAAGAGACTTTGAAAGTGAAATACTTCAAGAGACATTGGGCTTCTTCTTCTTCTTCCTTCTTCCTTCTTCTTCCTTCTTCTTCTTCCTTCTTCTTCTTCCTTCTCTTCTTCTTCAGGTTTGTATGTGGGAGAGTGTGTGGGTGTATAGATTTCCAGTCTGAAACCTAATTTTAGAAATAATGGGCAGCTTCAGTGTACATTGTTACTATAAGCCCCTGAGCTCAGCTCATCTAGGTCTTCCTCATAGATCCTACAAGGCAGAGAAACAGAAATATTACCCTTCTTGCTAGGAAGTCTGGACTTAATCTGTAGCATAAGTATGATTTCTGCAAGAAGCCATGCCAGTAAAAATTAGTCCTTCAGGCTCAAGCTCCCCAAAGGGTTTTGATATATCAACCCTATAATTGTTTTTATTTCCTGCTTCATGGTTTGCCTTGCCATTGCTGTCACTGATACAAACTCTCAGTTGTATGATTCTTACTGGGATTTACAAGTATTGTGTGCTATTCTGAGATCAAAAGAAAGCCCAAGACTATGGGTTATGCACAGTATGTGTTCTCTGTGGAGCATTCTCTTTACAGAGCTTAGATTCTAAGTTTTATGTTCTACTCTAAGTGGTAAATTCAACAAGTTGTAATGACTGAGGTAACACATTTCTAATAAGAAGTTGACTTCTCTTCTGGGTTTTAGACTTGGTACATCAACTTAGATATGAAACCTGTGATTTATCAAGCCATTCTCCAAGCTCAGAAATGCATGTGGTACCAAGTCCTTTTGTTTTAAAACTTCAAGATTTAGATATTTAAAAAGTATTAGAGGTTAGGTGTATTGCATAGGATTGGTGTTTGTCACCATAAGGTA
This sequence comes from Spermophilus citellus, assembly GCF_964194105.1. Classification (NCBI taxonomy): domain Eukaryota; kingdom Metazoa; phylum Chordata; class Mammalia; order Rodentia; family Sciuridae; genus Spermophilus; species Spermophilus citellus. The sequence goes on from NC_138184.1 coordinate 172,239,384, forward strand.
GGGAAGTTGGCACTACTGGATTCATTTCATTTTAGTCAAATGGAAATGTAAAGCATATAAAAGATAACATTCATTTGAAATAAAAATAAACTACAACCAGAGATATGAAAAATTGTGCTCTCTTTATATAATAAGAATTGTAATGCATTCTGCTGTCATATATAAATAAAAAATTACATAAAAATAAACACCAAGTTAAATTAGTTCTCAGTTTATCTTTAGGCCAGAGGGTTATATGTACAATAGTATTATAATTTACAATGGAAAATTGGTTCATAGATAGGTTGGGAAAGAGGTTGAAATGAGATATGGCCCATTGGATGCTACTTTGTGTGTATGGGTGTGTGTTCTAATTAGTTATATTGATGCTACTTTTAAAATCTAGGTAACATGTTTTCTCTTCCAATGGGAGGAAATGCAGTCTTTTAATAGAAATTTTAGAAATAACTTTTTTTTTAAAGAACACACTGAAGTTGTGGTTTTCTCCAAGCTTATCACACATTTGTCAGTTATATGTGCATTAGGACCACATAAAAAAAATTCACTAACAGAATGAAGAATGCTCTTAAGTTGACATCTGTCTGCTAAAGAATACTTTGACATGGAGTTACTGTGGGATCTGTCTTCTGATCATTTATGCTTTTATTATGCTGTTTTTGTTTTCCAACCCTTTTGTTAGGTGTAAGATCCTGGGGGTATCATGTGTAATCAGACATTAACTTTGTTAATGTTAAAAAAAATCAGGTTTTGTTTCCATTCATCTGCAGATTTTATCTGAAAAGGCCAGATGGTAAATGTGTTAGACTTGGCAGTCACACGTGCTCTCTGTTGTACATTCTTTTTTTTGTTTTTTTAACAGCCCTTCAAAAATGTAAAAGCCATTCTTAGCTTTCAGGCCATATAAATTCAGTCCTGTGGCCAGATTTGGCCTATGGACTATAGTGTGCTAACCCTTAGACATCAAAGTGTTCACCTCAGTCTTAGAGCACTATAACGAATTATTTGTGATGACTGTAGGGTTTTTTAAAATTATGTGTTTTACCATAGCCAAATCCTTATCCTGAGTGAACTCTTCCCACTCATGAAGATATGCACATAAAACTTCTGTGTTCATAAACATAATTTATGGGTCAAAAACTTTGATCATGGAAGATTTAAGAAACAAGGCAACCATAGGAGATACGTAATGACAAATAAATACACAAAAGATGTTCAACATCTCTAGTCATTAGGGAAATGCATATTAAAACTGGAATAAAGTGCCATTACATATTTGCTGGAATGGCCAAATACAAAATACTGATAATACCAAGCACTGGGAAAGATGCAGAGAAATTGGATCTTTCCTTACACTGATGATAGAAATGTAAAATGATACATTTACTCTAGAATTGAGAGTGTCAGTACCTTAAAAAACTGAATAGGACCCAGCAGTCATATTCCTGGATATTTTTCCTGGAGAAATGGAACTTAAGTTCCCAACTTTATTTGTAATAGCCCCAAACTGAAAATAACACAAATACCCTTTTATAGGTGAATGGATATACAAAATGGTATGTCCATGTAAAGTAATATAACTTGCCAGGAAAAAGGACCAATCAATCTATTGGATACACAATTTGAATGGAACAGGGTACTGTTTAGAGTGAAAAAAAGCCAATTTTAAAATGTTAAGATTATTCTATTGGTATAACATTCTGAAAAGACAAAATTTACAGACAAGTGGTTGCCAAAAGTTAGACAAGGAGTGGGAGGGAGGGTGTGATTTTTAAAGGGATATCTAAGGGAAGAATAGTTCTGTATTTTGACTATAATAAGTGCCATATGAGTCTATATACGTGATAAAATGTCATAAAAGAGCACAAAATCCTACAAAAAAATAATGCATGGAATAAGTGGTGAAATGTAAATAAGGTCTATAGTCTAATGAACTGTTCTTTGCCAGCCAATTTTCTGGTTTTGATAACGTACTATAATTATGTAAGATGTTACCATTGGGGGAACTGTGTGATAAATGTACAGGACCTTTCTGTACTATTTTTGTAATTTCTTGTCAGTCTGTGTAGGGGTAAGAAATGGAAGGAGAAAAATTGGAAGGAGTGGAAGGGGAAGGCAAAGAAAGAAAAACAATGTAGTCCCTCAGTTAAGATGGAGTTAAAGGGACCAAGTTACCTTCCTACCTGAAGCTGTGATACACACACACACACACACACACACACACACACACACACACACATTAAACAGACAAAATATTTGAAGTTTTCAAGACACTGGACATCAAGCAGTAAAGAAAGTAGTTACTGGGAGATGGGAAACAAATAAAATGAGCCTTGATCACTGCCAAGGAAGTCATCAAGCTAAGTACAGAGAACTATTACTGGCAGACTACCTGAATTGATGAGATCCAATATGAGTCCACAGAGACCAAAACAACTAATTTTGCAGAACAAACTTCCAGAGGGAGTAGAGCCTAGTGCTCACACGCATCTAGAAATAATGCCCCTTCTACCCACTAGATCAGAAACACAAATCATAACTCATAGGGCTTTGGGTAGTGGGCAACAAATAGTCCTAGATAGAACTCAGCTCCAAAACTGCCAGACAAATGAGAAAAGCAAGACATGAAAGACTTAAACTGTTTCCAAGTAACTTAACTTCATTCACAAGCAAAACTCAAGATTTATAAGAATACAAAGTATTTAGCACCTAACAAAGTAACATTTACAACATCTGAAATCCATTCAGAGGCTATCAGACATTCAAAGAGGAAAGAAAACATGAACCATAACAAAAAGAAGAACCAATGAAACCAACCCAGAAAGGACACAGATATTAGAGTAGCAGAGAAGGAAAATAAAACCATCATCATAATTGTTATTCCATATGTTCAAAAACTTAAGGCATATGAGATATGAAAAAGACCAAAGTTGAATTCTTAGAAATTAGTTATAAGTCTGAGATGAAAAAGGAAATAGATAGGATTAGATATCACAGAAGGACAGATCTGAGGAAGGAGTCTATGAGATTGTTTCTCAGGCAGAACTTACTAATTGTATTCTTGCTCAATGCCTAAAGTACTGTTAACTTTGTTACTGTTCCAGATATTGGAGAGAAAATATAATAGATGGGTACCATTAAAACTAGCTTATAAATATTTTCTTATCAGTAAAGACTTTTTGTCAAAATATCTTGGGTTGTACTTTTATTAAAAGAAAACTCTAGTTATTGTTGACAAAATATTCTGTATGGAATTTAATTGTTAGGGGTTTACTTTATGAAATTTATGTGTTAAAAATAATAGAAGTTCAGAGTAATTATTTTCATATTGTTTCATACATGTATGATTTCTTTTCCTAGTGTACTGGTAAACCTCGTGAAGGCATAATTTGTCTTTTTATATTTTTTGAATCTCCCTAAATTACTTAGTATGGTGCTTGTGGTAGTGCATGGTCCATGGTATTTGTCATGTGAAAAAGGGAACCCTCCAACCCTGATGTGCTGAAGTTTTATCTGCTGCAAAAAAAGGCAGAAGCAGAAGTGTCTCTTTGAACCAAATGTAAATAAACAAAGTCTGAAGTGAGAGTTGGAGGGAGGCAGGAAGAAGCTCATCTTTCTAAGAAGCTTTTTAATCCTGTATTTTAAAAAGAGAAATAATTCTGCAAATTATTCCCCAGAACCCCATGTTTGTCCATAGTTAGAGCTGATTAGATTAGGTACCTTTTGGGTTAAAAGTAGAAAGAACTTGTAGATTCATATGTTAGAATAGATCGGGGGTAGGGGTTTAGAAAGCAAATGGCAGAGTTAAACATATGTCTTAAGCAACCTTTCCTCATTCTCAATAGAAGCCATACTACATAGGGATAGGGTAGTCATTTTCCCATTTCTTGGTCACAGAAAAAGTGCCTTATTTTCACTGGCAAAGGAACATTAAATAAGGTACAAGGTTTTGGAACCCCAAGTTCCAATATGTGTTGTAAGACTTTTGAAGGAAGGATTTATACTTTACAAATTAGAATATGAGTCTTCACCATAGATTCAGGCCAAAGTACAAAGAGCTTTCAGTAAATTGCTTATTGGCAAGAAGGCTGTTTTCAGCAAACTAAATGGAATCTTGTAAACTGCCCTGTCTTTTGAATATTGTCACTAAGCTGAAATCACTCTTTGCTGTTACCCACAGCAGCATGGTGCTTAGCCTCTCCTGCTGCAGGAGGAAGTGGGTAGATGGGCTTCTCACTCCATAAGAAATGCACAACAACCTGGGAAGTGATGAGCTATATATTAAGACAAGCTCCCAGATATTTAGTAAGTCCATACTATTGCTGATGTTTTATTATTGGTGCTAAATGGTATTAAAGAACAAGCTAAGGATTTCTAGTTCTTTCCTTAACATTTATTTGAATTACCAGAAAAAGAAATTCTGTATTACAGACAAACAATTTGGTGCAAGGTACCTTGAAATCCTGACCTCCCAAATGTAGCACAGGCACAGAAAAACAGATAAAGTTGATAGTACCGAACCCTATTAATGAAGAGCTGGAGGGGAAAGGGAAGCTTTTAACAGGGATTTACTAAATGGAGCATAGAGATATTTTATCAGTTCAGCAAAGCTAATGAGAAGTAATGATCATATTGAAAATATAGCAAAAGAAGAAGAAGGGGATACTCAGCTGTGTCTGAAAAAGATGCAGTGAGCTCTAGGACTTGGACAGGGTGGTGGGTCAGAGCTAAAGGAAGAGAGGCAAGAATTCAAAGAAGAATATGCATCAGAAGAACCCTTAACACAAATATCTCATGGTAGAAAGCATCTTTTCTTCATCCAAGAATACCTTGTGGTACTAAAGGAAAAAACTATACTGAAGAAGAGAATTAGTCTCTGATTTGTTAACTTGCATTTAACTAGTGAACTCCTAGCAGTGTATACACAACTCTTCAGTTCAATTTAGACTGGCTTCTTAAATCCTGAAACAGTGAAGCTCCAGAGGAGATATAAGACCTTAGTTACTTTAATTAACAGAGAAAACAAGAACTAGAGTGTAACAGTGGTACCTTCACCTTCTGAAAGTAGCCCTCATTGCTCTAAGGCTTATTTTTTTAAGGTTTTTTCCTCTCTTCTCCCCTCTACCTCTCCCTAACAAGATTGGGAAGACAGTGTTATCCTTTCTTCACCTAGTTAATTGCCCTTGAACACACCCACTACAGGAAGGAGATGCCTTCTGAGGATCTGGGAAATGAATACCTCCCAAATGAACAAATGAATTCTAACATTTCATCAGGGCCCCCCAGAGGTCCCCTACCAGAACACACCTGGTATGTGACACCCACCCTGCCATCCCTTCTGATTGGGAGAGTCACAGACTTTGGTACAGGAGTCCTCTGTGTTTCTCCTTTGCTAGCAAAGCAATAAACTTTTTCCTTTTTCTAAAAACTGTATCCTCATTATTAAATTGGCATTGGGGACAGGGGCCAAGCTTTTGGTTACAGGAGCAGAGATGGGTGAGCTCTGTGATTGCCATAGTTTGTCCATTGAGAGTTTTCAGGCTGCAGGCCAATGACAGATAATAGAGCCAGAGTCTTGCAGATACTCGGACTACAGGAGACTGAGTGGGGAGACTGGGCAGACCAGGGCTTCCTAGAGCTCAGGAGACAAAGTTTCAGACAAGAGGGAACAACAGCACAGGGGATTCTGTAGATGGTACTCATGAGCACCCAACAAAGTACTGACTACCATGCCTGTGAAGAAACTACTGGATACACAGTACAATATAGATGAGTCTCAACATAATACACTGAATGAAGACAGATTTTGAAAAGAGAGAGAGTATATACTGTATGGTTCCATGTTTAGAAATTTTTTGAAAATGCAATTCATAGTAACACAAAGCAGATCATTGATTGCTGGGAATAAGGAAAGAAGGGAGGGTGTGTTAGTGTGTTGGTTTTCTTTTACTGCAAGAAATACTGTGATAATCAACTTGAAAAGAGATTTGTTTTGGCTAAGTTTTAGAGGTTCCATTTCATGACCAATTGGCTCCATTGCTTTTGGGCTTATGGCAAGGCAGCAGATCATGGTAGGGAGTGTGTGGTAGTGCAGAGCTTCATTACCAGGAATTGAACAAGAGACAGGATGAAGAAAGGCAGGGCTTCACTATCCTCTTCAAGGGTTTGTCCCCAGTAACCAGAAGGACTCCCACTGGGCCCCACCTCTTAAAGGTTCTTCCACCTTCCAATAGTGCCATGCTGGGAACTAAGCCTTTAGTACATGTCTTTGGGGGACATTCCAGATCCAAACTATAGTAGAGGGTCATGACTGAAAGATTGCAAAGGGGTTAAGAAAACTTTTGGGAATGCTGGATGATATACCTTATCTTGAATGAGGAGACAGTTTCACAGATTTCTTACATATGTCAAAACTTATTACATTGTATATTTCAAATACATGTGGTTTATTTTGTCAACTATATTTCAATAAAACTCTTTTAAAACCTTCCTTTAAAAATGATACAAGTAAAAGCAGAGCAGCTGCCTCTCAATTGTTCTAAGAAAATGAAAGGAGAGCAAGCCCACATAACCTCTTTGTGGCTCTTTCTCAACTCAAACTACTTGTTAAGATTTTTGGCATTCTAAAGTATTGGTTTTAGAGATATATGGTAAGATTTATGTGCTTATATATTATTCTTGCCCATTAAGATATAACTTTATGCAATTTTCTATTTCAGGACTCATGAATCAAGCAAGCAAACATGAAAAATGGATTAATGCTGCTGCCCCAAAAGGCACTGTTAGTTTTAGAAGTCAAAGCTGGTTTCAGTCCCTGAAACTGCAGGACTAAGAATGGCTTGATCTGTACTTGTGCTATTAAAATAATGATCAGCAAACTGTGACACAAAAATGCAACTTCCACTGTTCGTATAAATGCTGAAAACAGTGGCATTAGGAATTAATAGTGGTAAATAGTTTGGGATTGGGGGACTTTTCAAAATACTTACTTAGCCACCATATTCATTTTCTATTTCTGTGTAACAAATAACAGTAGTCTCCCCTTATTCTCAAGGGATATGTTCCAAGACCCCACAAGCGGATGCCATGGACAGTACCAAATTTTATGTATACCATGTTATTTCTTACAAATACATATACAAATTTAATGCCTTTGTTATCTTAATTAAGCATTTGTGCATTATAGCTCTAACTTGAGCAGTTTGAGTTGCAACAGCAAAACTAGCTTCTTTTTCCTTCTTCACCCTTTCACAGGTGAAACATTTATTCTTTTTCTTAATATATTTTTAGTTGTAGGTGGACACAATACCTTTATTTTATTTTTATGTGGTGCTGAGGAGCAAACCCAGTGCCTCATGTGTGCCAGGCAAGCACTCTACCGCTGAGCTACAATCCCAGGCTGAAACATTCAATCTTACCATAGATTTTACCAGACTTTTTTTTTAACTTATAAATTATTTATTTCTGGAATTGTCATCAACCAGAGGTAACCAAAACCATGGAAAGCAAAACCTCAGATAAGGGGGAACCACTGTACCACAAATTTAGCAGCTTAAATTAATACTCACTCATCAGATCACAGTTGTGTAGGTCAGGAACCCAGATGGCTGACTACTCTGCCCAGGATATCAAAGGGCCAGAATCAAGGTGTTAGCAAGGCTGACTTCTTATCTGGAGTCTCTGAGGAGAAATCTACTTCCAGATTCATTCAGATGATAGGTAAAATCCAGTTCATTATGAATATATGACTAAGACATCCATTTTCTTGCTGGCTGTCTGCTAGCAATCACTCTAAGCTTCTAGAGGCTACACTCAACCCTGCTTGTGTGGCAGCCCTCATCTTCAAGCCAGCAGTGACACACTTGAGTCCTTCTCATGCTTGAGTGTCTGACTTATTTTTTAAAAGTTGAGAAATCTCGACTTTCAAAAATGAGTTCAGGCCCACCCAGAATAATTTGTATTTTATCATATGTCACATGATCATGGGAGTGAAATTTCAGCATAATCAAGAGTTTCCATTTCCACTCAAGGTGAAGAGATTATGCAAAGGCATCAGTCATGAAGGGTATTTATCTTAGAATTCTTTGTACTATAGCTCTCATGTAACAGGTTTTCTACTGAATATCTCTTAAACATCATTGGAAATTTAAGTTGTAAATAAAATCTTATAATTGTGAAGCAGTTGCTATTGATTCTTAATATCTTTTGTGTATTGTAATATATAACTAATTAGGAGAAAAAAAGTTATTTTATTGCCTGATGTATGAAGATAGATTTTCAATTTTATAATGGTGTACTTTATAAAGTTATTTTATGAAATTCATTTCTTTTCAACTTTATTCCTAGAACATTTAAATTATACAATACTGAATAGATCTGTTTATTAGATTATATTTTTATGACTAGGATACATCAACTTTTAAATACTAAATTTTAATAACCATTTTTAAATGCTGCAATTTAGAATAATCTCCTTTTTGTTACTATTTCATTTCTTTAAAGTTCCGGTTTTAACTTCTTTGTTTTTTTTTGGGGGGGGGGAGCAAGGATTGAACTCAGGCACTCAACCACTGAGCTTCATCCCCAGCCTTATTTTGTATTTTATTTAGAGATAGGGTCTCACTGAGTTGCTTAGTGCCTCACCATTGCTGAGGCTGGCTTTGAACTCATGATCCTCCTATCTCAGCCTCCTGAGCTGCTGGGATTATATGCATGCACCACCGTGCCCAGCTAACTTCTTATTTTTGAAATAAATTCAACTTTGTGGGATATCTTAATGTCTTCTTTTAGTTCAGTCTTCATGAAACCAGAATTTATATAAATTTGAAAGATATTCATATGCTGGTATATTTAAGGTGATTATGTGTGTGTGTGTGTGTGTGTGTGTGTGTGTGTGTGTGTGTGTGTTAAACTGTCAGGAGAGGAAAATGTGAGGCAGTAAGGCAATTTTTATAAACTTTTTTGACCCTCATGGAATTATATAAACATTTTCATGTCTAAAAATAAAGTTGATGAAATTAGCCAACAACAAGCAGAAGGTCATGACTATAATTGCAGCCTACTATAGCTATTATTATTATGGCGTTGTACATATGGTTCCCTTGCATGGCTCATTTTTTCTAACACCTACCCCTTTTCTTTCAATTCTGTACCTCTACATTTATCTCACCAGAATGAATGAAAGGGTCTCTTGTTTTTGTTTCAAGGAGGGTATTACAGAGTTTGGGAGCAATCTTTGCCTATAAAGTAACCTGCTGGGTTTCTAGAAATCATAACAGGGTATATTTTTCCTTGGCCTGGTCTTCCCATGCAGGTACTCCTTTGGAAACCAACTGCCTCTTCTAAGATAGTTGTGTGCATGAGACATCTAGGGGTTAGACTTCTGAAGCTAATTTTTATGCAACTGCCAGAAATTTCCAAATTTAGTTTAAAATTTCACTCCTACCATAATCATCTTGGCTCAGGTCTTAAGATTTTCTACTTATTTGATTCCCCTGCTGTCCACTCCCAGGAACCTTTCCACTACTTATTTTAAAAAGTCAAGTAGAGGTGACACACACCCATAATCCCAGCCCTTAGGAGGCTTAGGCAGGAGCATCAAAAGTTCAAGGCCAGCCTCAGTAACTTAGTGAGACCCTGTCTCAAATTTAAAAATTAAGGACTGGGGATGTAGCACCCCTGGGTTAAATCCTGAGTATCAAAGGAAAAAGGAATTTTTTAAAAATCAGGTAAAAAGAAAATTCCTTTCAAAAATGAGGGAGGAGCCGGGTGTGGTAGCACAAGGGGCTCAGGGGGCTGAGGCAGGAGGATCCCAAGTTCAAAGCCAGCCTCAGCAACTTAGAGAGGCCCTAAGAAACTCAGTGAGATCCTGTCTCTAAAATAAAATACAAAATAGGGCTGGGAATGTGGCTCAGTGTTTGAGAGTGCCTGAGTTCAATCCCTGGTACCAAAAAAAGGGCGGGGGGGAGATTAGCTATTTTAGTCAGCTTTTTCTCAGCTGTGACCAAAGGACCTAAGAAGAACAATTTTAGAGGGGGGAAAGTTTATTTGGGGGCTCACAATTTCAGAGATCTCAGTCCATAGACCACTGGCTCCATTTCTCAGGGCTTAAGTGAAACAGAACATCACAGAAGAAGAATGTAGTAGAGGAAAGCAACTCAAGACATCACCACAGGAAGCAGGGAGAGAAAGAGCTTCGCTAAGCAAGGACAAATGTTGACCCCAGAGGTATGCCCTAAATGACCTACCTCCTCCAGCCATACTCTACCTGCCTACAGTTACCACCCACTTAATTCCTATCCCGATGAACACACTGATTAGGTTAAGATGTTCATAACCCAATCATTTTACCTCTAAGCCTTCCTGCATTGTCTCACACATGAGTTTTTTGGGAACACCTAATATCAAAACCATAACATTAGCTAACAGAGTACCCTATAATAATGCTTGTACATCCCTTTTAAAACTTTCCAAAATAACTTTCATATCTTTAAGTTTTTATATTTATTTCAAACTTAAGGTAAACAAGAAGACAGGGAATAACCCCATTTAAGAGGGAAATTATTGAGGAAATAGGAAAGTTTTTAAAAAAACTGTCTAATATCACTGATGCACCTGTATGTAGCAGTCATAACAGAGCTGTGCTTTCTCCTGGACTCTGTCAATATCAGTGTATGCAATTAATAGCCCATACCTCCTAGCAAAAATTGAGGGAACATCTTTTTTGACACAGTTTGGTTTTAAAATTCCTCCATAGTGCAAACTTGATTAAAAAGATGTTTCTGAGACATTATAGGAATTATAACTTTTCTGTTCATAGACAATTTTTGCTTCTATTTAATTTCCCCTATTAAAGTGTTTAAATGAATCCAGAGCTAATTTGTATTTAGTTCTGTTTTGTTGTAAAATACCTGGAAATCACCAAAAAAAGAGCCCCTTTTCCTTTGAAAATGGATGTCTGTCTTTTATAATAAAGCTTCACAGATCCTTAAAGTCATTGTCCTGGCTCAAATTTTTATTTTGACTTATATGGCCATCCTTGCTTATTTAGAGACAAATTTAAAAATTCTTTTCAAAAAATTTACATCTCTCAGGGTTGTTTCCTATAATACAACCTTAAATTTGATAATGTCAAAATTATTGGTTTGATTAAATTTAGGGATCATGATTACTTAGACAGAAAAACCAATATATTTAGAAACATTTGTAGGTGGGATAAGAATCAGAAGATGACTTGCTGCTTGTTTACATTGTTACTGAGATCCAGCTAGAAAAAAATACTTTCATCAAGTGAAGAAAGGTTGCTAGGTTCTAAATTTTGGAGTGTTTTTTTTTTTTTTTTTTTTTGGTTTTTCCTGCTTGAGGCTGAAGGTCATACTTCCTCTTCAGTACTACTGTACTCTGACTCTTTCACTGTCACCTCTGGGACACCTTTAAATGGTTTTGTATATTGAACATTAAGAGGATTGCCACCACCGTCATAGCCAAACCAACTTGGAGGATCACTGCAGCTGTATTCCTGATGCTGGACTACAGATGACATTTTGTGAGCTGCCTCCCTAGAATAACAATGATTAGTGTTAGCAAGTTAATTCCTAGTATACCATTTTCAACTAGACCACATTTGGAATTAAGAGAACTTTGTCACAAGTTGAATTTACTTCAGAGCCCTCTTGCCTTTCTGGATAACTGGGCTGATAACCAGGATCCCAGAGCCTAAGCAGGTCTGGTTCAGTCTGTTCAGAGTACACAGTGAGTGGGTAAGAAGACTGCATGGCCATGGAGTGGGAACACTGAGGTCACTCTATTTAGAGAGCTCTTGATCAAGCCCTCTCCTGGTATATCCAGGGTTTCTAATAAGGGAGTAACCTAACCAGCCAACCTATGAAGGCAGACCAGGCACCAGGGCAGAAGCTCTTAACCCAGAGGTCACAGATCCTCGTTGGATACATGAATGAACTAACTTCAGGGAGGTCCATGAGGGTCTCTGAAAGTCCACGTAGTTTTGTTTCAAATACACATTTCCCTGAGAAGAAGGTCTGACTCAAAAGAGTCCACAGCCAAATGATTAAAAATAACTGTCTTTCTTGGGGAAGGAAGGAAGGAAGAAAGGGAGGGAAGGAAGGAGGGAGGAGGAAAGCATCAGAAACAAAGTATATCAAAGCCATTTTGAGGACAGAGGACTTTCCTAGGAAATTGGTTCAAATTACAAGGCCAGTACTAAAAAGGCAATGAATAATTGGCCACTTGTATTGGATTAGAAATGAGTAACTATGATGTTCACCCATTAAGGGCCTACTTTCCCCACTACTATTGCAGTCTGTTACACTGAATTATTAATTGCAAAAGTAACTGAGTCATTGATATGGAGCTGGTATTACCACACCTTGGAGTTAAATTTGTACTAAATGTCCATATGAGTTCAGATAGGGCAATGAAAATAGAAAAAGCAGAGATATGTTAGTTTAAAATGCTGTTAATCATAACCAAACTCAACAAGAAGACAACCAAAGCATTGCTAATTCTGCCTCTTACCACATTCCTTTTTGGCTAACATACTTGCACTCACATGATTTATATAAATTTAAAGAATAATTTGAGTAAAAGTAATTGTTATATACTAATTTCTAGTTCAAAACTACCATCTCCTTGTGCTAAAACTTGGCAAACAAGTGTCGTTTCTTAATATTTATTCTCAAAGTGTGAAAATGGTAAATTATGGTCAAAAATAAGGTTTTATATTGTTAATTTAAAAAATATTTTAAAGGATCTATTCTATTTTAAACATCTTATATAAACCCTTATATGTCCTCTAAGTAAAACATTATTATATAAAAAGAATAAGTTTGTATCTTTTGCTTTCCCCATATTCTTCTGATATTTCTTTTTTTTTTTAATTCTATGGAATTGAGATTTCTGTACCTCTTCATATATCTTCTGCAAGATTTCCCTCCAAAGACTTACCAAAACAAAATACCAAGTATTGGAGTAAATTGAGGCATAATACATTGGCATCACCAGTTTCAAAGGGGGGAGATACTATCCCAAGCAGCAGAACTCCGTTGTTAACCTTCATCCCATCTCTACCTGTCTAAACTTTATCCATCAAACTCCAAGCCAATCTAGCCTCTTGTATAAAGATTCTACCCAATGCGTTCCTTCTCTGAACTTCTTTAGGAAGTTAATCATATAATTAATTTCTTTCTAATATAGAACCTCATGGCATTGTTTATAATTTTGAACTTTGTTATTTTCCTTTGGTTTAAAAAAATAGTAAGTTGTTTAAGGCCATAATTTCTTTGTCTCTCTGTGAAACCTAGCATTAACAGCCAAAGGAAGAGATTTCAGCAGCTGAATGTGAAAGTCCTTTTAACTCTCTTGACTTCTGCTGGTTTGCTGGTCTAGAAGAGGCATTTTTAGGTCCCTATTTCCAATGCCCTCCTGACCCTTGTCCTTTGAATCAGCTCTGGACACACATACAGCAGTTCACAGTTGTTCATTTGATTCAACACCACTGACACTGATTGTAGTACCAGAGTACTATAGTTAGAGACAACAGAGGCCTTGGCCTCTAAGAAAAGGAAATGTTTGTTTTAGAGAGTAAAGGATCTCCAGGTAGTTGACTAAATTATGTTTTTGAGGGTTCTAGATAGCTGGTGTGAGCATAAGTACAATTATTGCTAAGTTTGATGATGTTTATTTTGGGGGGTACCAGGGATTAAACTCAGGAGCACGTCACCACTGAGCCACACCCCCAGCCCTATTTTTGTATTTTATTTAGAGACAGGATCTTAGTGACTTAGTGCTTCACTTTTGCTGAGGCTGGCTTTGAACTCACAATCCTCCTGCCTCGGCCTCCGCTGAGATTACAGGCATGCTCCACCACGCCCAGCTTTGACAATGTTTATTAAATATCAGGTCATATAGTTCCTCAGTCAGCTATGAGCCAGGGTCAATTTGTTGGTATCTGTGATATAAAAATAGTAATCCAATAGTGGGGGAGCCTTTTCAGACCCTGGAGTTTGTAGAATGACAGTTATATCTTATGGTGGGTGCTCTCTTGCAAAACAACTATAGCTAGCTAGTTTGCTCATTGACCAACAAAAGTTTGCTCCTCTTCTGGTTTAAAAACACTGGGATGAGCCAAGCTTCTTGTTTTGCAAAGTTAGTGTAGTGTTTCCAGATTATAGTAAGTATGGGGAAATTTGTTGATAAAGCCATTTCTTCTGGAAGCTGTGATTGCATTTTAAGGGCTGCAAACATATTTTCATGTTAAAAAATGGATTCAATTATTGAGCCTCTTCCCAAATAAGAAAAATCTCCTCTTTCCTAGAAGCCAAAGGTTCCATTTCACCCATACAAAACAAAACACCTTAGTTGAGGGAACCACACTGGCCCTGGCAAGAGCAAACAACAAATAAGGGACTAGAGATTTTGTCTCTTGTTTTGAAAGGTCCATATTATGGTTTGGATGTGAGGTATCCTCCAAAAGCTCCTGTTAATGTGGGAGTATTCAGAGGTAAAATGACTAGATTTTGAGAGCAATAACCTAATCAGTCCATTTTAGTTTGCATGGACTGACTGGGAGGTAACTGAGGGCAAATGGGGTGTGGCTGGAGGAGGTGGGTCACGAGGGTCATACCCTGGAAGGGTTGGTTTTCTCCGTGGCCCCTTCCCTGGTTCCCTTTTCTCTTTCTGTTACCTGACCTCACCATGAGCTAAGCAGCTTTCCTCTGCTGAACCCTTCCCCCATGATGTTCACCTTACCTTGGGAATGGAGTCAACTGACTATGGACAAAACTTCTGAGACCATGGGCCAAAATAAGCTTTCTCTCCTTTAAGTTCTTCTTGTCAGATATTTTGGACATGCTATGAAAAAGCTGACTAAAACAGTCCACAGACACTGTACATTTCCAGTTCCACTTAAGGATGTAAGTGGAAAAGGAAGCTGCTCTGCAGCCCCTAGAGATGGCCTCAAACAGCTGCATGCAGTCAGGCCTTACCATTTCTGTAGTTGAAGTTTTGAAGCCAAGTATTTCAGGAGCCCCCAGACTGACAAACAGTACCCTCTTTTAGATATTGGACATAAAGACAGATGTTCTTCGAGCCTTTCAATTTCAAACACTGGAACTCTTCCAGTCACTCTGCAGTGAGGACTGTCTTCCATTGCTAGACAAAGATGTAATCAAAGCGCTCTAGGCCTTTTTCCTGCTGGAACTGAGCCAGGACAGAGCTTCTAAGAAGACTAAAAAGTGGTAGTCTGACCTCTTTAGACAAAGAAATGCATAGAACAAGCCTGCCTTCTTCTAGGCATTAGGGCCAAGTCTCTACCTGCTTCTTGTTGATAGAGACAGGCAGGCATTGTAGCAGAAGACAAATTAGGACTTGTTGCTGTTCTGACTTAGATAAAGAGATTTTCTAGAGATCTAGCTATAATTAGAATTTTGCATTGAGATTTGGGAACAAGGCCCAAGTAAATATAAATTCTGCCTTGCTTTGGTTTCTTTGTGTGTGTGCACATGCACACACACATACACATATACACACACACACACACACTAATCTAGGAACCCTGCAATAGAACTGAGTAATTAATGGTACAATTGGGCTATTACTGGATATCTTGGGTGTTCTTGGCCAGACACCATATTAATCACTTGTTAATATCCATATCATGATTAAGTTTAAAGAGTTCCTTGCCAGAAAGTCTTCATTCTACCTAAAATTCCTCTTATTAAAAGTTCAATAATATTATCTCCAAAAATAGTGATTGGCAAAATCACTATTGATTAATCAATGAGATGCTAAACTCCTTTGAGTAGCACATTATCTATTAACACTGTCATCTTGCCCAGAATTAGCTGTTTAATGATATAACAAGTTCATCAGGGACCTTATTTCATGGCATCTTCCTTAAATGATTTTACTGACATTTATATCAGAGTTATCTCCAAACTTATCAGAGTAGATTGAGTCTATACCCTGCTTCAAAAATTTTCAAGGAGTTGCTCCTTTCTCTTTGACCCAGCTCCAATTAGCTGCCCTCTTCTTACAGACCTGGACTTAGGAGATGCCTGCTTTACAAATAATTTTCCTTCCTCCCTCCCTCCCTCCTTCATTTCCCTTCTCTTCCCCTTCCACACACCCTTGGACCAGAAACCATTTCACCCTCAAGTGACAAGGGCCATGGTTCAGCTTTATTCCATGGCTACTTAATTAAGAAAGTTTATTTATGAAATGTACATGCTTGGGATAGTTTTCCTCATTTCCCTTTCAGGGGATTTGTCACTGATATATAGAAATGCCTTTGATTTATGGGTATTGATTTTATATCCTGCTACTTTGCTGAATTCATTTATTATAGAAGTTTTCTGGTGGAATTTTTTGATCTTCTAGGTATAGAATCATATCCTTGGCAAATAGTGCTAATTTGAGTTCTTATTTTCCTATCTGTATCCCTTTAATTTCTTTCATCTGTCTAAGTGCTCTGGCCAGTGTTTTAAGAACTATGTTAAATAGTAGTAGTGAAAGAGGCATCCCTGTCTTGTTCCAGTTTTAGAGGGAATGCTTTCAATTTTTCTCCATTTCGAATGAAGTTGGCCTGGAGTTTAGCATAGAGAGCTTTTATGATGTTGAATTATGTTCCTGTTATCCCTAGTTTTTCTAGTGTTTTGAACATGAAAGGGTACTGTATTTTGTCAAATGCTTTTTTCTGCATCTGTTGAGGTGATCATATGATTCTTATCTTTAAGTCTATTGATGTGATGAATTACATTTATTGATTTCCATATGCTGAACTAACCTGGGATGAATCCCACTTGATCATGGTGCATGATCTTTTTGGTATGTTTTTGTATCGATTTGCCAGAATTTTATTGAGAATTTTTGCATCTATGTTCATTAGAGATATTGATTTGAAGTTTTCTTTCTTTGATGCGTCTTTTCCTGGTTTTGGAATCAGGGTGATACTAGTCTCATAGAATGAGTTTGGAAGTGCTCCCTTTTTTTGTATTTCACAAAATAATTTGAGGAGTATTGGTATTATTTCTTCAATAAATATCTTATAGAACTCAGCTGTGTATCCATCTGGTCCTGGTCTTTCTTGGTTGGTAGACTTCTGATGGTATCTTCTATTTTATCACTTGAAATTGATCTGTTTAAATTGTGTATATCTTCCTGATTCAATTTGTGCAAATTATATGACTCTAGAAATTTTTTGATGTCTTCAATATTTTCTATTTTAATGAAGTACAATTTTTTTGAATAATTTCTGATTATCTTTTATATTTTTATAGTGTCTGTTGTGATGTTTTCTTTTTTATCACGTATGTTAGTAATTTGAGTTTTCTCTCTCCTTCTCTTCATTAGCATGGCTAAGGGTTTGTCAGTTTTATTTATTTTTTTCCAAAGAACCAACTTTTTGTTTTGTCAACTTTTTCAGTTGTTTCTTTTGTTTCAATTTCATTGGTTTTAGCTCTGATTTTAATTATTTCCTGTCTTCTACTAATTTTTGTGTTGGTTTGTTCTTCTTTTTCTAGGGCTTTGAGATGTAATGTTAGGTCATTTATTTGTTGACTTTTTCTTCTTTTAAGGAATGAACTTTCCTCTTAGTACTGCCTTAATAGTGTCCCAGAGATTTTGATATGTTGTATCAGTGTTCTCATTTAATTTTTTAACCTCCTCCTTGATGTCTTTTGCAACTCATTGTTCATTCAGTAGCATATTATTTACTCTCCAGGTGTTGGAGTAGCTTTTATTTTTTATTTTATCATTGTTTTCTAGTTTCATTCCATTATGATCTGATAGAATAATGAGGAAAATTACCCAATTTACAATAGCCTCAAAAAAAAAATAAAATACATGGGAATCAACTTAACGAAAGAGGTGAAAAATCTCTATAATGAAAACTACAGAATGCTAAAGAAAAAATTAAATTAATTAAATTATTTCCTTAGAAGATGGAAAGATCTACCTTGTTCTTGGATAGGCAGATTAATATTGTCAAAATGACTATACTACCAAAATCAATATACAGATTTAATGCAATTCCAGTCAAAATCCCAATGTCATAGAAATAGAAAAATAAGTCATGAAATACATCTGGAAAAATAAGAGACCCAGAATAGCTAAAGCAATTCTTAGCAAGAAGAGTAAAGCAGATGGCATCACTATACCAGACCTTAAACTATACTACAGAGCAATAGTATAAAAAATGGC
This sequence comes from Spermophilus citellus, assembly GCF_964194105.1. NCBI lineage: Eukaryota > Metazoa > Chordata > Mammalia > Rodentia > Sciuridae > Spermophilus > Spermophilus citellus. The sequence goes on from NC_138184.1 coordinate 172,257,597, forward strand.
ATGGTATTGGTACCAAAATAAGATTGGTAGACCAAAGGTACAGAATAGAGGACACAGAAACAATCCACATAACTACAGTTATCTTATATTAAACAAAGTCATGAAAAACATACATTGGAGAAAAGATAGCCTTTTCAACAAATGGTGCTGGAAAAACTGGAAATCCATATGTAATAAAATGAAATTAAACCCCTCTCTCTCACCATGCACAAAATTCAAAGTGGATGAAGGACCTAGGAATTAAACCAGACACCCTGCACCTAATAGAAGAAAAAGCAGGCCCAAATCTCCATCATGTTGGATTAGGCCCTGACTTCCTTAGACTCCAATAGCAAAGGAATTAAAATTAAGAATCAATAAATGGGATGGATTCAAAATTAAAAGTTTATTCTTAGCAAAAGAAACAATCAGTGAAGTGAGTAGAGAGCCTACATTTTGGGAGCAAATTTTTATCACACATCAGATACAGCACTAATCTCTAGGATATATAAAGAACTCAAAAAATCTTAACATCAAAAAAACCCCACAAATAACCCAATCAATAAATGGGCCAAGGAGTTGAACAGACACTTTTTAGAAGATGATATACAATCAACAAATATTTTTAAAAATGTTCAACATCTCTAGAAATTAGAGAAATGCAAATCAAAACTACTCTAAGATTTTATCTCACTCCAGTCAGAATGGCAGCTATTAAGAATATAAACAACAACAAATGTTGGCGAGGATGTGGGGCAAAGGGCCCACTCTTACATTGCTGGTGGGACTGCAAATTGGTGCAACTAATCTGGAAAGCAGCATGGAGAATCTTTGGGAAACTGGAAATGGAACCACCATTTGACCAGCTATCCCACTTCTTGGTCTATACCCAAAGGACTTAAAAACAGCATGCTACAGGGACACAGCCACATCAATGTTTATGGCATCGCAATTCACAATAAATAAACAGTGGAAGCAACCTAGATGCCCTTCAGTAGATGAATGGATAAAGAAAATGTGGTATATTCACACAATGGAATACTATTCAGCATTAAAACAGAATAAAATCATGGCATTTGCAGGTAAATGGATGGAATTGGAAAATATAATGCTAAGTGAAGTTAGCTAATCCCAAAAAACCAAATGCTGAATGTTTTCTCTGATATAAGGATGCTGATTCATAATGGAGTTGGTGGATGCATGGCAGGATTAGACAAACTCTAGATAGCACAAAGGGGAGGCAGGGGAAGGGAGGGGGTATGTGGGTAGGAAAGACGGTGAAATGAGATGGGTATCATTACCCTAAGTACATGGATGAAGACATGAATGGTGTGACTCTACTTTGTGTACTACCAGAGATATGAAAAATTGTGTTCTATGTGTGTAATAAAAATTGTGATGCATTCTACTGTCATACATAACAAATTAGAATAAAAAAGTTTTTTTAAAATAAATGCTTGGACCACATTCTGTCTTTTAGACTTTGATAATGTTAATTCTTAATATTAATTTTTCCCGGTTGCAGAAAAGAACCTGACCTTTTTAGGGAATGTCAGGATTCTCCTTCTGCACATTTCACAAACTATTTCATTAGGTCAATTAAAATACTTACATATTTTCACCCTTAGTAATAGAGGAAAAAAGATTTATTGTGAGCTTGTTTAATCCGATTATTTTCCTAGCCCTAGGGCAAATTAACTAAATGGATTGTACTTTGAGAAAGGAGCAGTAGAGAAAGAGCTAGAGATAAGCTACAGAGGCAGAGTTAAGCTTGGGACACCTGCTTGGTCAAGGAAAGGAAGGTGCTTAAAGTAGAAGGGCCACTGGGAAAGGGATATGACACCACAAAGACCAGTTTAGAAGAGAACTTCCACGCTTCTACTCAAAATGTTAGACTTAAGTAGGCAAAAAATAAACAAATGAAATTTCTTAACACTGAAAGCCACTGTGTATTACAAATGTCATAGCCATATATTCTATTTCTCAGAAAGTCATTCTCAAAGCTCTTTGTGCTCAGCAGCATACTTACATGGAAATGTGTCTGCAGTATTGCATCTTAAGGATCCGGAGTTGTTTGCAGCCTACCTTAAGGTCCTCAAGGATTTGGTCAGTAAGTCGGATACAACCAGAGATATCCAAAATATGCAGGTAACGACATTTTGCTGATAACATCTCTATTGCCAAGTCAGTAATCTGAACACACAGCCAAAGTAAGTACTGGTTATTCAAACTTACCCTACAGAAGAACAATGTCTTAGTCAGTTTGGGCTGCCACAATAAAATATGGACAGCTTAAACATCAAGTGTTTCTCAGATTTTGAGGTTGGGAAATCCAAAATTATGGTCAATATCAGGATTGTGTGCCTGCACATTTGGTGTCTGGTGAGGCTTCTCTTTCTTGTTTGCAGATGTCTGCCACCTTGCCATATTCTCACATGGCAGTGAGATCATACATACCCTAGTCTTTTCTCATAAGGACAAAATCCCATAATGGAAGCTCCACTCATGATCTCTTCTAAACCTGTTTACCTCCCAATGTCTCCACCTCCTGATATTGTCACATGGGTGTGTGTAAGAAAGGTAGAATAGCCAGGTTGTGGAAAGGGACAAGTAGGTGAGATAGATGTTTGGAGGCCAGGAGAGGAAGAAGAGCAGAAGCCACAAAGACAACACAAATCCCATCCAAGATGAGGGTCCCCACATCTTGTAAGTTTGACAAAAAGTTCAACATATGAATGAGGGGAAGGGGAGCCCAAGATTCAGTCCATAACAAGCAAAATCAAGCCTCTTGCAGATTCTTTCACCCATGTGATAAGCCAAGTTAGTGGTGTAATTCTATTTCTAAATAAGATAGAATAGCAAAATTTCTGCCACAAGTGGCAGTGATTTTGTTGTCGTCTTAAAATCCACTGATTTGGATGAGAAACTTCATCAGAATTTCCTTTGTGATACCTGTCACAGCAAAATGAGCAACTTATAAAATGTCATAGAGATGGGGCTTGGCTTTAAAATCCATTCTAAGGCTAAAATCCATTCAATTTGGAAAGGTATTCTTAATAACATTGTATGTTTCAAACCTATAAAATATAGGTTTGAATATATATATTTTTTCCCTGAAGTTAACTTGCAAATGAGATCAGATTCCTATGAAAAGGGTGTGGACATATCTGATGGATTGTGTGTAAGAAAGGTGGCATCATGGGAAAAGAACAACAGAAGCCACAGAGACTATATGAATTCCACTCTCTGAGAAACTCTGTTGAACATTCCCACATCTTGCAAGTTTGACCAGATGTTCTGCAGAGGTAATTCAACTCCATTTCTTAGTTTATTTCACTTACTCAGGGCCTAGCTTTTGAATTTATAGCTGAGCTGAGACTTGCTGCAGAATCAACTAGATTACTCTCCCAAAAGGAATCTTTCTCCAACTGTATTTAATTTCTTATTTTATGTTTGAACATTCTAAAAAACGTATGTCATGAGACTTGGCTTTTGTTTTTCAACATAAAGTTAGGAGAATTGTGCAGAAAAGCAATTCAGTTCAAAATATATGCCTTTTAGGTCTGCAAAAATAGATGGTGTCATTGTCTAAGCATGCCCTGTTTCCAGATCATGCTTTGGACCAAGGTTCAAATTGCAACTGATTCTAATGAAAATGCCTTCAGACATTCCTGCTGTACTCTGAGGCTATCATTGAAAAAAATAAAAAAGTACTCAGCATTGTAGATGAAAGTAAGGACAATGAGATGACAGAAAAGTTCAGGGCAGATGGAGCTCGGGGTATTAGTAGGTTTTGCTTAATAATGAAAGGTTGAAAAGAAGCTCAATATTTCCTATATATTAAAAGTTCAAGATGCTCAATAAAGTAGGTGACATTTGGAGTATTTATGGATTAAGGACTGGGAACTGGGGATGGAGTCTAGCTACATTTCTAACTCAGAAACAAAGTCTGGTCCCAGGGCAGAGATTATGTTATTCCCAACTCACCTCCCTTTGATTCTCTGGAAGAAGAGGCTGGATTTTGCTTGTTATGGACTGAATCTTGGGCTCCCCTTCCCTTCATTAATTTTGTAGTTGTAGATGGACAGTTGTAGATGGAATTTTGTAGTTGTAGATGGACAGCATGCCTTTATTTTATTTGTTTATTTTTATATGGTGCTGAGGATCAAACCCAGGGCCTCACACCTGCTAGATGAGCGCTCTACCACTGAGCCACAACATCAGCCCCTTGGCTTATTTTTTAAAGGCAGTTATTTTATATTTTAGAAATAACTTAAACACAGAGCCAAATATTAGCAAAGGAAAATAGCAATTACATATTTATCATTTCAACATAACTACTTTTAATATTCTGGAGTACTTCTTAATTAGTGTAATTTAAGTTCTAGGGAATTTTTAAAGATATTCAACATACTAAACAACACAACTTCCCCAGCACCCCTTCCCCTTGCCTTCTTGGAATGTGTTTGTGCCCTATGAAGAAGTTCACCTAGAAATGTAGCTAAATCATCTCCATCCCCAGTTCCCAGCCCCCAATCCATAAATACCCCAAATATCACCTCCTAGGATAAGATCATGTCAAGCAAGCAGATGCTATCTCAGCAGAGGTCCCTGGACCAATCAGCTCTAAGTGTAACCAACAGATGGCAGCAGCTACATGGCAACCTTGGGTACAACCATTAGCAGAAGAATCACCCAACCCAGACCAGTCCAAACAGATTTTTTTTTTTTTTTTGGTACTGAGGATTGAACTCAGGGGCACTTAACCACTGAACCATATCCCCAGCCCTTTTTTATATTTTATTTAGAGACAGGGTCTTACTGAGTTGCTTATGTTCTCAATAAGTTGCTGAGGCTGGCTTTGACTCTATCCTCCTACCTCAGTTTCCCAAGCCTCTGGCATGTGCCACCTGGCCACAGAATTGTGAGTATATTAAATGGTAGTTCCTTTAAGCTATCAAGTTTTGGGTGGCTGGTTACATAACTAATATATTAGCCAACAACATGTAATGAAAGTCTCACCATTTCTAATATACTGTAATATGATCCACTGATCTTGTAACCTTTGATTCTCCTATGACAATTTTTAAACTCCTAAACTGAAAGAATTTCCAAACGTGAGCCAGCTACACTAAGAAAATCAAGATGCAAAGGGTAGGTCTGTCCTGGGGAGTCCCAGATTCAGCAAACATCTTCTTTCTGTCCCTTTATATGTAAGTCTATGGGACTAGGTTGTCACTACAGTAAACATTGTCATTTGTCCAGTGCCTATACCTTTCCATTACTAATTTCCCCATCTGTAAATAAGATGAATTAAAAACAGACAATCGAAAAGTATTGTTAACTCTAATCTCCTAGTGTTATCAAAGCTCTGGAGACATTTCTGATAATGTTTGTGATACACTGTTTCATCCTATTACCATGAGTTGGAGAGAAATGCCTCAGGTAAGAGCAGCAGAGTTTTGTGGCCTGGTTCAATTACCTCCTCAGATCTATGACACCTGCAGGAGAGTTCTCCTACTAACTTTGTATCCACCCAGTTCTCTTCATTTTCTTGCTCACAGTTTTCAAGAATAACTGTAGGCTGTGATGGGAGCACAACATCCTGAGATGGAGTACTGGCTAGAGCAACCTGGGTTCTGTTCCAGCCCCCCTTGTAGTGATGTGTCTCTAGTGTTTCTGCTCAGTGTGTCATTTTATCCCTAGGATATAAACTCCACAAAAGGCTATTTTCTGGAGTTACTCAGCTGTGGTGCAAGTAGAATATGTATTGGAGACTTCATTCCCCCTGGAAGCTCTCCTGAGCCTTAGTGGACCTACTCTTAATGAATCCTAGGCTTCTATTGTCCCTTGCTACCTGCTTATAGTAAACTGTTTCATGTGACTTATTGCATATGAGTGTGTTCTGTCTCACTAGACTCAGCCAAATTGGTAAACAGCATCAGATGAACCTATGTCACATCACCTACACCTCCATGACAGGCAGAAATGCAATTCCACAGCCCTGGCTGGGGTTTTGATAAGATTACTTTTTCTCCATCAAAGTGCATTGCAGAAATATTTTGTCATTGTTGTTCAGGGATTCGATTTATTTTTTCCCTTCTCCCATGCCCCTCTGTTCTTTGTTTCTAATCATTATTAACTCCTACCTCAAATCATATAAGAATCAAGGATGACAATGTTAAGTAACAGAACAGTACTGAGGCCTCTGAAGTAGGTCCACAACAGCCAGCCTTTCTCCTGATTTGAACTATGTTTGTATTTCTGGTATTTTAGTGTGGGTATGATGAGGTCACAGTACTGACTCACTGTGGAGGTGAAGTGGCTGCTTGGGAAAATTGGCCTTTTAAGAGATATATAAAATAAACACTTAAAATTCACCTGTGGGCTTGTGGGAAACCTTGCATACAATGATGAGCCAAATACTGGTGTATTTTATGGCCCACTAAAGTAATGCAAGTGGAATAGATTGGGCTGGGCCACTGGAGATGAAGTGAGGTGAGTTGAGGGATATACTCAGGTTGGCCCAAATAATGGTCACCACATTTTAATTAGGATACTTATCTGACCCACAATGTAATTAACAATTCAGATGGTAAAACTAAATCCTACTATTCCTTTACAGTGGGTTTCTGAAGTAATCAGAAATAATCAGCATCTACTCCCGTTCCTTTTCCTGCCCTTAGACCTTTGATACACAGTGCAGTTTGTGACATCTTATTTATGTAACATATTCTTTAACTTCCAGGCTGAAACAGAATATCCCAATTTATAGAAAATTTCCCTCAGTTTCTTCTTACCAAAGAAGACAAAACAATCCTCTGCCCAATTTCCTGTTCTTATTGGAGCCTTTCCTTTTCTCATCCTGCTACTTTCTTCCATAGTTAGTGGAGCCACTAAAGAGCTTGTGCCCATCTGTCCTGTTTTGCAGCCAGGGCAGTTCCCAGTAAGCTATGCATTGCCCACGTGACCCTTTGCTATGAAACGGAGAGCCCCTGTCAGCTCTTGCTGCTCAAGCAATAGAGTCAGTTTTCGGTGGTGCTAGTATGCAGGTTCCTTGGTCCAGCTTCTAGAACCAGGTGATGCTGAGCAGAAACACATCTGGTGTCCCTAGCTCTCTAAACAATTATGTTATTAAAAAGAATTTTGCTGTGAACTTTCTGGCTTAATTTTGTCATGGTTTACCACATGTCTTCCCCTACTGCCTCTTCCTCTTTATTGTTGCACAGTTAGCTGTGGAAGATTTAGGAGGTTCCAGCATCCCTCTCTTAATCCACTCACCACACAAACTAAAAACACAGAAGCTGAATGTGTAGCCTTGCTAGAATACAGGCATCTTGAGAAATGGGGTGACACTGTATAAATAAAAGTCTGTGTGGGGCTGGGGATGTGGCTCAAGCGGTAGCGTGCTCGCCTGGCATGCGTGCGGCCCGGGTTCAATCCTCAGCACCACATACAAACAAAGATGTTGTGTCCGCCAAAAACACTAAAAAATAAAATATTAAAAAAATTCTCTCTCTCTCTCTCTCTCTCTCTCTCTCTCTCTGTCTCTATCTTTTAAAAAAAAAAGTCTGTGGGTGTGCACAACAGAAGAGAGCAAAGTTGCTAATAACCTTGTAATACCTGAGGATTTTTTTTAAAAGATTTAAATATTTTTAACTGTGTGTGTGTGTGTGTGTGTGTGTGTGTGTGTGTACGCGCAAATACGCGCGCATGCCTGGGGATTGAACTCAGGGCCTCACACATGCTAGGCAAGCATTTTACCACCAAGCCACTTGCTCCAGCCCCTCAAGTTTTTCCTGTTAGTTTGCTTTGGTCTTTTCCACTCGATCTGGTAATCCTTGAGTGTCTGTTCATGATTAATAGTGAGAGCTAAAAAGTGCCTGGAAACTCTGAGTGCACAGTGTGGAGCTTCTCTACCATCAACGTCAGTGAAGGGTGGTAGGATGGTTGGTTGTTGGAAAACCCCCCAATGTCAGTATTTTTAGATCTTTCATCTTGGGCTAGCCAGGGCCTCCAGAGAAGAAGCTTCAAGTCTGCCTGGAGGAAAAGATCTAATAACCAATTTCTGGATACACTCAGGGAAAAGTGCCTGAGTGTCTTGCACTCAGCATTCAGTCACTACGTCCCCCTTTTCACTTTTGTACCCTCCGCTCACAGCTAACCCTAGCCTGGTTGGGTGTTCCTGACATAGTGAGTAGAGGGCAAGGATGCTGTTAAACATCCCACAATGCACAGGGCAACCCCACCCCCACTATAAAGAAATATCTTGCCTGAAGGATGGCAAGTTCAAGGCCAGCATGGGCAACTTAATGAGACCCTGTGTTAAAGTAAAATAAAAAGGGCTGGGGACCTAGCTTTATGTTAGAGTGTCCCCAGGTTCAATCCCCAGTGGAAGGAGAAGGAAAGGGAGGGGAAGGCAAGGGATCTCTAGGTTTCTGTTTGTGGTAGGATGGACAACTTCCCAGAGGTGTGCTATAGAGGAGGAAATCTGAGAGACTGTGTGCTTCTCAAGAATTTTTTAACTCAGTCTTTCTTACTTTAACTCCTTCTTAACATAGTACCAGAGGTACAAGGTGCCTCCAAGTTAAAAGATTGTTGTGTAAATCAGATTTTTTTTTCTCCAGCTTTCTTTACTGTTGTCTTAGGATTAAAGCTCTCTCATGTCTGCTAAATTTGTCCATCTATTTTCAAGCTCCCAAAATTTTGTTGCTCTTTTTCATGACCTATTTTTATTATCTACATGGGCCCTCACTCTTCATCTGCAGCTGTATTGGGGTTTCAAAACAAAATTATTTTTGTATATGCAGTCTACCATGTTCATCCAGAATCCAAGACTTCTAGTTCTTGATATGGGGATATGACCATAGTATATTAAGAGGAAAGAAAGTAGGTTAATGTGTTTTAGAAAGTATAAGTTGATCCTTTAAAAAAAAGACAAAATACAAACCTTCTGTTTGTAACTGTTTCTACCTCTTTGTACAAAGAAAAAAATCTATAAAAATAAGTATAAGGGCTGGGGTTATGGCTCAGTGGTAGAGCGCTTGCCTAGCATGCATGAGATACTGGGTTCAATCTCTGGCACCACATAAAAATAAATAAAATAAAGGTATTGGGTCTATCTACAACTAAAAAAAATATTAAAAATAAGTATAAAATGCCAACAATGGTTATGTTGAGATAATGGTGGACAATGGATTTTTACTTTTTCCTGTAAGCTTTTATATGTAGTCAAATTTTTTTACAATGAATATGTATTTCTTTTGCACAGATGCAAGAAAAATTATGAAACTCAAAAATAAGATAAAAGATGATTGTATGATTTTTCAATGTCATACTGGAATATTGTTTAACTGACCCACTTGAGGAAATCTCTAAGGTTTCCGTGCATTTGTTTGACATACTATTAGTACTGATTAAAGCCCAAACTCAGGGAAGTTACATGTTAAACTCAGGAAGCATTAGATGTTAACACTTTATGTTTTGAATGAAGAGAGATGCAAGTTATTTCTATCTGATGAAACTATACCCCCAAGGTTATGGTTGTATTGTTTTGTTAACCATTAACCACTTTTTGATCTAACCTGACAATCAATCCAACAATCTTTCTTTCTTCAATTCCTATAAATACCAAGTTTGTTCTAATGCTGTTTACACTGTCTTTATTATTTTGTTAGTTCTCTTATTAATGAATTAAATAAATCTTTAATACATGTTTATGGGAATTATGTTTTTAAATTTTTGAAAATTCTACTTTAACGTACATAAACTCCTAAAGCAATTTCCAGTTTGGGGATAGGAAAAAAAAATCTATAAGGAATACCCCAGACATGGCAAAGAAAACCAGTACTACCATGAGTCCAGCCCATTAATGCTGCCCTGCCTGGGTTCTTTGGAGTGCTTCCATTTGACATGTTTGAGCTCTGACTACTTCACATACCTGTGGACAGCCAGCAATGCTGAGAGATGTGAGGCAAACACAGTAAATGGCTATTGTCCTAATAATATCATCTGACAGCTGGAGACAATAAGAGACATCCAAGTGTTCCAAGAGCACAGAGTTTTTGCAGAATGCCTGCAAGAGAAATCCCTAGGTTAGAGGGTGTTTGTTTGTTTTACTTAGTCTTTATTCAAATGTTATATACACTGTATATATTTAGAGCCATCTTACCTATGGCAGTTTACTTAGTATACATTTCAGTCTCCCAAATATAAACGTTTCCATATTGTCCCAAACAAAATGAAATAACATAACATCCCAAATCTCTTTATAACAAAAGATATTTACATATCAGTTGGACAGCTTAGTAATAAATTCAATCCTACTAATAAAATTAAGTTTTTCTAAAGTTACCTCTGAAGCAGTTTGACTCATATGATAAATAATTATTAGAGTTATATTCAGTCAAATAAATAGAGGAAGATACATCAGGAGGTGAGATTAGATGGCAAACTAATCTCTGGGGTTGATAGTGGAAGCTAATTGAAAAAAAGTGAATTCTTTGAGTTTTAATTTCATTTTCAACATTTATAACCTCCAAGAACTTAGCAAGTCACTTCACTTTCTTGAGCCCCATTTCCTCTTCTAATTAGGAAAATAATATCTATTCTCTCACATTATTCTGAAATGACAAAATATTCATCTGAAATTTCTAGGGCTATAAAAAGACCTGGAAGTCATTAGGACTTAGGAATTCTTCTTTTTTATCTTGGTATTTCTTAATTTTCAGTAAAAACAAAGAGACCTGAGTGATAAAAATAGACCATGTGGCCCAGAATAGCTAAAGCAATCCTTAGCTAGAAGAGTGAAGCAGGTGGCATCACTATACCAGACCTTAAACTATACTATAGAGCAGTAGTAACAAAAACGGCATGATATTGGCACCAAAATAGAGTGGTACAGAATAGAGAACACAGAGACAAACCCACATAAATACAGTTATCTAATATTAGACAAAAGTGCCAAAAACATATTTTGGAGAAAAGATAGCCTCATCAACAAATGGTGCTGGAAAAACTGGAAATCCATATGTAATAAAATGAAATTAAACCCCTCTCTCTCACCATGCACAAAACTCAAAGTGCATCAAGGACCTAGGAATTAAACCAGACATCCTGCACCTATTAGAAGAAAAAGTAGACCCAAATATCCATCATGTCAGATTAGGCCCCTACTTCCTTAATAAGACTCTTATAGCACAAGAACTAAAATCAAGAATCAATGAATGGGATGGATTCAAAATCAAAAGCTTCTTCTCAGCAAAAGAAACAGTGAGGTGAATAGAGAGCCTACAGAATGGGAACAAATTTGTAGCACATACACACATCAGATAGAGCACTAATCTCCAGGATATATAAAGAACTCAAAATCTTAACATAAAAAAAAACCCCACAAATAATGCAATCAATAAATGGGCCAAAAAATTGAACAGACACTTCTCAGAAGATGATAAACAATCAATCAACAAATATGTAAAAAAAAAAAAAGTTCAACATCTCTAGAAATTAGAGAAATGCAAATCACTCCTGTCCTGTCAGAATGGCAGCTATTAAGAATACGAACAACTAGTGTTGGTGAGGATGTGGGGCAAAGGGCACACTCTTACACTGCTGGTGGGACTGCAAACTGGTGCAACCAATCTGGAAAGCAGCATGGAGAATCTATGGAAAACTGGGAATGGCACCACCATTTGACCAGCTATCCCACTTCTTGGTCTATGCCCAAAGGACTTAAAAACAGCATGCTACAGGGACACAGCCACATCAATGTTTATGGCAGCACAATTCACAATAGCTAAATTGTGAATCCAACCTAGATGCCCTTCAGTGGATGAATGGATAAAGAAAATTTGGCATATATACACAATGGAATATTAATATGTTAAAAGAGAATAAAATCATGGCATTTGCAGGTAAATGGACGGAGTTGGAGAATATAATGCTAAGTGAAGTTAGCCAATCCCCCCCAAAAAATGCCGAATGTCTTCTCTGATATAAGGATGCAGATTCATAAAGGGGGTTGGGAAGGAGCATGGGAGGAATAGAGGAATTTTAGGTAGGGCAAAGGGGAGGGAGGGGAAGGTGGGGACACGGGGGAAGGAAAGACAGTGGAATGAGACCGACATCATTACCCTAAATACATGTACGAAAACATGAATGGTGTGACTCTACTTTGGGTTCAATCAGAGACAATGAAAAATTGTGCTCTCTTTGTGTAATATAAGTTGAATTGCATTCTGTTGTCACATATGACTAGTAATTAATAAAATTTAAAAATTGTAGGAAATAACCATAAATATAATCTGAATGCTTTCCTGGTTAAAAGCTCGCCATTATTTTCAGAATAAAAATCACATTCTTTTAAAAAATAAATAAATAAATAAACAAACAAACCATGTGGAAATAACAGTTAAGAGTTTACAACCCAGCAGTTTAAAAAGAACAAAATGGTACACAAAGTAAACACTAACAGTAATTACAAAGAAAGATTAATAAGTCAAGACAAGTAGAAATTGGAAATCAGCAACTATTCAAGATAATATTTATAAGAAAAGTCCTTTGCCCAAATTTCAAGAATTAGAACTATCTTCATACTCAATCATTCCCAAAGGTTTTGCCTCATTTTAAAACAGCTCAAGTTCTAAAAGTATTAAATTATAATAATTATTAAATTTTAATAAATGTACAGGATTACTAGTGAAGTGGTCCTTATTTATATGTAAAAATGGATGTCCATTGGTCTGCCTGTTATTTTCCTTTTAAAACTGAGGCAAAGACCTGGGCTACTGGCTCAGTTCATGGCCATCAGGCTGACTCTAGAGGTAGAACCACCTGTGGTTTTCTCTCATACTGCTTATGCCTAGTTCCTTTTGTTTTAGCTCTAAGATTGGAAAGAACTAGTTACCCAGTGTTCTTCAGTAAGTTCATAGAAGAAGGACAATTATCAGGAGAAGCAATTTAGCACAGAAGACAAGACTGGGACTGTGGCATCATGCAAAGTGGGGTCAGAAGCCTGGCTCTGCCACTGTGTGGGTTACTACACCTCTCCAAGCCATGGTGTCTCATTGGGTAAAACAGAAATAACATTCATATTAAAAGGGATTGTGGAGATGATATGAAATTATACATACACATATATGGTTTCTGACAAAATATAGATTCTTGAACAATCTATAAAATTTTATATTGTATACAATGTTATTTGAGGGACAATATGTAGCACATTGGTTAGTGCTTGGCACATAGTAAGCACTCTATGAATTTTATTTTTTTTTTTTTAATATTTTTTTTTTATTTTTTTTTAGTTCTCGGCGGACACAACATCTTTGTTGGTATGTGGTGCTGAGGATCGAACCCGGGCCGCGCTGCATGCCAGACGGGCGCGCTACCGCTTGAGCCACATCCCCAGCCCTCTATGAATTTTAATTACTGCTTAAGCAACACATACATTAAATTGGAACCATACAGACAAGGTTAACTTGGCATGTGATCAAGGATGATATACATTTTTTTCCCCATTAGGAGGGAAAGGGTCTATTGTACAACAAACAGGGTTACTAAAGTTAATAGTAGTGTATTGTATACTTGAAAATTTCTGAGAGTAGATTTTTTTTTAATGTGAGAAATAATGAGTATGTGAGATGAAGGGTATGTTAATTAGCTTGGTGTAGCTATTCCACAATGTGTTCATATATTGAAACGTCATGTTATATTCCATAAATAAATATAATTTTGTTAATTAAAAATGTAAAATTATTAGCAGCACAATTCATAATAGCTAAACTGTGGAACCAACTCAGATGCCCTTCAGTAGATAAATGGATAAAAAATGTGGCATTTATACACAATGGAATATTACTCAGCAATAAAAGAGAATAAAATCATAGCATTTGCAGGTAAATGGATGGAGTTAGAGAAGATAATGCTAAGTGAAGTTATCCAATCCCCAAAAAACAAATGCTGAATGTTTTCTCTGATATAAGGAGTCTGATTCCTAGTAGGGTAGGGAGGAGCAGCATGGGAGGAATAGACAAACCCTAGATAGGGCAGAGGGGTGGAAGGAGGACATGGGGTTAGAAATGATGGTGGAATGTGATGAACATCATTATCCAAAGTCATATATGAAGACACGAATTGGTGTGAACATACTTTATATACAATCAGAGATATGAAAAAATGTGCTCTATATGTATAATATGAATTGTAATGCATTCTGTTGTTATATATTTAAAAAATCAATAAAAAGTTGGAAATTTAAAAAATGTAAAATCATTAAAAAGAATAAAATAAATGTTAACTCTTACTGGGATTTTTGTATGACATAATAATAACAACAATAATAATCACTTATGCTTTCAGAAAAACCAAAAGATATAGGTCATTTAACCTTAAATCATCTTTTTCTGATAACAACAGCAAACAGTAATAATTATTTAATGTGATCTCATACAAAATTGTCTTTTTCACCTGATTCAGCACTCACAGTATTTGACTCATTCTTGCATTATGACTTTCATGGAAATCTGTCTTGTCTAGCACCTACATGATGTCGAAAATTGGAAACAACTACTAGTCAGGTCTGTAACACTGGAGATTAAAAAAAAAAAAAAAAGCCTTGGGGGCACACCCAGAATGACACAGAAGGGAAGCTATCTTCAAATGCTTGGAATCAATGGCCTTGAATCTGAACTCAGAGATTCATAGTCTTTTCAATAAGAATTCAGTAAGTCTTGTGGTACTGTCTGTAACTCTGCTAGTTTTAATACCCCCTCACAAGCATAATGTTTAGAAGATAGTAAATTCTCAATAATTACCAGCTAGTTGGTTGATCCTATATAAGTGTCTTCCAGAAAATTAAGAAGTCTGTTTTAATAATATAAGAATGTTGCAGGGAACAAGATAACATTGTTTTCTACTTAGAGAATGGATAGAGTTTGAGGAACCAGAGCAAATTGATAGCAAGAAAAAATATTTAAACTTTAAGAATAATTTACTGAAAGAAGAGCAGCTTTAAAGGGAAATTAAACCCTCTTCAGCAGTATCTGCTTTATACATTTTCAAAGCTCTTAATATCCTTTGAAACAATTTCTCCAATGTTTTAAATTAAATAACTTATAAAATGACTATAAGCTACATGCATGGTAGCAATAAATCATTTGTCATACACAACTTGATACATGCATGGTAGCATTCTCATCCATGGAAAATCTGAGGCACAATGATTAGTCCAACGTGTAGGCTAAATAAGTTGCAAATCGAGAACTAAGAACCTTTCGTCTCTAGTAATTCACATTTTCCTTAAGAGACACGCAAGTCATGTTAAGGACTTAAGTCTACAATCACTCATGAAATCTCATTTTCCCCCACAGATAAATTTATCCTATGCACTCTGGCTCCACTGCTACAGAATGATTCATATATCAATGCCATTTATTTTCTTTTCTTGGAAAATGCTCACTAAGCTTCTTCCAAGTCAGAGGCTTTTATAGTGAGGATGGAGAGAAAATGCAAAAATTCTCAAGTTTGACTCTCATCCCATATCAGCCAATTTTGCTCTGGATTAATAATGTTAAAGAAAACTTCCACAGCTCCTAGTGAGTTAAATCATTTCTTCTCTGTGTCTTCTGAGCTGAGTCACAGTGCGGGGGTTTACTGACTACATTCCTATATTGGGTATGTAGAGGAGACTTTCACTCACAGTTGTTGATGGTCACAATAATGATTTCCGCCAACATCCTGACTTAAACCACCTCGACAGGTGGCAGTTCTTAGCCTTCAAAAAGCTCATTTCATGGTTCATACTCATGACACATTCTGTTGATTGTTTGCCGAATTAGGTCCTGATTAGTTCTACTGGAAAGTTGGTTTGTTTTTTCCCTTTGTCAGTTCATAACTGGTAAAATATTATGCTTTCAAGAACCAATTTTTATAATGAAGGCTATTTTGGGCTGCTTTAAAGGCTAAAAATACAACTTTCACAATTTTAAGTTATAAATTAAATATAAAACTGCAGTTTCTTAGGTCTTCTATCCTATGAAGTGTAGAGGTACAGTCCACCAAAGATGGTGTTCTTCCCACCAGGCACTGGAGAGGGTAGGTATGGTCATGGCCTGGGCAACAAAACCCAGTCTGCAGAGGAGCCTGAGGACTCTCCTGGCGAGATGCCCCTCCTGTCTCCCACCCTCCCTGTCAGGAAACCAGGCTGAACAAAGACCTAGCTAGGCCCAACATCACAGGAGCATCCAGTTTTTCTATGTGTGAAGGACTCAACGAAAGGGAAAAAGGGAAAGGCCAAGACCCAAAGCAAGTATTCCCAAAGATACTCTCATAATGAAATGTACTACAAAATTATATGGTGATCGAGGGAAGAAGCTTTAGCTTTAGCTCATCCATGGAAAATCTGAGGCACAATAATTGGTCCAAGGTGTATGCTAAATCAGTGGCAAAGCTGAAATGTAGCTTTCTCTATAAAGAATTCCCAATTCCTCATGTGGCAGAAATGCCTCTTCCAGAGTCTTTCTGCTCCCATTATAATTTTTATGAAACTATCTTATCTTCTTCATTGACTGTAGCTTTTTGAGGACAGAATCGATGCCCAATTTATCTTTGTAGCCCCAACACCTGGCCTGTACACTTATTCAAGATGGGAGAGTGTCTAAAGGGAATGGAGAGTTCTTCTGAGCACATCTGAGGATAATGAATTCCCATAGAGGGCAGAAGGCCCTCAGAACATTGTCTGGTCCTATATTTCACTCGGTTCACTAACTGCCAAGGGCAGTGTACAGGGTTGGTTAAGAGCAAGGTCTGAGGGCCTGCTGGCCTGAGTTCAAATCCTGCAACCAGAAGTCCTTTGTCTCTGAATAAGACACTCAACCTTTCTAGGCCTTAATGTTCTCTTCTGCAACATAGGAATAGCATAATACCTTACTAAGGCACCCACTTCGTAGAGTTGTTGAGGATATTAACTAAGTTAATATGAATAAAACAATTGAATAGTATCTTGCACATAGTAGGTAGTCAATAAATAGTAACTAGTAATATTTGTCAAAATTTTCCCTGTGGCTCTGGTTGCCAAATTTTTAAAATCATGAACACCATGGTAAAAATATTTTGAGAGTGTACTTTCAATAAATTTATATTAATGTACTTTGTAAATTAGAATGATATCAAACTGTTTAAATATTTTAAATATTATAAACATATAAATGAACAAATGTATATGATAAAAATAAATCTAAATAAAAGTTCTAGAAGTTCTAATATGTTCTTGTCACACTAAAATATATCATCTTATTCATTTGCTTACTCTGAGGATACCTACTCAATAGTACACGTTGGGTTATCGATAAATTTTGGTGGATTAATGTTGGCACAGATCCTGGGCATTTGGTAAAAAGAAGGGAATTCTACTTAAAATATGGAATGTTATGGGGGTGATGGCTAAAGAATAAAAAAGGGTAGTGAGTGAAAGAGGATATATATCAGAAAAATTTAAGGAAAAAATAACCAGGAACACATCAAAGCAAAATATCTTTGTATTATATTTGGTAATTAGAATTTATTGAAAAAAAAAACAAAGTTTTATATTTTATCTCTAAAATAAAAATAAGCCAGGGTTGGACAAAGGGCAATTAGGTTTTTTGTTTTGTTTTGTATTTGTGGCCTGTGGCATAACCAAGATTTTTTTCTTTCTTTTTTTTTTTTTTTTTTGAACAAGGATTGAACCCAGAGGCACTCAACCATTAAGCCACACTCCCAGCCTTTTTAGAGACAGGATCTTGCTAAGTTGCTGAGGCTGGCTTTGAAATTGCAATCCTCTTGCCCCAATCTCCCAAGCCACTGGGATTACAGGTATGTGCGATTGTACAGCATTTTTTTCCATTTAAGATAAATTTTTTAAAAATTAATGTCAATGGCCCAATTACCTGGCACTTCCCCTAGGAGCCTCTATCTGATGAGAAGGGCAGGAAAATTATATAAGTCATAAAAATCAGCCTGAAAGAGTGGATAGATTTGTATTTATGCAGTCAGACATCACATTTGTTTTTCCTTTTTCTTATACTTTCTCAAGAAAATGGGAATACAAAACGTTTACTCTAAGAACAAAGTCACAGCCTCCTCCTGTGACCCTCCTATTTAAGACTTTCTAAGAAACAATGAGTTCATCAATCATTGTTTGATGACTTTTTTGACCTCCCTCTTCATCACTCCATTTGGGGACTTAAAAGAATAAATAATGATCTAATTAAGTCTGGGAGAAAAGTACATGACCTGGAATCTGAAGTTGTATCTGTGTACTTAAGTCATTTGACCTTAAAGTTCCTCATCTTGAAGAGGAGAATAAAAACAAAACCTATATATCCCAAAGGGTTATTTGAAGATAGAGAGAACACATGTATTATAAAATCCCTTAGCAGAAATAGCACTCTATATAAATGCTGGCTTTTGTCTGTCAACAGTGGACCCAGAGAGATCCTGGAACAATCCTGCCTGCTACTTTAAGACCTAGGAGCATGACCTTCAACATGATGAATCAGGGCTTTAGGATGGAGAAAATGTAACAAACAAAATTAAACTGAATTGATGGAGAATATTATTAGGAAACATAACATGATGAATTATAGCTCTTTAAGACGTGCCAAGGGCACTCTTCCCATGTCAGGTTAGGCAAATGAGCAAATTCCAGGTATGACATAGAAGAGGGATCAAAAATAGATAGGAAGGGATGCAAGGTTGGTTCAACATACAAAAATCAATAAACACAATTCATCACACCAATAGACTGAAAGACTAGAATCACATGATTATCTCACAGATGTAGAAAAAAACTTTGATAAAATACAGTATCCATTTATGTGTAAAACACTAGAAAAATTAGGGATAGTAGGAACATACCTCAACATTATAAAAGCTATATAGGCCAAACCCAAGACCAACATCATTCTATGCTGAGAGCCATTGCCAAGTAGGAATGACGCTGGCAATTTCTTTGTCAGCCTACTCCATGTTGCTTAGAGGAAGGACTCTCCATTGTGGAAATGGGCTTGCCTTTGGACCCAGGTCATTTGCAGTGACATTGCAGTATGCTTGAGTAAGGTGACCTTGCTCAAGGACCAGGGCGGATCCAGGTTTAGGGCGGATCAGGGTTTAGGGAATATCTGCTCCTTGGGTTTAGGGCGGTTCCAGGTTTAAGGTGTACCCTGCTGGGAATAGGGCGTATCCTGCTGCCTCAGGCGCACCCGCTCCTTGAGTTCCCGTTGAGTTCTCCTGGGATTCAGAGAGTATTTGGGATTCAGAGCCCGGTGGATTTTGCCCAGAACGTGGATTTTGCCCAGAACCTGTGTGTAGAGTGCTGGTGACAGTTCGAGAATAAAGAGTTGCTGTTTGAATCTACAAGGTGTGAGTGGCTCGTGATTTTGTGCCCAGCCAGACTGCGGCAATTCTAAATGGAGAAAAATTGAAAGTATTCTTGCTAAAAACTGGAACAAAAAAACCTCTTTCACCACTTCTATTCAATATACTCGTGGAAATTCTATCCAGAGCAATTAGAAGAAAGAAATTAAAGGGATACAAATAGGAAAAAAAGAACTCAAACTATCCCTATTTGCTGACACATAATTACATATTTAGAAGACCCAAAAAACTTCACCAGTCATAAATGAATTCAGCAAAGTAACAGACTATAATCAACACCTATAAATCAATTGCATCAGTGATGAATCAACTGAAAGAGAAATTAGGAAAACTATCCCATTCACAATAGCCTCAAAGAAAATAAAATATTTGGGAATCACTCTAACAAAACAGGTGAAAAAACCTCTACAATAAAAACTACAGAATGTTAAAGGAAGAAATTAAAGAAGACCTTAGATGATGGTCCCATGCTCTTGGATAAGCAGAATTAATATTGTCAAAATGGCCCTACTAACAGAAGCTCTACAGAGATTTAATGCAATTTCTATTAAGGGTCTGATGATGGTCTTCATAGAAACAGAAAAAGCAGTTATGAAATTCATTTGAAAAAATAAGAGACCCCAAATAGACAAAGCAATTCTCAACAAGGAGAGTAAACCATGAGACATCACAATACAAGACCTTAAATTATACTATAAAGCTCTAGTAACAAAAATGGCATGGTATTGGCCCCAAACCATAAATGAAGACCAATAACAGAATAGAAGACACAGAGACAAATCCACATAAATACAGTTATCTCATACTACACAATGGCACCAAAGACATACACTGGAGAAAAGATAGCCTCTTCAAACAAATGGTGCTGGGAAAACAGGAAACTCATATGTAATAAAATGAAATTAGACCCCTATCTCTCATCCTGCACAAAACTCAACTCTAAGTGCATCAAGGACCTACTAGGCATTATACAAGAGACCCTGTGCCTACTAGAAGAAAAAGTAGGCCAAAAATTTCCATCATGTCAGCTTAGGACCCAGCACCCTCAACAATACTCCTAAAGCACAAGAGGTAAAATCAAGAATCAATAAATGGGATTGTATCAAACTAAAAATCTTCTTCACAGCAAATTCACAAGAAAAATTTTGCCACCTGTGCCTCAGATAGAGTATTAATCTACAGGATGTATAAAGAACTCAAAACACTTAACACCAAAAAAATAAATAACCCAATCAATAAATGGGCAAAGGTACAGAAAAGGCACTTCACAAAAGAAATACAAATGATCAACAAACATGAAAAAATGTTTAATATCACTATCAATTAGAGAAATGCAAATCAAAACTATACTGAGATTTCATCTTACTTTAATCAGAATGGCAATTATCAAGAATACAAGCAACAATAAATGTTGGTGAGATGTGGGGGAAAAGTACACTCATGCATTGCTGGTGGTACTGCAAATTGGTACAACCACTCTGGAAAGCAGTTTGGAGATTTTGCATAATACTTGGAATGGAACCACCATTTGACTCAGTTACCCCACTCCTCGGCATTTCCCCCAAAGGACTAAAATCAGCATACTATGTGATGTGGCCACATCAACGTTCATAACAGCTCAATTCACAATAGCTAAGCTATGAAACCAACCTAGATACCCTTGAATACAAGAATGGATAAAGAAAACGTGCTATATATTTACAATGGAATATTACTTAGCCATAAAGAAGAATGAAATTATGGCATTTGCCAGTAAATGGATGGAACTGGAGGTTATTGTGCTAAATGAAATAAGCCAACCTCAAAAAACCAAAGGCCAATGTTTTCTCTGATATGTGGATGCTGACTCACAATATGTGGCAAGGAGGGAGGAGTAGAGGTTTACCCAATTGGAAAGGCATAATGAGGAGGATGGAATGGGAAAGCCAGTAGAATAAACTGGACATAACTTTCCTATGTTTATATTTGAATACACGACCAGTGTAACTCCACATCATATACAACCACAATGATGGGAAGTTATATTCCATGCATGTATGATATATCAAAATTCATTCTACTGTCATGTATAACTAAAGAGAATAGTAAAACATATATATTACAAAAACAGATTGGCCAGTGAGTTTTAAGAAGCATAAACTCATTATTAGTAGGAAAGTAGATTTCTGATATTCAATTTCCCTGCTTTTTTATTTTTTGCCTTCAGACAATCTGACAGGCTTTGCTTCACTTCCATCTTACATGATAAACTAATGTTCCAGGGGTAGCTTAAGGGGTGGAAGAGGACTCCCAGGGATTATCTGCCTTTTAACACATTCTCATGTAGTTCTTATTGGTGAATGCACAATATGAAAATAGCAGATGTGCACAGTGATTTAGCAGCTTCAGCAGAATTGCAGTTGTCAGAGTGATTCTCCTCAGTGGGAGTGGGCAAGAAGCCAGGACTGCCGTGATGTGTTCTCAGCTTCAGCTGCTTCTTAGCCAAGAAAACATGGTACCCATGGCTCCAGAATCCCCTGGAACCTTACAGACTATGAGAAACTGACGAACTGTCAAATCTCATATCCTTTGAAGTCTGGCAGATTTCTAATTTTGTCGAATTGCCAGAACATACTAGAACAGGGTCAAGAGAAACAGAGAATACTGAGTTTGTTTGTTTTGTCAAAACCTCTGAAGAAAGAATAATGCCCTGGGATCTTGGCAGCAGTTGTGACTCCCAGTTGATTGCAGGTGCTTTAAGTCTCCTGGGGGTATGCTATTTGATTGTAAAGTTTAGGAGACCATTCTTGGCATGGATAGTCATAGCACATATTTCTGTAATGAAGCTCTTAATTTTTCCAGGTTTCATGGGGCTTGCTTTTCCACAAGGTGCTAAGAGATTGTCTCCTTAATTCTGCTAGAGGAATTCCTTAGTTCCCTGTCCTACGACTCTGTAAAATAATTGTAAGCCTGAGACCCTTTGTGATCTTCATTATAGACCTTTTTGTCCATTTTTTTCCACTTCTAACCTGGAGTATTGGATGATATTAATGACTTTCTGAGCAGTAGGGCCAAAAGATAAAGGGTCCAAATTTCAGGATTTGAATGTTCCACCGTCCCATACAGGAGATTTCAAAGTTTTGCTGCAGCAAAAACCAATGATTAAGGCCATTTTGGAAAGGAATCCTCTGTTGCCTCCCTTGCAACCCATGAACATAACCTTATCCCTGGAGAAGAGATGGAGTTATTGAAGTCTCATGCTTTGATAATTATTATTGAATGACTTCATCTTGGAAACAAAATAGATATCAATGTTGAATTTTCAAAAAATCGTTGTTATGTGGTGCCAACACATCTAATCCATCTTTGGTATTATGAGTCAGTATGTGTCAACAGCTACTGAAATCAGTTTTCGTTTAGCAGTTTTGGGGTGGAGTCTATCAACTGATAAAAATGATTAATGAGACTATTGTATAAACAACATTTTGTAACTAGTTAGAAAGTTTAGTGATTCAAAGTAAATATTTAAGATCAGAAAAGATCCATGAGAGAGTAATTCAGTGTTTGCTGTTTGGGATCATAAACTCAACATTTTTTTTAATTTTAATTTTTTGTATCAGGGATTGAATCCATTGGCAAGCCTAACCACTGAGCAACATCCCCAGCGCCCCCCCCCCTTTTTTAAGTTTTAAAGATAGTTATCTAGGGCCTTGCTAAGTTGCTGAGGCTGGCTTTGAACTTTTGATCCTCCTGTCTCAGCCTCCCAAGCTACTAGGATTACAGGCATGTGCCACCACACCCAGATTTTCTTATACTCTAGAGAGAATAAAATACAGGCTGTCCAAAGGCCATAGACCACTCTGGGGGAGGAAGACTCAGACAGACTGTGGCTGAATGAAGTAGGTCTTTCTGGATCTTTCTCATAAGGACTGTGTGTGGATTGTGTCACTGGAGCTCGTCTTCTGGACCTTTGTGACCTGAGTTTCTATGTAGGTCTATAGTAGTTCCAAGGGTTTCCGTTTCTAGCACAGATAGTTCAGTGCACAAGACTGAGAACTCTGAACTGCCAACTCCCACTTACATTTTGCCAGTAGCACCACATGGACACAACTACTTGACTTCCTAAACATGACTCCCACTGAAAGTCAAATAAACAGCAATGAATCTTGCTCTCCTAGTCTCCCAACTATGAAGCAGTTCACAATCTGTCCAACATGGCTGCTCTTCCAACTCCTTATTCCTTGAGTCCTCTTGTCTACCTTCCTGTATATGTGTAAATCAAGACAAAATTGTTACTAATGATCAAATAGAAAAGAAAAATCACAAGCTTATAATATAAAATAATGAGTAATAAGAGATCAAAACATACTGGATATTAAAGGAAAGAGAAACATGTAATTTTCAATATCTAAGCCGCCAGGGCAAGTTTGAAGTTCTCATAAAGAAGGGGCCCTGAAAGGATAACGAGGGAAGTGGAGATTCTAGTATTTCTCCTGCTGCTGATATCCCATGAAAAAAACACTGTCAGATACCTTTGTAGTCACCAAAGAACATGACATTTATCCAAGCTGTATCTTTAAAAGTCATAGTACTGCCATTTGCAAGATACCAGAAAATCAGGTACAAGCCAGGCAGAAAAGACATAAGACAGCAGATGAAGCTGGCCATTTCTCTTGTGCAGTTATAAATACAATTGCTATGATTTGGTTATGAGGTATCTCTAAAAAGCTCCTGTATTGACACAGGACTGTGAAATGATTGGATTGTAAGAGCTATAACCTAACGAGTCTATCCTAGTATAAATGGACTGGGTGGTAACTGTAGGCAGGTGTGGCATGGTTAGAGGAGGTGGGTCACCGAGGGCATACTCTGTAAAGACACATATTCCCTGTAGCCCCTTGTCCCCCGCTGCCCCAAGCTTCCTGACCTCACCATGAACTAAGCAGCTTTCCTCTGGCCTTCTCCCCATGATGTGCTGCCTCATCTTGTGCCCAGAGCAATGGAGTTGAACATCTATGAACTGAGACCTCTGAAACCATGTGCCCCAAATAAACTTTGCATCCTCTAAGTTGTTCTTGTTGAGCATTTTGGTCACAGTGATGTGAACACTGACTAAAACAGAAATTGGTACCAAGAAGTGAAGCTGTTGCTGTGACTAACCTGACCATGTGGTTCAGAACCCTTTGGAGCTGGCTTGTGGGAGAAGTTTTAAGAAGTTGAGAGATACAAGCTGAAAAATATTTAAAATGTTGTAAGTGGAGTTTAACGGGTGATTCTGGTGGGAATTCAGAAGACCAGAATGCTGACAAGAATGAGGATTATACTCATGAGGGCTCTAGGGGAGTTAAACTAGAGGCCACTCATATTATATTCTGGCAAAGAAGTTGTCCACATTTTTCACATGTCCTGAGACTGTGTGAGGCCAAATTTAAAAGTGATGGGCTAACTAATCTGGCAGAGGAAATTTCAAGGCAGCACAATATTCAGTCAGTAGCATGGATATTGCTGGCAGCTTTTAGCCTGGTTTACAGCAAGAATCAAGAGCAGAAAACAGGGCTAAAGGATTTTAAAATTTACCGTTTGGCTAGAAAAGTGCATGTAGAGTTGGGTCCAAGGAAAGTGTGCTTATTGAAGAGATTAAATCTCCTACAGAGATGCTAAGTATTTTGTGCAGAGATAATAAGAAAGATGCCTCAGAGCATCTCAGGCCCACTACAGGCTCCAGGATATACAAAAGAAGATTCCTTTGAGAAGAGATCATGGGGGCATCCTACTTGCCCAGGAGAGCCTAGGAAGTTATTGCCTCATACTGAGTCACACAGGACTCAGAGGGCACTGTAACCATAGACCAGAGCATCACCAATGTGGTGCCAGTTCTTCAGGAAGGCAGGATGCCAAAGTAAAAAGTCATGGAGACTATCAATGAAATTTCAAAGGCAGGCCTGGGAGGCCAGGCAAAGTGTAGCAGGTCAGAGTCCCTTCAAGCTGTCCCTGAGAGAGATATGCATGAAGCTGTGAAGGTAAATCTGAAGCTGGAATGGAGACCCCAGGAATTAAGAGATGCCAGTAACATGAACTGTCTACCAAGAAAAGCTGCTGGCTATGGAGAGTCAGGCTAGAAGAGAGAACACATTTGTGCTGAAACTGACAAGACCAAAGGGGTGGGGCTGTCCAAGCCCTTTGGAGAATACATCTCCTACTCATGTGTCCCAGATGCTGTATATGGAATTAGGGGACCTGTTTGCCTGGCTGGGTTTCAGTCTTACTTTGGCCCCTTCTTTCCATGCCCCCATTCCTCCTTTTTGGAATTGGAATGTTTACCCTGTGACACTGTATATTGGATATATGTAACTTGTTTCTTATTTTTACAGAGTCTAACTCAAGAATTTTTCTTCAGTCTCAGAAGGAGACTTTGGACTTGGACTTTTGAGGAATGCTGACACTGTTGAGACTATGGAACTCTTAGAGATGGACTAAATCTATTTTGCATTGTGAGATAGACATGAAATTTTGGGGGTCAGGGGCAGAATATTATGCTTTGGATATGAGATGTCCCCCCAAAGTCCCTATGTTAAGGTAGAAATGTGAAATTATTGGATTATGAGAACTGTAACCTAATCAGTTCATCATATTATGAATGGACTAGGTAGAAACTGTAGGCAAGTGGGGCATGGCTGGAGGAGGTGGATCACTAGGGGTGTGCCCTGGAAGGGTGTGTCTGCTCTGTGGCCCCTTACCCACCACTTTCTGATCCCATCGTGAGCTGAGATGTTTTCCCCTGCTGGGCCCTTCCTCAATGATGTGCTGCCTTACTTGGGCCCAGAGCAATGGAGTCAGCTGTCTGAAGAGAGAGACCTCTGAAACTGAGCCCCAAATAAACTTTCCCTCTTCTAAGTTGTTCTTGTCAGGTATTTTAGTCATAGCAACACAAAAGCTCAGTAAAGCATACAACCCACTGCATTTTGGTTCTGGAGTGTTTTTTTTTTTTAAACATGTCTGTCTGTATTAGAGATATTTTTTTCATAATTAACAAAAGATAGGAGGGGTTATGTTTTGGTTTAGAGAAAGTTGACAGTTTATCTAAGTCTAAATCTTTTCCTCCTCTCCAAACCACAAGATTTCCAGAGAGAACAAATAAAACTGCACAAGACTCATATATTCTTCATGACTAAGAGATAGAGAATACTACAACTTTCAAATTACCTGTAAATAAAGTAAAATTAGAAACAAATTCCAACAGAGTTTCCTTAGCCTGCCTTCAGCTGCCACAATCCTGTAGACTGTGTGGGAGAAGGGAAGCTTTAAAGACTTACCTAAAAGGCTAATGTGAAGGGAGCTTAGAAGAAACACACTCAGAATCAGGTTTTCTATTTTTTTTTTTTTTTTTGTATGGGGATTGAACCCAGGGGCACTTAACCACTGAGCCACATCCTCAACTCTTTTTATTTTTTATTTTGAGACAAGGTCTCACTAAGTTGCTCTGGCTTTGCTATGTTGCTGAGGCTAGCTTTGCATTCAGGATCCTTTTACCTTGGCCTCCCAAGCCACTGGGATTAAGGTGTGTGCCACCACACCCAGCAGAATCACTTTTTTATAGGAAAAAAATTGAACTTTTTTCTGTACATACACATATCACTCTCAATAATTCCAACACCTAACACCAGATGTGTGGTTTTTGCACACACGGATCAATTCTCAGCTGAGTTCCATAATGTAACTTAATTGTTTTTTAAAAAATATTTTCAGTTGTAGTTAGACACAATTTCTTTATTTGATTTGATTATTTATTTCTTGTTTGTTTTAGTGTGGTGCTGAGAATCGAATCCTGTGCCTCACATGTGCTAGGCAAATATTCTACCACTGAGCCACAACCCCAGCCCCACAATGTAACTTAATTCTGATACTTAACTAGAATCAGTGTAAATCCCACAGTTTAAGAACCCAATCCCCACTTCAGTTGCCAATTGCAAGTCTCAGGTTGTCACCGTATATCTGATGGATCAGATACAAATGGGGTTCACACAATCACTTTCTGAGATTTGCTAGGACAGCTCGGAGAACTCAAGGAGACCCATTTACCTGATTTTTATATAATAAGGGATATGATAAAGGACAGAGATGAGCAACCAGATGAAGAGGTACATAGGAAAGACCTGGAAGGTCCTGAGTGCAGGAGCTTCTGTCCCCATAGAGTTGGGGCATATATCACCAACTCTATGAATATGTTCATCAACCTGGAAGTTTTCCAAACCCCATAGTTCAGGGATATTTTTTTAACATAGCCATGATCAGTTATTAGCTCAATCTCAAGCTCCTTCCCCTTTCCCAGAGGATGGGAGTTGAGGTTAAAGTGGTAAGCTTCTAATTATGGTTTGGCCTTTCTGGTGACCAGCCCCCAACAAGGAACCATAAGTTCCTCTAGGAGTTCTGTGGAAACAAATATTAGAACAAATGATGAGTACCCTTATTGCTCAGGAGGTTACAAAGGGTTTAGGTGAGCTGTACCAGGATATGGAGACAAAGACCACATTTATATATTATAAATCACACATTCATAGGAAAAGAAAGTACAACAATAAATGCCAAAATGGGACTTGGTAGCTCATAAGTTCTGCTTGGCTATGGAAAAGTTCCTGAAAAATGGGGGTACCACCAACCTCCCAGGCAGCCAAGTCAGATGAACGGACATCATTTTAACCACCTCTTCACCTTCATCCCACATCCAAAATATCACTAATTCCATGATTTTTTTTCTATTTAAATGTCCTCTTGTGTTCAGTTGCCATCTTCTCTTCCCTGGGTAATAACCCTCTTAGCTTACATTTACCTTCATTGTTGATGCTTTCTTTTCTTCCCCTTGCCCTTCAATCAATCTTCCATGTTATTTACTTAAAAGATTTTCTGACAGATAAACTCCCTGGCATTCCCATGCTGGATTAGGTACCTCATTTGAATCCTTCCATAACTTTCTACATGCTTTTATCACAACATAATGACTAAAGGAGTCACTTTGGAATTAGACATTTTATACTGTAGGTTATGTGCTTACTTATTTCATGTCTTGGGGAAACATTTCTAACTTCTATGAACCTAGTCTTTAAAATGTAATTAAAAGTATTACTAACTCATAAGGTAGATAATTGATACATAGAAAATACAACAAAGCCTAATATGTAGTAGATGCTAAATTAATGTTAGTTTGAAATTGCCACATGATATTAGATTTTTCTTCTTATAAATGTGCCTAGCCCACTAAAGCTTGCCTCATCACTTACAAAAATCTATAATGATTTTGGTTCTTTTTACAAATATAGATGATTTCAGCATCTACTACATAGAAAGTCCAATAAAAAAAATGCTCAGGTCAATCACTGAACAAGAGAGTACATTTTCACAAAATTAATTAATCTGAAATGAGACCGTTTTAGATGGTCTTACACGAGGACATTAGAGGGGCCTGATCATCTAAATTATTTCTAATTTGGTAATTGCAAATAATATCCTACTTTACTAAGGACACTTAAGAAATTTCTGAATGGACATGACCAAAGTACCTGAACTCTGGAGCAGTCACAGACCCCCACTTATTGAGCATAGCCCACCAGGCTGCACTTTAGAGAGCACAAAGGTCGTGTGCTTGCCAGCCCTTCTGCAGTGCTGGCCAACACTGGATGCCCCAAAATGAGTCAATTATTTCTTTGAAGAGCATACTCCAAATTATCCTTTTGTGAAGAGCACTGGCTGTTGAGATTACCTGTGTTTTACTAAGTATAAATAATTAAACTATTATACTAACAATTTTTTAAAACTTACTAATATATGTTGGTTACTATATAGAACAATAACAACAGTAATACACACTTACTCTGTGTCAGGAATCATACCAAGTACTTAGATATTTTATATCATTTAATACAACCTAAAGAATATTTTTAAATTATACTCATTTTTATGAATGAGGAATCTTAAGACCCAGGGAAAGAAAGTAACTTACCCAAAGTCACACAGCCCAACAGAGCCAAAGTTGCAAAGTCCTGTCTGACTCTAAACCAGAGAGTGGCAATTATAACTTGTGAGGCAAACCTGGTCTGCCATCTATTTTTGTATGGCCTACATGCCAAGAATGGATTTTATATTTTTAAATGGTTGGAAAATAACAAAAGAATATTTAATAACATGTGTAAATTACATAAAGCTAAATTTCAGTGTCCATAAATAAAGTTCCAGTGTCCATAAACAAAGTTTTATTGGAAAACAGACCCTCATTTTTTTTCCACATTGTCTATGGCTGTTCCCACACAATAGCAGCAAAGCTGAACAGTTGTGACAGAGACTATGTGGCTTGCAAAGTCTAGAATATAAGCTACCTGGTCCTGAACAGAAAAACATTACAGAAAGGTTAACAAAAAAAATCCATCTCCCACTCTAGTATGCTAACTCCTATCTGTTTCACAACTGTAGTCACTATAACAGTGACGAACTATTGTGAGGCTAAGTACATTGCATAAGATCATGTGGCCATGTGGAAGGCAGAATCAGTATAAAAATCAAGACTTCAGTCAGCAGAGACCAATCCCCTATATTACATCATTATCTTTGCCTTAAGAAAGTCAATCCACACACTCCCATAGAAAATAGAGTCTTGTAATTTAAGTGGATGATTATTTTTGAAATTAAAGATAATTCATTAACAAACTAATTTTTAAATTTTTTCTTTGAGTGCTGACCACCATTTACTGGTTTTAGCCTTAAAAGCAAACACATGCACACACACACACACACACACACACACACACACACACAATACACATACATTTATTTACATATATATACACACACATACATTTATATATGTGTATATATATACACACATGTATATATATTACAGAATACAATCTTATAGCATCTCTAAACACAATTTTGATGCAAAAAACATACATTGACATATGTATGTTATGTAATATATACTAAGATATATAGATACACTTAATTCACACACTTATTAAACATATAGTTTTACATTTGCTTATGTATTTACATGTAAACACATATAATCAAACATGAAGTGCCTATACATTTAATTTATACATACTAAACAATAGGTACACATTTATGTATGCATTTACATATAAACATGCATGTATGCACACTTTTTTTCAAGATGACATTCTTTTATTAGATTGCAAAAGAGAACACTTCCATTTGTCCCAAATCCCAAAATAAAGCAATTATAAACTCAGAAAATTGTGAGACAATTCTAGTCTCACTACATCAGGCTTTAACTTCATCCACATCTTTGTTATACATTCAGTATACAGAAAGTGTGGATTTGAATATTATGCACACTTTTCACAGCATATATGTGTTAGTGTTTTTGGTGGGTCACATGAAACCTGATTTTTTTGCTTCCTAATTCCCCCTTTTAACTGCCTCAACCTACTAACACTGAAATAATCAGAAAGTTTTGTCTATTTGCAAGATTTTCACCCACAGATACTCTGCATAAAGAAAAACATATATCTTCATATGAATGAATATTACATTGCTGTTATTAATAGTATACTTTATTCTTAAAAAAAAAACAAGAAGTGTGAACTAGATGAAGGAAATATAAAAAGTAACCAGAGTACATAATTGGATTTATTCCATTGATTCTATCATAGTAATCTAATACAGAACTTGCAGTTTATCTGTCTTGTAACACTTCCATTTAAACTTATTTCTCTGCCAAACTTGACATTCTATTATTTAATATTATAAAATGCTCAAAAAATGTTTCTTGAGAAATGCTTGATTACAGTTATATCAAACATTTCTTCCAAAGTTGCATTTCAAGAGCACCAAATAATTTTAATTTAACGTAATCATTGAACACATAATATTTTCAGAAAAGAACCAAAGCTGGAGAAAATAATTAAAGCCAGATCCTAAAAGTCAATACATCTGAGGCCCCAGACACATAATCTGCAAGAGCTGTAGCTTCCAGTAAAACTCCAAAATGAGGTAATTTTTTTATTATTATGTTTACTCTTACAAAACCTAACTAGAGTAAAAATCTTTTCATTTCTCATTAAAATAGGTTTTCAATGTCTTATGCTAAAAAGAGTCTCCCCTACCTTTTATGAGTAGAGAGAAAAAATTTCTGATAAATTATTAATAACCTAAACATCTAATTTAATTGCTATGTTTTGCTCCTTTACTCTCTCTTTATAAATCCAGATAATAAGTTGTGAAATTGGCAAAAGTCACTTTCTCCTCCCCTTTCTTTCTCTGTTCCCTTTTTGAGACTAAATTCAGCTAGAGGAGGGAAAAAGGAAAATTATTACTTTTAGCATGCCAGGAGTGTGAACCTTGGAAGAGTTAAAACTGGCTAAAAACCATCAATAACCACATACACACACATACATACACACATACACACACACACACACCACTTCAAAAACAGAGAGGAGAAAAAGAGGAATGAGAGATGGTGAAAACAAAATTTCCTTTTCATGAACTTGAACAAAATAGCTGATTTGATGTAACTAATAATTGAGTAATTATGTATTTTCATTTTCCTGTATTCCATGCACTTTTAAAAAATTTATCTCTTTTAGATTACTGAAATTAAATACATACAATTTATTTATTTATTTATTTGTTTGTTTTTTTATTTATTTTGGTGCTGGGGATCCAACTCAGGGCATTGTGCATGCAAGGCAAGCCCTCTACCAACTGAGCTATATCCCCAGCCATAAATACATACAAATTTTTAAAAGGTCAAATTTTATTCAAACTATTTTATTTTATTCATTCATTATTTATAGAATACCTGTAATATACCTGCAACTATATTAACTACTGGAACTACAAACTCAAATAAGAGATGATCTTTTCTCTCAAGGAACTTAGAATCCTGTTGTAGAAATTGGTTTCTCAACCTCAGTATTATTGACATGAGGGTTAACTCATTCTTTGTCATAGGGAGTTCTCTTGTATACTATATGATGTTAATATCACCTCTGGCCCATGGATAGATGAATGAATAATGGATATGTGGATAGATGGATAGATGCGGAGGTGAGCTAATGGATTAATGGATAATTAGGTAGGCAGATAAATGGATAGGTAGGTTAATGTATAGATGGATGAATATATAGGTGGATAAATAGAGGAAAAGTGGATGGCTAGGTGGATGGGAGGCTGGATGGGGACACATTATATACATGTACTGAACTATTGTTCTGTACCTCATAAATATGTACAAATATTATGTGCCCTTTAAAAACGAGAAAGTGAGCTAGGGTGTAGTTGAATGGTAGAGTGCTTGCCTAGCATGTATGAGACCCTGGGTTCAATTTCTAGAATCACACACACACACACACACACACACACACACACATACATACACGGAAAAGAAAAGAAAAAGGTAAGAAGAAAGGAGCTGAGAAGAAGACAACAAGTTCTCCATAGTCTTGCTTTCTGGTTGTTGACTAGGGTGCAATTTCCTGAATAGGTGTAGATTGACTGACCTGGGACCAGAAAGAACATATGTAAGGATTGGAAACTTATGTCCAATTCATGATCAGTATAATTCCACAGCATGTATAACCACAAGAATGGGATCCTGTTTAGAATAAGCTATTCTCCATGTATGTATGTCAAAATACACTCTGCTGTCATGTATATCTAAAAAAAAAAAATTTAAAAAAACTAGGAATGGGGCTGGGGTTCTGGCTCAGTGGTAGAGTGTTGCCTGGCACATGTGAGGCACAGGGTTCAATCCTCAACACCACATAAAAATAAATAAATAAAATAAGTATTGTGTCTGTCTACAGCTAAACATTATTTTTTTTAAAAAAAAAACTAGGAATGGAATCACCATTTAAAAGAAAAAAAAAGAAGAAGAAGAAAGCAGAATACTCTACTTGTGGGATCCATCCCTTTATCTCTGAAGAAAGTTCCTTCCTCCCTTTTTTCCTTTTTTTCCTAAGTCCCTCAATGTTCATGGTTAGCCTCAGGTTCTCCTATGTGGCAAGGTCTTTTAAACTCTCAAGACTCATTTATTTGGAGTTCCCAGTGTCTTTAACAATTTCCATATGCCTCAGCTATCGGTTTCGTCCCTGTTCCACACATGCATGACACTGTTTTGGTGTTTTTTAATCTTAACAACCCAGTAAGATGCTGAATGTGCTGAAAATGACACTGTGGTTGCTCACAATGCCTACTTTATGACTTCCTGTACATCTCTCAGGACCAGGTCTAGGAAATTGATCTTTCTCATAAATTATTGAAGTATCATTTGAGCACATAAACATTTATCCTACTCAATTACTTACCTTATGCTGTCCATTCTGATAAAGAATGCTACCAACTATTTTGAGTAACTTAAGTTTCAAATTGTTAGGTACCTGGTATAGGTTTTTCAAAGTCGCCCAATATTCATGGTTAGATTACTTAACATTTTTATTCTATTGAGCCCTCTCTCTACATGAGAAGACTTTTTAACACAGAGCAGTTCCATCACTCTCCAAATGAAATGTCTCTATTTATCTGAGTCTGACATGAGGAGGAAAGAGAAAAATGAGAAAACAAAGCCTCTCAGTCATGTTGGGCTGGAAGACCCAACAAAGAGCCCAGAGTTGATCTTGGCTCAACCATAATCACATATGTGTTGTTCAATTTCTCACCCACTTCTTTTATCTACTCTGACCTACAAAGTTTATTCAATTTATTCTTAGTTTTCTATCACAGTTCTTTAACAGAAGACCTTAATTATCATACCTGAATTCCAAGATCCGTGATTTTATAACACTCAGATAAAGAAAGTTCCTTAAGTTTCTTATGTCTGGAAAGCATTATCAAACCCTGAAAATATAAAGATCATTTTAGATTATAATTTAGTATGGAAGGTATATTTTTAATAACTATTTGTGCAAATTAACAGCATTTTTAAAAATTATGCAAGCAAAAAGAATTTATTTTCTGTTATATTTCTCTATATTTGACAAAACAAACTCAATTTGGATAAAAAGATTATTGAATAGTGTTTCTTTAATATTTTCTCTCTGATATTTTGCAAAAAGTGCTGCAGAATTCCAGGGCCAGAAAACTCCTTAGGAAGTTATTACATTGCTGTTTTCAGACAGATGTTATCGGAATCAATATAAACAACTCTTTCTTTATCTTGAAGACACTTTATGTGGCTAATGAATCTGTTTGTCAGTAAGTCCTTATTCGTTCCAAACCTACAAATCTCAAAATCTTTAGCTAATTTTATGATTCTTAATCCCTTGAAGAGAAAGGGAATAGATCTTTATATAAAGGCCTACTGACAGATAATCTCTCACTAATAGCCCACTTCTTTTTCAGTTTTAATACATTGTTTCTTTTTATGGAATACAAAATAGATTGCACTTTTCAGCTCTTACATTTTTAATAAGTGATTGTATTGTCCTTTCTCAGGACTTTCCCCCCTAAACTGATAGGCACAACCCTCAGATGTAAGAATTGACAAATGTGGCTTATAGATGCCATCTTCCTGTTTTGCTTTCAGGATCTTGTTACTTTTATAATTCCATAAAATAACATCCTCAGTCAGTGTGTGTCTGTCTGTCTCCCCCCCACCCCCCCACCCCGGAATCTATGATTCCAGAGTCAGTTAGCAGAGAAAATGCTAGAAATGGCTATAGATTTGTCCTTTTATTTGTATTTCTGGTTTACATTTTATTGATTTTAAATGCAACATTTGGGTCATAATTGAATATGGAGTCTGCAAATATTAGATTTTTTTTTCTCCTTTGGGCCCCTTCATTTAAAGAAAGGAGGAAAAAAAAGTCCAAACTAAAGGAAAAAGTGTTAGATTTAAGCCACTGTTTAAACTGTGATTTGTAATTTTGTTTGATGGTTCTGTACACCACCCCAAAATAAAATCACTCTGTTCATTCTTTTAATTTTATTGTGACTGTGGATTCTTTTGCTAGGAACATATTATGTTTTCTGCCTCCTTGTTTCAAAACAAAGAATGATCAAACCCTGTGGAGCTATTGAATGTGGTCTGGGTTCCAGATGTGGAAGATATTTTATTCATGTTAGAAGAATTGGAAGAGCTTAGATATTTCCCCAATTAAAAAAAAAAACAATAGTTTAAATGAAAATATCAAGTAAGAGATGCAAAGTTTGTCTCTTTGCCTTATAGTTGATAGTAGCCAAGTGTGTTTTATTATCCTATGGAAACTTTATCCTATGGAATTAAACCTAACATTTTCATTTAGACTTTACTTTCATGTAGACAAGTTAGAATTTTTAAAGATTGGCTGAAAATGACATGCACTTGCTAAATATGCCATTTATCATCCTGTGAAATCTTTACAATTTTATCAGAATTATTAAAGTATTAAAACAAAATGCCATGTTTAATCATAATTGTTCACTAAAACATATTTTCCCTTTTTTATTTAACACAGTTGCCACAGAATTCCTTTTAGGGGGGAAACTATTGGCCTTGTTGATATTACTGCTTGTTTTGCTTTGCTTTA
The DNA here is from genome assembly GCF_964194105.1 of Spermophilus citellus. NCBI lineage: Eukaryota > Metazoa > Chordata > Mammalia > Rodentia > Sciuridae > Spermophilus > Spermophilus citellus. The sequence continues at coordinate 172,293,488 of NC_138184.1, forward strand.
CTTTGTTTAATTTGATTCCTGGTGCCAAGGTTTTACTTCTGGAAGGAATGGACAGAGTAGAATGGGAAGACAATGGGAGGAAAGAGGATCCAGCAAGATGGAGTGACTGGGTCTCAGTGGGCAAAGGCAGGTTGATGCCCACTTCCAGGGAAATCGAGGCATCATTGTAATATAAGTCTTCCTTGGTCTCCAGAAGTTAGTCCAATACCTGAGACCTTTTGCAGGAAGGTTTTTGCTTTATTTTCTCAAAGAGTAAAAGGAGGCTAAATTTCATAATCAGGTAAGGAACCATAGAGGAAAGTGGCTAGTGTGGTGGTCTGGTGATGTCAGGAGCAGTGCAGATTGTGTGAGAATGCAAGGCTCCAGAGATTCCCAGAAATCCTGGGGAGCTCTCTGTTCCTTCAAAGCCATGGAATCAAGGTAACTGAATCTGAGAGATGTAGAAGTCAGATGCAAAAATGGCTTATATTTTAGCTCTAGTATCAGGTTCACTGAGGGGAGCGTCAAGACAAAAGGCTCAAAAGAATACAGGCACCAAGTTGAAAAGCCTTGTACACTATTCTAAGAAATCTGGACTTCACCCTATGCAACAGAGATAAACAGAACTTTCCCTTTCCACGGGAAATGACATACAGTGACCATAACCTAAGAATAGATAAATGTTTAAAGAGATGTACAGGGACCATACAGCAGGGTGCAATTGCTTCCAGTTGGAAGGAAAAAGTAGTGGACTAGAAAAGACTTTTAAAGAGGAAGGACAGTTTGAGTTAAGACTATGATTCTGACAAGCAAGCAAAATAATGGGAACAGTGTTTTCAGACTGAGGAAATGGCATGAACAGAGACTTCATTTGGAAAGTGTGAGTTGTTTGGAAGTAGTTCAGTTTGGGGTCATTGGGATTAGTGGGAGGGAATATGGAATACATGCACACAAGACATTTGGGAACAGAAAAATCCTTGAATATTACACTTTTCCCCCAAGTTTACATCTGGAATTGTTTAGCTAATCTAGTCAACACAGCAATGAATTAGTTACCAAATGTTGAAATGGTATGTATACGTGTGTATATATATACTATGTGGCTGAGGTATGATATCCTGGTTTAGGATATCACCAATATAAACATAAAATATCCTTCCCTCAACTCTTTATTTTGAAAATATTCAAATTTACAGGAAGGTTCAAAGAAAGGTACAATAAATATCTATATATACTTTACTTAAATTCACCAACTATAAACATTTTGCCATAATTTGGTTGATGACTTTGTGTATGAACATATTTTTATTCATGTGTGTGAATATAATTTTATTCTTATACATATATATACCTATTTTCTTTTATATATTTAAGTTGTAATTCTCCAAATCTTTGGAAAATAAGTTTCATATATTATGATGCTTTGCCCTAAATATTCTGTATGCATCTTCTTAGGAATTTTTCTTTGTAACTGTATAGAATCATATATATACATGCATATATATGTGACCAATATGTATACACATATGTAGTTATGTATACACACATGTATATATTATATACATACATATACATATATATGTATGACATATATATACATATATATTATATTATATAGATATAGATATCACTCTCACACCAAAGAAAAATAATAGTAATAACTTAAAGTTAATAAAGGTAAATATTCACCTTTTATTTCCTAGGACCTAGTCATAGTTCATACATTTTATTTGGTTGTTATGTCTCTTTATTTCTTTAGCTTTCTTTCTTTTCTTTTCCCTTAAATTTTGTCTTTTAAGACATTGACATTTTTGAAAAGCCCAGGCCAGTTGTTAGAATGTGCCATACTCTAGATTTGTGTCCAATTGTTACTTATGATTAGATTCAAGGTAAACTTTTTTTTTTTTCAAAAACCACGTAAGTGCTATGGCATCCTATTGGAAGGCACAGGTCAGTTTGCCCCACTATTGGTGATGCCACTGGATACTTGGTTCGGAAGGTGACTACTAGATCTCTTCATGGAAGTATTTCTCCTAATTTATTTAATAAATAATCTGTGGTGTGATTCTTTGCAACTTCAAGGATACTATTTTCCCCAAATCTTTCAGACAATTATGTTAATATTCACTGTTGATTCTTGCCTAAATCAATTATAACACTGAGAGTTGCCAAATGCTAATTTTAAATCCTATTTTTCATTCTACATTTATTTGCTGATATTTATTTAAACATTCTTCTTTATCGTCATTTCCCCTGTTGAATGTTTTTGGAGGTGTTTTGAGTAAAACAAAATTATTCCAGACATAACACTAACCATTCCAATAATTTTTTGTGTACCTATTAATAACTTTTTTTTGGTGCTGGGAACTGAACCCAGGGCCTTCAGCATGTTATGCATATGTTCTACCACTGAGCTACATTCCTAGTCATCTTTTAATTTTCCCAAATTCCTGTTGGGGAATTTACAAAACGTAGTTATTATTTTGATTGGTATGATTACGTTACCTATTGGCAAAAGATGATACACTAATAAAAATAAAAGCAACAATACCCTGTCCCACTATAAGACTGAACATTTGACCATAATTCAAAAACAAACCATGTTTTGTATACAGAATTTAAGTGGATAAAACCTTGTTAAACAGAGCTTAACATTCTGGAAATAGATTTATTCTTTATAACTTGCATATGGCTTTTTTTGAGATACTGTACTTTTAGAAAAAGTCTGGAAAAAATTGCTTAGGCATTATGGAATTTGAACATTTGAACAAAATATAATGTTGTAATTTATCTGGCTGCTGCATTGCTATAAATCATTCTTGCTTACAGTTTGTTTTAGTTTAGAAACAATTTAATAACAGGCACAACAGAAGAGTAAATAAGCATAAACTTTAAAGAATCACTCTTAAAAATATATAAAATTACAAAAGACTTCATAGTTAGTCCATCTTTTTTTAAGAGAGAGAGAATTTTTTAATATTTATTTTTTAGTTTTTTCGATGGACACAACATCTTTTATTTTATTTTTATGTGGTGCTGAGGATTGAACCCAGCGCCCTGCGCATGCCAGGGGCGAGTGCGCTACCGCTTGAGCCACATCCCCAGCCCTAGTCCATATTTTAAATAATTTTTCTTCATTTTTCAATAGTCTTTAGGAGCAGTAGTCTGTAGACTTTAAACACATGTCTAAAATAAATCTCTCATGCATAGTTGTGAGATAAACCATTGCAAAAGTATAGTCTGGCGACTTTAGAAGTAAAGAGACTTATTTGCCTTCCAATCCTGGCAGCTAGAGCCTCCCAACAGCATGGTGCTGGCTTCCTTTGTAGGGTCCCCTTCACTGAGTCATAACAGAAGAGCCCATGCCCTTGCTCTATAACAATCTACTCTCATGAGAAAAATTTTAATTCATTGTGAGGGTGAAGCACCCATGACCAAATTCCCTTCTACTAGGCCCCACTTCTTAAAGCTTCCCTTACCTCAATATCACTTCCCTGGGGATCAAGCCCCAGTACATGAACATTTGGGGACAAATCATATCCAAACCTATTGAGAAGTCAATTGGCCAAGACAACAACAACAAAAAAAATGTCTAGTTCAACAGAAGGGGAAAATGAGGTAGAAAAAAAATCCCAAGGATCATAAAATCTTCAAGGGAAGATGTTATGTCTTCCTGTCTTACTCCTATTTTTATACTTAAACCTATAAGAGGTTTAAGTATAAAAATAGGAGTAGGAACTACAAAGACAAGGAAGGAGGGAAGAATGAACTAATGAATAATGAAGTCTCTCAAGAGTGCTTGCCCCCCACCAGCACTGAATCATGGTGGATCCCTTACAATGAACCTCTCTTGTGCCTCATCCCACCTGCCTCCTCCTCCACTGAGAATGAACTCTGCCTTAGGTCACTGAAGCTTTCCGCTGTTCTTCAAAGCCATCAAGCCTCACCTGCTCCACCAGAGACCACAGACCAGAAGTGCTCACTCTCCCGACTCATTGGTGCTGCTGAAACACATCTCCCTCGCTGCAGCAAACTGACCCATTGTGTCCTCGTTCAAATAAATAGTCATTGAGATGCACTGAGCACTTACCACGTGCCAGGTACTCTACTAGGCAGTTGACATGCATCATCTTGTCTTACTTAATCCTTACAATAACATCGTGAAACAGGCAATGTTAAAATTACTGTTTTAAAGAGAAGGAAATGGAGGCACAGAGAGGTTAAGTAACTTGTGCAAGGCCTCAGTGTTGTGGCACTAGCCGGCATGTGAGCCCACCTCTGAACTCATGCTTTTGGTGACTTTTAACAGACAGTGTCAATTTTGTTGTTGTTAGTTTTCCTCTAGACTATACCTTGACACCGGACTGTATCTTTCAGTTTAGTACTTTCTGAACTTAGCATAGTGTCTGATATACAGTTGACTGGGAATAAATATTTATTGAATGAATGAGTAGTCTGTGAGATTATCTATTTTTTATGGACCCAATTTTATCTTGCTGGCATGCTCTCAGAATTCTTGGATGGAATGTACTTCCTTTTGGAATTGTTTGAATCAGTGTCTACATTCCATATGTCTCTCTCTGAAAGATTTGCTCTGTTTGTTGCTGCCCACCACATTTTTTTAGGAATAAAGGACAAGACTTACCCTTGGAAATACATATTATCTCAATTAACACAGCCACTTTCTATTATCATTGACAATACTGTTTTGCATAATATTCTTGAACATTTATCTTAATCTCCCCAGAGATCTTCTCTTTTACACTCTAATTAGGAACTGTAATTTTATAAAAATAACTTACATTTTCCTCTCAATTATTTTCATTCTTTTTTACTTATTCATTATTCTAAATTTTGTACATTTCTTTTTAGAATCTATCAACCTTTCTGACCTAGTTTACTGATCTACAAGTCTGAAGAACTTGTTGGCTTTGTCCAACACATAGAAATAGGTCCTCTACATACGATGAGTGTGGAGGGAGAGAAAATTGGTCTGTGTTACTTGGTTTTAGAGCAGCTAACTTTGAGCCTGCTTGCTTCCACCTAATGGGGGTCAAAAAGGGGACTATGCTGTCAAAAATCCTTCTTGAGGCTTCTATTGATCACTTCTGTTTGCACAGTTTTTAGTGGGCACTTTGTTGGAAACAGGAGACAAGGGACTGAAGACTCTGTGAGGAGAAACCACTGTCATGACTTAAGGGACCAGCAGATTCACAGAAGACCCCTGGCTGACTTCTGGTTATGTGGTTTTTGAAAATTAAAGGCAAATTCTTTTGTCTCCAAGTTACCCTGCTTCCTTTTAACTCTCAGTCTTCCTCTTTCTTGAATCCCAAGTGATTTCCTGTGTTTCCTGCCTTAGGGGTTTGCTTCACTGGGCCTCAGGCTTTATTTGTGTGTGTTCCAGGCAGATGGGTGGTCTCTTGCAAGTGTATCATCAGATTAAGACCTGCAGCTGTAAGCACTCCCACTCCAGCTCAGAGAATTGATGAGAAAATATGGAATTTAAAGAAGCCTTGAGTGTTTGGTTGAGAGGAAGGAAATGGTGCCAGATCCATTCATTCACTCGCTCACTCATCCAACACTGTGTGTGCCTCCTATGAATCCTTAGGCATTATCTTAGGCACCCTAAAGATGAGGTGGCCCAGCCTCTGCTTTCAGGAGGCTTACAATGCTGTTGGGAGGCAGGTGTAGAACAAGTAAAATGTAACGAGCTGATTGCTTTGGTGGCGGCACATGGGAAATGCAGGAGAAGCCAGAGAAGATCCTGGGCCTGCCCACAATTCCAGGAAAGCCTCTCACAGATGAAATTTAAGGGATAAAAGTTTACTGGGTGGACAAGTGAGAGGGTGTTTCAGACAAAGGGCAGAAATGGGGAAGCAGGAAGAGCATGGTATGTGTGAGAAGCCATAGGAGGGTCAGCTCAGTCTCTGGAGCTGAAGAAAGGCAGGAGTCAAGTATGATGAGGGAGCTGCAAAGATAAACAGAGGCCTCTTGGAAAGACTAGGCCACCACACTAGACTGCTCAGACTTTGTTCTGTGAGCAGTGTGGAGCCCCTGCAAGAACTCTGAGTAAGGAGAAGACAGGCTCAGAGTTGCATACTGAAAGATCACACTGCAGCAGAGTATAGATGAGATTAGAGGACAGTGGTACTTAAGAATCTGTGGCAGTGGGGATGGAGAGAAGGCAGGGACAGATAAAAGAGAGACTAATCGACTATAACAAAAGATTGCTACAGTTTTCATATTGTCTTCTTTCTATTTTAGCATATAATTTATTCATACATTTTTTTGTTTTGACTAAGAATATCTGAAACTAGATAGCTTTTTAACATATGCAATTAAAATTAACATGAAACAATGCCAACATTCAGTTAGTATTGAATATATATTTGTTTATTTATTTGGTACTGGGGATTGAACCCAGAGACACTTTACCTCAGAGCCACATCTCCAGTCTTCCTCTTTCTTTCTTTCTTTCTTTCTTTCTTTCTTTCTTTCTTTCTTTCTTTCTTTCAGGCAAGTTCTCACTAAGTTTCTTAGGACTTTGCTTAACTGCTGAGGCTTGCCTTGAACTTGTGATCCTCTTGCCTCAGTCTCCCAAGACACTGGGATTACAGGCATGTGCCTCTACACCCAGCTCTAATTTTTTTTTTTTTTTGCAATCCAGTTTTAAAACTATCTTTGTGCTACCAATAATTTAAGAGCCACATTATGGTTTCTCAACCAAAAGCTCATGTGTGAGACAATGAAGGAATGTTCAGAGATGAGTTAGATTATGAAATCTATAACCTAATGAGTGGATTAATCCATTGGATGGATTAATAATGTGAATCAACTACTGGGTGGTAATTGTAGGTAAGTGGGGTGTGTGACCTTAGGGATTATATTTGTCCCTCTGTGTTTCCTGGATGACATGAACTGAGCAGCCCTGCTCCAGTAAGCCCTTCTGCCATCATATTCCACTATCATCTCAGGCCAGAGCAATGAAGTTGGTCAAGCATGGACTGAACCTCTGAACCCATGAGCCAAAATAAATTTTTTTCTCCTCTAAGTTGTTCTTATCAGGTATTTTGTCATAGGACAAAAACAAAAACAAAAAAACTGTCTTAACAAGCCATTATTACTATGAGGTCATCTAACTAGATAACAGAAATAGGGACTATGTTGTAATGTGACAGATAAGGTACATTAGACACTAAATGTCACTTATTTAGAAAGACATCTAGAGACTGGTTTTCTTAAAGAATGCAGCAATGATATAAAACTACTGATATCAAATAGAAGTGCCCTAGATTGAGAAGTGGTTTTCTGATAATTATGAACAGCATGACCAATGTTTATTATAGGGAAAATAATACCAAAAATATTTAAAAGGCACTAATAGCTATTTCAAGATCCTTTAACTCTTATCAGTATTATCAATCATTATTTGCTCAGCATATCCCAGGCACAGGCATAATATGTACAAAGGTCCTGAGGTAGGAAAGACTTTGGTTTTAGGAGCTAAAAGGAGGCAGAAGGGGTAGATAGAAGGGAATGACAGGCCTAGGACTATAAAATGACATCAGAGGGGTAAATGGGTATCTGTTTGATTAATGGCAAATGTTCTTTCAAATTTTGTCTTTTTCTGATTTTCTGCATTATAAGACATTGTTGGTTATTCTCACTCCACTCCACACTGGGCTACACTCACTGGTTCTCTTAAACCTTCTTTCTCATTCTCATGGTCTCCCTGAGGATCTTGACCACAGTCACACCACTGTGCTAATGACTCCCACACCTGAAGCTCCAGCCACCCATCTCTCTCTCTCCCAAGTCTTTGGTCTCAGTATTCCACAGGTTCCTAGTCTGATAAAACTGAAATAATTTTTCCCTCAAAACTTGTTACATTTCTTACATAACCTAACTTTTTTGAGGTAGGACCTCCATCCACCCAAAGCCAGATTTTTAAACTCATTCTTTTTTCTTCTTTTTTTTATTGTTGGTCGTTCAAAACATTACATAGTTCTTAATATATCATATTTCACAGTTTGATTCAAGTGGGTTATGAACTCCCATTTTTACCCTGTATACAGATTACTGTATCACATCAGTTACACTTCCATTGATTTACATATTGCCATTCTAGTGACTGATGTATTCTGCTGTCTATCCTATTCTCTACTATCCACCTTCCCCTCCCCTCCCCTCCCCTCCCCTTTTCTCTCTCTACCCCCTCTACTGTAAATCATTTCTTCCACTTGTATTATTTTTCTCTTACCCCTCCTTTCCTCTTATATGTAATTTTGTATAACCCTGAGGATCACCTTCCATTTCCATGCGATTTCCCTTCTCACTCCCTTTCCCTCCCAAACTCATTCTTATTCTCTCACCTTATCCTCAGATCCTCATTTTTCACAACTAATCAATCATCAGGTTCTTTTAGTTTCACCTAATAAATATTTTTAAATAAGTCTTTTCCATACTAGTTCTAGTCTCTGACTAGTTCAAGAACTCCTCATCTCTTTCTTTAGTTACTAAAATAACCCCTACTGGTCCCCCTGCCTCCAGTCTTTCTCCCTCTGATGCATCTCCAACAGAACAACCCAAATAATCTATGTGCAACGAGAGACTGACTATGACTTCCTGACAAAATGCCCCTTCCTCCATGTCTGGTTGGTCCACTCTGGCATCCCCTTGGTTCAAGTCCAAGTTCCTTGTCACAGCATGTAACTCTCTCAGTGATCTCTCCTTTTCACAGTACATTTTAGCAGGACCAAGCTGCATAGAATTCCCTGAACAAGCATGCAGCTGCATGCCTCTGTGTTGGACAGGCTGAATTAAGAGATCCTTTCCTCTGCTTGCCTCCATCACTAGACCCACCAAATCGTACTTAACTTATCCATGCCTACCCTTTCCAACTGGGCGGCAGAGAAGTGGTATTATTCCTTTTGGGTAACTGTTGAGTCCAGCACTTGTTCCTTCATTCAGTGAGGATTTATCAAGTGCCTACTACTTCCAAGGGTTCTGGGAAAACAGCAGTGAACAAACCACAGTGTCAGTCCTCATGGAGTTCACATTTGTGAGGGGACTCCAGGAGATTACCTACATGCTAGGCACTTACAACCTATTACTCATAATGAAAATTTTTGAAATTTGGGCAAATGAAAGACTCTTCTTAAACCACTAAACACAACGTCTAGAACATTTGCTCTGACTCACTTTTCCTTTGAACAACAAATATGGCAGTGACTAAGGCAACTTAAACTACAGATTGAACTGCTCTAATTGTGAGTCCTGTGGTCTTTAGTAAATCATAATTCTCGTAATTACTATAAAACATTTTCCCATGTACATACATGGAGAGATATACGTGTGTGTGTGTGTGTGTGTGTGTGTGTGTGTGTGTGTATGTATGTATCCTCATGTTCAGATAATCCTTGGGGTAGGAAAGGAATGAATAACTTCCCATTTAATTAGACATTTCTAAAACTATAGAAGATTAAAGATTTCTAAAGGTTCCTCACCCATGACTGCCTTGGAAACAACATCTCTTAACACTCTCCTCACAATCTAGCTATACTCAGTTGTGTGGACTTCTTGATGCCACACATCTTTAAACTTCCATACCTTGGTGAAGGCTGTTTCTTTGGCTCACCACTCCACCCCCTCCCCTTCCTTCTCATTTTATTTCCTTCTCTGAGCCAGGTAAGGTTTTTCTTCTCTTGTCCTCTATACCCATCACACTTCAAAAACATGTGGCCCACTAGAATGTAGGTGCCAGGAAGAGGGTCCATATCTGGTTGGTCCACTCTGGCATCCCCAGCTCCAAGTACAATACATACTTTTTAACTAAATTGAATGGTGGGATTTCAGCTGAAAACTCACTCAAGAAGAATTGGAAATGGGCATAATTATTAGAAAACATAATAAATCTCCCCCCTGAAGGCACAATTGGTCAGTCACATTTCATCTCTGGCGAATATCTACAACATTCCAAAATTTAAATTCTGAATGTTAAGTCTGTAGTCAAATTTGCACTTCATTAGACTTACAGTCCAGGCTGGTGTTTAGTTGCCCAAGTTGACATCTGGGCTGACTCATTTTAATTTGACTGTTTGAGGTTAACATCCACAGCTGTTGTAGCACTGTTATTGTCAGTCATGCCTTTGAGATCAGAGTTTAACCGACTCAGAGGAAGAAAACAACAGCCTTCACAGGACCTGCATTTCAGTCATTTGTCAGAAAACAATCAGTGTTCTTACCCATGGATGTCTGTTTAGAGCTCTTTCATGTGTATTCTTCTGAAGAAAATAAAAACAGAGGATAGAACTTTAAGCTACATCCCTCAGTTTTATACTTAAACACAGTTGGTAAAATTTTAATATGAGTTCTTTGGAAAAAAAAAAAGTTTGAGCCTTCTCTCTACTTACTCAGCAAATGTTCTCCAGGCACTTGAGGTTTGTGATAAGTCCTATGGGAGAATGAAATCTTGATGATTTATTATGTGCTTTGAGTCTCTAATTCTTGTTACTCTGTGACCCTTCAGACAACAGCTGGGCACTCTACTCATGTGTGTCAGGGAAGGGTTCTGACCGCAGAACACAGGGGAAAGAAAGAATCCTGGGTTTTTAAGCTTCAAAAGCCTAAGCCCTTGGGGCATAACAGTTTTAAAAACCATGTAATCATTTTTTCTACCCATAGATTATATCAACAATCTATGCCAAGTTGGATATAACTTTCCTATGTTCATATATGAATACACAACCAGTGAAATTCCACATCATATACAACCCAAAATGGTAAGTTGTGCTCTATGTACATATGATATGTCAAAATACATTTTACTGTCATGTGTAACTAAAAAGAGCAAATGACAATATTTTTTAAAAAGATCTATGCCAAGAGAAATGAGATGAGCTAGACAAGAGAAGGGGAGAGGAGAGGAGAGGGGGAATGAAGAGGAAATATCCAGAGGAGAGAAAAGGGGGAGGAAAGAAGAAGAGAGAAGAGCCAGAGAGAAGCAAAGGGAGGAGATGCTTGGGGGTTACCTATACAGGGGTCTGTTCTGGACTTTCCCATATCTGCTCAGCTGGACAGAAAATTGGGACCTCTGGATAGGCTTGGGAATCTCAGAATAAATGAAAATTTAGTCCACCTTTCTGTTGTGGGTTGAAAAAAATAAACGAGGCATAAGAATTTTTCTGTGCTCATCATTTTATCAGTTAAGATCCAATAAGGAAAACAGAAAACAACTGAGTATGCAAAACTGAAGGAATTTAATTTTAGCAGGGAATTTGCTACATCTGTGGTAGACAAACTGAGAAGAAGCTAAACAGTCTAATGGCACAATCTAGAGCTTCAAAGCAGTAGGAAGCCACTACTGCCACTATGCTGGAAGGATAATGAGAGGAGATGAGGTTTTGAAACCTGGGGTCGAGGTCACTCAGGAGAGCTGAAAGCACAGCAGGCCTGCTCAGAGAGTAAAACACAAAGGCAATGCAGCTGATAATGATAATGCAAGAAAGAGTAGGGGGACACCAGCCTCCCCATGTACAAACCCTGAAATACCTCAAAAATGCCACATAAGTACCGAACTCAACTTGGAATCCAGCTGACATGGGTCAGGCACTGTAGCAGAGCAAGGGGAGGGTGTGGCCATGAATATGTGACAAACACACCCATGATATGGGAGCAGAATGTCTGCAGGAGTTGCCGAGGATAGTGGACCTAAGGCAGCCTTGCAGGATCACCACACCCCAGCAAGACTCAGCAAGGCAGACATGACAAGGTATCTTAAAAGCTTGAATGTGGGACAAGGGCCTTGGATGTGGGACAAGGAACACACATCAGGGATCTACCTAGACAGCAAACTAAAGACAAGATAGGCCCTTGGATGCCTCAATGAATTCTCTCCTGGTCAGAAAACAATACTGAGAAGACCCGATACTGACTCCACCATAATGAGTTAACTACATATAAACTTTCCACCCTCACTTGCATATCACATTTGGCTAAAACTCCAAAGAAGGAAGAGGAGACCATCTAGTAGAATGGAAGCTTAATCAAAGTGTATCAGATAAAGACAAGAAAAAACCTAGACCAATAATAGACACATCCTGCAACTAAAAGAGCCCACTGAATGTAGGACAAGGATAAACACATAACACAAATGTCTGTAATGCAATGAGAAACAGATCATGTCAAAAAAAATGTACGGAGGCTGGATATGCACATAGAGAGGCCCAATATTTGCCTGCCAGGCAGAGAGCTTTTCAGAAAAGACCTCATAGACAGATGATGTTGGCTCTTTCAATCGTTTGAGGATGAATGGGAATTTAGCAAGAAAATCCTATATTTCTGATTTAACTGTAGTCCATTAAAGTCTTTCAGAAACATGACCAGTCTCTCAGGACTTACCCTCATTTGGTCTGGTAAATGAGGCAGTACTAGTAGATATAGCCTGGTGTTTTAGTCAGCTTTTTCACTGCTGCAACTAAAAGACCTGAGAAGCCAACTATAGAGGAGGAAATGTTAATTTGAGGGCTCACAGTTTCAGAGGTCTAAGTCCATGGACAGCTGACTCCATTTCTGAGGGCTCAGGGTGAGGCAGGACATCATGACGGAAAAGCAGAGACTCCACTTGCCAGATACAAATATATACCCAGAGCCATGCCCCAATTCTGATCTCCTTCAGCCACACCCTATCACTTCAGTTACCACTCAGTTAATCACTGATTGGGTTGAGACTCTTACAACTCAATCATTTCTCCTCCAAACTTTCTTACATTGTCTCACAGGTGAGATTTTGGGAGATACTTCACATCCAAACCATAACACTTGGGTTTCAACTCTGATGAGTAGTATCAGCTACTAGTGGGAAATGAGTTCCTTAAAAAGTATCTTTTGTGGACATGATGAGGCCATTTCTAGACTTTTATATTGAACTAAAAACTTAGATCAAAAGGTACTTAGGTAGTTTACAGAATGTTTATTAAGCAGGAAAAAATATACTTAAGCCATGTAAAATTATTATTTCCACACTAACCAAAACTTCTATGATAAATTTCAGATTCTCATGTAATACTTTGATCTGTTGGGACTTTTGCTGTATTTTTGTTGTTGTTGTTGTTGTTGTTGTTTTTGTTTTTTGTTTTGTTTTTATTTTGATTACCCGGGCTTGAGCCTCAGAAGTTCTTTACCACTGAGCTTCATCTCCAATTCTTTTTATTTTTTGACACAGGGTCTCACTAAGTTGCCAAGGGCCTTGCTAATTTGCTGAAGTTAGCCTTGAACTTGCAATCCTCCTCTTTCTGCCCCCAGAGTCACTGGGATCACACGGCTAGATTTTGCTATTTTTTAAATAGAGAAATAAGACTTGATTTACAAATAATAATATTCCTAAACTTTCTTTCTGTAATCTAATAACTTAATAAAACTAATTATTGTTCTCCGTTATTTACAAAACAGAAAATGTTTATATTGCAGGAAAAAAAATAAAAGTCATCAAACTGTTTTTACTATCTTTTTACCTCATTAGAGATGACTGTTCCAGAAAGATCTAAAGATACCAAGGAAAAGATGTTTACAATGTATTCAATTCCTTGGTCAGTCAACTGTTCACAATTTCGTAAACTCAAGTAGTTTAAATTACGGCAGCTGAAAGAAAGCAGCATAAAGAATTAATTTCAGCTTTCAATCACATCATCAGTATCGATTTCTTCATGTAAAAACGATTGGGAAAACAAACAGTATTGAAACAAAGATTTTTCTTTTCTGAATATAAATGTAAGACTAAAAGTAGAAAATAATTTGGCATTATAGAGTTAGATAAAAGAAAGATTATTATATAAGACTTTCTTTTTGTTTCACATTACAAATTTTAACAAATATATATATTTAAAATACATATATTTTTTAAAAAAATATATGTACAAAATACTACCATGTATGTACCACAATGAATAACCACTAAAAGTGCAAAGTTAAGTTCCCCACTTAATTATTATAAGTTTGCTGCAGGAATTGAGTTTCATCCTTGGAGATCACAAGACCTCTGCCAAGAGGATCAAAAATACTCCTTGGGAAATGTTGGAGTAAAAGTTAGCATGTAAACAACAACAGTACAGAGAAATCACACTTATCTAGATTTTCATTACTTTATGAATAAGTCCATTTCAAACTTTCTCTTAGGTGACAATAATAAGAAATATAAGATGTAATCAAAAGATTAGTTCAATCATGACTTTATATTTGATTCAGTTTCACTGAGGATGTGAGGATTGGACTAGCTTCTGGGCATGTTCTCCAAATGGCTAGAGTTTTTGATTTTATGTCTAACTATGATCTCTCCTATTAGCAAATATACAATTACTAATGCTATGTTATTAAAGATTGCTTTATCATACCGCTCTGATAGTTTCACAATAGAGGCATCACCCAGTTGCATACAGTTACTTAAATTGAGCTCTCTTATCCTTATGCTTGAAGGGCCATCAAGAAATTGCCTTAGTCCCACATCACCAATCCTGTAGAAAAGAGTGAGAAAATCTTCACTTGTAATTCATATATATATATGAATATATACATATACATATATGTAGGTATTAAAGTAATAATTTCTATAATCAATATATTTTAAAAATCAAAAATAATATCTCTACAGTGGTATTTTGTTAACATTATAAGACCAAATTTGATTATGTAGTATTTAATGTAATAGAAAAGGTATAAATGATAGTAATGGAACAAGTATTAATAAAAACATTATATTTACATTCATTTGTTCTTAATTAGATGGCATAATTATTAATAACACAGATAGTCCTTTTCTCCCAGGTTAAAATGTGATCAGGTTTAACAAACCCACTGATGATTTTTGTAAAAGAAAAAGACCAAAATTTAGGAAAGGGAGACCCAATAGATACAAACTATTGCCACAGTCTTGAGGAATTTTCACAAAATACAAGGTCAATTCAGCTGGATTGGAAAATCAATAGATGACCTATGAATTCTTGCCTTCTGAATCAGAGAAAACCTGTTGCTGGAGGAAGACCTTGACCTCAACCTTCCAACACTGTCCTAATCAGAAACACCCCGGTGTCAGCCCTCCCTATCATGTCAGCCCTGCTTCAGAAATGAATGAAGATCTATTTGGCCCAGCTCTCTGTCTTCCACTGGGACTCCTATTCCTAATTTCAGATATCACCAATTCCTTCTAAAGACCATTTCAGGAAATAAACCAAGACAGAAGATTATATCATTGTAAACCTAAGAGGTATTTTCACACACAAACCTACAGGTAGGTGCACAGCCAAGAAAAACATTGGGAGCATTACAGGCTGGTTGCAGACACCTTCTATACCCTCCTTTGGTCAGATTTGCAAAGAACTGAGCAGTAAAGGCAGAAGGTGATATCCTATTGCAGCTGAATGGGCTGTATTAGTAAATAATACCCTGCCCATTGACATATGTTCCACTTGGAATATGAGAGGGGAACAATGCCAGAACCTGGGAAAGCAGTTGAGGGCCTGGTGAGGGGGTTGGGTAGGGGATATAGGGAGGAAGAGATTCCAAATACAACAAATCAACTTATCCATCGTCAAATACCAGGATTGGAACATTCACTGAGAAATGTTTTCACTAAAAACAAAATATAGCACAAGATTTGTAAGAAAGCATACCTCTGGAAAAGATTTTTAAGAAGAAAACAAAAACATTACAGCATTTTTTTGGGGAGAGAGAAGAAAAGAAATTAATAGAGAGAACTGGCTAAAATAAAAATGGCCTCAGATGCATTCTGTGATGAAAACATGGCTGCTGGATATAAGAAAGATGGCAAAGAAACTAAATAAAAATAATAACCTAATTTAATAAGAATAATAATCTAATTGAAGGTACCAAGACCAAAATTGATCCTTTAGGAAGTAGAGAGTATATTTTAAAAGTTCCTTTGGAATGCTAAAGATGAGGATGAATGATTTAAAATAAACAAGATACAAAGTAAATGACCAAGGTTCAACCTTTAAATAAAGAAGATTCTTGGAGATGGAAGATGGCAGAGTAGAGTAAAGCTGCATTCCAAGCTGTATTGTATGTGGAAACAAAGCAACAGGTGTATGGATTCTCAGTGAGGTGGGTGAAAGAAGCATTTCATTAAAATTTAATATTGGACATTCAAAATGTCTTAGGTACTCAGAAATTTGAATATAATAAAAAAGAAAGAATACATTGGAGCCAACCCAGGGTTCCATGGGTGACACCAGCACAAATTCACCACAGAGAGACTGGGGGGAAATAGAGTTTCGGTTCAGAAAAACCTGAGATCAAAATGCTTCCTAATCTTAGCTGACCAGAGACTGCACTGTACGCTGTTGCTTGAAAAACTGGGCTCTGTATCTCAACTGGCCCATGAGAGCTGAGGTGGAGCCATTTGTGGGCAAGAGGCCCCTGTGGAAACTGTAGGACCTGGGGGATTAGGAAAACAAACAAACAAACAAACAAAACATCATAGTCACAATATCCTGGCAGGCACCTATTGAGTCTAGCAGACATGAGTAAAACAGGTGTAAAATACTCAACCCAGGGGAGGAGTTCAAGTCAGAAGGGTGAAGGGGAGCCAAACTCACTTCTCCTTTGTGTCTGCTGGCTCACATGACCAGCTGAAGTGGGCTGGAAGCCTGAGAGAATAGGGGTAAATACACTCAGGGACGAAGCCCAGGAAGGCTATGCTCCTGGGCAGCCGTGAGTAGAGGATCAGCACCACTGCCTCACAAGTGAATTTCTTGAGAGGTTCCTGAGAACCAGACCTATATCAGAGAGCAACTATTGTCTAGCCCTAGGGGTGGGTCAATCTAGTCTCTCTAATTAAGGAACCACCCAACAAACTCCTGAGACCTGATTAGACCTTAGCCCCACTTGCTGGAACTCCCCTCATACAATGCTTCAGAAACTATACCCTGGGAATACAAGGAACTGATCCACATGGACAAAATGCCAACTGACAGTACTTCCTAACCCATCCTACCTCATACTGGTGAGTAGGAAGGCTGACTCTTATATCAATCAGCTTCAACCTTAGGCTTCTCCAACTAGTAGCCCAGAGAGAAACACAAAAATTGGAAGGGATACAAGAACTCTGGAACAATTTTATAAGACCAAACTTGAGAATCACTGGGATAGAAGAGAACATGGAGATACAAACTAAAGGCATAAAGAACATTTTCAATGTGATAGTTATGTAACACTTTTCCCACATCATAAATGAGATAGACATCCACATATAGGAGGCTTACAGGACTCCAAATAGACCTAGTCAAATAAGAAGCTCTCTGATACATATAATGATCAAAATGCCTAACAAAGAAAATAAGGAAAAATATGAAAAGCCATGAGAAACATCAGTCACATTTAGAAGCAAACTAATAAGGCTTACTTCTGATTTCTCAGCTCAGACCCTAAAATCAAGGAGGGACTGGAATGAAATATTCTAATCCCTAAAAGAAAACAACTGCCTGCCAAGGTTACTACACCAAGCAAAGCTCAGTTTCAAATTCAAGGGAGAAATAAACTGCCCAGAGAGTAATTGGCAAAAGTCCCAAACAGAGGAAATTCAATAGTAGAATAATCCACTTAATGAGAATCAAGACAAGGATAAAATATAGCAAAAAAATCAAAATGGCTGGAAACCATAAACACATATTCATACTAACACTGAATGTTAATGGGTTCAACTCCCCAAAAGACAGATTTGCAGAATGGATCAAAAACAAGATTCAACTATATGCTGTTTATAACAGACTCATTTATAGGCAAGATACCCACAGGCTGAAGGTAAAAGGATGGCAAAAAAATATTCTATACATATGATCCAAGAAAACAAGCAGGAGTAGCTATTTGCATATCTGACAAAGTGATTTCAAGCAAAAATTAATCAGAAGGACAAATAAATCCACTACATCCTAGTAAAGGAAATAATACAACAAGAACATATAAAGATAATAAACATTTATGTCCTAATATCAATGCACCCAATTACATGGAAAAAATACTTCATGACATTAAATCCCACATGGACCTGAACACAATAATTCTGGGTGATGTCAATATACCCTTATCTCAATAGACAGGTCATCAAAACATAAAATCAACAAAGATATCACCAACCTATAACACTATAAATCAGACACACCTCATAGACACTCAGAATATTCCACCCCTATGTTGCTGAATTTACCTTCTCTAGCTGCACATGGAACTTTTTCCAAAATAGATCATATTCTAGGCCACAAAGCATGTTATGGTTTAGATTTGGTATCTCCCAAAAGCTCACATGTGAGACAATGGAAGAAGGTTCAGAGGAGAAATGATTGAGTTATAAGAGTCTTAGCCCAATCAGTGAATTAATCCCCTGATACGGATTAACTGAGTAATAACTAAAGTGGTAGGGTGAGGGTGTGACTTGAGGAGGTGGGAATTGGGGCATGGCTTTGGGGTACATATTTGTATCTGGCAAGGGGAAACCTCTCTCTCTACTTCCTGATCAACATGTGAGCTACTTCTCTCTGCTACACTCTTCACGAGTCCCAAGGACTGTCTATGGATTGAGAACTCTGAAACTGTAAGGCCCCACATAAATTTTTCCTCCACGACAGTTGTTGTGGTTAGGTCCTTTAGTCACAGTGGCAAAAAAGCAGACCAAAACAGAAATTGTTGGATTATTGCTGTGACTAACCTGGCTATGTGGTTCAGAAGCTTTTTGAGATTTTGGAATTGATGGGAGGAATTTTGAGATGCATAGCAGTGCAAACTCGAAATTCTTCAGATTGTTGTAAGTGGAGCTTAATGGCCAAGGTAATACTAAGCATGAAAATGAATCAGGAGGCAACATAATACCTGATCTGAAATTATACTACTGATCTGTCATAACAAAAACAGCATGGTATTAGCATCAAAATAGACACAAAGACCAATAGAACAGAATAGGAGATAAAGAGAAATCTTCATACATACAGCCATCTGATATTTCACAAAGGTGCCAAAAATATATTTTGTAAGTTTAGCCTTTTCAACAAATGATGCTGGGAAAACTGGATACTATATGAATAAAAAAGAGGTTACTCCTATCTCTTACCCTGCTCAAAACTCAAATCAAAATAGACCAAACACACAGGAATTGGACCAAAAACCTTGCAAGTGCTAAAACAAGGTCATCACTTCATAATCTACGTGCTGGCACCAATTTCCTTAACAAGATCCCCAAAATGCAGGAAATGAAGAATCAGGAAGTGGGATGCTATCAAACTAAAAAGCTTCTGCACAACAAAGGAAAGGATTAAGGCATGAAGAGAGAGTCTACAGACTGGGAGAAAATCTTGGCCAGCTACTCCTCCATTAGGGGATTAATAACCATTATATACAAAGAACTTAAAAAACTTAACCCTCAGAAAACAAATAACCCAAGCAAGAGAACTAAACAGAAACTTCTCAAAAGAAGAAACACAAATGGCCAATAAATGCACAAAAAAATGTTCAACATTTCTAGCAATTAGGGAAATGCAAATCAAAACTACGCTAAGCCTTCATCTCACTCTAGTCAGAATGGCAATGACCAAGGAGATGAACAACAATAAAGCTGGTGAAGTTGTAGGGGAAAAGATACACTTGCAAATTGTTGGTGAGACTGTAGACTAGTACAACCACTTTGGAAAGCAGTATGGAGATGCTTTAAAAACCTAGGGATGGAACTACCATATGATCCAGCTATCTCACTCCTTGGTATTTCTCCCAAAGATCTAAAATTAACATACTACAGTGATACAGCCACATCATGTTTATAGCTAAATTATGGAATCAACCCAGATGCCCATCAATAGGTAAATGGATTAAGAAATATGATATATAATGTGTGTATATATATCTGTACATATGTTCATATGTGCTATATATACATACATACACACACAATAGAGTTTTACTCAGCCGTAAAAAAGAATGAAAATATGCCATTTGTCAGTAAATGAATAGAAATGGAGAATATCATGCTAAGTGAAATTAGCCAAACTCAGAAACTCAAAGGTCAAATGTTTTCTTTCATATGCAGAAGAGTAAAATAAAGAAAGAAAGAGGGAAAGGACAGGGTAACATAAGAACCAATCAAATATAAATTAATAGCCAAGTGAAAGATGTCTAGTAGAGTAGAGAAAGGAGAATGGGAGAGGGGAAGGAGGATAGGAGGGCAAAGGGGGAGAAAAAGGGGGATCATGAACTGAAATCAATTTCCAGGCATGTATGAGTTTGTTGGGATGAACCCAACCACTACGTATAACTATAAAGCTCAACTTTAAAAAAAAGAAAAAGGGAAAAAAAGATTCTTGAGAAATATTTAAGAATAAATTCTTTTAAAATTAGTAACTAGAGGTAGTAAAAACTTTTCAAATAGCCAAACATAATTCATATATTTAAAAGACAAAAGCCAAAATGTAAAATATAAGTACAAATAGTTTGCAAATAGAAGAGGCAAAAGAAGAATATATTAGTTTTATAATAATTATAAATGAAAATACTCGTGATTAAAAGAGATTCTCAGACTGGTTTAACAAACAAAACTAATATATAAATAAATTATCTATAAGAAACACATTAAAAATAAAATGACACCAAAAGCAAAAATGTTGCAAAGATATATTAGGCATATATAAATAAAATTAATACAGTAGTGGCCCTTTTCTTCTGAATCAAAATGCCATAGTAGTAAAAATAGTGATTAAATTAACAACTGGGCTTTTATGGTAGGCAAAGAAGAAAGAGGTTTTTTTAAAAAGTGCAATAAACTAAGCAATAGACTCATTTTCATTTACAGACAAATCTGATGGATATCATTATGGTTTCACAGGTAATTTTTGGACCCTTCTAGTACTCCCAAACTTGTGGACAAAACTAGAAATAAAGCACTCAAATGTGGCTAAAATATTAACAATCTGGTAATTTTATATTGATTAAAACTATCCTCACTGAAGATTATTTTATTAGATTTAGACTCCTGGGGGTCACACTCTTTCCCCCCTTCAAATGGTGTACAGAGAAATGGTATAAGGTAAGGAAAGTCTCACTATATTAGATATTAGATGCCAAATACTATTTTAAGTACTTCACATTAACTAATTTGATCCTTGAAACATTCCTATGAGGTATATATTCTTATTTTGCTATTTTTCAAATAAAATACTGTACAGAATTAGAGGATATACAAATCAATGGAACAAAAAAGAGAGCCTATGAACAAATATGTAGACATATATACTGTACACATATGTGCATCTGCACATATACATGCATGCAAGTGTGTGCATACACATTTATATTATACCCAAGAGGAGCTCAAAAATCAGTGGAAGGGGATTACTTAGGAAATGATCCAAGTCAGTTAGTTCTTCAAACCTAGCTGTGTACTAAAATCAGTCATGCTGTTTTAAAAAAAATATATATATATATGCAAGCTGAGGTTCCACTGCAAAAAAATCATATATCAATAGCTCTTGGACATCTGTAAGTTTTATTCAGCTCCCCCACCATGAGTCTCGCTTTGGGATTTTTACTTTTAAATCATATACTACATTCTTTTTAAATTATTATTGTTTGTTACTAATTCCTAAGTTAATTGCATTTTAGAGAGTGATTATAGCTTATTGTTATCAATGGTTTGGATGTTTCGGGAACTTGCAATACAAAAATTTCACACATGGTCCATTTTTTTAAAGAACTAATATGTCATTGATAAAAATGCATTTTCTTGCCAGGCACAGTGGAACATTCCTGTAATCTCAGTGGCTTGGAAAGCTGAGGCAAAAGGATCACAAGTCCAAAGCCAGCCTCAGCAAGTTGGTGAGGCCCTGAGCAACTCAGCAATACCTGTCTCAAGATTAAAAATTTTAAAAAAGCTATGAATATGGCTCAGTGGTTGAGAGGCCCTGGGTTCAATCCCTGGTACCAAAAAACAAACACACAAAACAACAACAACAACAAAACATATTCTTTGACTCTCAAACTTACTGTTTCAGGTGTATCTTCTATAGGTGAATTAAAAAAAATCTAATCTGAAACTGATATTAAACCTCTGTCTTTTTACCCTGGGTTATACACTCATTTTTTCCATGTCTTTCCCTCTGCTGTTATTTCTTCACAGTTATCTTTCAGCTCCATTCGTCTCTCCAATATGCTGATTAGTATATCCTTTGAGTTTATTTCAATATCTGTACTTTTTTAATTTCTGAAAGGTTTTTTCTAACCTAATAATTTTATCATATTTTTTGCCTGCTCATATTTCTGACTCCATTATTTATTTCTTAAAACATTTCATAAGTAGTAACTTTGTAGTAATTTAATATACTGTGTCAGATAATTCCTATGTATGAATTATTTGTATGTCAAATCTGTTTTGCTATTTCTGGTGACCCATTCTCCCAGTGATTCATAACTTTGTGTATTTGACAATCTTTAATTGTGATCTTAATGTCTATTCATAGAAGCTTTGTATTAATTTCTTCCAGGATCCTGGGTGCTACCTACCTGAGATCACCTTGTCCAACTTGAATAGGACCAAAGCCCTGTAGAAGTCTCTGATTCTGCTTCCCTAATCTGAGTCTTGCTCAAAGTTGATATTCTCGATGGCAATGTTGATACAAACATTTATGTTCAGAGTGGCTTAACCATTTATGTTTGCTTGCTATTCACAATTCATCTTAGTAAGTATTCACAATTAAAGATTGTCAGGCAGAATCAGGGGACTTGGGCCTATTGGATGTTTTCTTACTCCTTTTGGGCTTAGCAATGTACTGAAAATATATTTTCTAAAGGATCTAAAGTGTGGCAAAAAGAAAAGCCCTTTGAAATGTCTTGTCAACTATACTTTGAAAGCAGAAAATATCCATTTAATTTAAAATTAATTTTGAGCTTGGTAGCTCACACTTGGAATCTCAGCAAATGAGAAGGCTAAGACATGAAGACTGCAAGTTTGAGAACAGCCTCAGCAATTTAAAGGGGCCTAAGCAAACTAATGAGATCATGACTCACAATAAAAAATAAAAAGGAGTTTGCAGTCATGGTGCCAGTTGAAGCTTCAATCATCTGAAGGCTTGACTGAGGCTGGAGGATCTGCTTCCAAGTCCACTCATTTGGCTATGAGCCATAGGCTTCAGTTCTTTACTAAATATGCCTCATTTCTTAATCCATGTTTTTTCTCATCCCAAATGCTTATGTCTACACCAACCCCCTGTCAATCTATGCTTCGTCCCCACTAAAATAATAGGAAACATAGATTAAGATTTTTATGTAGTTTAGCTTATTACTCTGACCTGTCTTGTGTGTGTTTAAATATTATCTAAACCTCATTGTAGATAAAATGCCATTTTGATCTACAATGTTATCATCTGGCCCTGTGAAACTGTGAGAAAATTTACACAGGCAAGCTGCTGCAATATTTATTAAAGTAGAGGTTTCATCAAGAATTTGATCATTGTTTACCTGAAAATACCAAGGTAGCAGCTCAATACTATGGCCCAGCTAAAGAAAGGGTTTCAGTAAGAACTTACTATCATTTGTCAGAAAACCCACACAGGAGAAATCTAACCATTAACAAAGCTTGCAGTTAGATTGGTTCCTCATAAGCAAGTCATAAAGTCCATTTGGTAAATGAACCTGTTAACTGAACTAGCTATGAGAACCGTGGGTAGGAAAGACAGCCCCAAACTTCACTGAATCTTACAAGGGCCCACGATTCCTCATATCCTGAGCTCTCTCTGACAACTTCCCTGCAGCCCCATGTAACTGGTCTGGGTCCAGTGTCTCCCCTTTGGGTTACCAGAAAACTCTGCTCTTCCCTTCACATTGACACTTGGACTACTGACTTTCATGTTTACCCCACCAACCAATTTGCTTCTTGATGGGAGAGACAGACATGTCCTAGATAATCAGTCTTTCTTGAATATTCAGCTGAATGCCTTCTTACCTTACACAGTTTGCTAAATTCAACACAGTCAGTTGCTTCAAAGGCGAAAGCGACTTGAGGCTGCCATCAGTTAGTCCCTTACAGTCCACCATGTAAATGTGATTGATATTTGGATAATTCTTGTCTATAAATTTGAAACATGCATCGGTAATCCTTTTATTTCCTGTTTAAAAGAAGAAAAAACAAATACTGTATACATAATGCCACAAGAAAAAAAGTAAAACATAACGTTGAACCACATTTTTGATATCACAGACCTTCAAATCGAATCTTTCTGAGGTCACAAGTAGAAAGAGCTTTGAAAGCGCAGTCAGAGATATGTGGTGAACCAATGAAAACCACTGATGTAATACTTTGGCACTTCTCAACTAAAGCCTTTAAGAAGAAAGAAAGATGATTAAATAAATTAAACATAGTATATAAACAAATTTACCAAGGCAGTGATGTCATTTTTTCTCTATATATTTACAGAGACACAGCACCTTTTAAATTTCCCTAATTTCAAAGAAAATGGGATTTTTTCAACATATTTTAATATGCTCACATTTGAGTAATGCAGAGGAATCAGAATTATATCATGTTTCAAGATTATGAGAAAATGAAATGCTGGAAAAAATTTGGCAGTTTAACATAGAAGATTAAATTGAAACTAAGCAAGCTTGGACCTGGTTAGTACTTGGGTAGGAAAATTAAAATTAAATTTTTAATTTAGGCTACAATAGCACTGAAACAAAAATATCCTAACTGTGAAGCAAGGTTTCTTACGATTTTTAAGGATTTAAATTTAAATGTTCAAATGTTTCTGGAGGGGTGTGTGTATGTGTGTTTAAATTTTTAAATTATTTTCTTACTATTAATTAAAATGAAAAGTCAATTTACATTTTTCAGTAATTCAAGCCATTATCTAATGAGACTGAGAAGAAAATGCACTTTCCACTACCTACTTTTACACAGTTGTCCGTCAGAGTTGGCATATCATTGATGGTCAGATGCATAACTTTAGAGCAGCTGTTTGCAATGTTCCTGAAGCCTTGGACTGAAATCTGAATTGCACAGAGTAAAAATTTTAAATGGAAATCACAAGAGAACCGATTAGTATGGCCTCTAACAAAACCCCAAGATATTAATAACCAAAGGTATGTCATCATTTTGTTGCTGTTTTAAAACTGAAACCATAAAAATATGGCACATATAACGGGAAGAGAGAATCCAGTCTTGATCTTTTCTTTATTATATAATGTTTTTAAGAGGTGAAATTCATATAATAGCAATTACTTAAATCATTTAATCATTCATAATGTTGTGCAAACACCACCTGTATCTAGTTCCTAAAATTTTTCAGCAACCCAAAAGGAAACTCTGAAGTAGTTATCCCCTACAGGTGCCTCTTTTCTCAACCCTGGCATCACTGACCTGCCTTCTGTCTCTATAGATTGACCATCTGTGAACGTTTCATATAAATGGTATTGCACAGTGTGTGTCCTTTTGTACCTGACTTCTTTCACTTAGCATAATGGTTTTGAGACTTAACTACTCTGGAGCATGTATCAGCACCTCATTCCTTTTTATGGATTTATTACTTTTGCTAATAGTCTGTCACATGGATATATTACATTTTGTTGATCCATTTATCTGTTGATGACTATTTGGATTGTTTCCATATTTTGAACAGTTTTGCTGTGTGTGCACACCTATTTGCTTGAGTAGCAGTTTTCAATTCTTTGGGGTATGTCTAGGAATAGAATTGCTGAATTATGTAATTCTAAGTTACTTTTTAAAGGAAACACAAAAGTTCCTTCTACTGTGAATGTACCATTTTACATCCTTACCAACAATCTAATTTCTACAATTGCAAATGAAAGGTTTGAATTTCTCCACATCTTTACCAACACTTATTTTCCATTTTTTTTCCTCAAGAATTTTCTAGAGGATTTGAAGGGACACTTAACATTGTCATTTTAATTTACATATCCACAATAATAATAATATTGAGCATCTTTTCATTTGTTTATTAGCTATCTGTATATCTTCTGTGGGAAAATGTCTAAGTCTTTTGCCTATTTTTAAATTGGACTTTTTTGTTATTGAAGTGTAAGAATTCTTTATATATTCTGTATAATATACCCCTATCAGATAATGAGTTGGAATTATTTTTCCCATTCTGTAGATTGTTTTCTCATTTTAAAAAATGGTGTCTCTTAAGAATAAAAGTTACTTTTGTTGAGTCCAATTGATCTCTTTTTTTTTGTTCATGCTTCTGATATCATATCTAAGAATTCACTGTCAAATCTAATGTCATGAAGATTTACCCCCAATATTTTCTTCTAGGAGTTTTATCATTTTACCTCTTATATTTAGTTAATTTCTTTATTTGTGTGAGGTAGGGATCCAACTTGTACATTTTTTTGGCATGTACACATACAGTTGCCTAAGCACCAATTATTAAAGAGAATACTCTTTTTTCCCAAATTGTCTTGACACCCTTGTCAAAAATCAACTGACCATAAGTATATGGATTTCTAGATTCTCAATTTTATTCCATTGATCTGACTTATGTCTGTACATTGGTCTATATTCCATATGTCTGTACATATGCTAGTATTATACTCTTGAAAACTATAGCTTTATAGTACTGATTTTTTTTCTTTTCAGTTATCATTCTCTACATTAATGTGGATTGGCAGTGGTAGAAAGTGTTCAAAATATTGACTGATCAAAAGATCAAAATATTTGCCTATGATAAATAGCCTTAAAATAACTTGTTTTCTTAGGCTCTATTTCCTATAACAAATAGACATAGCTGGAACAGCAGATGGATGGCGTTCATTTAGTAATGAGAAACCGAAACTCTACCCAGGAGAAGATGGAAGGGGGACCCCCCCTCCCCCTGAAATGCTATCTTCACAAAAGCATGGCAGGGAGAATGAGATACAGCAGCTACAATGGACCTCTTGGGAGACCCTTGGAGACCTCAGGTCTCAACAAGGTTACTTCCAAGGTTCTGTCATCACAGCCTCCACCTATTTAAAATGACTAGTCAAAAGTTAGGGAACTTAGGACCACATCTTCAAAACAATCAAAATTCATCTCAAATGTCACTTCCTCAGGAAGTGTCCTTGACACTCAGATTAGAACAGACTGTCGCCATACCCTTAGGGTTAATTCCTCTCTACCCTAACTCCCAGAAGGGTATCTACAACATTAATCAAGTAATATTATTACATGAATAAGTAGGAGAATGTACAAATGAATTCAGAGAAATCTGAAAATATGGTAGGTTCTGTTGCCCAACAGACACTGACAATACCAGCACACAGTCAAAAAGACCAGGGAAGTTCTTGAAATCAGAGACAATCATGCAGACTTGAGTTGGAGAAGCTACAACCAGACTTTTGGGTATATGTATATTTCAGACAATTTTTCTAAAGAACCTTTTGGAAATTATACTTCTAAAACCTGAAAAAAAATGTATCTATTCTGGCCTAAGAATTAATCTTTGACAAAATTATCCTAAGGAAATAGAGTTTCACCCTGAAATTTATGGACAAGGATACAGTAATGCATGGGATACAGTAATGACAGGGATACATCCTGAGAAATATGTCCTTTAGATTTTGTCATTGTATGAACATCATAGTGTTCTGACATAAAATAAGATTGCTATAATATCACTATGAGATAGCTGTCTTATATTCAGTCCATGGTTAACCATAACATCATTATGCAGTGCATGGCTGCATTTATCACAGAATTATATAGTGGTAAAAAACTAACCCCAAACTAAAAATTAGAAATGCATTAACTAAACTATAGAAATCCATTTTATGGAGTGTAATACAGTTAATACAAATGTTTTGATAGAATAACTGAGATCATGACTAATTTAAAAAAAAAGTTGGTTACATAAAGTCTTGCTAATCAAAATGTGGTCCACAGACCACAGAATCAACAATTACCTGTGAGTTCATTAGAAATGCAGAAAATCAGCCCACCAACTACTGACTTGGAAGCTGCACTTGAATAGGATCCCCAGGCAATTAATTTGCACATTACAGCTTGAGAAGTACTAATCCAAAGGAAATAAGTAAGTAGAAAGAAGATATATCAGTCAGGGTCTTCTGAGAAACAAAACTAACTAGGTAGTATGTGGACATAGAGAGATTTTAAGGAATCAGTTCATGTGAAAACAGGCTTCTATATTAAAATTTTAAGGCAGGATTGCTTGCTCTTGGAGAAACTCGAGTCTTTACTTATAAGGAATAACTTACTGGATGAGTCTACCCACATTATGGAGTATAGCCTGCTTTACTCAAAGTCTAGCTGAAATGTTTATCAATCTAAAAAAATAAAGAAGACTTCACAGAAGAATCTAGATTGGTGTTTGACTAAATAACTTGACACAATTAGACTAGACAAAGTGGCACGGAAAACTAACCATCACAGACAGAAATGTACTACACCAAAATGTTAACAGTGATTATTTCTGAAGAATGGTAACTTTTGGAAAAGGGTAGCATGAAGAAGACCTTGGACCGTTTTTGAATCATACACTGCTACACACCTCTCTGGTGGGGAAACTCCAAGAATAAATGGCACATGACTGTTTCCTATAATCTGTGCATCTTATTTTCCCCCAAGAGATGATCCTATGTCATATTTTAAATTTCTTATTGTGTTGGACAACTATTAGGTAATGAATGAATTAAATTGAGGAATATGACAAAGACTGAGAAAGAGTGTAAAATTTGACTACAGGCAAGAATTTTTTTTTCATCTTTTTCTTTTGAGACTGTTTTTTACTAAATTGTCCAAGCTGGCCTTCAACTTGTGATCCTTTTGCCTCAGCCTTCCAAGTAGTATGCACAACTAGGCATAGGAAATACTGAAAATAATTCCAAGTAGAAGGTAACGCATAAGCAGAAAAAAAGCCATAGGAGTGCTGGCCTTGGATGAAGCAACAAAAACACTCCTAAATGATTAAGAGAAGTTTAGTAGGTAAGAAGTTAGGGAAAGCTAATGAAAGACTCCATAAAGCAAGAACAAGAGAGTTTGTATTGTATTAACATGGATTCTTGAGTAAATTTTCCATAAGTTCTCCCAGAGAAAAGTTCAGGGGAGATGAATGAACATATGAAATCATGGAGAGCAGAGGAGAAAATAATGCTGGATTCGGAGTCAGCAGAGCTGGGATTGAGTCTCATTCTGCCTCTTTCTCATTTGTAACCAAGTGAACTAAACTACTCCAACTCTGTTTCCTGTTTATGAAACAGATATAGTATCTATTTTTAAGAGATTTCTTGAGAAAACAAAGTAGGCAATGTATATAAAAGTAGCTAGTCTGTACAATATCTGTCCATGTAATATCAGATATCACTTTTCCTGTTATTGTTCTTCTGGGCACAATTTGCTCCCGTAGAAAAGTCAAAAATCAAGAACCATGGGCAGAGGACCTTAAGAACTCATTGCAGTGCACTGCAAATAAAGAAATGATATTCAGAGAAGTTGTGTAATACAGATTCTTTATTCCTCACAGTGTGTTCCCAGGGCTAAAAAGAGGGTCTGATACAGAGTAGATAACATAAATGCAGAATGTATGGATAAATTGTCTTAAACCACACAGCGATGGCAGAGCCAAGGCCAGAGACTACCTCTTCCCATTGTGACATAGGACTCCAAAAACTGTTGTTTTTGACAATACTTGAGAGTTCTACCACTTTATCCCAGGCCCTAGTCCCATTCTGTCTGCACTGGTATGTGAAACAATGGCTTCCACAAAATAAACAAACAAGATTTTCATTCTTAATGTCTTAGAAACACATTCATGACAACACATGTTTTATTGCATTCAAATGCACAAGATTTCCTGAACAAGGGGAAAAAAATGATAGCAACGAGCAACCACAGCTGGGTGATTCCTTGCATTGCAGCCAAAAATTTGGTGCTATCAACCAATAAGATTAGTTTCTAGAAAAGGGGGTGGAAGGAACCTCTGAGAAGAGACTTTTAGCTTTGTCCTGGCATGAAGTGCTTAGTTTCCCACAAAGTTTATATTAGAATATCCAAAAAGATGTTTGGCTAATATTTTATGACTCAAATATTCCTGCCAGAATCTTTTCACTCAAGCAATTAGTTGTGCTTTCTCTTCACTGAAATAACGAGGATAAAATCTGAAATTAAAATTTTCTCTTTAAAGGGAAAAAGCAAAATATTTTACCACTTTAAAATTCCAAGCCTCATCCCAGCTGATATCTGTGCATTTTCTGTGTAGGATTCTTTCTTTTTCTTTTTTTTTTTTTTGAGAGAGAATTTTTTTAATATTTATTTTTTAGTTCTCGGCGGACACAACATCTTTGTTGGTATGTGGTGCTGAGGATCGAACCCGGGTCGCACGCATACCATACGAGCGCGCTACTGCTTGAGCCACATCCCCAGCCCCAGGATTCTTTCTTAAAATACCTGGGATCTGAACTCTTTGTTGAGAAGTGACTTTGGCTTCCATTTTGCCACCAACTGGAGCCCTGCCACCTGGCCCTTTTCTGATTACGCCCTCACTGGTTGGAAAGTGGGGGAAACTGGCTTTGCCAGTGGTGTTCCAATCTCTAGGCCCACCAGATAGCTACTGTTCCTAATAGGGGCAAAAGAGCTTAGGTGATTCCATGAAAATTCTCTCCAGCAGCCTCTGAATGGGTCTCAAACCTTCAGCATGACGTGACAGAGTTGTCTGTAAAGGAAATGAGTTTTGTGTGAACCCCAAGAAATGAAGACCAAATTGCTGAGCACCAAGGTCCAGCTCACATCTCTCTGCCACTCTAAGGTGGCAAGAAGGAGGTAAGGATTTACAACACGGATGATAACATTTCATCAACCTTCTTCTTTCCACTTCTGTTTTACAAACAGTGTCTCTGAATCAGTCAGTTTGGCAACACAGAAAAGATGTATATACACGGGGCCAGACCCTCTATGACAGCAAGAAATATTCATCTTAGGTAGACATGGCCCGAGCTTCGTTCCTTTACCATTTCCAGCTGTTTCTCTCATTCTAACAGCACTGTATCCAATGACTAATGGGTAATGTAATGACTTTAGTCATATCCATATATCCTTCATGACCTCTTAGTGACCTTGAGCCTGGCTTAGCAAATAGAATGAATTACTGGAAAGAAAAGCTTTCCTCCAAAACACTATGAAACATTCTGTTTTATTGCATTCAAATGCACCCCAAGCATCTTCAATAGCAATATTTCCCATACTGTCTGTGCTAAGAGGGCTTGACAAGCTCTGAAATATTAGAAGGCTTGGTGATTGTCCTCTTGAGGTTCTGCCAATTCTCTTTGAACAATCCTATAGTTTCCAGGTCTATACATTCCTCCTGACTGCTCCTACTTCTACAGTCTAAAATTGTATCTGTTCACTAATGCCTTTCTACTCAGTAGCCCTCCCTGACTAACTCCAATAGGATGATATGGTAGTTAACTATGCACATGTTCAATATCTCTGGGGAGAAACATGGACAGCATCTTAGCATCATTGTATCCTTTATAGTAAACACAGTGCCTGATGCAGAGGATGGTGCAAGGATGCTTTGCAAATAGACCAAGTGGTTGTTGAACAAATTGTTTGTAGAATGTAAATTAGAATTAGTAGTTCTAAAGAGAATGGTGGTTGATACAGCCAGTTGTTAAAAACTAACATATTTATCTAAAAACATCATACAATCAAACGTAGAAAAAGTTTCATTTTCTGATGTGAGTGAGGAGCTAGAACACAACATGAGTGAAGCCTGCTGATGCCAGGAAGGCGAGTGTGCTGGCCAATGCGTGTGTGCACAATGACTCAGAGCTGCGACCTGCCAGAAGCAGGCTGGACCATCCTGAACTTTTGTCATTCTTGTCTAGGACACACTATCTTATTCTTTTCCTCACCAGTGGCCAAATGGCTCAGAGCTTCCCGTGGATTATAATGAAGCTTCATTTCTTTAAAATTTGAATCACAACCCTGTTATACTTCCTTCTTGCAACACAATGAGCCACAAAGCTAGAGTAGCAGGTTTGACTAGAGTAGCAGACTGGATGGTGGCTTTACAGCTACCACATGCTTCACCAAGTCCAAAGGCCAAAATAGAGTTTTGAGAACAATTCATGAAATTCTATGTGTAAGTCACTTCCCAAGATAGGGAACAGAGAAGACATTTAAGTAAGTATGGTTTTCAGAAAACATGAAACATTTTTTTCAAATCTTTTTTTCAGGAGTGGGAAACATGATCTTACTCTTCTGAGACTCATCATTTTGTCATCTGATTCTTCAAGATCTAAAAATTGATGCCAGATGTTTCAATTTTGCTACTTAATACAATAAAAATCTTTATATATCTTGACTACAAAGAGATTATATTAAGCTCGGGATGTTAAACAATAGGTGCTTGTTTCTTTATTTTTATTTTTTTAACTTGAGTTTCATTGATTCTTTTTAGTTATACATAATATTAGGATTCATTTTGACATAATCATAAGAGCATGGAATATAGTGTGCTCTAATTCAGTCCCTGGTACTTCTCCTTTACCTACCCTTCTCCATCCCCCTGTTCCGTTTCCTCTACTCTATTGATCTTTCCACTATTACAGTTTTTTTTTTCAAATTAGTGTCTTAATGGATACACATGATGGTGAGATTCAGTATAGAGTTATGTTCAAACTAATTATAAAAACCATTTAAATTCATACATCTTATTTACAAGATGGATCAAAAAGTTTTCATAGATTCTACAAGTTTTTTCAACACAAGTTGAAGTGTGGTTCACAAAGGACTATGTTAAAACATCCCTTTAACAGGGAAAACGAGGTACAAGAACTGAGCCAAAATAGCAGAAATGGCACTGTGATTTTTTTTCTGACTGGTTTTCCACTAGAACTCCTTATTAAATGACACTTAAGACTACATGGTATTTTTCAAGCCCAAAATGAATATTTTTTTCATGATATGCAATATAGCACTTCAAATGATAGTCTAGTGGTTAACTGTCTGGTCTTTAGTATTAGATGGATGGAGGTTCTAGCCTTGGCTAGACATTTTCTGTGTGATTTTAAGCAAGTTACTCCCCTATTTTAGCTCATGCTACTTGTGAGTATAAGTTAAATTTGAATGTTAAAATTTTTGATTGTTTAATTTTCAGGAACTGCATAAGTCAGCTGTGAAACACAGCCCTTTAAAAATTAAACCATATAAACTTAAAATTATGTAAGTTGTATTAAAAACAAAGGTAATGCATACTTAAACTCATCACTCTTATTTTTCCACATTACCATTATCTGTGCTTTTGAGAATATTTATGTCTATCATATCTCCATGGTGAAAATATTATATAACGGTGCTGCTACACAGCTCCCTGCAACTCCCTGTTCAGTGACCTCTAGATGGTGACTTCAAACAGGCCATGGTGAGAGTATTTACACTATGGATTCAGCAAATATTAATATCCTGCCCTTTATTATTCCCTAGAATATAGGAAAATGAAATCAATCAAATATAAGTGCATTATGACTTTGAATTTAAATATTACAAATTCATTTTGATACATAATCTGCTCATTCAAAACTAGTTTAGCTGATCAAGTATCTTTTATTATTTTATAGAATTAACCTTTATTGATAAACTCCTAAATCTATACCTCTACTCCCAGCTCCATTCCAAGCACCAGACTTCTACTTTCAAGTAATTCTTGTCATTTACACCCAGATATATCACAAGAACTCAAAATTCAGCCTTGACAAATAAAAACCTTTATTCTTTTCTCCCAATCTTGCTCCTTCTGTGGTTATGGTTGGTCACCATATAGAAAACCAAAAATCCTACAGTTGAAAAAAAAAGGCTCAGAGATCATCTAGCCCAGCCTAGCCATGCTACAGATGAGGGAACTGAGGCAGAAAAAAACAAGTAACTCTCCAAGGTTACACAACTGGTCCGTGGCACAGTAGGATGACCAGATTCCAGGTCTCCTGAATTCAGTTTGGGCTCTTTTCACCATCCCACTGCCTTCTGATGCATGAAAAGAAAGAAAAAGGGAGAGAAGGAGGGAGGAAGAAAGAAAGGAGAGAGAGAGAGAGAGAAAGGGAAATCCCTTCCCAGTCTAGCTTTGCTAATGCAATCTTTATTCAATTTGGCTAGTATACTTGTCCCTGGACATGCCTGTGTGGCTTTCTCCCACCTCTACCACAAACCCCAGGGGTGAACAAATAAGACCTTCCATGAGCTCGGCCTCTATGAAAGGGAAGATTGGAATTCATGTAGCCAGGAACGAACTGAAATGACCTTGGAATCTTTCAGTTTGCAGTTTGCACAACCTTTCTTTAAGTTTCATGGGTCCCAGAGAGATTTAACACTGTAATTGATAAACCGTTACTATTGCATCTGAGTATTAGAATCATTTGAACATTTCTGGGATGTAGTCTGTTTTCATTGTTGTTTATTTTTGTGTAGCAACTGAAATATGACTGATGAAAAATACTTTCACTTTGTATTCCATAGTTTCCTAGGCTCTTTTCTTCTTCAAATTTGAAGAAATGTTACACTCAACCCTTTACAAGAAGAGATCATCACACCCTGCTCCAGAATAGGTGGGCAACTTCTAAGCAACCAAACAAATCTCCTGTGCTTCCATCTGAAGCACCTGGCTAGTCATGCCCTGAAATTCTCTGTAGTCTCATTCACTCATTGATTCATCAAACACTGATCACAGTCCTACCTTGACATGAATAGTATTATGTGCTAAGGATACCTATTTGCAGCTAAACAAGGTATCATTCCTGCCAGCAAGGCACTCACACTGGAGAGGGCAGCAGACCACTGAATACATAGAGACTGCTTATGAAAGGTACAATAGTCAAAGGATGCACAGGTCATAACCCAGATGGGAAGGTTATGATTGAGCAGAGTCTCAAAGGATAGTTTCAAGTTAGCATCGTGAATAGGAGAGAGGGATGGTATGGAGATGTCTAGGCAGAGGACAAAAGAACCTAGTGAAACAATTGAGACTGGAAATGAAGAAAGCGGGGTGGGCTCAAAAGCAGAAAACTCACAGAAAGCTCTCCTACTGTCCCTTTAATTATTCAGAAGCTGCATGTGCAAACCTGAACATTGGTCCAAATTCCCTACTCTTCATCTGGCTCCTTCTCCCATTCCATGTTCAGAATTGTAGCTTTCTGAGCATTTGGGTTTCAGTCTGAATTTGGCTTGGACACAGCTGTCCTTCCCAGCATGTCTGTGGTTATTCCACGCCCAGCTTCCTGCACAGTACCATAACTCTGTGTTATGCACATGAATCTGTAGAGAAAGTAGCTACTCCAAGTTAATGGCAACAGGAGACTCCCTGGAGTTACACAAACAGAGCAGAGGTTAGTGGGGAGCAAGAACCAGGAATCTGGATATTAGGGCTCTATCTGAAGTGTGAGGAGTAAAAATTTGTTCCCAGGATGTAGGTTCCCTATTTACCTCTCTTATTGTTTCTCTTGCTGAGAAAAAACTTTTTAGTTTAAGTAAGTCCCATTTGTTTATTCTTGTATTTAACTCTTGGGCTATGGGCGTCCTATTAAGGAATTTGGAGCCCGACCCCACAATATGTAGATCGGAGCCAACTTTTTCTTCTATCAGGTGCAGAGTCTCTGATTTGATATCTAGCTCCTTGATCCATTTTGAATTAACTTTAAAGAACTCAAAAAATTAAACAATAAGATAACAAACAACCCTATCAACAAATGGGCCAAGGACCTGAACAGACACTTCTCAGAGGAGGACATACAATCAATCAATAAGTACATGAAAAAATGCTCACCATCTCTAGCAGTCAGAGAAATGCAAATCAAAACCACCCTAAGATACTATCTCACTCCAGTAAGATTGGCAGCCATTATGAAGTCAAGCAACAATAAGTGCTGGCGAGGATGTGGGGAAAAGGGTACACTTGTACATTGCTGGTGGGACTGCAAATTGGTGAGGCCAATTTGGAAAGCAGTTTGGAGATTCCTGGGAAAGCTGGGAATGGAACCAACATTTGACCCAGCTATCGCCCTTCTCGGTCTATTCCCTGAGGAACTTAAAAGAGCATACTATAGGGATACTGCCACATCAATGATCATAGCAGCACAATTCACAATAACTAGACTTTGGAATCAACCTAGATGCCCTTCAATAGATTAATGGATTAAAAAACTGTGGCATTTATACACAATGGAGTATTACACAGCACTAAAAAACGACAAAATCATGGATTTTGCAGGGAAATGGATGGCATTAGAGCAGATTATGCTAAGTGAAGCTAGCCAATCCTTAAAAAACAAATGCCAAATGTCTTCTTTGATATAAAGAGAGCAACTAAGATCAGAACGGGGAAGA
The DNA here is from genome assembly GCF_964194105.1 of Spermophilus citellus. NCBI lineage: Eukaryota > Metazoa > Chordata > Mammalia > Rodentia > Sciuridae > Spermophilus > Spermophilus citellus. Next base: position 172,329,834 of record NC_138184.1, read on the forward strand.
AGAGCATGAGGAAAAGATTAACATTAAACAGAGACGAGTGCAGGGAGAGAAAGGGAGAGAGAAGGGAAACTGTATGGAAATGGAAGGAGACCCTCATTGTTACACAAAATTACATATAAGAGTTTGTGAGGGAAAAGGGGAAAAAAAACAAGGGAGAGAACTAAACAACAGCAGATGGGGTAGAGAGGGAAGATGAGAGGGAAGGGGAGGGGGGATAATAGGGGATAGGAAAGGTAGCAGAATACAACAGTCATTAATATGGTATTATGTAAAAATGTGGATGTGTAACCGATGTGATTCTGCAACTTGTATTTGGGGTAAAAATGGGAGTTCATAACCCACTTGAATCAAATGTATGGAAGATGATATGTCATGAGCTTTGTAATGTCTTGAACAACCAATAAAAAAAAAAAAAGAACCAGGAATCACTACCCTCCCAAATGGCACTTTCTCATGTACAATAGAATAGATTTGTTCTCTCCAATAAAACTCTTAATTCTACCCACATTTTCCATTTTGGGGTTTTGAGAGAAACATGAACTTATTTTAGAAAGCTCTGAAATTTAACTAATGTGGATCTATTTGGAGCATTTTAACTGTGCCTTTTTATCCATTTATTCAGTTATTCATGGGAACAGTTGAAGAAAGACTTAGAGGAAGTTAACCATACAGATATCTGCAGAAAGAACATTCCAGGCAGGGAGAACAGCCACTAAAAACTCTTAAGGTGGGAGCTTGCCCCCCACTTTTTTTAAAGAACAGTAAGACAGCCAATGTGGCTGGAATAAAGTTGGCAAGAAGGAGAGTCAGAGAAATGATGTCAGAGAGGCAACTAGAGGACAAGGCAGATTACAAGGGGACTTCTAGGTCCTCCCAAGGCTTTTCTTTTATTGAGTCAACAGGAAGCCTTGCCAGGTATTTGAGCAGAGGAAGGACATTGACGTGGGTTTCAAATGATAATTCTACATACTGTGATGAGAGCACACTTCTACAGGGCCACCTGGACTGGAGTGGTGGCTGTGGAGACACTGAGAGGTGGTCAGATCCTGGATGGATTTTGCTGGAAGAGTTAACTGGAGGGCTGGGGTTGTGGCTCGCATATAGAGCACTCACCTAACATGTGTGAGGCCCTGGGTTCAATCCTCAGCACTACATAAAAATACATAATAAAATAAAGGTACTGTGTCCAACTACAACTAAAAAATAAATATTAAAAAAAAAGAGTCAACTGGACTTTCTAACAGAATGGATGTTGGAAGGAAAGGAATTGGGGTTGGGGAAGTGATTAAAGGGTGACATTTGCTATAAGAAAATACCACAAACTGGAGGGTTTAAACAACAGAAATTCATTCTCTCGTAGTTTTGGAGGCTTGAGATTTGAGATCAAGGTGTCCATAGATTTGACTCCTCTGAGAGCTCTGAGGAAAGGATTTGTTCCTAGGCCTCTCTTCTTGGTGACTGTCCTCATGTTCACAATGTTCTCACTGTATGCTTGAGTCCCTGTCTGATTTTTATTTTTTATAAGGACATCTAATCATATTGGATTATGGGCCCACACTTGATGACTTCATCTTAATTGCATCTGCAGTGACCTGTGTTTGAGGTACTGGTGGTTAGGATATCAACATATAAATTTTTGGGGAACACACAATTCAATATATAACAGATGACAAAAATTTTGGGCCTAAGCAATTATAAAGATGCAGCTACCATTAACTAAAATGGGAAAGACTGTGGTGGAGCAAGGAGTTATTTTTAGACTTTTTTTTTTAAGGTATGAGTCCAGAATTTGAGAAAGAAGTTTGGGTTGGACTTCTTTCATATATATGAGATTATATAGTATACAATAAACTTCTATATACATAAATTATACACAAATATGTGTGTAGATATGCATATGGGCATAAATATATATGCAAATATATAAGTGTATATGTGTATATGATTTTATATGTTCATGTGTATATATATATATACATTTACACACACACACACACATATATATGCTTATTTTTGTAAGTGATAAAAAGATACAAGATAGGATGAAATTCTCAGAGAAGCAGATGTAGCCTGAAAAGGAAAGTGAACCAAATACTGAACCCTAGGGCTGTCTATGATTTTGAGGTTGGAAAGAAAAGGAGATGACTTAATCAAGTAATTTCAGTAATATTGTCAGAAGTAAGAAACAAGAACTTTGGCATAACATAATTTATGAGACTTAAAATGCTAACACAGAGAACAACAGTATAAGAATATTAGAATACACAGAGATTTTAGGAAATATATAAAACAAATCAGAGGAGTGGCCTGGGTGGGGGGAGGGGGAAAGAAGGAAATAAATAAAACAAGAGCAGCACCCTGCAGACGATGAAAGTTGCCTGAACTGAGAAATACGAGTAAATGTGTTCTTGGTACCTAAATTCTAAAATTAACAAAATAAGTCCAATATGAAATAAAATAGAAATCCCTAGTCATACTTCTTCTCTTGAATATTTTTTTTCTCCACTGTACAACACTGCAGAAGAATCACAAAATTTTTATTTTATTTACTATTTATAGTATTAGGGATTTAACCCAGGGGCATTTTACCACTGAGTACATCCCCAGTCCTTTTTATTTTTTATTTTAGACACAGTATCATTGAGTTGTTTAGGGTCTCACTAAGTTATTTAGGCTGGCTTCAAACTTACAATCTTCCTACCTCAGCCTCTCGAGTCACTGGGATTATAGGCTCATGTCACTATGCTCAGTGAAACATAAAAGACTTAAACTTATCTTTTTAATTTCTTTTATTGAAAATAGTCACCAATAGGAGTTCCTTATTGGGTTTTGGCAGTCTTATAAGAATATTTGAAAAGGGAAATGTAATGAAACTACTTATTGTGAAAGAGAATATAAGATGATATAAATCCTTACTGCTAGATTCTGAGAAAGAAAGAGTGCTCAGCACAGAAACCCACTCTGGCTGGGTTTGAAAATTGTTCTCCTACCCCTCTTGTAAAACACTTTAATAATAGTGTTGCTGTAAAAATAAATGATGTGGATAGATATGGGGAATAAGCATGAGGAGCTGCAGCATCAACCTTCCTGCAGAAATCACATCTCTATTATTTTCTAAAACATTAAAATGTCACTAGGATTGGTACAACCACTTTGGAAAACTAACAATATCAACCAAAGCTGAACATACACACACCTGACCATTCAGTCATTTGAAGTCTCTGTGTACCCACAACAAAAATATGTGCTGTGTTCACCAAAACACATGTACATGAATGCTCATAGTACTTTGTGCATTTTTCTGTCTATATGTTATATTTTGGGAAAACTTAGTATGGCAAAACTCACTTAAAAATTCATTAGAGAAGTTTCTTTGTTTATTAGGTCCCAACCGCCAGAAAAACAGAAAACAGATTTAATCAGTCTCTGAAGTGATAAGGACTGCTTTGTGGCCAGTCACAAACATGTTCAAAACAACAGATTTGTTTAGGTCATAGAATATGAGTATGGGCAAAGCCATGAGAAACCTTCACGACTTTCTCTTTTAAACTTTAGTTTTAATCCTCAAGGTGATCCATAAAGCCCAACTGGAAATATTCTTCTTTTTTTTAAAATATATACTGGTTTTTTAAACTTTATTTATTTGTTTATTTATTTTATGTGGTACTAAGGATGGAACCCAGTGCCTCATATATGTTAGGCAGGCGTTCTACCACTGAGCCACAACCTGAACCCCAGAAATATTCTTTTTAACACCAACTGAGAGCCAAATAAGAACGAAACCCTTGCCAGAGTTGTACCCATTTCTTCTAGTTGCAGTAATGGGAACCCAACATAAACTAGACTAAGTAGAAGAGGAAAAAAAGGAGCCCCCAGGGGCTGAGGTTGTGCAAGGTGCCGGGTTATAATCCTCAGCACCACATAAAAATAAATAAATAAATAAAGGTATTGTGTCCAACTACAACTAAGAAAAAAAAATTTTTTTAAAGGAGCCTCCAACAAAAGGTCAGTTAAACAACCTGTTACCTTTCCTCAAACACATCATCTCCCCCTCAAAAATTGGCTTTTTCATTCTCTTCCACTACAGACAAAATTGGTCTCCCGTGTTGCTGAGGAAGAGAACCACAAAGCAGCTTCAACTTACATGCTCCAGGCTCTGTAACCTCAGGCAGTACAGAATCTATTCCCCCAATTTTAAGTACCTGGAAAATTCTAAATGGCTCTGCTAGGGTCACATAACCTCCCTGGACAAATTCCAGCCATTGGGGATACAATTTATGATCAGCGAGGCCTGGACCAAATGACCAGTAGCCATGATAAAAATAAGTATAAAAGAAATCTAATAATAGTAGCTAAGGTGTCTAAGTACTTAGTATGTACCAGTCACTGTTCCAAGCATCTTCACTGTATCAAATCATTCCATTACCATAACACATTTATTAAGTAGGTATTAGTATTTTTCCATTCATAGATAAGGAAACTTAGGTACACAGTGGGATATACTGCATCATTTCCATAATTAATGAATGGCAATTTTAGGATTAACATGCAGGTACCCAGAACCTGTGCTCTGGATTACCCTGCTGTGCTGCTCTGAGTGTGCTATAAATGACAGCCCCCCAGAACCATATGGGATGGGAAAGGAGTGGCACTCTGAAGCAAAGTATGATGTGAGAAGGAAAATTATCATCTCAAACAATGATGATTAGTTTCACTTATTGAACTAAACATGAAGTCAAGTATCCAATAAACATCTGACAAATGTCTACCGTGAGTCAGACCACATATCATTCCTTCAAGTAGAGATCAAAATCAATGAACTCCCAGGCCATAGGTAACTAAGGAGGACAGGGACAGGGTACTTTCTTTATATGATAAAATCATTTGTGTCTCTAAAAGTGCTTTCCAAGTTGTGTTTAAATATGTTATTAAAACTTTTTTTTGGCTTAAGCTAGTATTTTATAACTAAAATACTGAAGGAATGGTAAATATAAAAGGAAATGAATTAAATTTGTTCAACTAATTTATTTTTTAAAATCAGTTTTTTTAATAAAATAAATCTCATTTTCCTCCTTCTTCTGAAAAAAACACTATAAAGAAAATTTCTTTCAGAGCACTCCAGCTCTGAAAGAAAAGACAATTCAAGGTGACAAGTGTAAGACTAGAAGTTTGCCAGGATTAATGACAAAGGGGCCTTCCCCTGCTTTGAGGTCAAGTACAGGGGAGAGTTTTTGAAGCAAAAGAAAGTGAAGAGAAGCCCATCTCAACCTCACAAAGGACGACAGTATGCAGGTGAATGCACAAGTGCTGGCATTCGTTAGGAATCAGTGACATTGCTTCATGTACCTGGAGTTTTCATAGTTCCCAAAGAGTGAAGAATATTTCTAAAACATATGTCATTGATTTTCACTTTTCCTTGCAGCTCTCCATCATCTATTATTTTTTCCAACAAGTCTGGTTACAATTCTTTCACAATATTGTATAAATAATTTTTTCCTTTTTCAGGGCAGCAATGACTATACTAAAGTTTCATCCTTGGCATATTTTATGTTAATCCTGAACTCTTAAAGGACAGGTGTGGGAAGCCATTCTGACACGTGATTGGGTGGCTCCGGTTAAGGGTCTGAGGCGTTCTGGCTGTGTCGGAACTTTCCCGGCCCTTTCCTGATGAGAGAACCCATCCGTGTGGGGGTGTGACTGACCACTGACCCCGGGGGCCCAATCACTGACCCTGACCATGGAGTGTGGCCCCCCCCTCAACCTTCATTGGATGGAATTCTCCCCTGAATCTCTTGTTCTCCAATAAAAAGCTACTCCCAGGCGTGTTCTCTCTCTCTCTCCTGCTAGCCCTGAGTAATCCTTGCTGCCCTGCTGGGCAGTTAGAGGAGGGAACCAGAGAGGGGAGCCGTCTGGGACCTAGCAATAGAAATAAGGTAACTGAGTCTGTGTGTTTTATTTCGATCTCTTCTAACTAACCTTTATGCCAAGAACCTCATTAATGAAACCATTGCGCTGGCCACATGGTGGAGACAGGAATGCTGTTTTACCCATCACTGTGCCCAGCATACAGCAGGCACTCAACAAACACCAGCCAAAGCTTCTCTTCTCAAGTCATTTTCTTATTAGGTCCTTTCTCCTTGGCTAGCTATATTAACACATGACTTGCAAGTCCAAAACTCCAAACTTAGAAAGTAGACTTTAGTTTCCAAGATAGAACCTCTAACTTAGAGGGGAAAGCCTTAAAAATCTGCAAATCATCAAAATCCTTCTTTGAGCTCAGAATTGGGGAGGTGGGTGCTAGAGCCTCCTCTCAGGGCTTGAGAAGTTCCACAGCAGCAGTAACCTACAAGCTTCGCAGGTCCTTTGTGAAGCAATAGCAATGGCTGTTACTATGATCTGTGTGGTTCATAACAAGCTCATTTCTGATTTCCAGTGGGTCTAATTGGGCTCATATGGCTCAATTCCCAGTGCCTAAAACAGTGCTTGACACCATGAGTGAAATTTCTACTGAATTAAACAAACGAAAATGGAAACATGGTAAATGAAAGAAATTAACATTGTTTTGTGCAATGACACAAAATTAAGGCACAACGAGGAAAAGAATTCTCCTCTTTACACATTTAGACCAAACTTAAATACTGACGAATTCAGGCAGGCAATGAATTAAGCAGTTACAGTATAGATATAAATGCATGCATGGATTTTGCTGAGCAGATGAGAGGGGTACACTCTGAAGAGATCATGGTCCACCTCACGAGGGTGAGGCTGACTCAGCTCCAGCCTGTTGCTGTCACATGGGGTGCAGGCCCAATTCAGCTAGTTTTTCCTTTTAAAAAGTTGTGTGTGTGCGCGCGTGTGTGTGTGTGTGTGTGTGAAAGAGAGAGAGAGAGAGAGAGAGAGAGAGAGAGAGAGAGAGAGAGAGAGAGAGAAACTCCAAAACTATAAATATTGGCTCAAAATGTAAAGGTAAACTATGTACGTTTTAATGTATGTTTTGCATGCATATTTGGGTAATGGATAACAGACATGAAACCTTTGAGAATTTTATGTGTCTAAAACTATTTATGCCTAGGGTGTGTGTGTGTGTGTGTGTGTGTGTGTTGTTGTTGTTGTTGTTGCTGCTGCTGCTGCTGCTTCAGTAACCTTGTGGGAATGGAGATAAATAAGGAAGCAACTTATACTGTAGGAGGGGTCTTCAGCATTGGAGTAAGCTAGTATAAAAGCACTAGAGGAATTATTGTTGAAGGGAGGTTGCTTAATGGAATTTGTCAAGCACATTACCTTATCTCTGAATTTGCAAATATTTTCCTCTATGAATAGGCCATCTGTGATTGCTAACTGGTGCCCAGCAAAGTTAGGCTTCTATCCTCCCACAGAAACTGGAAGATAGGGTAGTATCTTCTTTGATGATTATCTATCAAAGGGAGTGCTCCCAAGTCCTTGCTTTTTTAAAAGCAAGATGCTTCTTGCTTGTAAAAAAAGATTTACATCTCAAATCAGGCAGAGAAAGAATGTCATTCTTTCAAGTTCTTACAATTTCAAGTTTTCTAAAGGGAATGCTCTAAGAAAAAGGAGGTCAGGAAGAAGACTGTCTCAAGTTCAGCCAAGCTGGTAGTCAAGTGTGGTCTATGTTGACACTTAGCAAAGCTACACATCAGTGGACAAGTTTTAGAGAAAATTAATTTCTAGACATTCTTGATACTAGTTTAATATCATCCCCTCCTTTCCCCTATATCCAATATATCAAGAAACCATGGTCTGCCTGCTTGGTATCCACCAAAGTTGTTTGTAATTGTACCAGTGTCATGAGCTTTCACCAGCTGTGCAACCTTAGTTTAGTCAACCACTCCATTTATAAGTAGAAATAATAAATATAAACTTCACCACATTCTACGAGGAGGAAATCTTATCTGTATAGCACTCAACCCAGTGCCTGACATATAGTAACAACTCAATAATAGTAGACATCAATATTTCAGCTAGTTCTTACCTGTGCTATTATGTTGTTCAAATGGAATAAGAAACAGACTATGATATGAATACCAAGAAAACACACAGGGAGGTGGAAGAAAATAAGTTAAAAAATTGTGGCTTAGATCTATCAAAATTAGAGCAGAAGAAACTAACAATGATGCATTAACTATTTCCAGAGCACATGGTCTGTTCTCCACAACTTTACCCTACTTTCTGCCCAACATTCCTAACCCTGTTTCCTCAAACTTAAAATATTTTTCCACGTAGAACCCAAGAATGTAATGCAATTTTTAGAATTGCAATTGTTACATTTCCTTCCTCACATGCATCCCCTGTGGGATTTTACCCACCCACCAAACAAAAAACTGTTGGAGTTTATTAGCTTTTCAGGAATTCTGTGCAAATTCTCACCCAAAGGTTTTCCTTTGTTTGTGTCTGAGTAGTAACTTTAAGTTTTCAAGATTTGGACTCTGATCTTAGAATTGTGTTCAGAGTATCTCCACAGAAGTGGTCTGTTTCATCATCCAATGAGCTTTGCCTGTTTGTCAATGTGACACTCTAGTGGAAGGAAGCCAAGAGCCTATAGTAGCGATCCTGGGGAAAATTTAAGCAGCTGTGGCCATGTAATTTAAAACCTCTGAAGAGTGTGCTGCGGACCGTGCACAGCATTAGTATAACATGAGAGCTGGATGCAGCCTGTGCTCCGGAGGACGTCCTTGCCTGCTGCTGGAAAGAGAAAACTAAAAGACAAACCTGGGTGCAGCCGGAAAGGTCCAGATAGATGAGCTTGTGGCATCCATTCCCTAAATTCAGGTACTGTAAACCTTTGTCCGTGAACTTTCGGCAATAAGCCAAACTAAGATTCTGTAAGTTGTGGAAGTGTCTGAAAAGACAGAGCGAGAAAAGAGAGGAAGGAAAATAATTATACTTCAGCTGCTCTCTCACATCTTTCTTAAGCCACTATGACAAAGAGAACTAAAACTGTAGATTAATTTTTTCTCCTTGCAGATGGTTCAACAGTTTAACTATAGTTCACCCTCTTCTTGTTAATTAAAGGAGACCTTTATAGGAAATAATGCATAATTACCTTTCAAATGAACAGAATAAAAAAAAATTTGGCTAGATTTTTAAGAAAGTTAACTGGGATAAAGCTTTTGGGGGCAATGTGGGGGAGGGGGGTTGCATTCATATTGTTTGGAAGTTAGTTTGTTTTTGAAACCAAAAGTGAGGGTTTGCTTTATTGTTGTTTTTAGGTTTTTAGCTTTGGAGCAACAAAATAATATGAAAAATGTCTACAAAGACAAACTTTGAACTGTTCTGTGAGAGTGAGGATTTGGGAAAGAAGGCAAAATAGAACATAAGAGTCTCTTTAAATGGATCTGATAAGTTATTGGTTTGAAAAATATAGACATAGACTTAAGTATGCATGCTTTTATAAGTAACAGTTTTATTATTACAGTTAAAAATTGTAAAAAAAGACATTGCTACACAGAACTGAAACATAGGTTAAGAAGAACAGCTTGCAAATGAGTGGGCAATACATGAAAAAGATAAAAACTGTATCAGAGTCTCTCAATCTTACAGAGTTGAAGCAAATGAAACATGGCATTACCCCATTGACCAAAATGAGAGCTTCCAGAAAAAAAGGAGAGTAATCAGGATGAGCTTATACTACTGTGTAAGGGCTCACATTTTGAGGACACTCTGTGTATTTTAGAAGTGCAAGAACTCCCACTACTGCCTGCTTTTGTAATGGAATTAACAACTTGCTCTTGGTTTATGATCTGCAACAGTTTAGCAGCAAATGTGAAAGTGGGGAGAAAAATGCCTCTCTGCCCCTTAAAAGCTTACAAATAAATTTAATAAAATCTACTTCCCCCCAAATGGAAAACAAGATATAAAAGTATGGACCATTTATTAATCAGAGTTCTAAAATCTGAAAAACACATCTATATATTATAATGATTCCTATTCTACAGAGAATTATTTGATTCATAACTTTTTCCTCCAGGAATGGTTGTATACAGGAGATTCCACCAGGGAGAGAGGGAAGCCCAGACTGAGACAGTGCTACCCTCTGCAGACTCGCCCCTCTCCCCAAGAGCCCGCCCCCCAGTGGACTAAAAGTGAGGCCAAAGTCCACTTTCTCTTCTTCTCCCTTCAACCCTGTGATTCAACTAAGTCAAGAACATAGGGGTGGGGTTTGTCACTTCTAACAACCCTGCAGATCTCTGATTTGGAGAAAAGAGTAGTGAGGTAGACAGCGCCACACAAAGGAAAATATACCAGATTGTGGAATGTGACCAAACTAGATTCCAGTCCTAGCCCTGATACTTTCTGCAACTGAACTCTCAGAGATTATTTCCCTGTCTGCTAAGTAGTGATAAGAATTTCATCTCTAATTTTTTTTTATCCTAACCAACTGTGGGGCCACAAGCTTTACTCACCCTCAGTAACACAGAATGTAATCCCATCATCTCTTTGCCTTTAGAAGTATGCAATTAAATGAGAACACAAATGTAATAGTAGTAGCTTGAGGGTGATTTTGACAATTAAAACCAGTGGGGACATTGTAGAAGCTTTGAGAATATATGCATTGTTATGATTGCTACTACTACCCCCAAATAAAAAACACATAGTAAGTTTTTATGGAGTTTGTACTGTTTCTTCCATTTAATGGCATAGATACTTATCTGACAAGAGTGGTGCTTATAGATGATTTCAACAGTTTAGGGGATGTCACATTGAGTCTACACCTTGGCCCAAGCCTATTCTTCTATTTACTTAAATCCATGTCATCAGTTAACAAGTAAGAAAAATGAGAATTGAAGGGGCTTTTTGTTGTTGTTGTTGTTGTTGTTGTTATAGACACCATTGGCAGTCTAGTGAGGTCTAAGATTCTTTCTTAGTATAATGTTTTTTAATTCATAAAACAAAATACATAAGATTAAAAAGCAGCCAATTATATTGAAATATCTAATTATCAAAACATTTTTAAAACCATATGGGTAGAACAGTAATATATGTGCTTCTTTATTAATACATTAAATAACAAAAGCTAGTGGTAGTTCTAATAACTACTATGATTGTGAAGTAGTGATGAGTGTCAGTGGTATTTCAAAATATGTGTGACAACTATAACATGAGAAGAGTGTATTTTTTCCTCCTTTCTTCTGTATTACATTTATGTGGGGAAAAAAAGTCCCAAGAGCTGCTAATACTACTCTGATTTTTTTAATCTACATTTCAGTTTGAGATTAATGAAAATAAGAGAGAATTCCCCACCCCCCTTCAAAATACATGGACCCTATAAATTTCATCCCTGATCCTCTGGGGGGGGGGGGGGGGGTTCACTGACCCCAGGTTGAAAATCTCCAGTTTAGAAAAAAGATAAGTTCCTAAATAAGTTCCTAGGCTGAATGGCTTTGGATGGCTGTCTTCAAACTGGAACCTCATGAAAACCACCCTGAGTGTGCAAGCAAAGTACAGGAATCTAGAATGGCCCTATACAGCTGTCAAGGGATTTACATGTGGCATACTTAAAGCTGCTGGAGATGGGAAAAATATCAGTTAATAGTGAAATCACACTTGGCAAATTTTATGCAATAGTGATACTTTTTATTAAGGATTTTGGCAAAGAAATATGTCTCCTACATGAGTAAGGTCTGGTTCAACATTTTTCCCAGCACAGAGACTGACAACTCTAACTCCGTTTTGAGGCATAGTGTTTCCAATCTTTTAAAATCTTTTCCTAATTATTCAATAACTTAAGTTTTTCATATTGGGGGATGGGTTTTCTCTTTGTGGTTTCTTTCTTTTTCTGCTACTACTATATGTAATAAACTACAATTCTTGTAGAAACTACAGAGATTATTTTTTCCTCCTTTCTTCTGGCTTTGTTTCCTATGAAAAATTGAAGTGTTTTGTCTTTAAACCTTTAATACCTGATGAATGTAAAATTATGTATTTTAATGAAAAGTTCTCTTAAAAACCACTAAGACAAGACCAAGTTTGTAAAAGAGATAATTTGCATGTGGATTCTTTAGAGTGGAGTGTTGGGCTCTTTAGTTTCACAGAGGCAGGTTGAAGAAATAGAATTTTGCAGAAAATCTAAGTAGAGTGATACGGACTCTTTCTTACAGGGTGAACTTGAGGTTGTTCAGACAGGACAAGGGCTTACTCTGTCTGCCCCACTTTCATGGGTACTCTATATAATACCTGACAATAAGAAATGGTATGTAAAAATGATAACCCCTGACAATAAGTTTCAAGCCAAAGGAAGGATCAATTCATCTATATGAAAAATAATTAGACATCACTCCACTACAGCATATTAAGGGACAAAGATCAAGCCAACCATGGTGGTCCATGCCAATAGTCCCAGTTACTTGGGAGGCTGAAGTGGGAGGATTACCTGAGCCCAGGAGTTAGAGGTCAGCATGGCAGACTCAGTGAAAGAAAAAAAAAAAGGTGAATGGGGAGTGCAGAGAACATAGATCATAATGACTGTACTACCAACCATATGTACATAGTAGTTAGTTAATATGTGATGAATAAGTGAATGAATGTGGCTATTAGAATGTAGGGAGAGGAGAAAACACTGCACTTCGGGCAGATGGCATGACTTGAGGCTAAGGATTAGCAAAGAGAAGCAGAAAGGTTTTCCAGCTATAGAGAAGGCAAGCAGAGGACCAGAGTTAAGGGCTTCTCTTGGAAAACTTAGGCAGGTTCGTTTGACTGGATAATGTTAAGAGATAGTTAAGGAAGGTTGTAGACACAATAAGAAGAGTGTTCTAGTATGATCCTTCTTGGGGCACAAAGTAGGGCAGATTGTAGGGAAGAAAAACAGGAGGTGGGACCAGCAGGATGCTGTGCCAAATAAGGAGCTGAGAGTGCCACCTAGGTTGTGACAACAGGAATGACTGCAAAGGGTTGGATTCAGGAAATAATAGAGGGGGAAAATTTCCTGAAATGGGCATGGACTGTGGGCAGCCCTCAGTTTCAACTTTAGAAAATTAAGCAAGTCTCCAAAGAAGTGAGGAAAAAAATTCAAATAAAAGATGACAAATCAGTGTGGCCAAAAAGGCCAAACAAATTATATTTTTCCTCTGGCAAATGATTTCTTTGGAAAGAAGTACTAAAGGCATGAAAATAGAATGACAGCAGCAACAACCACCATTTCTCTGGTTATTTATAGTTTAAAGAACACTTTTGCATATCCAAGCACATTTGAAACAATGGAAAACAGCAAAAAATAGAAAATCATTACAAAATATATTTTTTTCAGAGATAAGTCAGTGTATATCTTTTCCATATGACCAAAAAAAAAAAAATCAGTATTAAGAAGCATTTATTCTGCATAACATTCTTTTAATGGCAAGAACTAGAATGCCGCAGTCTTGGCTGGGCACAGAATCACGAGCCAATCAAGCAGGAACAAAACTTTATTTTGAAAAAGCCGCTAACACTCTCAGCGCCAGCAAGTCAAAAACCGGTCCTCCCACGAGGGTGTCCGACCGGAACCGCGCGCCGACCGGAACCCCGGGGTCCCCCGGACCTCCCCCGGAATTTCCTCCTACTATCCTTCCCCAACCAATGGGAACTCTCCAAGAGTCTGGTAACATGAGTCCGTAACATGAGTCCGGTAGCAGGCCAAGGTGAACAGCGGGAGTCCAATTTGCATATGAATGTAAATCTTAACATAATCATCTCAGTGGCTAGCTGGCGTCACTTTACAACCAAAGGTGCCATACATTGTATATTTGCTTGTGGCTCCTAGCATCTGCCCCCTTCTGTTTAATTAAGCAACAAGCAATGTGGCTAGGGACCGTGCCTGGTAGGTTGTCCAATTTAACATATGGTTCTTACCCGTCATGGGAGAACTGACCTTTAGGCGTCAGCTTCCTGTCTTAGGTTGAATCCACTGTAATCAGAGCAACCCGTCGCTGACTACCGGTCCAGCATTCAGCCATGCTCGTGGATAGGCCTATGCACCAGTGGGGGGGTGAGGTTCTTGCCTCACCTCTGTTGGCCCCCAAATTTTGCCTTGGTGCCAGTGGGGGGGTGAGGTTCTTTGCCTCACCTCTGTTGGCCCCCAAATTTTGCCTTGGTGCCAGTGGGGGGGTGAGGTTCTTTGCCTCACCTCTGTTGGCCCCCAAATTTTAGACCATCACTAGTAGAAGGGAGGAGGATACAGAAATGCCACGACACCAAGCCAATTGATGGCTCCTTGGAAAAATTGCGTCACTGGTGACACCATCAGCAAAGATATGCCAGTATTACCACAATAAACATGGGGTGAGCTGGCAAGGAAATTGCATCACTGGTGACACCATCAGCAAAGATATGCCAGCAGTACCACAATTCGGTGCACCAGATGATATTTTACAATGTATACAACTGATATATAGTCCAGGCAAGTTCTGCAAGCAGTTCAAATTGGAGGAGTCTATCAATATGTCCATTTCCTCCCAAAGTAAATCAAGTCCTTGATTGAGCATTACTTGTTGAGTTATATTCATTGATGCATCAGTTTATACAGTTTACTGTGATAGCTATCATAGAAGCTGTAGTTTGGTTTTATCTCAGTCTTCACCGGAATTGGGATGGAGATGGAAATTCTGGCAATGATGCTAAAGAGACATTATCCTGAACAGAGTTATTAAATATAATGAAAAGGAATGGTGAAAGTAAACAAACAGATCTGTTAACCATCTTTAACAACAATCATAAACAGCTGTTCACCTAATTTAAATTAAACCATATAAATCACGTGAATAAAGAAAAAATTCGGATCCATTTTTTCATGAGCGCTCCTCATATAAGAAATATGGACATACACACATACAGACATACAACACAAAACAGAAGTGTGCACACAACATACAACACATAAGACAATAGTAAATAAAGGCCTTGTAACTATACTTAGGTGAAATCTCCATTGCAATGTTTAAAAACTCCACAGTCAAAAAATAAATAAATAAATAAATAAATAAAAAAAAAATAAAACACAGTCAAAAAATAAAACTGATCAGAAAAACATTAACCTAGGTTTGTATGAGCTCAAAAATAAAATAGAACTTTATGATGTGGAAAAATGCAATAATAAAATAGATACTGAAAAAAAAAAAAAAACACCTTGGTTAATCACTGTCGCCGATGTAAGAATAGCCAAGCTAGAGCTCTGGATGTCAGCTGTTATGGATTTGAGTCAAATCATCTTCTTTTTCTGTAGAAATTGTTTTAGTTAATCTCTCTGGAATCCAAATTGGTTGCTGTTCATCCTGTGGGAAAACACAGACAGCGCCCCGATTCCAGACTATCACTGGATCCGGGCCTTTCCATTGTCCTGTTAGAATATCTTTCCAAAGTACCTTAGGCTTATGTACATTTTTGGGGTACAAATGTCTTTCCGCAGCACTAAGTCCCGATGAATCTAAATTTAAAAAGTTTAGAGTAAAAAGGGTTATTTTAAGTTTATCTTTGGGGGATATATACCCCTTTCCAATTCCCTCCTTTTGTTTTAATAAGTACATTTTAATAGTTTGATGAGCTCTTTCAACTATGCCTTGTCCTTGTGGATTGTATGGAATTCCTGTTATGTGAGTAATACCAAATGATGAGCAAAATTGTTTAAAAGAGGAGGAAGTATAACCAGGACCGTTGTCCGTTTTTAACTGTTTTGGAACGCCCACAGTGGCAAAATTTTGTAAGCAATGAGCTATAACATCTTTAGTTTTTTCTCCGGCATGAAGGGAGCCCATCAAAAATCCGGAAGAGGTATCAACTGTAACATGTAAATATTTTAATTTTCCAAATTCTGGCAAGTGTGTGACGTCCATCTGCCAAATATGGTTAGGTATTAGTCCTCTAGGATTGACTCCAAGATTAACTTGTGGTAAAAATGTCACACAATTTTGACATTGTTTTATTATATGTCTGGCCTGTTCTTTAGTTATTTTAAAACGCTTTTGTAAAGTATTAGCATTGACATGGAACCTTTTATGAAAATTTATAGCTTCTTCTATTGTGGAGAAAATATGTATGTCATGTGTAGATTTATCTGCTAGTTCATTGCCCATACTAAGGGCTCCAGGCAATCCTGTATGTGCCCTGATATGACCTATGAAGAATGGATCTTTTCGGTCCCAGATTAGACTTTGTATATCGGAA
This sequence comes from Spermophilus citellus, assembly GCF_964194105.1. Taxonomy (NCBI): domain Eukaryota; kingdom Metazoa; phylum Chordata; class Mammalia; order Rodentia; family Sciuridae; genus Spermophilus; species Spermophilus citellus. The sequence goes on from NC_138184.1 coordinate 172,345,983, forward strand.
AACAAAGAGAAAACAGTAGAGGAAGGGGAAATCCTACCAGCATCTTCAAGGGAATTAATAGCATTAACTACATACTGACTATCAGAAAATAAATTAAATACAGAATCTTTAAACATCATAAAAGCTTGTAATACTGCATTAAGCTCTACCTTTTGAGCTGATTGTTTGGGTACTAAAAATGTAAAAGTTTGATCAGGAGTAACTACTGCTGCTGTACCATTGTTTGACCCATCAGTGAATATATTTGGAGCATTTATGATAGGGGTTTTTCTTGTCATTTTTGGAAAAACTACAGGATGCTTAGACCAAAAAGACAACAAAGGATTAGATGGTAAGTGATTATCAAATGAAACACTAGTTTTACACAGGATTATTGCCCAAGTATTTAACTCATTAGCTAACTCATCAATTTGATCCATAGTATATGGAGTAATAATTTTATTGGGAGAAATCCCAAACACTCCCTTAGCTGCTTTTATTCCTTTGAGTATTAATTGTCCTACAGCCTCAGGATATCTAGTAAGAATAGTGTTAGGGGAATAAGATAAATGTATCCACAATAATGGACCTTCTTGCCAAAATACTCCTGTAGGAATATTTTTTGTTGGTAGTACAATAAATAATAAAGGCAAACTTATATCAATTCTATCCAAATGCATATTTTCCATATATGTTTCAATGATTTTTAATACTTTTCTTGCTTCAGGCGTTAACATGCGGGGTGAATTTGGATCTGATGGACCTTTTAGAATATCAAATAAAGGTCCTAACTCTCCTGTTGGTATGCCTAGATAAGGCCTTATCCAATTTATGTCTCCCAATAACTTTTGAAAGTCATTAAGTGATTTGAGTTGATCTACTCGTATTTGAATTTTTGGTGGACGGACCATGGTTGAGGATAATAGAACTCCTAAATAATTAATTGGAAGATTTAATTGTACTTTATCTATTGCTATCTCTAGATTATAGTTTTTCAATAAGTTTGTAAGTGTGGCATAACATTCTAGTAATGTGTTTTTATCTTTATGTGCCAATAACACATCATCCATATAGTGAAATATTTGTAGTTCAGGATTTTGGTTTCTAAGTGGCTGGATTGCTTTATTAACATAAATTTGACACATAGTTGGGCTGTTAGCCATCCCTTGAGGGAGTACTTTCCATTCATATCTCTGATCAGGACCTTCATGATTCAGTGCAGGGATAGTAAATGCAAAATGTGGACTATCCTCGGGATGAATTGGAATTGAAAAGAAACAATCTTTAATATCTATAACTAAAACATGCCAGGTTTTTGGTAAAGCAGACAATTGAGGAATCCCTGATTGAGCAGGTCCCATAATAACCATCTCATTATTAATGGCTCTTAAATCTTGTAATAATCTCCATTTACCAGATTTCTTTTTAATGACAAAAATGGGAGTATTATAGGGGGATACGGAAGGTTGTATATGTCCTTCCGCTAACTGTTGTCTGACCAAGTCATGGGCTACTTGTATCTTTTCTTTAGTCAAGGGCCACTGAGGAACCCACACTGGTCTTTCTGATTTCCAAGTAATTTTGATTGTCTCAGTGGCCCTTTCTGAAAACCCAATTCATGTCTATTTATTTCTTGATCTATTTGAATAGGTGCTGTCATACCTTGTTCTTGTTCTCTTAATCTTTTTTCTTTCCTAAAGCCTTGTTTAGCCCTAGTAGTGGGCGCGTTAGGATTGATGTTATTTGTTAATGTCAATCCTAATTGATCTAGGACATCTCGTCCCCATAAATTTACAGGAAGATGATCCAATACATAGGGCTGTATAGTTCCTTCACATCCTTCAGGATCCCTCCAATCTAATACCATAGCACTTCTATGGGGATTTGTTGCCACTCCTAGGCCTCGAAGCGTTTGAGTGGCTTGTTGTAATGGCCAATATTTTGGCCATTCTTGACGAGAGATGACACTAAGGTCAGCTCCTGTGTCCAGCAGCCCATTAAAGTCATGTCCTTGAATATTTAATTTTAGCATTGGGCGAGAATCTAAATTCAAAGACAGCATAGCCCAATCTACACCTGTGGAGCCTAATCCCTTGGAACCTCTTTCTACATTACAACTGGAAAATTTATCATGCAGGCTGGGTATTATTAATAACTGTGCTATTCTATCTCCTGGTGAAATTACTGATATACCTCTTGGAGAACTAGCTATAATTTTTATTTCACCTTCATAATCGGGATCAATTACCCCAGGACTTATCATAAGTCCTTTTAGTGTAGAAGAACTGCGTCCCAATAATAAGCCTACTGTTCCCTGGGGAAGAGGTCCTTTTACTCCTGTGGGAATGATTTGAATTCCCATCTCTGGGGTTAGTACTGCTCTGGCAGAGGCGCAGATGTCCAGCCCTGCGCTCCCTCTAGTTTGTCTGATGAGGGATTTAATGGATAATGCGTCCTGGGCACTACCTTGATGGGGCTGTTGGGTTCCTCCATTGCCCCATATATTTGTGGTTTGGGGCCCCGGGGCATTGGGCCCTCTAGTCCGTTTTTTGGCAATGGAGCTTGATACCTTTCTCCACGATATCGTGGGTAAACACTTGGTCCTTGTCCGTTTTTTGATAACGGAATACCCTCTATGGTGGTTTGAGAACGGCATTCATTAGCCCAATGTCTCCCTCTACGGCATCGTGGGCAAATACCTGGTATTCTATTCCTTTGATATCCAGCTTTGTTAAACCCTCCTCTTATGGGGCAACTCCTTTTAAAATGTCCTGTTTGATTACAATTATAGCATGTTCTTGGCCTGGCATCTAAAGCCTGTTGTACTGCTGCTAAGACTTGCCCCTGTTCATTAATGTCTCTACATAATTTAATATATGTGTTTAAATCCTCATGTCTCCATGGTCTAATGACCTCTCTGCAGCAACGATTTGCTTGGTCATAAGCCAGTTGTTTTATAAATGGCATTACCTGTTCTGTATTTCCAAATATCCTAGAGGCTGACTGAATAAGTCTATCTACAAATTCAGCATAAGGTTCATTAGTTCCTTGTATTACCTTAGATAATTGACCTTGTAAGTCTCCATGCCCCTGTAAAGTTTTCCATGCCCTAACTGCATCTACAGCAATTTGTGCGTACACACCAGGGTCATATTCAATTTGTTGTCTTTGACCCTCATAAGGTCCCTTCCCCAAAAGCATTTCTATATTTCTTTGAGGATAACCAGCTTCTGCATTTCGCCTAGCTGTCTCCATGCAAAATTCCTCATTGGCAACCTTCCATAACAAATATTGTCCTCCGTTTAGCACAGATCGACACATGTTAGCCCAATCTGCTGGTGTCATGTCCAAGTTGGTAACAGATTCGACCATGCTTATTGTGAAGGGAGCTTGCGGCCCATAGGTCGTTACAGCCTCCTTTAATTGCTTTATTGTTTTGAAATCTAAAGCACGGTGAATTCGTTGCCCTCCTGCCTGCTCAAGTACAGGGCATGCTAATCTTTGGGGTCCTGCCTCAGAATTCCGTCCATCAACTACGGGAATTGAGGGCCGCTCAGCGGTAGATGGAGCTGTTGGCTGAGTTACGCCCTCTGGTGATAGAACGGAGTTGGTAGCAACCTCCTGTTGTAATTCTCCACCTGATGGCTGCTTGTCCTCTAAGCTTGCTTTTTTTAAATTTTCCTCTGTCTGACTAGCTTGAGAGACCTTCTCTTTTGCTTGACCTAGCGTTTTTTCTACCATAGTCTGGACCTCTAACAATTTACTTAACAGTTTTTCGGTTTGTTTTTTATTGGATTCTAATCTACTATAACCTAACCCAATAAGGTAGGATAAAACAAAGCCGAAGCAGAATGAAACAAAAACGGAGCAGACAATGGTTGTATCAATTTTCTCTTTCTCAGGGCCGAATAACTTCAAACCTTGAGCCAACCATTTTTCCCAGTTCGCCTGAGAAAATTCTAGGGCTAGGGAGCTCGAAATAAAAACAAAATAAATCAAAACAAGAACACATTGTTTTTTGAGAAGGTCATCCATCCTGTCGCCTTCCCTCAGGGGCGAGCAATTTACTCACCTCTAAGCTTCAGGCGTTCCCCGTACGGGCCACCAAATGCCGCAGTCTTGGCTGGGCACAGAATCACGAGCCAATCAAGCAGGAACAAAACTTTATTTTGAAAAAGCCGCTAACACTCTCAGCGCCAGCAAGTCAAAAACCGGTCCTCCCACGAGGGTGTCCGACCGGAACCGCGCGCCGACCGGAACCCCGGGGTCCCCCGGACCTCCCCCGGAATTTCCTCCTACTATCCTTCCCCAACCAATGGGAACTCTCCAAGAGTCTGGTAACATGAGTCCGTAACATGAGTCCGGTAGCAGGCCAAGGTGAACAGCGGGAGTCCAATTTGCATATGAATGTAAATCTTAACATAATCATCTCAGTGGCTAGCTGGCGTCACTTTACAACCAAAGGTGCCATACATTGTATATTTGCTTGTGGCTCCTAGCACTAGAAGTTAAATAAAATTCTTATTTTCTATCTATTGCCCAATAAAGTATAGTTTTATTTGTAAAACAAACATCCCTAAGGAGTTATGCATAGCTAGAATATTATATTAAATTTCCCTAAGAGAAAAAAGTTATCTAAATGTATGATTGGAGAAATATTTTTAAGTTGAAAAGAACTTAATTTGTAATGTGATATAAACCACTCTCTAATCATCTACTTTCTAAATTCAGTTTTTTATATGTGGATTTTTAAATATTCTTTCTGTCTGTATCTCTCTCTCTCTTCCTCCTTCTCTCTCTCTCTATACTATTATGTATGTACTGTTACTAAACTATTTTATGTAGAAATCTGAATAAAATCTAAAAAAAAGTAGAAATAATTCCTATACATATTAACATATATATTCAGGTAGAGAAACAGAGATTCATATATACATATACATAATTATATTTATATACTTTAGTATGGAATGTCTAAAGAAAAGTCCTGAATGAAATTCTAAATCAAAGGATTAGAGGACCTTAAAGAACTTCTGTAAGGGTCTTGGGGATCCTCATGGGGGGCCTCCCACAGTGATGTTATTGGAGCTGGCTTGTGCCAGCTCCAGTTGAACTTTAACATCTCCTAAGTTCACATTAAATGACATCTTATTATGGCTTAAAATTGGCCACAGTGGGACTATTTATGCCACAGAAATCAGTACAACCTTCCACCCACCACCCCAGCCAGGTTTTAAATATTTGCCTGAACATTGCTGTCTTTGGAATGCACTTTAAGAATTACTGGTATAGAAAAAGCAGTATGCAATGAACTACATATATAGACAAAAATTGTGAGAAAAAAATATGGCAGCTTCAAAGAACAGGAATAAACATAAAAATAAAAGGGGATTCTTAAGATGAACCTTGAACAAATGAATAGAAGCATTAAAAAGAGAAATGTCTTGTTGGACTGAGAAAAAAAGTTCAAGTTTTAATGTTCAAAAAGTTTACCATGTTCCAGGAAAAATTAATTAAAAGAACACAATTAAGCTTGGAAAACGTCTTTAATTTCTCACAGAAAAAGAAACTCTTGGAAACATCTTGGTAAAAAAAAAAATAAGTTACAAAGGAGGGCCCTTAATTCTGGTCCTCTGCTTGCCTTCTCTAACAACAACAACAACAAAAAAAAATCATGCTGGCTTTTAGACTTCTCTTTCATCTGAAACATCAAAGTTTATAGAGCAACACCCAAGAGTTTTAAAGATAAAATAAGGGATATGATTGAATAATCATATACCAGGAGAAGTTGTTGTTCATCTTCTAAGATAATAGTCATTTTTCAGAGATCAATGGCCGAAATTCTAACAATCATGCATCTTTCCTAAGTAAAGAGTTTTTAAAATTATATCTCTGGTCATCATAGGATGAATAAAAAATAAGAACTAAAGAATAAGGAATCTGTGGGAGAAGAACAGTTCTAATAAATGGCCTAACTAGTTGGGATTACATAGTAATTGTAATTATGATTATAATATTAAATGTAAAACACTAAAAATCAATATTAAAAGTTAAGTGATTAGCAAAAGTCATGATTAACAGAATGTACAATACCTTTTAAACACCTTTGTTTTAAAAGTAGATATAGAAACACTGAGTACAGTGCAGTAATAGAAAAATAAAAAAAAAAAGATAGTAAAAGAAAGACCTCACACTAAATTTTTACAAGAATATTAATCTTTTAAACTGTCTTCTTTAAAAGGCAAAGAGGAAAAATTTTTTAAATGCAATGTTAACTATGTGCTGCATATAAGAAACAAATCTATAACCCAATAACACAAAAGTTAAAAAATGGGAATATATACAGTTTTTCCACAAAAAGGACAAGTGAAAGGAAACAAAGGTGACTATTTAATAGTAGATTTAAAAGAATTCATGACAAAGAAACAACCAGGAAAAAAATATCACTTCATGTGAATAAAAGCTATAATCTATATTGAAATGTGATACTTATGAACCTTAATAAATAAAATAACATCAAAATAAATTTAGAAATTTGATTGTAATAAGCCACTAATATATCACTATTCTACCATGACATATCAAGAAGGTATATGTCATGCACACATATATACAGAATTTTGTTCTCAAAAAGAAACTATCTTAAACATTCATAGATGATTTGTTGAAATTGATTATAACTAGTCCACCAAGAAATCTCAATAAATTCCAAAAAGTAGAAATAATTCAGTCCATATTTCTTGACTACAGTGCATAATTAAAAACAGAACCTTAATCAAAGAAATGTCAACCACTTAGACCAAAAATTCTCTTCTAAATAATTTTTGGGTCAAAGAGGAAAGCAAATATAGACTAGTTTGTTTAGAAAATGAAAATAATATTTACCAAATCTTGTGGGCTTTGCCCAAAATCTTATTTATAAATAATTTTATATATTTATCTTTATTTTTATATAATTTTGTATATTTATATAGAAATAATTTTATATCCCTGATCATTTTCTTTTAAAAGGAAAGAAATCAATTAAATAAAAAGTTTAAAAAAATACCCACATCTCATATTGAAGTTCAAAAGTGACCATTTGGAAAATATAATCAGAAAGGCTACCATTCTCAATAACAATTTAAAAGACTCTTAAGAATAATTTTCACGCAAAATAAAACCTATGTAAACAAATAAAATTGTATTGAGAGACTTAAGAATTTTGAAAAAATAATAATAAACTATGTTCCTGATAGGAAAACTAAATATTATAAAAATATAAATCAGTTTCTGGTTTATATTTAATTATCTGTTTAATTTATTTTATTTGGTAAACAAAACAGCTGGCTCTCCCAAAATAAATGTATATAAATATATTTAAGTTTATTATAAAATTTTATATCTTACTTATAAGGGTTGAATAACACAATTTACAAATAATAATAAAACACGATTCCATATAGCTAATTGATTCTCACACATACTACTGATTCTTTCACTGACTTTTACCAAACTCTTACAAATGGAGCCAACCCACCAATAGTTGCAATCAAGAAATGAACTTAGCTCCATATGGATTATAGTACATTTATTTACGTTAAGGATTAGACAAAGATGTCTGTCCATACTTCACTCATCCATCAATGACATAAGTAGTGCCTTTGCTGAATCAGTTAATAATTTTAAAGTACTGAAATAAGTATTTCCTCCATTTTTTGTTATTTACAATATTGTTACTACAGACCTGACACACTGTTAAATTTAATCTGCTTTTATTAATTGTTGTTTTCTGTCCCTTTCTCAAATATAAGCAATGGCGAAACAATAAAGCAAGAACTGATTTGTAATATTTGCCATTTTCCATGGTGTGGATTACTCCCAATTAACTAATAATTGCAAGCTATCAACAAGAAGTCACTAAACATGGAGATGGAAAGGACTGTATGACTGCATACCACTCCAAAGGATTTTCATCAGAGACACAATGGACATAAACAACTTCAAGGCCATAATGTAATATGAGATTAAATATTAGAAAAGGATGAGTTTTAAAAATTTATTGCCTGCAAAAGAGTTTTAGGTATACAAGGAAGAACCAGATACCACTTCATAGTCAATGAATGAGGCTGGATTACTGATTAGCTATTTAGTACTTAAAAGTGTAAAACTATTCTTGGCTTATGGACCATTCAAAAGCAGGCCTTGAGCCATATGAACATATATGTTGACCCCTGATTCAAAACATCTGCTTCATTCATCTATTAATAATATAAGTTCTAGATTCATTACATATTTGAGTAAAAAAAAAAACAAGTAAATGTATGTGAAATGCCTAGAAAAGGGAAGACTATGTTTAAAGTACTAGAAGAAAATTCAAAAGGAAGTTTCCATAGACTTGACTAAATAAAACATGGTAATTCAATTAACAGGATAAATGGAAAATATGGTGGCACTTTTTCAGGGGTTTGCTTATTTGTGGAAAATGGTTACAGTCAGAAGATAAAAAAAAAAAAAAATTACCACCCAGAATTTTCTCTAAGCTTTTCCAAATGTCTCATTGCTGTTTTTCAAAGGATCTCAAAACGTTATATGCTCTAAAATAGTTTATTCTTTCACAGTAGTTTAAGAAATGTTTCTCAAAGTCAAATTTGAATGTCTCCCAGGGACTGTATACTCTTCCTATTTTTTCTTTTCATAATACAAATAAAGAATAATGAGTGACATTAGTTTGTAGTAAGTTTGAATACTCTGTCAACTCTTATGTTATTCTGTCTCTTCTCATCCAAAGAAATGCTGGCTGAGGAGAAGCGACATTTCATGCCAGGGATGTCAATAGTTCACAGCAAAAATCAACTTTCAGATTCCCTGGCAATGGTGGAGGTTTGAAGAGGTAGCCAGAGCAACAGGGAACCTGGGACGGGGGTGCTCAAAGTCTAGGGAGGCAGGATGTTAGGTTGTATTATTGAGAGTTCCCAATACCAGACTGGAATTGGGGGCCAATGTTCATTGTTCAGAAAGGGTGACCAAAAAGAGATAGGTGAGGTCAAATTCAAGCTATTGGACACATTGCTATAAAAAGGGACAAAAACACTGGCCAGAACAGAATACCCCTGATCAAACTGCATCTGCCAAGTGAGAAGATTGCTGTCACCAGCTTGGGGACTTGAAAGCAGAAGTCCCTTAGCAGAACAGCAGTGCCACTGCAGTGAGGTGTTGGTAAAGGGAGCACTGCCTTTGGGGAATGCCAAAACAATCTGGGCCCGGGGGAGGATAATACAAACAACACAGACATTACTTTGGCAGGAGTCTCATCGTCTTATTAGTGATACTTGTGTTAGATAGATTAAGATACAGGACCCCATGACAGCCTTCGGAAATGTGTCTCATTGCTTCATCCTGCATAAAAAACAAAGGGAAGAATCTTATGAAAACCCTAACAGGCTTGGCAATTTCTCCCTTATCTATCACTTCTCTTCCTGCCCCAGGAAAAATACTTGCAAGACTTAGTGTCTTCATATTCATTGGTATCAGTTTAAATTAAATTAAATAGAAACTAATGGTTTTGCTTGAAGCTTCATTACTCCCTTCTTTTCCTTTTCTTGAGAAAGTTCCAGTACATCACAAAGATACTTCATTAAAAGGTTAAGCCTTGCAAGTTCTATTCTGTGACAAGAAATTTGAACACAAATGTCAAACGCTCTTGACTTTTCACATGCAAAAAAAGTGATTAAAAACTGACCCATTTAATAATTTAATAAAATTATTCTGAAAGATGATAATAGTAAACACTCTCAGCTGGGCTTCATTAAAAATTAGTCCATATTTACATACATATTTTGTGTGTGTGTGTGTGTGTGTGTGTGTGTAGTAAAGTTTCTGTGGTTGTAATACTGAACATATTAAAATGGCTGGACTGAGTTTCACCAAATTTATAGTAAGTTTGAGATAACCTGAAGGAAAATACAGACTCTGCACAAGGTTGGCATGAAATTGAGTGCCAGAGAAGGTTGGGGAGAATCTCGAAGTTTCAAGCAATCTTCCCCCAGAAGATTGAAATGGTAAGTGAATGGTGTGACTGTAACATGAAAGAGACAGGAAAAAACAGAGATTTCAAGCCCTAAACTGAAATTTATAAAATTAGATGAATGGTAAACAACCATAATGTGTGGCACTATACTTGAATATACACAAAATGTTCAGTGAACCAATCAAAAATCAAAGTGTTTATGCACTTGTTGAAAGACATTGGTTAAAATGCAAACAAGAGAGCTGGGGTTGTGGCTCAGCAGTGGAGCGCTTGCCTAGCACATGTGAGGCCCAGGGTTCTATCCTCAGCATCACATAAAAATAAATAAATAAAATAAAGGTATTATGTCCAACTACAACTAAAAAATAAAATATCAAAAAAAATTTTTTAATGAAAACAACATGGGACAAGAAGAGGTGAGAAAGTTTGCTTATCACCTTTAGAAGGACAGCCACTGAGAGAATGAAAATGTGAGAAATAGGAGGAGGACAGTGTGTGCTTTATGTACCATAGAGGAATCGGACTTTCCTTTGAGCTGAGGAGGTAATCCATTTTCTGCATTTTCCTATCTGGAGGCACTTGGACATCCAAGCAAGTTCAGATCACTCCCATTCCCATTAAAAGAGCTCAAAACTCAGTCACCAAATATTTGAACACATAAATGCAAAAATGTTGTGAGTGCATACATTGCAGAATAGTACACAAAGTACAATACTCAAATCCTTCTGAGTGTAATGTATTTCATAAGACAAGCTTGGAAATCAAAGCTCTGTGCATGAATGTTACCCAACTCCTTAAATGTAAGCCTGTCTCCCAGTCTATGTCTCCAAGGGAAAAAAAAAAACAATAGTAAAATGTAGCTGGACAAAATTATCAACCCTTTATAGACTCCAAAATTGGACAAGACTTTGATGTTAATAAATTCAATGCAGAAGTCATTGTGTTCTAACTTTCCTATTAGAAAGCCAAATTCAAAGAATATGATCTTTTTTAGTCATGTGCAGAACTGAAGCTCCCAGAGGGCAAGAATTAAAAATTGATTTTTTAAAAAATCCCTCTAAAACTTAGCTGGATGTCTTTAACATAGTAGGTGTAATGTATACCCTTAGAGAAAACAAATTCATTGTACAAACAATCTCATTATAACCATAGGCAGACATCTAGAGAATGTCTGCAAAGATTTAAAATCTCCCAACAAAGGTGCCTACGTTCACTTTGCTGGCGGAGGAAAAGTATGGAAAAAAAAGAATTTTTTTCTCTGACATTGTCTGTCATGTCTATCCCTCCATTTCTTGAGGGCACTTTTGAACATGAAGAAGCAGTATCTTTACATTAAATTATAAGCCACTGAAAAAGATACTTAGCTAACTTCATCTAGAGAGATTCTCTGTGGTCTGATAGATAGAAACTAAACAACTAATATAAATGCTTGATTTGTGTATCATGGTAAGAAGTGCAAGAGTTCTGGGGGTTTTAATATTTTTATGTACACATTTTATTTATTCAAATAATGACTTCCTTCCTTTGAAAAAATATTTTGCTGTAAAAATGGGAGGCGAATTTCATGGAAAAAACACTGAAGGAGAATTTCAAAGAGTTCTCAGTTCTAAAAGAGGATATATATAAAACTAAGTTGAATAGAGTAAAAAGTATAAATGCTGAAGTACTGAGACCAAAAATGCAACTCAGGAGAGGGACAAATTTATCCTGTCAAAAACTGAATGGCATTGCATGGGGTGGGAGGTTGGGAGAAAATTAGGAGTGACTGTTAATGTGTGTGGGTTCTTTCAGGGGTGAGGAAAATGCCCTGAAATTGGTTATGGTAACTATTCCACAATTCTGGATATACCAAAAACTAATAAATTGTACATTTGGGGTAAATTTAATACTGTTATCAATATAAATTTATTAATATCTCCATAATGGTTTTTTGTTTTGTTTTGTTTTTTGGTGCTGGAGATTGAACCCAAGATCTTGTGCATGTGAGGCAAGCACTCTACCAACTGAGCTATATCCCCAACCCTCCATGATTTTTTTTTTTTAAGTAAAAGGAAAGACCCAACAGAGAGTACTTTAAAAGATGAGCAAGTATTAGCTAGGTTAGGATGGGGGTGGTAGAGTACTCTTTCAGGCAGATACAAAATGAATTTAAGGACTAAATGAAATAGCATGACATGTTCAGGGAACTTCAGATGATTCAGGAATGAAATTTGAGTAGAAATCTGAAAGGAAGAACTGTAAAGAGGAGGCTGGGGTGGCAGGAAAAGGCCACTTCATGAAGTCTTTTCACCTGTGCCAAGGGACTTGGCTCTCATCCTGAGTTGTGCACAATGAGGAGACTCAGGCTCTTCATTCTCTGCCCTCCTGTCTCCTCAAAGACTTGCTCCATTGGTTGCTTCAGGAGAATTTCCACCAGCTTCTATAAACCTGTTTCCATTCTCCTGCCCCTATTTTCCTTCTATTACCACCTTAATCACTTTTCTAGAAAGAACAGTTTATGATAAATGCCTTACTTTCTCACCTCCTGTCCACTTTGCTATAATTATATTTCTGTTCCAATATTCCACTGAAGCTGCTACAGTAAAAATCACCAGTCACTTTCTAACTCTCAAATCCAGGAGATGACACTGAGTCCTTTCCTTATCTGCTCACTTTGGCCTCTTTTTTCTGATACTCCTCACTCTTGTTCACTTTTTGATACACCTCCATTTTCAACCTTCTTCTCTTATTATTTCTTCTTATTATATTCTGCCTGCACTAAAAGTCAGGGTTCCCCATGGCTCAATTCTAAGTCCTCTTCTCATACCTTCTCTTTAGGTTGATCCTACTCTTATAATGTTACTTAAGATTTATACATAGATGTAGACCAGAGATGGAATCTCAAGTTTTGGCCAATGTTGATCATTACTTACTAGGCCACTCATACAGTAGCATTTATTAAACATCACTGAATATTTACTAGAAATCAAAGTCAGCGCTGTGTGCTTATGACTATCACTAAGAATAAGGCACTTCCCCTACCCCTTGGAGTAGGCAGAAACACTAGGTTAGAACTACTGATTTCAGGAACCCAGAGGATCAGCAGTGAACCCTGCCCTGGGAGCCAGTAATATCTTGGTAGAGGAGGTGATGTGTAAAATTAACTTTAAACCCTGTCAAAGAGAAAAGTGCCACTTGAAGACAAAGGCAAAGGGCATTCCAAGCAAAGAACACAGGGTTAGCAAATGAGAAACTGCAAAGAGCAACTTGGAGCATTTAGCAAGGAAAGCTCAAACAGAGGCTTGGGGTCACACTGACTCTTAATGTGTACATGGGACTGGAGCAAGATAGGTTGAAAACGGAGGCAGAGCAAGAACACATAGGGTCTCCAAGGTATTGTAATGTTAAAGAACTCTGACTTATCCAACAGTATAGATAACAGGAGGGTGCAATTGATGGAAGATGTAAGTGAAGTGGTCAGATCTGCCTTTTAGAAGAGAATTGTGTGCTCATAGCATGGAAGACAAATTGGGAGTAGAGGAAAAGACTGGGGACAGGAATATACATGTTCTTTTCTATATTCTGCACTACTGTTGATATGACTGTTGATAGTCATGAAAACTGCTATGATGAGTGTATCATCTCTCCTGGGGCCCAGTTTTTTTTCTGCTTCATACACATATGCATGAAACAGAGTTTATTTTTATGTAATCATTAAAGAGTTTCCACTTGCCAGAGGTTCCAACATTGGGCATCCATCTACAAGATTAATAATAGCCTTGTACAGAAGTAGTAAAATTTCTTGCCAAAGTTTAATAGAGTGCTTTTTTCCACTTTCAACCCCCAACGCACATACAGCCATGCACTCTGCATATTGGCTCTCCAATTCAACAAGCACAATATAAACAACAGTGAATAAGCTGCTCATACTCACGGTGAGTGTTGAACAGTCAGAGACATTCAACTCTTGCAAGTTTCTACAGTGGCCTAAAATCAAACAAGTTACACATTACTAAACAACATATTACAGACGTTTAAGCTTTTAAATGTTTAAGTAAAAATTTAACATTTTAAATAGAACTTTTGAAGTTTTTCCATCCTACATTCAATGTGATGCATTCATTAGAAAACAAACAGAAACCTTGGAAGTCATGTGTTCTAAGTATATGAGTGTCTTTTCCCAGAAAAACGATTTCTTTTGGCTTCAAATACAAAATATATACACATGTTTATTACTGTTTGAGGCTTACCAAAGGAAGGGAAGAAGAGAAAAATATAACTTAGGGAAAAACACTAAATACTTAAAAAGCTTTTAGTTTAGAACACTTGAAGAAAACATACTTGCTTTTTGTACATGGGTTTTTATTCATTTTTTTTCTTTTAACATTGTGAAAAATTTCAAACACAATAATTGAAATATTTGCATAATGAGGACTTATAACTGTCTAGATTATAATTTATATCTTACTGCATTTTCTTTATTACATACACCCATCCATCTCTCAATCCACTCCTCATTCCATCTTATTCTTGTACACATTTCAAAGGAAGTTGCAGACATCAGCATGCATAATATTATTCAACGTGCATAATAACAAACAAAAAATTGGCTGTGTTTCTTTAGTTTAGGTTTACATACAATTCACAATGAATTTCAGACAGAGAAGTGGAAGGTTAGAAAGACTAAATGCCGGATTAGATTAGCTCTAGGTCCAGAGACCACTGCACAGTTTATGGTTTCTTAGAGAACATAAGATGTGAGTATTCAATTAATCCCACTATTATGGATGATTACAATGCACCAATAAAAAAATAAAACCAATCATATGGGCTGGGGGTGTAGCTCAGAGGTAGAGTGATCCCCAGCATTAGGGAAAAAAGAAGTAAATATAAACAAAACAAAAAGACACGCACACAAATAGCTAGACAGCGAAGTGTTACACAACCTGTGTCTTGAAAGCAGCTTGGGAGGATACACAGACCAGTGAATGGGGAGAATGCTTAAGAAGAGGACGAAAGGCGTTCAAGGTGGAGGAGACCCCATGAAGCAGGAAAACTCCAGGCAAGGGGTGATACTAACATCAAAATGCTACAATGAATAGAAAGCACATCTGTCACTCATAACCACATAGTCCCATGCTACTAACAATGGACATGTTATTAGTTATAAATCCATTTGAACATTTCTTCCTTTACCAAGAGTGGACTTTATCCTAAGTAATAAATGCCAATCAGAAATATTTTCAGAATTGTTTTTTTAATATTTATTTTTTAGTTGTAGTTGGACACAATACCTCTAATTTTACTTATTTGTTTTTATGTGGAGCTGAGGATCAAACCTAAGGCCTCACCCATGCTAGGCAAGCGCTCTACTGCTGAGCCATAACCTCAGCCCCACAGAATTGTTTTAAGAAATAAAAACAATGCTTAAAAATGTTCAGATCATGGAAGTCCACCCCGTAAAACTTAAGAAAAAACTTGATTCCCCAAACAACTTGGTAGTTTATGAGATAAATGTTCTTACAGAATAGTTATGTGAAAGTAATTCATACTTTCAACATATATATATTGAAGAAATACAGTAATGAGCAGAATAGACAAACAGCCTTACTGTTAGGAAGTTTATTTACTAGTTAAGGAAGACAATAAACAAAAGAAATCAAATATTTATAGTGACAGATGCTGATGAGTACAATGGAGAAAAATAAAACAAGAAAGTTGATTTGAGAGTGCCTAAGGAAGGAGGGGAGGTACAAGTCTAAATAGGGCTGAAAGAGAAGGCTTCAGTTAGCAGGTGGCATTTGAATCCAGGAGATCACAAGAACAATGCCATGTACTCTGAGCATTTCTGAAGCCATAGTCAATATGACTGGGGATTGGAAGATAGTAAATGAAAGAAGCACAGCTGTTAGAATCTTACTCTTGTTTGCACATTTCAAGGATATAAGGAGAATCCCTTTAATTTTCTATGAGTTTCACTTTTCATCATGCTGAGTCCTGACATTTGTGCAGGACATTCCCTGGGCTGGGTATTCTAAAGTACCTTACAATGCAGGAGCCCCTTTCATCCTCCCCACCACATTAGGAGGGATCTCTGGTCCCATTTTACAGATGATGAAGATGAGGTAAATAACTAGCCCAGCATCACATAATCAAGCAGTAGAAGAGCCTTGATTCAAACTGAGGGCCCAAACATTTGAACAGTAAAAAAGGCAAGGAAGAGAATGTCGAGCCTTCTATACCACTGATCTGAAAACACCTTTCTAAACCAGGAAGGTGTTTGCTTAAAAAAGACTGCTATTTCAGTCACACACAATATTTGCAATGATTTTTAACTTTTAATGTGTTTTTCTATTCCAATCTAGGAACTCTGAATCCCCCAGCTGGGTCTCATTGTTCCTGAACTGCATTTAGTTAAGATTACCCAAACTTGGATTTCAAAGGAATACTTTCTTTGTTCCATCTGTCACACCAAAGAATTGGGGCCAGCTGGATGTCAGGATGCGCGTGGTTACTATTGTAATATTACTTTGCTTTTGCAAAGCTGCTGAGCTGCGCAAGGGAAGCCCTGGCAGTGTAAGAAGCCGAACAAATCATGGCCGGGCAGGTGGGAGCCGGAGAAGCTCCAACCCAGTAAAGCGCTACGCACCAGGTCTCCCCTGTGATGTGTACACATATCTCCATGAGAAGTATTTAGACTGTCAAGAAAGAAAATTAGTTTATGTGCTACCTACCTGGCCTCAAGATTTGCTGCACATGCTTTTAGCAAGAAACAAGATCCGCATATTGAAAAACAACATGTTTTCCAAATTTAAAAACCTGAAAAGCCTGGACCTGCAACAGAATGAGATCTCCAAAATTGAGAGTGAAGCCTTCTTTGGCTTAAACAAACTTACCACCCTTTTACTACAGCACAACAAGATCAAAGTCTTGAAAGAGGAGGTGTTCATATATATGCCTCTCCTGAGCTACCTGCGACTCTATGACAACCCCTGGCACTGTACTTGTGAGTTAGAAACCCTCATTTCAATGTTGCAGATTCCAAAGAACCGAAATTTGGGAAACTATGCCAAGTGCGCAAGCCCATATGAACTAAAAAATAAAAAATTGCTGCAGCTAAAATCTGAACAGTTGTGTAATGAAGAAGAAAAGGAGCAATTGGACCCAAAACCCCAAGTATCAGGGAGACCCCCAATCATCAGGCCTGAGGCAGACTCAACTCTGTGCTATAATTACGTGTTTCCCATACAAACACTGGACTGCAAAAGGAAAGGTATGTTTCTTCCTTTTTCATTTTCATGGCCTGTTAGAAATGTTCTTTGAGTCTTATAATCCTCCTTACACCCCATCATACCTTCAAATTTTTGTCACTTCCACCAGAATTTTTTCCCAATGACAACAGAATCTATTTAAAGAGTTTCTGGAGTCAAACAAGGTGGTTGGCAATTAGGGGACAGTAGAAGAGGCATGAAGTATCCCCTACTTGTTTCTGAACTGCATTTAGTTAAGATCACCCAAACTTGGATTTCAGAGGAATACTTTCTTTGTTCCATCTGTCACATCAAAGAATTGCAGCAATTTGGATCCTACCTATTTGCTCATCATAAGTTGTGGCTATAAGGAATTCCTCTTATCTTAAATCCAATTTAACTTATGTAGGTAAAACCAATGGGTATGAAAACAGGTGCAAATGCCATCTATGTCTATGTGACTTGACTTACATAAATTAAAGGTGTACATCTGTGAAGGAACAAAGTGTACATGGTGTACATCAACCTCAATAAAAAAACATCTGCAGAACAAGACAGAGGACAGACTTCTGAGAGGACAGCACTCTGAGACAGAAGCCAAGCACTATAGTAATAGTGCTTCTGTATCTCATGCTTAGTCCCAAGGTTTTAATAAATACTTGCTAGTGTCCTACATCTTTAGGGTCCCCATATTATCCAGAAAAGGACCAAAAAGAATATTTAAAGAACTAAATCTAAAGTATTTAATCTAAGACTATGAGACTAAGGAAATCTTTCTGGAATATTACTTACTCTCTGCAAATCACTACCGGGTTTTCCATCCCACACAATCTTATGCTAGTGCTGTGCAGGATTTGCACTTACAGGATAAAGTCCTGAACCAAGAAACAGATGGGAGATTTTACTAATGTTCTTGACAGGTTAGTGAAGATGGATATTATCAAAGCGTGGAGCAGGAACTGCTAATCTACTACATAATAATGAACCATTATAACAATGTTTATATGTGTCATTTCTGGCATGGCCTAATAATTTATGAGTAAAAACAATTACTATTTAAAGTCATATATCACTGGATTAGAGTCATAAAGAGCATTATATCATTTCTTCCATCTATTTTAGGAGGCTTTGCTTTGTTTTGTTTATTTGAGGGCAAGAGAAAGGGAAAGTTAAAAGAGCATTAAGAGGCCCCTCTCAAGAAAAAACAAGTCAGGAATTTGTTAATTGTGACAAATCAGACAACCTGAGCCAGGAGTACATTTGTTTATTTTTAAGCAAAGTTGTGCTTAAGCTTTACCACTCTCTCCCTGGCTCTGAAGGTGACACCTGGATAAGCACATCACAGCCATGAGGCATGGAAAGGTTTGTCTAAAAGATGGCCTGTGATTTGTATGTAATTTGATGCCAGAGAGGAGCAGTTATGGCCTCATAACCTGGAACATGCTATGCTGAGTTCCTCTGAATTTGAGATAAGGGGCTAACTTAAAACCTACTAGGCTGGCGAGGATGTGGGGGAAAGGCACACTCATACATTGCTGGTGGGACTGCAAATTGGTTCAGCCAATATGGAAAGCAGTATGGAGATTCCTTGGAAAACTTGCAATGGAACCACCATTTGACCCAGCTATCTCACTTCTCGGTCTATACCCAAAGGACTTAAAAACAGCATACTACAGGGACACAGCCACATCAATGTTTATAATAGCACAATTCACAATAGCTAAACTATGGAACCAACCTAAATGCCCTTCAGTAGAGGAATGGATTAAAAAAAATGTGGCATATATACACAATGTAATATTACTCAGCAATAAAATCATGGCATTTGCAAATAAATGGATGGAGTTAGAGAAGATAATTCTAAGTGAAGTTAGCCAATCCCAAAAAGACAAATGCGGAATGTTTTCTCTGTTATAAGGTGACTGACTCTTACTGGGGTAGGGAGGGGGAGCATGGGAGGAATAGACAAACTCTAGATAGGGCAGAGTGGTGGGAGGGGAAGAAAGGGGGTAGGGGGTTAGCAATGATGGTGGAATGTGATGGACATCATTATCCAAAGTACATGTATGAAGACATTAAATGGTGTGAACATACTTTATATACAGAGATATGAAAAATTGTGCTCTATATGTGTAATAATAATTGTAATGCATTCCACTGTCATGTATTTAAAAAATAAAATCAATTTATAAAAAAAAAAAACAAAAAAGCTACTATGCTCCAGCAACCCTAATTTTCAGGATGGTAGTAGTGTGCCCAAACATAGGTGAGTAAAACGAGGTTCATGGAAGTCCAGTCAGTTGGTCAAGGCCTCAAAAGTAAGCAGCAAAGCTATATTTGAACCTTGGTCTGATCCCCAAAGAGCGTCCTACTTCACGATGCTGTCTTCCAGAATAATCTGACCATGTTCAAAACAAGTATTGCCTCAACAAGAAGCAACAGAAAATTCCAAAAGACTTGGTAGATGTAGTTTTTCTGTAGCAATATTGGGTAGAATTTTCCCTGTTATGGTTATGGAGAGTAATTACAGCTTCATGCTAAAGAATGTATGTTTACTAGAATTTCCTTTGTGATGCTTAGAATTATACATTTTGAACAAATACAGAGCAACTATCCTAAAGTTGTCCTAGAATACTTTATATGAGGTTCTACAGTTCAGGTTAAGTTAATTTGTCCTTGCTGCACCAGGTATCAAAGAGAAAAGTAGGATTAAGGTCATTAATTTTCTGAGAAAAATACTATCTATACAAAATTTAAGACTTCTACAGCTCTCTGAAGAGATGACATATTTTTCTTTTTTACTATCTTTATATTTTGGGGCCATTCCCTTCAGTTAGCCTATTTCTGCTTTTGTTTTGAGTTTCATTTTTTTCCATAATTTTTTCCTTTTTCTTTTGGAAAAAATACATTATTTTATGATGTTCTTTTATCAACTTATTGTTGTTTACATACAACCTCCCAGACATGTGCCATAAATTCATCCCCCTGCTTCAAAAATATACATTTTATTTAGTGGGATACAATATGAAGTTTTATGACATACAAATTTAAATTATCCAATAGTAGATCATACATTAATGGACAACCCAAGCGCCCCTAAATGTTAGTGACTATGTATGCAATTCAGAGCCTATACTTTCCTTTCCAAAATATACTTTTAACTTTAATTGACAGTAATTATATGTACTTATGGGATACAGTGTGATATTTTTAAAAATATTTTTTAGTTATAGACGGATGCAATATCTTTATTTTGTTTATTCATTTTTATGTGGTGCTGAGGATCAAACCCAGTGCCTCACATGTGTGAGGCAAGTGCTCTGCCACTGAGCCACAACCCCAGCCCCACAGTGTGATATTTTAATACATGCATATGATATAAATGATCAGATCAGGGTAACTGGCACATCCATCACTTCAGATGTTTACCATTTGTGTTGGAAACATTCAAAATCCCCTCTAAGAGCTATTTCAAAATATACAAATAATGTTGCTAACCACAGTTATTCTACTGTGCTACAGGATATTAGAAGTTATTCCTTCTCCTATGTGCCTGTACCTTCTCCTGTACCTTTTAACCATTCTCTCTCCTTCCTCCTCCCACACCCTACCCAGGCAGAGTCTATACTCTTAGATTATAAAATGGAGGATAATTTTGCCTTTTTAGCACTATAGATGGTTCACCATTGTTTATATAAATCTACTGATTCACTTGATCATTTATTCTTCATTTATTTATTATTTATTTATTTTTAGCTCTAATTGGGCATAATATCTTTATTTTATTTATTTATTTTTATGTGATGCTGAGGATCGAACCCAGTGCCTCATACATGCTAGGCAAGTGCTCTACCTCTGAGTCACAACCCCAGCCCCTATTTTTTATTTTTTTACTATAGTGTCAATTCCTGTGTAAAGGCAGAGGGCTTGTCTATTATACTCCTTTTAGTAGTGCCTGGCACAGGGCCATGTACTTTAGATTGGTGAAAATAATTCAGAGGTTTTTCTTTGCTCAAAAAAAGAAATTTAAGAAACCTTTAAAAATAAAAATACATATGTTAGAAATCATAGCTAGAATATAAGCATGACAACCTGAATTTAATCTGATCTAATTTTTCTTATTCCATTCTATAAAATGGGTAACAAATGTTAAATATGAAAAATAAATGCTTAGCAATGTGCATCTCTAGCTCCCTGCCAGAAAGTAGTAATGCTTTTGATAATTATGCTTCACATTTTAGACACTGTATAGAATCTAAGGAGGCCTAAAGCATGCCATCAAGAGAGGAACTAACAGCAATATTAATGAATAACAGCTAGTACCTATATGCTCCATGGCAGTGAGACAGAGGTTTTTTTTGTTTTTGTTTTTTTAATTTTTATTTATATATGATAGCAGAATGCATTACAATTCTTATTACATATATCGAGCACAATTTTTCATATCTCTGGTTGTATATATAGTATATTCACACCAATTTGTGTCTTCATACCTGTACTTTGGATAATAATGATCATCACATTCCACCATCATTAATTATCCCATGTCCCCTCCCTTCCCCTCCAACCCCTCTGCCCTATCTAGAGTTTGTCTATTCTTCCCATGCTCCTGCTCCCTATCCCACTATGAATCAGCCTCCTTATATCAAAGGAGACAGAGGTTTATATACATTGTCATTTACTCCGCACAACCCTAAAAGAAGAATTATTACTTTCATTTTATAAGTGATACATATCTTTAAACCTTCTCTGAAGTATAGAGAAGCTAACTTGCCCTTCAAAGATCACACAGGTTGTCAGTAACACAGTTTTCAAGTCATTGGCCACCAAGTAATGCCATCTCTCCCTTCAAGATTCTGGCTGTTATATGTTATATAAAGAATTATTAATGTTTCCTGTATAATTCCTCCCAGTATTGAAGCCTCCTTTTAAGCTCTGTAGAAAAATACACATAATTGCATATAGAGAATCTGCAATACAGATCCCTCTAGTGGGAGTTGAGCCTTTCCTAACTAACTTAACAATGAGTCAGATGGTATGTGCAGGGTCCCTAATGCCAATTCAACCACAAAGATCACTATTTTTGCCTTAAATATCTGACAGCAAGAAATAAAATAATAGTTTCTTTACTGAGAGTCAGGCACTTTGCCAACAAAACTTAGTCTTTCAAAGGGAATAAAATGTGGGATTAGTTGAAAGGTACATTTATGCCATATTGAGGTAAATGCATTTGCTAAGAACACAGGAAAATCAGAGTTCTTAAAGTGCTTTTAACTTCACATTTACCAAGATAATTTACCATTTTCACTTCAAAGGTCAGGCTAGGGCAAATTGTGTAGGTAAATTGCCTCCAGCTGCCTCTGATGATAAAGACACAATTTTTTCCCCTAAATCAAACTGTTAAGGATTTTTAAGTTTGCAATAAACAGGGTCATTCATCTCCTTAACTCCTACAACCAAGCTTTCAAATTAATTCTGAGGTTGTTGACAACCAAGATAACCTACTAAATGGGGGAAATTACAGGGAGAAAATTTCCCAATTCCCTCCTCAAAGTCAGTAAGGTTTGGTTGGAGGAGAAGCAAGATCTATAAAGAATAATAATCAAGCAAATATGGCATTGTCAGGGCATTTATGAAGACTTTGGGTAGCAATAAACATGAAATCTGGATACCATGTGATGCCTGATCTAGAAATGGGGATATTGAAGAAATTTGATTTCTGGCCTGCGGAAATATTTATTTATACATTCTTTATTGAAGACAAACATACTTAGCATCAAGTTTTACAATTCTTATTCAAGTTCTATAGTAAAGAACTATTTTTACTCATCAATACAAGAAGTAAGATTTTCCCTTTTCTCAAAGAAATACTAGTAAAAGCATTGGGTTTACATTTCCTGGTACTACTTGTGGATCCTATTTTTATCCAGGATTTCTGCTGACAACCCCAAAGTTGGTTTTGTAATTCATATTCCTTTGCCAGCATCCACAGGTCTGCCACTTTGCTCAAGTTGGGTTCCAGAGTGTTCGCGTAAACATTTTTTGCTACCCATTTATTTGTGGCTAACCCACTTTAGCTTGTCCCTCAGAGGGTGTTGTGTCACCCTCTTGTCCAGCCTAGTAGCTGTGGATTTGGCAAGCAAGTTCTGATAAACAGGCTGATTTCTAGAATCTAGAAGGTGCTGACTCTGGTGACCAAGAAGCCCTACAACCCTCAATGGCTTATAGGGCTTCAGTGAGTACTCATCCTGGTTTTCATTCATTTTGAGATGGGAAGCCATTGGATGGATTCTGCCATCTGGTCTGTCAGGATCACATAGACTTAGGACATTATTGGAATAATCCAGATAAGAAGTGATGACTTGGATCAATGTGGTAACGATGGAGGAAGTAAGAAGAAGTGGGGTTCTGGGTATTTTGAAATAAAATTCTGCTCTGCTTTTTCAAGTTTTCTATTACAAGATACTAGCCATCCTCAATAATTATCCCAAATTCTAAGTGTTGCCGCAGTCTGGCTGGGCACAATTCAAGAGCCACTTGTCAAAAGAAACGAACTTTATTTTTAGAACACACACCAAACCACAGAGCTCCTCAGGAAAAACCTTCAGAGCCCAACTCCCACCACCGGCTACCCACAAGCCTCTCAACCTCCCCCCCTCCTCCTGCTCTTGAGGCTGATTGGCTGGGTCGCGTGGGCAGAGCCAAAAAAAGTCCCCCAGTGAGCAGCTCTGTGGTCTGAAAGGGCGGGAAACAGCCCAATGAGCATCACCGCAGAGGAGCCAATCAGTTGGCAGATAGAAGTTTGCTGGCAGCTGGAAGTTTGCTGGCAGCTGGAAGTTTGCTGGGGCCCCTTTCGGCTGTGGCTCTCAACAAAGTGTCAAAAAAATTATTTCTTCTGTCTTTCCTTGACTTCAATTGTCTGTGGTTTTCAAATAATACTAAGATTTGTTAGTAATATTTGAGGGCTATTGGTCACCTTTAATTCCTTGCCATACGGGCCTCCCTGACATGGCAGTTCATTTCATCAAAGCCAATTAAAGAGGGATCTGCTAGCAAGATGGAATTCACATTCTCTTGTAACCCAAGTACAGAAGCAATATCGCACCACGTTGGCTACATTCTCTTGGTTAGAAGCAAGTCACTAGGTTCATCCATACTCAAAGGAAAGGTTTATATGCAGGGGCATGAATATCTGTAGTAGGGATCATTGGCTGCCATCATAGAAGTTACCTGCCACACACCACTTATCTATTTACTTTGGCACTGTCCTAACTCTCCCTCATGAAGATTCCATGGAGGAAGGGAAGGAAGGGGAGCAAAAAACAAGGGGGAAAAAATCAGTAAAATGTATACTATGTCCGATGTTGATAACTACCATTGAGAAAAGGAAAGCAGGAAATGATATTATTCATGGCCAATCCAATAGATGTTTTAAATAACTTTTATTAGAGAACACTTATAATTATTCCATTTTATTACTGGGTATTATAGTAACCTTATGTGCCTACTTTATAAATTAATCTTTATCACAGGTCTATATGTATAGGTAAAAATCAGTATACCTGGAGTTTCATACTATCTATGGTTTTAGACATCCACTGGGGGTCTTGAGATGTATCTCCTGAGGATAATGGGAGACTACTGATTACTGCTGCTTAAGATCATGGATATCATGAGCTTTTCATTTGTTTTTTAGAATGAAGCAAATTGAGCTTATTTGTGAGCAGAGGGAATCTAAAAAGAAGGATAAAATGAAGATACAAATAAAAAAGCAATATTATTAGAAAATTCAGAAGTAGAAAGAGAGTGGGAGGAGACAGGCTTACAGCAGTTTGGTTTGCAGTTGTTTGACTTATAGATTTTATTTGATTCTTTTTTTCAAAAACTTCCCTGGCGACTACTGGTAGCTGGAACTAAGTCCTACCTTCCTCTTTGGCTACCTATATGGCACTGCCTGATGTTTCTCCTCTTGGTTTTCTACCATTGCGTCTAGGGAGTTTCTTTGAACAGCTCAGCAAGGATTGGCAGCCCTTCCTCTAAGTTTGATGCACTTAATTCACTGGGCTTTGACAGAATTTAGCAGACACTAAGACTTGCTCATACCAGTTTTCTTTGGCTCTAGATATCCTTACACTTTATCTTTAAGAGTTAATTCTTCAATCACATGAGTTTAACAGTGAAGAGAGACCTAGAGCAAGGAGCGCTCCAATACTAAATAAAATAACCTAAATACTATTAATTTTTCCAGAGTTGAAGAAAATTCCAACCAACATCCCTCCAGATATTGTTAAACTTGACTTATCATACAATAAAATCAACCAACTTCGACCCAAGGAATTTGAAGATGTTCATGAGCTTAAGAAATTGAACCTCAGCAGTAACACCATTGAATTCATAGACCCTGGTAAGTTGCATTGAATATCAGCCCCTTAAATGGGGCTCTTCTGTGATTTCTCTTTTATAGCAACATTTACAGTAAATACAGTTTTAAAAAACTAAACTAAGCTAAATAATTTAAAAGTATGAATTTTAATCAAGTGTGGCACTTAAATTAGGACTTGTTTGGCACTGAGAGAAATAGCTGCCAAAAGTTGCTTTGTAAAGTATGTGTTACAGTCACCGAATGTGATATTTATTCATTTAGCCCAAATAAATTATTTTGTAGAATAGATTTTTTAAAAATGGAAAGATATGGCAAGTGGTCATTGATACAGTGAACATGTAACAATTTTTAAACAGAAATTCAGATGTGGCATTTTCTTTGCCAACTTGCTTAGAGTAAATTTGAAACTAACTGCTAAATACAACCCTCACAAATTAAGATAAAATATGCTCAAACCAGAGCAAGACATGTTATTTCTCCTCCTAAATAAAGATCAGTTCTCTTTCCAACTTCACATCTCTTCTCTATTTGCTAAGAAAAGCCTCTGGCAAAAAAACTGAACTTAAAACATACAAGATGCAGAAGGAACTGAGAATTACTGAAACAATGGTAAGATGTGCTACATACAGAATACATGTGCCTTTTATGAAGCTACTTAAATTTGAAAGTCCTAACTATAACAAAATTACTAATATTATTAATAGTCAAATATAATGTTATAAACATTTTGAATGCAATTATTTCTCTGACTTTTCTTAATAGTAATCTAGTACTATTAATAAACCTTAGAATTTTAACATGATAGAAGTGAAAATTAAGGATGAATATTCTGGAGCCACAAGGGCATATTTTAGGATTAACATCTTTTAAAAATATTACAAAATTGTAATTTTTAAAATTTCTTAAAGGGACAGCAACGTGCTACACTCATACCTTTGCCTATATAAATATGGAAAATTTGAAAGTATCTTTGAATGGCAAGACCAAATGCAATTTTCACTTCACATTAAATAAGAACACCATAGAAACACTCTTCTCCCACATGAAGCACTAATTTTCCTAGTGTGCAGGTCAATAACCAGTAGCTAATCTCTACAAAGCCAGGAGGCAGAGAGTGAAGGATCTGGAGGTGGAGATGCTTTCTTTGCCCCAGGAGAACCAAAGACCGAAAGGACAAGTATGTCATATCCAAGGTCCCTGGGCAAGTGTCTAATTTCTTTCTGATGCTATCATCTACAGCAATAGCTTACCAACTATTAAAGTGTGGGTGCAAGGACTGAGGATGTGGCTCAGAGGCAGAGGGCTTGGTCAGCATGAACAAGGCCCTGGGTTTGACCTCTTAACTGGAAAAAGAATGAAGAGGTGGGAAAAAAAAAGAAAAGAAAGAAAAAAAGAAAAACAGTATAGATGCAAACAAGTTTTAGATCTTTCTGAAAAAATAAATAAAATGTTAGTTATTATATGGCCCAAGTTAAACATATTAAAAGCAATGAATAATAATGCAATAATGTTATAATTACAGGAAAACTACAGTATATAAAGAACACTGGCGAAAAATGAAAGGAGACAATACAGAGACAGATGATAGCTAGAAAATGGATTTATTTTACTTCCAATCATATTTTTTCTTCATTTATAGAATTCACGAAATTGCAAGGATTTCTTTCCCATCCTTAGGATCCTTTTAATGTTGTTCACCCTATGCATTTTCCTTGCTGACATTTGACCTGATCCCTATTTATCAGCAGTGATACCCAGTTTTTAATAAATTCATTCAGTTCAATCCAAGGAAAGTATTTCCTACACTAATAAATATGTATTGTGCACCTACTGAATGCCAGCCACTTTTAGTGGGGGTATGTCCTTTGGAACAAAAAAAGTATCTCAGCACTTAAATAAGGCAAAATAACCTAAAGGGGTTTTCAGATAAAAGACCTACTATGTTCTAGGATCTTTGAGATGAAACACTGCCAAAGTAGACTTACTTTAATGATTTTGCCTGGCACGTATGCAAATGCAGTGAGAATTTCATGAATAATAATCTTATGAAATGCCAGGAGTTAGTGTGGAAAAGGGAAAGAAGTCACCCTACGAGTCGTTTTACCTCCTTTAAGAAACAGATGAAAACTAGCTTTCCCAAGTGCCTAGATTCATATGGTTTAAGTGACAACTATAGTACTTCCAAAATAAAATTTAAGAATATTTACACATGCTTTTGGGTTGAATCAGTTTAAGGAAAGACAATTTGTGAAATCATTGACATACAGAATTTTAACAAATACAAAAAAAAATGCAATGTCTTCAGCACTATAATCATGAGGACTGAACTTTTGTCTCCCACTCCCACCTAGACCCCCAAGCCATTGCTTTGTATCAAAATATAAAATATATTTTTAGGGGGAATTTCGGTTTTGTCTGAGAACAGATGATATGAAAATAGCTAATGGTATTGGTATGACAGCATATTTTCCAAATTCAAAAATGAGAATACTATGCTCTAACAAGGGCATTTTAAAACAGTAATGAGAAAATGGCTGAAATAGAAATAAAATATCTGAAATCAGGATTAACCTATAAATTCTGAAATTATCTGTTTAGTTCATATCAACTAAAATAGAATTAAGATAGGATATTCTTTGCTCTTGGAGGAAAAAAAAACTTTGTTGTTTTATTTTGTTATGTGTTTGATATTTGTTCTAATTATTCACCCTCTAGCAAAATTAAATACATATGGATCCAAGGCAGACAGCTTCCATGGCTTGCCAAACACAACCAGATGTTTTCATAACATTAGCAGATTGTTTGGGGACTCTACAGAACTAGAATCTTTCCCCTTAGAACTGGGGAAAGATTGTTTTCTAGACATTTTTAGAACTTACTGATATCCTAGGAAGGTATCAAATCATCAACAGTCACACTTTTCATTTTTTCTGTACTCAAATCTTACATTTGAAATACTTTCTCCCCCCCCTTTCCCTCCCTTCTTTTCTCCCTTCCTCCCTCTCTCTTCCTCCCTCTTTTGGTGTCATATTTCTAGTAAGCATAAAATAATGCATATCAGAAAATACTGTTTTAAAAGCTAACTTAAAGCTGACTTTTCAAATCAAATGCTGTATATTAGTCAATCTAATCAAGGGGAAAGCTTTGTTTGAATAAAAATATGTTTTAGAAAGTATGCGTTTAAATAGGCATAGTGGGAAAATAGAATTTTTAAAAAATCTCCTCCCAACCCAGACATCCTCTCCACAAAGGTAGTAAAGAAAAAAAGAAAAACACTTTCATTATTGAATAAACTTTATACCAGAATGAGATGCACAGCATAGGCAATCATTTACAGATTGCAAAGACAGAGAGTATCTTGTCTTTTATATACTACCCATTACACACATGTTTTAAGGATAAACAACAAGTTCTCAAGTAAGAGAACTTGATATTACATTTTATTACATATAGCTCATTCTAACTTTATCTGGTAAGTGGACCATCTATCTGGGTTAGCTTTTCGACTTTATCCAGAAAAAAACGGGTAGTCTTGCAACTGGAAGCAAAATGCCACCAAAATTAGGCTCCTGGCCTTACAGAAACTGGGATACAAGGGCTTATCTTAGTTGATGTTTACATCTCAAAAAGATGGCTCCCAAGTTCTTGAGAAAGGCATTACTGGATTTTAATGGTGACAAATGGCCTATCTAGTCTTTAAAAGGATTTGAAGACATTTCAAAGAGAGGAGAAAGTGGTTATATTTACAAATTTTCTGTAAATATCTGAGAAAAAGGAGAGAAGGGAAAACTTCCTTTATTTTCAACAGGGAGAATCAAACTTCTTATTTTTAATTTGTATTTATCCTTACAACTCACTATAGACCGTTGCATTAACTCAATTATTCATTGGTTTAATAAATATTTTCTGTTTCTAGCTGCTTTTTTAGGGCTCACACATTTAGAAGAGCTAGATTTAACAAACAACAGGCTGCAAAACTTTGACTATGGAGTATTAGAAGACTTGTATTTTTTGAAACTCTTATGGCTCAGAGATAATCCTTGGAGATGTGACTACAACATCCACTACCTCTACTATTGGTTAATACACCACTACAATGTCCATTATAATGGCCTGGAATGCAAAACACCAGAAGAATACAAAGGATGGTCTGTGGGAAAATATGTCCGGAGTTACTATGAAGAATGCCCCAAAGACAAGTTACCAGCATACCCTGAGACATTTGACCAGGATACAGAAGATGATGAATGGGAAAAAATACACAAGGATCATACAACAAAGAAACAAGGTGTAAGAATCACTATAGTGGGATAACTTAGAATTGCTCTGGCTGTAAATAGTCTCCTATTTGCTATACTGGTGTAAGAAAACCATATGTTTACATTTTGATTAACTGTGTTACCTATTTATGTAGCGTTATCAGGTATAGAAAGGTTTCCTTTTCTATCTCATAATTGTTATTACATTATGACAAGTATAGTAATCAAGGGAATACTGTCACCCTGCATGTCTGTCCATTGGTGGAGCAGCCTCTGCTGATACACGATTCCATGCTGGTAACCTGCAGGATTTGGGTCCTAGTAATGGCATTAGAATTTCATAATGTCCTGTATAATTGTTTTTACTGCTTTTGGGGGGAAAAAAAAAACTTGGTTTGTTTTAACATGCCTTTTAATAGCTGTCTGTCAATCTCTAAAGACGATCAAAATGAAAAGATACAAATGCTTAATCATAATAAAATGTTATTCCCTCCTCCATGCACCCCCCTTTTTTCAGTTAATCAATGTAAACATTAAACAAATTCCCATTTCTACTCCTGTACATTCCAAAATAAGGTCCTGGTAAACTCAAATTCTCAACCAGTCTTCACTGATCATTGCAAATAACTATCAAGCTAGACCTAAAAGGCAATTGTCACAATAAAAATAAGAATAAGAAAATTATATTATTGGAAGCTGGTTAGAGAATGGGCTCTGAAAAGCAGATGTAGATGGTATGAATCATGAGCCCTGAGGAGGTATAAACACTAGTGAATGTAGAAACTTTTTTTTTTCTTCCGAGTAGTGTTCAGGAAGCCTTCTGTCAGTGGTAGACAGCCTGAGTACTTCCTGCCAAGCTAACGTGACAAGGACTATAAAACAAAACATGTTCCTTATCAGAGTAGGATTCAGGTCAGAATTTGGGATGAAGCCAAACAGAAAAACAGGAACTAATTCAGAGACAACTGAGGGAAGGAGTGGTGCTTGAGAGAATTCCTGATTTGGGTTTGCAAATTCAAATTAGCTCATCTACAGAAATAGGTCACCAGGAAAGAGCACATGCATGGAGAATTTAAACTTCGGACTCCATCAGCTTGCATTTAAATGGGCAATAGAAAGAAAAACAAAGTGAAAAGAAACATATTTGATCTTTAGTGAAATACTATTTTTTTTTCCTTTTACACAGATTTCCTTTTCACCTTGAGTTGAATACATTTTCATTTCTTGTATCAAGCTCTTCCAACAAAGTTTAGCAACTGGTCTTATACTTGCACAAACTCCCCGAACATGGAAGATGGTTATATGATAAATAGTATTGAGCCCTTTTAAGCACCTAATAGATGCTGGGCAGTAGGCTAAGAGTTTCACAAACTCCACTTGCCATTCTCACAAGAGTTCTCTGAGGAAGTTAATGTTATCTGCCTTGTATAGATGAGGAATCCAAGGGTTTTTGGGTTTTTTTTTTTTTTTTTTTTTTTTAGAGTTTAGGTAATTTGCACAAAGCTACAGGGCTGACAGGTAGCAGAGCCTGGGTTCAGGTCGGTCTGAACACTTTCCGCTGTGCAGGTTGTGCAGAACTCTTAAGAGTTAGGGTTCAGTCTTGGCTGTCTGGCATCAGAACTTCAAGAACCAAATCCCCAAAGAGGAGCAGATGACAAGAGGGTTAAGCCTTTCTCTCCAGGAGTACCATTGAGAGCAACGGGGAGGAGACAGTCTTGGTCCAAAATATTTAAATTTGCATTAATTTACATAGGAAACCAAGATGGGGAAGCTGGAGGAATGTCCAGAGCTGGTAGTTTAGGAAATGAGTCTGGATTTTAAGGTTCTAACCATTTTACCCATTTTACCAGTGGTTTGGTTCAGAGGTAAAGACTTTGAGATACTGTTTCTCAATGAAAATCTCCATATTATTCATGACATTAAAGACAGCTGTCAAATTTGAAGTACTACCAGAGAGATGTAACAATATCATTTACTGTCCATGAGCCTTAGGGTGATATATTAAGAACATGGAAACTGAAACATCCAAGATTTGGTGATGAGAAAGGCTGGGGTGACATCAGTAGGAGACAAGAGGATCACAGTGGGGGCAAGAGGATTCTGGAATAAATGAGGAGATTTAATCTGATTCTGAGAAAGGACCCAAGGTGTTCTCTGGTTTAATTTTTAATAAGATAGTTGGGATTGTGTTGGTAGATTTTTATATCCAATAGTATCCCCAGAGATCTATTTGGAAATAAAGCTCTAGAAAAAAATAGAAATTAATCCAGACCATCCAAAAGTAAGTTTATTGGAGCTACTAATATCTTCCAGGACTTTAATTGAAGCATATTTTTCAAAGCGTACAGCTGCCTCTTCTCTGTATCAGAGTTCATACTTTTCTGGGAAGCATATTCCATCCATGATAGAAGGAATAATTAGATAATTCCTCTTCTACTAATTTCTTCCTTGATAGTTACTCTAATAACTTTGCCTTAGATGATGAATTCAGGAGATTAAAAAATAAGTATACTTATTGCTAGTCAAAAATATGACAATTCTGAGATTCTCCTATTTGACCAAATATGTGTATCACTTGAGTATTTAGATAGAATAAGTTTTTTATTTAAACTTTCTTGCTGGACCTAAGATTCTCTGATTTCTCTGACATAAACAAGATTTACTAGGAACTAAGATCTCCTGAATCCTAAGCCCATTATCTCTGACTTAATGCCTATTATTTCGGAAAGATATTTTTCGTTGTTAATGTTGTTGTTCTTGTTCTTGTTGGTGGTGGGTTTTGGTGGTAGTTGTGGTAGGCTTTTTGTTTGTCTATTTGTTTGTTTTCATATACTAGCTATTCCCTACTCTGGAGCCTATACCCTAGATTAATTCATGTGTTTTGGAGAAATCTGAAGTCTCCTGCTCTGGCAAATAGAAGGAATTCAATGATGAGAATCCACTTGCCCCAGTTCCATGGACCTGTTCCCTCATATGCCTTTTAAACATTTTAAGATAACATTTTTTTTTAAAGAGAGAGTGAGAGAGGAGAGAGACAGAGAGAGAGACAGAGAGAGAGAGAATTTTTCAATGTTTATTTTTTAGTTCTCGGCGGACACAACATCTTTGTTTGTATGTGGTGCTGAGGATCGAACCCGGGCCGCACGCATGCCAGGCGAGCGCGCTACCGCTTGAGCCACATCCCCAGCCCTTAAGATAACATTTTAAGGTTAATTTTATTCTAAAGCTTATATTGACATGAGGATTACAACTATTGTGCTCAACCAAACAGCCCCAAAGATTGGCCAATATTTTTCTTCAACCTAGAAATCCAAAAACCAAACTCCTTGAAAGGAATGTGTATAATTCTAGACACACCAGTGGAGAAGCTAGGGTGAAAATGGAAAAGCTAAAACATCTCTGAGAATAGCTTTTATCTTTAACACATTCAAGCTTACTAGAATGCTTGAATTAAAACTGGTCTAATTAAATAACAGGTAGCAGGGGATAGGAAAGGTAGCAGAATACAACAATTACTAATAGGGCATTATGTAAAATTGTGGATGTGTAACCGACGTGATTCTGCAATCTGCATTTGGGGTAAAATTGGGGTTTCATAACCCATTTCAATCTAATGTATGAAATATGATATGTCAAGAGCTTTGTAATGTTGTGAACAACCAATAAAAAGAAAATAATGATAAAAATAAATAAATAAATAAATAACAGGTAGCAAATTTTAAATATCACAAACATGAAACATATTTATTGCCTTTTAAAAAAATCAAGATCTTTTCAGGCTTGCATGCTGAAGTATTTCTGTGACAAAGGTATTTGTACCAAGAATTATACTTCCAGATGAATACTAAATAAACATTTTAAAATAGACAACAAAATATCAAAAAGTCTAAAGCAACAAAATATTTTAGGTTATCTTGATCTCAGATCCAGTTGTAAACTACTATATATATTATGTGTCAGAATATAAAACATGCCATTATCTGATACAATGAACATACAGTCAACATGTGCACTGCACAGTAGAGAGTTTGACTTAGGCATTTTCATTGTCTGTCTGTACTTCACACAAGTTACAACCTATGTTACCCTTTCTTCTCCTATCCCAAACTTTCCAGTGAGCCTGTGCCTAAGTATCAGGAAGTCTTTATGTGAAAGAAGTTAAAAAAAATAAGGGAAGATTATAGCTGTAAATGCCTATTTTTTAAAAGAAGATAGATCAAAAGAATGAAAAAACAAGCCACAAATTTGGTGGATATATTTGCATAAGACACATCTGACAAAGAACCATTATCCAAAATATACAAAGAACTCTTAAAACTCAACAGTAAGATAGCAACTTGATTTAAAAGTGGGCCAAAAACCTCAGCAGACACCTCACCAAAAAGACATAGGTAAATGAAATACTCCACATCTTATGTCATTAGGGACATAAATTGTAAAAACAAAAACGAGATACCACTACGCTCTATTAGAATGACTAAAATCCAGAACACTGACAATACCTAATGTTGGAGAGGATGTGGAGCAATAGGGACTCTCATTCATTGCTGATGAGAATGCAAAGCGGTACAGCCACCCTAGAATATAGTTTTGCAGTCTCTTACAAAACTAACCACCCTCCCACTACACAATCTCCAATCGTGCATCTTGTTATCTAATCAAATGAGTTGAACACTAGGTTATAGTTTGGCTGTTAAGTGCCTCCCAAAGGATTATATCCCATTCATATGAGGGAATATCTTCAGGATATTCATATGCCCCCAATCCTAGCCCCTCCCTGTTTCCTCCCTGTTTGCTTCCTTGCCACTATGAGGTAAGCAGCTTTCCTCTGCCACGTGCCTCTGCCTCTCCATAGGCCCAGAAGCAATGATGCCACAAGTACACAGACTGAAACCACTGATACCCTTAGCTAAAATAAACATTTCTTCCTTTTAAGTTGTTTATATTAGGTATTTTTTCACAGTGACAGGAAGCTAACACAATTTATGCCCATAGGCGCACGCACACACACAACTCACACACACAAACTTGCACATAACTGCTCAAACTTGGAAGCAGCCAAGATACTATTCAATAGATGAAGGAATAAATGAATTGCGGTATATGAAAAGATAAGAAAGAAACTTAATTGCATGTTCCAAGTGAAAGAAAAGGCTACTACTATATTATCCCAACTATATGCCATTCTGGAAAAAGCAAAACTATAGGTACAATAAACAGATCAGTGGCTGCAAGAGGTTGACAAGGGGAAGCAATGACTGAACAAAGCACAGACCTTTTAGAGGAATGAAATAAAATACTATAATAATAGATATATAATTATAAATTTATCCAAATTCCTAGATGTACACCACCAAGATTGAACTCTAAGGTAAACTATGGACTTTGAGATATAATGACATATCAATGTAGGTTCATCAATTGTTAACAAATGTGTGGCTCCTGTGGGAGATGTTGATAGTGGGGAACTAAAATGTGTGGGGGCAGGGAATATAAAGGGAATTCCTATACAATCTGTTCAGTTTTTCTGAGAACCTAAAACTGCTCTAAAAAAAAAATAAAGCAGAAGCAGAAGATTATTATAAAGACAAAGAAGAAAGGTCCCAGGGCTGGGGATGTGGCTCAAGCGGTAGCGCGCTCGCCTGGCATGCGTGCGGCCCGGGTTCGATCCTCAGCACCACATACCAACAAGGATGTTGTGTCCGCCGAGAACTAAAAATAAATATTAAAAATTCTCTCTCTCTCTCTCTCTCTCCTCTCTCACTCTCTCTTTAAAAAAAAAAAAAAAAAAAAAGAAAGGTCCCAAATCAGCAACATAATTTTTCACATTAAGAAAGTAGAAATAGGGGCTGGGGTTGTGGCTCAGTGGTAGAGTGCTCCGAGGCGCTGGTTTTGATCCTCAGCATCACATAAACGTAAAATAAAGATATTGTGTCCACCTAAAACTAAAAAATAAATAAATAAAAAGAAACTAGAAATAGGCTGGGTACAGTAGCACATGCCTATAATGCCAGCAATTCTGGAGGCTGCGGCAGGAGAATTCCAAGTTTAAGGCCAGTCAGTCTCAGCAGCTTAGGGAGACCTTCAGCAACTTCAAAAAAACTCTGTCTCAAATTAAAAAATAAAAAGGGATAGCTTGTTAAAGTGCCCCTGGTTTCAATCCCCAGTACCAAAACAAAACAAAAAACTAGAAACATAACTACTGTGCAGTAGTGTGAGTATAAATAATTAAAATGTTCTGGATATTTTTTTAAAAACTAGAATGAAGGATTTTGAATATTTTTACCATAAAGGAATGATAAATGTTTGAGGAGATAGATATATTTACCCTGATTCGAACACTACATAATGTATCAAAACACATGGTTTCCTATAAGTGTGTATAATTTATACGTGTCTGTTAAAAAATACATTTCTGTTATTGATAATTTTTTAAAGTAACTAGGAAAAGAAGATCAAATGAAGCCCCAAACAACCAGGATAATAAAGATTGCAGTAGAGATAAACTAAATAGAGACTAGAAGAAGAGTTAGAAATTGTGTGAACACCTGAATTCACAGCAACATAAGTCACAGTAGCAAAAAGTAGAAACAATCTTAGTGTCTATTGATGGAAGAACTGATAAACAACATGTGGTATACACACACACACACACACACATGCACAAATATTATTCACCCTTAAAAAGGAAGGAAATTCTGACACATGTCACAACATGAGTGAGCCTTGAAGACATATGTTTAAAAAAAAAAAGCTAGTAACAGGACAAATATTCTATAATTCGACTTTCGTGAGATACCTAGAATCATCAAGTTTATAGTGATAGACATTAGAATGGTGGTTACCACAGGCCAGGCAGGAAGAAATGAAGAGTTATTCTACATGGGTACAGGTTTCAATTTTGTAAGATGCAAAAGTTCTGGAGATGGATGGTGATAGTTGACAGCAATGCAAATGTAACTGTATAGAACTGTACAATTATAGGAATTACAACCAAAATTTTGATATTATATATATTTTACCAATAAAAAAAAGAATCAAAAAGTTGGTAGGTTGAAACAATCAAAAAATTGATAATATTTTAGCTATATTGACAAAGAAACAAGAAAGGACAAATATCACTAAAATATGAAATGAAAGTATGTATGTTAGTATCCAGTTTACAGAAATAAAAAGGATTGGGCTGGGGCTGTAGCTCAGTGGTAGAGTGCTCACATTAAACTAAAAAGCTTCTTCATAGCAAAGAAAACAATCAAGAACATGAACAGAGAGCCTACAGAAAGGGAGAAAATCTTTACCACCTGCACCTTAGATAGAGCATTAATCTCCAGTATATACACAAAACTCAAAAAACTTAACACACTCACACACAAAAAAAACAAATAATCCAATCAAACAGGCAAATGAACTGAACAGGCACTTCATAGGAGAAGACATATAAATGGTCAAAAAAAGTATGAAAAAATGTTCAACATTTCTAGCAATTAGAGAAATGCAAATTAAAACTACACTGAGATTCCATCTAACTACAGTCAGAATGACAGTTATCAAGAATACAAGTAACAATAAATATTAGCAAGGATGTAGGGTAAAAGGTACACTCATACATAGCTGGTGGGACTACAAACTGGGTTCAACCACTCTGGAAAGCTGTACAGGGATTCCTCAGAAAACTTGGAATGGAACCACCATTTGACCCAGTTACCCAACTCCTCAGCTTATATCCAAATGACTTAAAATCAGCATACTACAGTGATGCAGATGCATCAATGTTTATAGCAGCTCGATTCATAATAGTCAAGCTTTGGAAACAACTCAGATGTTCTTCAACAGATGAATGGATAAAGAAAATTTGGTAAATGTACACAATGAAATATTATTCAGCCATAAAGAAGAATTATGGTACTTGCCAGTAAATGGATGGAACTGGAGACTATCAGTTCCAATAATACCAATGTGAAAACCCTAAGTGAAATAAATCAAAATCCCAAAAAGCCAAAGGCCAAATGTTCTCTTTGATATACAGATGATAACACATAATTAGCAGGGAGGGAAGAATAGAAGTTCATTAGATTAGACAAAGGGGAATGAAGGGAAGGGAGATGGGATGGGAATAGGAAAGACAGTAGAATAAATCAGACATAACTTTCCTATGCTCACATATGAATACACAACCAGTGTAACTCCATATCATGTTTAACCACAAGAATGGTACAAAAATTGTGATGGGTTGCACCCTATCACATGTATAAAATGTATAAAATGTCAAAATACACCATATATCATGGGTGTAAAAAAAACAAAATGAAACAAAAAAAACAAAGGCAGATATAATCAGACTGAATAAGAAATAAATATGGAGAAGAAAACTGTTGTTAAAGTGAGGATAGCATTATATCCCCACAACAAGATGTATTCTGGAAATTTTAAAATGTAATCATATGAACATTATTTTCATTAAAAATATGAAAAGAGGAGTCAAGAACATGCAGTATTCCACATATCTCTGCTACTTTTCAACCTTGCAAAGGAGATCCCTAGCAATGTAATCAAATGGGAATAAAAAGATATAAATATAACATTGAATGGACACAAAACTGTGAATAATCCCAGATGATATGACCATTTACCTAGAAAACCCAAGAGGATCAACTGACAAACTATTAAAACCAAGAACTGAATTTTATATATGGTCCAAAATAATAACATCATCCAAAATAAAAAAAAACTATAGTTTTCTTTAGCACCAGCAACAATCAATCAGAATTATTCCATTCTGTACAATTTCTTTTTTCAATAAAAAAGTTTATAGATAACAACAGTGATTCCTTGTGTACCTCTTCTTCGTTTCATTAAACTCTCCACCCCTTCCATAAACACTATCTTGCATTTAGAGTTTTTTACTTCTATTCATGTTTTTATGTGTTAGCATGTTGTGCTATGTCCTTAAAAAACATAAATATGTGTACATGGGTATATATATTTGCACTAATTTCAAAATAAAATGCAAACTATATACATATTAAGTTTTCACATTAAAAATTTATATTAAATTATATGTGATATAATTATGTGTATGTGCATGTGTCATCCTGCAACTTGATTTTACCCTATTTTTAGACTTATCCAAGTTAATGCTTATGCTTATATATGGCATTCTTCTTCATTATCTGGAATCAGTATGGAATATGCTTTTAAAAATAATTTGTTTCATTTCTAAAAGTACATGCATGGTACGTAAAAACCACATCTCAAGAGAGATATAGGTTAAAGACAAAAATCACATTGCAAGTACAAAGCAGCTTGGAAAAAATAGAAATAACTTTATTGTTCATCTAGAGGAAGATTAAATAAATTATGGTCTATCTATAAAATGGTTTTACAATATATAAAAAGAATTTAGTAGGTCTGTACATACTGACATGCAAAGACTTCCAAGACATAAAAAAGAAAATCTAAAACAATATGATCTCTTTTATGTCAGAAGTTAAAACTGTGTATTTTAAATCACGTCTATATAAATGTATCTTAGAAAGACAGAAAAATGATAATACTGGGTACCTTTCAGTAAATGAATGGGTTTGAGGGAGTTTATTTACTGTTTATTGCTAGATTTTGTTAAGTGAGGATATGTTCTTAATAGTGTGGGGGAGAAAGTGGGAGAGGGAGAGGGAAGGAGGGGTGAGAAAGAGTGGGAGAGAGAGAGATCCAGGGGAGCTTAACCAGTGAGCTACATCCCCAGTCCTATATTTTTCACTCTGAGATAAGGTCTCCATAAGTTGTTGAGGGCCTCACTAGGTTGCTGAGGCTGGCTTTGAACTTGTGATCTTCCTGCCTCAGTCTCCTGAGCTGCTGGGATTACAGGTGTAGATAAATTGATGATACATAAATAGACAAATGCAAGATCAAATATTGATCAAGAATGCACAAAGGACCAACTCACTCCCAGAGCATATAATCAAGTAAGAACTAACCATATTATAAGTTTTTAGTGTGGTTGCAGTCCACATTCTTTGACCTAAGGTTATCACTTAAGTTTCCCTTTTATTTATGTTTTTTTTTTCATCTATTTAATTAGAAAATAGAAAAGCAAGACAAATATTGTAATGAACATACTTACTGACATATTTCAAAGTTTTGGGTCGGAGAAGACAACCACGAAAATTCAAACACAGCACATTTAGACGCCACTTTTGCAAAGTAGACACTACATATTTATCTGTAACTGTATTCTTCACCGTGGAAAAGTTAATCTAAAAAGGATAAACAAAAGGCATTAAGAAATGCAAAAAATATGTTTCATATAAAAATTTTAAATATTTTAAATTATCAAGTACTAAAAGTTCTCCATCACATCATTCCCAAATAGAAAAAAAGAGTAAAATATTAGAGTGTTCTACTAGAGAATATAAGTTTCATAAGTAAAAAAGGAATATACACACATACAAACACAATTCCAAAATGATTTGAGTTTGCCAATAAAAAATATATCACATTAAACACAAATGGCTTTGGGGGTATGTATGTGTATGTTTCTGAGAATCAAAGCTTTGTACATCAAGAATGGGAAGTTATACTCCATGTATGTATAATAGGTCAAAATATATTCTACTGTCATGTCTATCTAAAAAGAACAAATTAAAAAAAATTTAAAAAGCCTTGTACATGGGGTCTGGGGAGGTGGCTCAAGCAGTAGCACGCTCGCCTGGCATGCTTGCAGCCCGGGTTCGATCCTCAGCACCACATACCAACAAAGGTGTTGTGTCCACCAAAAAAAAAAAAAAAAAACTAAACTAAAAACCCTTGTACATGCTAGGCAAGCACTGTAACCACTGAGCTATATCCCAAGTCCACAAATGGCTTCTTTATTATTATTATTATTAAATGATTTAACACATGAGACAACATCTAGTCTCCCACTTGTGAGTTAAGGTATACAAAATAGTTTAACAATGAGATGATAGATTTCAAAAAGCAGGCAGAACTAAAAAAAATCTTGGAGCAAAAGTCACTCTATAACACCATATACTTTTTTGATTATAAATCAATTTAACTTTTATCATAATGATGTTACCTTTAAGAATTTATCCTGCAGATACAAACATGTATTTTTAAAATATTTTTGTTTGTTTAAAATATTCTTTACATTTTCATATAATCATACATCTATATGGGGAACAATTATGTTCTGATACATTCATGCATGGTATAATGATCAAATCAGGGTAACTGGCATATCCATCACTTCATACATTTATCATTTCTTTGTGGCAAGCATCCCAAAACTTCTCTATTAGCTCTTTTAAAATACACATCATTGTTAAATACAGTCACTGTACTGTGCAATGGCACATCAGAACTTATTCACTTTTATAACCATGCATTTGTACACCAGCCTTGCCTTTTCCTGTCTCCTCTCCAGTCTCTTAACCTGTATTCTACTCTCTACTTCTGTGGGCCAACTTTTAAAGATTCCATATAAATATGAGATCATATAGTATTTGTCTTTCTGGGTATGGCTTATCTCACTCAACATTATGTTCTCTAGTTCCCTACATGTTGCAGATGACAAGATTTCCTCTATTTAATGGCTGAATAGTATTCTTTGGTGTCTACATACCACATTTCCCCCTCATTCCTTTGTTGTTGACATTTAGGTTGATTCCAAATTTTGGCTATTGTGAGTGGTCCTGCAGTAAACATGGGAGTGCAGGTGATTCTTTGATATATGGATTTTATTTCCCTTGGATACGTACCTAGTAGTGGGATTGCTGGATCCAAAAATGTTTAATTTTTTTTATATCTTTATTGCATTTTTATGTGGAACTGAGGATTGAACCCAGTGCCTCACAAATGCTAGGTGAGCACTCTACCACTGAGTCACAGCACCAGCCCCCAAATTTTTAATTTTGATGATGACTGATTATCTACTTTTTTTCTCAATATTATTTTAGAGATGCATTCAGGTTTATTTAACTCTTTAGTTTACTATCTATCTAGTAGCCAGGCACAGTGGCACAGGACTGCAATCCCAGCAACTTGGGAGACTGAGGCAGGAGGATTGCAAATTCAAGGCCAGTCAGGGTAACTTACTGAGATCTTCAAAATAAAAAAATTAAAAGGGCTGTGGATATAGCTCAGTGGTAGAGTACCCCTGGTTCAATCTCCAGTACCACCAAAAAAAATATGTATAGCATTCCATCACTCCATTGTATATATTTTATAAGTTATTATTTTTAAAAAATATTTCTTCTTCCATTGATGGACATTTAGGTTGTGTGTAGTGTTTCTGCTGTTTTAAACACATGACTTGAGAACATCTGTGAGTTTCTCTAGGCTATATACCTAGAAATGCAATTGCTTGGGTCCTAGATTTGAGTGTCTGCAAATTAAGTAGATGCTTCTGAATTGCCCTCCCATGTTGTTAAACAGGGGCACTCAATCACTGAGCCACATCCCCAGCCCTCAATCGTGTATTTTTTTAATATATATATATTTTTTTTAGTTGTAGATGGACACAATACCTTTACCTTACTTATTTATTTTTATGTGGTGCTGAGGATTAACCCAGTGCCTCACACATGCTAGGTAAGTGCTCTACCACTGAGCTACAACCCTAGCTCCACACTCATATGTATTTTTAAAATGAGGAAAAGGATGTACACTAAAGGATTTTAATAGAAAGAGAGAGAAACAAGCTAAGAAGCTAATTAAATAAATTGAGGGACTTCTTACAACAAAACATTGATCAATAGCTGAATTCAGGGTTAAAAAAAAAAGCACAATTTACAGAAAACCTAAAGAAACAAGATCCAACTATGTTACTCTCTCTGATTGTATAATTCAGTCCAAGAACAAAATTCACAATATCTAGAGGATTTAATGGACCAAATCCTACATGAATTTTACTCCTCAATGTCAATTTTTTGATGAGAGTTGGTTCTCAGAGTTCAAGATTCCCCTCTCCCCATCCATAGCACTAAGGATTGAACCCAGGGCCTCACATGTGCTGGACAAGCACTCTACCACTGAGCTACATCCCCATCCATTTTTATGTTTTATTTTGAGACAGGGTCTAACTAGTTGCCCAGGCTGGCCTTGAACTTGCAATCCTCCTGCTTCAGTTTTGCAAAATGGATGGGGTTACAGGTGTGTATCACCAGTCCCACCAAGATTCTATTATTTTAAAAGAACCTGGAAAGCAGAAATCCTGTGTATCCAGGTAGGGGGAAATTAAATGGCAAAAGTGGCATTTCCTTAAAAAATATTTGCTAAATAAGAGTATATGCTTTGTAGTCAGAGTGATCAGAGTTTGTATTCCAATCCAACCACTTAACAACTTGGGCTATTACTTAACTAAGCCTTAGTTTTTGGTTTTGTTAATATATGTTTTAGTTGTAGATGGATACAATGTCTTTATCTTATGTTTTTGTTTTTCATTTGTAAAGTGAGAAAGATAATAGTGCCTAACTCAGGAAACTTCAGGGGTGAACTAAGAAAATGCAACTTAATGTGCTC
The DNA here is from genome assembly GCF_964194105.1 of Spermophilus citellus. Lineage (NCBI taxonomy): Eukaryota > Metazoa > Chordata > Mammalia > Rodentia > Sciuridae > Spermophilus > Spermophilus citellus. The sequence continues at coordinate 172,389,360 of NC_138184.1, forward strand.
AGTGCAGAACTCAGTAAATATTAGCTACAATTATTCAAAAACATAATAAAACAGCACAAAATATGAGTGCAGAAATTTTAAAAATTCATAAGGGAATAGGATTAATATATGCAACACATAAACAAAGCCTTCTTGATATTGTCAGTGCATTTGCATGCATGCAGACACACACTCTGGCATTTTCCAATGTGGACTTCTAGACTGACATTTCTGTCCTATTCTTCCCTAGTACTATTTTTGTAACTTGGATCATGCCTGTGTTTCTCATTCCAAGAAGACACTTGGAAGAAGAGTCATCAACAATAAAAAGTAACCACATATGACTTATCTGTTTCCTGGATAACACTGTATTCTCAACAACTATGATTGTGTATCAATAATCAATGGCCATCATTTTCCCTGTTGTCTAAAGTCCAGTCAATAGCTGACTTCTCCACCTTCCTTATTGCTAATGATGGAGGATGGATGATATCCTGTGATTAGATTGACTTGTGAATAGGGGGACTGACCCCATTTTTCAGAATCTCTGAAACTTACAGAAACTAAGAGGAGTTGACAAGGTGCCAAGGGCACTAATCTATAAGTCAACCAAACATGTCATCAGAGCACCCTCCCCATTCTTGGCTGAACTGTTGTATTCTCACTCTGTATGACAATATCAAGAGAATTGATTCCATCTGAGCTAACAAATCAGATACTCGTGCCTTAAGTTTATTTTTAGTTTAATGTAGTGATTCTCAGACTTTAGCCTGTATCAGAATCATCTGGGTGGATTTAACGATCCAAACAAACAGATTGCTGATTTGCTACTCCCAGAATTTCTCTGGGGTGGGGCCTGAGAATTTGCATTTCCAACAAGTTCCTGGATGTTGCTGATGCTGCTGGTCTTAGGACCACACTTTACGAATCATCTCTTCATATTATTTATATGAATAAATCTCTTATTTATGTGACAAATGTTTGGGGATGTTCCTTTTCGCTTTGGAACACTCATAAAAAAGAAAAAAATGAATCCAAATGCTCTGAAGGAGAAATAATATGTGCAATATTAAGATCAGGACAAATCCTGCAGCAGCCTGGCAGAAATTAGAAAAAGCCAGCACTTCTGCCCTCATTGGATAAAGATGTAGAGAATATGAGAACGTGGCAGGAAGAACAATGCCAGAATAGGAGGTTAGGTTTCTTTATGTTTAGTAAATTTCTATTTCCATAATTATATTTTGGCCTTTGTTTTATTTTTGCTTTTATTTGTGTTTAAATGTGTCACAATTATTAAAAAACAGGCAATGAGAAATGACAAAATGAGGAATTGGCTACTCACAAATTGGATGTTTCAGCTAAATGCTTAAATCAATGTCATACTTTGAATTTAATTATCAGTCAGTTCTGTCCTCTTCGAGTTCAAACCCCTCATCTTACCTACCATTAGCCATGCACATAAGGTCATTCTTTCTTCTTTCTTTTTAGTAGAACTAATCCTTCCAAATTATGAGTGATGAATAGGTCATTACAAACCACACAGTCTAAACTGTCTTCCTCATAGGCAAGGATTCAACATACAGTATATACTCATGAAGGAATCAGGCACATATTAATAATGAAGCCAGGATAGGGTATAAAATATTCAATAAAACAGGCTTTGCTTCAATACTAATATAATATTCAATTCATATCTACTATTTAAAATACTAATATGTCTCTTAAAATAACATTATTTTCTTTTTTATCTCTCCCTCCAAGCTTCTGCCCAGACTAAAGAAAAACAAATGCACTTGTTGCTGGTGGCCACAGAGTAAGGAGCAAGGAAGAAGGTGGTCCCTACTAAAGCAGGTCTTATAGCAGTCCATTGGCCCTTAAGAACTAAAATGACCCCATAGTTCAGAGAGTAGCTACTTACAGCATTCCACAATTTAGTTATTTGTATCATCACCATCCAGGAGTGGTTTACTTGACCACATATTATCACATCTCTTAAACCAAGGTACGAGAAAATCTAAGTGCAAAGAAAAGAAATACACAATTTTGAAAAATGTGTAAACTTTGATGCAATTCTTCCCACTTCTTATGTGTGTGCACACATGCATGCAAGGGTGGAGGGAGGGGAAGAGAGATTAAGAGAGACTAAATGGTAATATAATCCATATATTGTATAGCAAAAGTTTAAGCACTAGAATTTTATCTGAAGATAGAAATTTTATCCAAAGTATTAGAACTTATCTGCCGATGCCTTTTGTACAATGTGATCCTTTATTTTTTATTTTTTATTTTTTTTCCACCAGTGATTGAATTTAGGGGATAATTAAACACAGAGCCAAATACCCAGGACTTTTTATTTTTTATTTTGAGACAGGGTCTTCCTAAGTTGATTAGGGCATCACTAACTAGCTGAGGCTGGTGTCAAACTTGTGATCCTCCTGTCTCAGTCTCCCAAGTTTGGGGGATCACAAGCATGAATCACTGCACCTGGCTTATTTATTAAACTGGGTGGTGAGTACACAAGTACTCATTTTTTTACATTTCTTTGCATGCCTGAAATATTTCATATTAATAAATTCACTTTTGAATAAAATACATAGGAATAAATTTAAGGGGGTGAAAGAATCATACAAAACATTGAATATTCCATTTTGTGAATTGGAAGACACAATAACAATAAGGAACTGAATCAGTCTGCCCCTGAGTGAACACCAAACACAAGCTCAGAGTGTTTTATAATAGTATTATATCAAATATTCAAAGAACAAATAACAATAAAAACACCGATACCAGTTCAACCCAAAGTGATCTATAGATTCAACGCAACCCTATTAATTTTTCAGACTCCTTTTGCAGAAATGGAAAAGCCAATCCTCAAATTCATATGGAATCACAAGGGTTCAAAATAGCCAAAATAACTTCAAAATAGAACAAAGAGGGCCAATACAAAGCTATAATAATCAAAACATCAAAATACAGGATTAATATGTAGACCAATGTAATAAGACTTGAGAATCCAGAAATACTTAGCATCTTTTAAAATTTTTTTTTAGTTGTAGTTGAACACAATACCTTTAATTTTATTTATATTTTATGTGGTGCTGAGGATCGAACCCAGGGCCTCGCACATGCTAGGTGAGCGCTCTACAGCTGAGCCACAACCCCAGCCCCTACTTAGCATCTTTGAACAACTGATTTTCAACAAGAAGCCCAATACAATTCAATGGGGAAAGAAGAGTATCTTTAATGAATGGTGCTGAGACAATTGGATATTCAAATATTTTTAAAAATGCATTTAGACCTCCCCCCACACACTCATTTCATATTTTTAAAAATTCAAAAGAAATCAATGGCCTAAATATCAGAGGTAAAACCATTAAATTCTTAAAAGCAAACATGGGGTAAATCTTCATGACCTTGAGTTTAACAAAAGTCCTTAGCTATGATATAAGCCACAAAGGAAAAAAAATCTAAATTTCATCAAAATTCAAAACTTTTGTGCATCAAAAACCATTGCAAATAAAGTTAAAATTTCACTTTTTTTCTGTATAAACTATTGAAGGAACAAATTATGCTAACAATTAAGTCAATCATTGAAATGGCCAAGAAATGGCATTGAAATGGCATTACAATTCTTATTATACATATAGAGCACAATTTTTCATATCTTTGTATATAAAGTATGTTCATACCAATCCATGTCTTTATACATGTTCTTTGTGTTTTTTTTTTGCATTATAATTCTTATTACATATATATATACCACAATTTTTCATATCTCTGTTTGTATATAAAGTAGGTTGACACCCAATTCATGTCTTCATACATGTACTTTGTACAGTATTTTAAAGAGAGGAAGTATGATAATTAGGCCTTATGTCCAGAGAGGTAAAAGCAACCTAGAAAAGTTAAATTAGCCACACTTCCATAGAGCCAAATTTCTGAGACTGCAAGAGACAAATAACTTGTTCAAGAGTTGTATAATAACAATCTAGATAAAAAGTGAGATGGGAAGCAAAGCCTTAAAGGCAGTAAACTGTAATTCAGCCAATTAAGAAATAAAGTTCCTGAGCAAGCACTTCCGAGTCCCTATGACACACACACAAAGCAGACAGGAAAACTGAGCACAGCTGCTCAGAATGGACTGGGCTTCTATTCACTGAGCCTTTATTACAGAGACCACCTCTCCTTGGAAGGGTACTATACTAGTTGCTTAGGTTGCCATAACAAATTGCCACAAACTGGATGGCTCAAAACAACAGAAATTTGTTCCCTCTGTTCTGGAGGTAAGAAGCCTGAAAACAGAGTTGAGAGGGTGGCGCCCCACTGAAGCCCTTATAGAAAGTCCTTCCTTGCCACCTTAGCCTCTGGTGGTTGCCAGGATTCTTCTGCATTCTTTGTCTTACAGCTATATCACTGCTCCAACTTCTGCCTCTTGTCACACGGCCTTCCCTCCTGTGTGTGTTTGGTTCCCTCTTTCCTCTCATAAAGACACCAGGTATTAGATTTAAGACCCATTCAAACACAGCATGACTTATTCTCTGCAAAAATCTTATTTCCAGATTTCCAGATAAGGTCACTTTCTGAGGTTCCAGAAGTACATTAATTTTGGAGGACACTAGTCAACCTAGTACAGTCACCTAACTCCTCTGAGTCCGTTTCCTCATCTGTAAAAAAAGGGTCTTTGGTGAAATAATTTCTAAAGACCTCTTCCATACCTAAAATTTTGTGATTACTTTTGTAATTTATGGCCAGATAGTTAAAATTAGTCTCTTAATTGTATTGCCATATGGTAATTTTAATCTAAGAGTTTATTTTTCCATATTGTATGATTTAAGTTCTTCTCAACTATAAATTCTAAGAGGGTATTAATTACAACAAAAAGCCCATATCTAAATAGATCATACCTATCATTTACATGTTAAATTCTTTCATAAATGGATTCAGACTTGCATTTGCATTGTGGTCCATGTAGTAGAACAGAGAAAGATGATTAGAATAAGACTACATAATGCTTTTTCCGATGTGTGGGGATTTTTATGTCTTTTCCAATAAATGAGGAGCTGCCATTTTCTTCACTAGCTCTTTTAACACTTAATTGTTTAGTACCTAGTTTATAATGTCACACCACATTCATTCCATAGACCATTTCCCAGAAATACTTAAAAGGCAAGTGTTCCACAATTCAATGTAGAATAAACTGTTTCAAAGAATTTAAGTACAATTACCACAAACCTATAGTTTCTCCTAAGGAGTGGGGCCACTATTATAAATTATAACTGAAAGTTTTAAAACATTCATATGTAATTACATTTAGAAATACTAGAAATTAATTCCACATGGAACACTGTTGCCGATATGGCAACCTGGGAAGAACATCAAGGAAGAAGAGTATGATTTCTAATTCAATTCCATAGATAATCACCAAGTACTCTATGCAAGACACATCCTAACCCATAAAATTGACAACACATATCAGAAAACGGGGCATTTTAAGAAAACCATATGCCACTGAAAGTCTATATATGAGCATGAAATCTGAGCATACTCAATAATATGTTTCAGCACCACTATGAGCCAGGGTGCTTTGAATTTCAGGAAAAAGAAGAGCATCTAGTGAAGAAGTATTGGGATGAGAAAGGAGAAAGAAAGCCCACATCATGAGGGAAATGGATAGATGTAACAAGAGAAAAAAACTGAACACTTTAACCCCTGGCAAAGGGAAAGAAAAGGAAAAGGGATTCACCAGTTCAAGGAAGCCAACCATGCCTCAAAGAAATTGAAATGGTGCCTGGTGAGATACAATGATTTCAGTTAAGGTTACAGAGGCAGCTGCAAGAAGTCTACCTAGAGCAGAGACCTTTCAAGCCTACAGTCTACTTCCTACTTCTGACTCAATGTGAAAATCAGTGATACTCTTGGAAGAGACTAGAAGTGGTTCTCGGGATGGGGAGATGGAAATTTTACAATACACTGAAGCACTGGAACCCAGTAGCTATTTTCATTTTGATCTTATGTGACAAAACCAGAGCCCCTAGGAGGATATCACAGCAGACAGATTTCAGCTTTACATTAAGAAAAACCTCTAATATCTTCTAGCACAAAAATGGTTTTTAAAATTTTTTCTCTTCCATACAAAACAAGCAAGCCCCCCAAAAGGAATATACAGTGTTCTTGGTTAGAATTAACTTTTCTCTAACACCCTGTGTCATTAGATTGGTATTAGAGGTATCAGCACATGTGTCCCATACAAAAGTAGCAACAAGAAGGAAGGAAGAGCTAACATGGCCAACTGACCAGAAAGGGTGCCTATTCACTGAGTATGAGGGAGCACTGGATATGTTCAGAGGGGATTCTGAGTTTGGGTGGAGGAGCCTGTAAGAAGACATCAATTCTAAGTCCCCTTCATCACAAAGTTTCTGTGATTCTAAAATTTTTAAATTCCCTGGTCTCCAAGATGAGCCAGCTCTCCATGAACTTCCTGAGAACTAAATTCTCTAGTAGTACCAGTATTCCCTACTTATTTGTTAAATACCCTGGATAGTAATGCATTTAATGTGGAAATTCTTGCTATAAACACAGTAGAGAACAACAAAATAACTCCAGATCCAATTATCAAGGAGGGAAAGAGTTACAGTATAAATCTAAATTAAACACAATTTATCCATCACAGAATTATGTGATGGTGGGCATCAATAACCAACCATAGAAATACCTCTTAAGCAACTAGACAGCACTTCGTATGCGAATGTGTAGTGGCCAGGTCATTCTTCAAAAACAACATGGTAAAGTCAAGCTAAAGAAAGGGTTCCCATTATGTCAAGATATCTATATTTCTTGAGCCTTATAATTTAAGAAGAAAGAATAAATAATAAAAAACATTTCTGTGAAGGGCTAGTTTTCTTTCAGCTAAATCAGGTACTTCCCTCTAGCACCACTATCTACCGATGGAGTAAGTGGTCCTACTACTAACCAGGAGACCACTGAAGAAATGGAAAAGACCCTTTTTCTTGATGGAAAATGAAATGTTAAAAGTTCAATTTTGGCCCATTATGCATTAGGTGCCAAAGCCTATATCACAGTGTTCAAGTAGGCCTGATACTTTGCCAGGAATAAGTGAAGGCGGTGTATCATTGCCCCTTTGTAGAGCCATTAGGTGGAGCTGAACAAAATAGGCACCTGCAAGGGGGACAGGTAGTAGAATAACACTTTGACCATGGGAAATTGTCAAAGCCCAAGCAAAGTGAGAAGAATGTCTCCTCCAGAGGATGCACAGTGCAGATATCTGAGTTTCAGTAGGAGAGGGAAATTTCCAAACTAGATGGGAGGGAGGAGCCTGGCATGGAATATGGGAGCCCAAACTACAAAAGGAAGCTGGTGTGGATCATGGAATACAACCCAGGAAACAGAAATGGGCCAGTCAAGTGGAACCAACCCAGATGCCCTTCAATAGATGAATGGATAAAAAAAATGTGGCATCTATACACAATGGAGTACTATGCAGCAATAAAAAATGACAAAATCACGGAATTTGCAGGCAAATGGATGGCACTAGAGCAGATTATGCTTAGTGAAGCTAGCCAATCCCTAAAAAACAAATACCAAATGTCTTCTTTGATATAATGAGAGCAACTATGAACAGAGCAGGGAGGAAGAGCAGGAAGAAAAGATTAACATTAAACAGAGACATGAGATGGGAGGGAAAGTGAGAGAAAAGGGAAATTGCATGGAAATGAAGGGAAACCCTCATTGCTATACAAAATTACATATAAGAGGTTGTGAGGGGAATGGGAAAATAAACAAGGAGAGAAATGAATTACAGCAGATGGGGTAGAGAGAGAAGATGGGAGGGGAGGGGAGGGGAGGGGGGATAGTAGGGGATAGGAAAGGTAGCAGAATACAACAATTACTAATAGGGCATTATGTAAAATTGTGGATGTGTAACCGACGTGATTCTGCAATCTGCATTTGGGGTAAAATTGGGGGTTCATAACCCACTTCAATCTAATGTATGAAATATGATATGTCAAGAGCTTTGTAATGTTGTGAACAACCAATAAAAAAAAAAGTTGTACACAATAAATGAAAATTTAAAATAAAGTAAAAAAAAAAAAAGAAATGGGCCAAAGAATGAGAATTCAAGAAAGTTGAAAAAGCAGATAGTCACCCTAGGGGATAACAGTAGAACTTAGGATAGTGAGTAGTGAAGTTACTTGTGGGATGAGGGCCTGACCTGCATGGCCTGTCAGAAAGAAATGGAGGTGAAGGGGCATTTGCATAAGAAATACAGCCAGGCAATGGAATCTTGGTACTTATGGGACAAGGGATAGATTAAAATATAAAAGTATTAGGAAACTGGGAATCAGACATCTTGGTATAGAAAGTATTTACAAGTATGAAAGAGAAGAATACTAGAAATAACTCTGTAGTATTAGACTGGATTGGGTATTAGTGGAAAGTTGTGGTTTTTAATATATACAGTATTGCTTCTGGTTGAGGAATTTACACCACAGCAAAAAGAAATGCCTCCAGAGGCCCATTAATGGATTTCACCAATCTTACTATGTTTTCCACCACCCTGAAGTTACTGGCTTGATAAAGTGGTGAAATGGTCTTGTGATGACTCATTAATTATTATGGGTAGTTGGCAATACATTGTGGGACTGGGGCAATATTCTCCAAAAGCCTCTATGTCCTCTGAATCAGCATCTAATACTGTTTATGATACTTTCTCCCATACTCAGGACTCACAGGTCAGAAATGAGAGTGACATACTCACTATTACCCCTCATGATCCACTAATCCTGTTCCCATAACCTTATTCTCCTGGCTCAATATTCTAATGAACTGAAAGACACTGGCCTAAAGTCCTAGTTCCAAAAGAAGGAATGTTTCAACCAGGAGATAAAACAATAATTTTATTAAACTGGAAGTTTAAACTACTATTCCACCATTCTTGTCTCCTTGTGTCTTTCTCTGAATCACTATGCAGTTCATGTGCTGGCTGGGGTGATTAATCCTGATGATCAAGGAGGATGTGGACTCTCACTCCACAATGTAGATAAGGAAGAGTATGTCTGGAATACAGGAGATCCTTGTAGGTATCTCTTAGTGATGCCCTGTGTTTAGGTAATAACAAGGAAAACAACAACCCAATCCAAGCAGGTCTTCTAATGGCACAAACCCTTCAAGAATGAAAATTTGTATCGCCATACCAGGTAAGGAACTATGATCACCTGAGGTGCTTGTTTAAAACAAAGGGAATACAGACAGGTCATGGAAATAGGTAGCTATAAATACCAGGTGTAACCTCAGGATAAGCTATTATTCCTCATTATTTTTAGCTTATTCCTCATTATTTTGTTATAAATATATATCAAATATCTGTATCATCTATGTATATCTCTATTATATTTGTTTTCTTCCTTCTCCTTCTTGATATCATATAACATAAGATGTATTGACTTTATATCATTGTATTTACATACTTTTATAGCATTTAAATTATGGGATATCAAGGAGACAAGTAAACATATTCAAGTATTTTATCTCTTTTTCTAGGAAATAATTAATACCTTTCTGATTATAAACAGGACAGCAGAATTGTGCTATATAGAATTATGAACTTATTATTATCTTTATTGAGAGATCAAGTATGGTTCAAGGAGATGTGTATGGGTGCAAGTTGACAAGGGTGGACCTATGATGGTAATTTTATATGTCAACTTGACAGGATCATGGGGATCCAGATATTCAATTAAACATTGTTTCTGGGCATGTCTGTGTGAATATTTCTGGATAAGATTAACATTTAAATCAGTAGACCAGGTAAAGCATTTGCCCTCCCTAATGAGAGGAGTTCTCAACAAATCCACTGAAGGACTGAATAGAATGAAAAACAGTAAGAAATAATAAGTCTCTGTCTCATTACCTCTCTGACTGATTGTCTTCAGGCTGGGACATGAGTTTTCTCCTGCCTGAGGGCTCAGATTGAGATTGAAACTTACACCCTCGGCTCTCTTGATTCTCAGTCCTTCAGACTTGGATTGGAACTATATCATTGACTCTCTCTGAGGTCTCCAACTATAGATCTTGGACTTCTAAGTCTTCATAATCATATGAACCAATTCCTTAGAGTATGTACACACAGACATGCAAGTTTTGCTTCTCTGTAGAACCCAGATTAACACAGGGACATTGTGTAAAGAACAGAGCACCAAGAGTGGAGAATCAGGAAGACCCGGGATGGGTAATATGGCATCTTAAATGCTGGAAGAATAATTTCCAGGAGAAAAAAAAAAAGAGGCCCAGAGTAAAGGGTTAAAGCTACTGTATTTCTGGGGATAAAAGAAAGTCCTAAAGCAAAACCTCTTAAATATAATTTGTTAAGTTGGATTAGTACGTACTTATTTTAAATTTTCTGTCCTTTTCTGGACGTTTCCTAACCAAGCTTTTACTTTGTTCTAACCAGAATCTCTCAAACTTATTTGGCCATATTACTGCTTTCTTTTTACTACAAAATATTTTTCAATATTTTAAGGAACATTTCTGGAAATATTGGTCAATATGTCCACAGGATTCAATGTTTGGTGGATTATAACCCCCATAGTCATTTTTAGAATATCTACCATTTGTGCATGAGAAAATAATTGACTTATTGGTATTTCCAATGATGCCATATGGACATGAAAAGCTCACATTAATTACATTTTTAGAATGTCTACCATTTTATGCATCAGAAGTACTGTATTAAAAATAAGAATAACTTCTATAAAACTCCCTAGTTTGGATATACAGAACAAGATAATTGCTAAGAATAGTCCATGTGTTGTATCAATATTTTAAAATTTTAAAGATTAAACTTAAATAGAATGTACAAGTAAGATATGTAGGTAGATTGGTGTTGTACTCTTGGAAGTTTTCTTTTTAATGAGTATAGTTAAATTTCCCTTGAAGTGTGTGGAAGTGAAAAGGTTGTTATATTTTTTGACATCAGATGCTATGCAAAAAGGAACACTTAGTTAAAACAGCAAACTTTGGACCTCGTACTGGTCAAAGTTCCATTTTAATTTTGGGTTAAAAGAATGACTCAATTAAATGGAAGTTTACTTTTGAACAAATTTTGCTGTCAAGTAATTGGGTGATTATAGAATTTTGACACAAATATCTTTTGTCAGAAAAAAAGTGGATAAAATCATCATTATATGTTGTCAAGCAGGTTATGATGAAAAAGAGCCAATAATTATCTTCATAACCATTCTGAAAATGTTCAGGACAGTTTTTATGGTGAGGATTAAATTATAGGCTAAGAGGTGTGTTATAAACAACAGATGCATTCTATTCTAGGCAGGATTGCAATCAGGCAAGAACATTCTCTCATTCTAGAATGGAGTACTGTTTCTGTAAGAACTATGTAGGGAAACAATTCCTAAATGTAGAAAACTAGAGTATGAATCCCCATTCTAGGTAACTGTGTGTTATGGATGAATTCCTTCTCAAATCCATATGCTAAAGCCCTAATCTCCAATAGGATGGTAGTGGGAAGTGAAATCTTTGGCAGGTAATTGGGTTTAGATGAGGTCATGAGAGTAAAGTCCATATAATAGGATTAGCATTCTTTTAAGAAAAAGAAAAGTCATCAGAGCTTCCTCTGTCACGTGAGCATATAGTGAGAAGGTGGCCATTTGCGAGCCAGTAAGTGGGACCTCACCAAGAAAGGAATCTGCAAGCAATCTGCAGGCATCTGGGTCTTAGATTTCCCAGCCTCCAGAACTCTGTGAAATAAATGTTGGATGTTTAAGCCTCCCAGTTGATGGGGTTTGTTTTAGCAAGCCAAGATTACTAAGACATTATGTAACCTACAACATGTAATTTATTTTTTTGTTTTTTTTAAAGAGAGAGTGAGAGAGGAGAGAGAGAGAGAGAGAGAGAGAGAGAGAATTTTTAATATTTATTTTTTAGTTCTCAGCAGACACAACATCTTTGTTGGTATGTGGTGCTGAGGGCCGCACGCATGCCAGGTGAGCGCGCTACCGCTTGAGCCACATCCCCAGCCCCTACAACATGTAATTTAATCTCTATTTTCTGACTTTTATAATATGGGTAAAGTTGATGGGAGTGATAATATTTGTGAGCAAGCCTATCAATACAAAACATGGCTAAGCCCATACTGAACTCTACTGGGTAGATATCAATGGTGGAATGGACCTAAGAGGTTTGTTATGACATTTAAAAACACTTATCCAAGCTGCTTAACAGTGACCTAAATTACTAGCAAAGGTTTAAATGCATTCACATCTAACAAAAGTCTATTTTTAATCTCTGGAAAATATGAAAACTGGCCCCTTTGAGATTAATGCATTGTTGCCAAAAAAAAAAAAAGATCTTTAGGGAATTTTCTAAGTTTGGTTCAGTCTATTTGTTCTGATGACATGGGTCACCCTCTGGGGAAAAATGTCAACAAGGAAGTAAGATTAGGAATTTGGCTCATCTTGAAGGATCTTACAGATGCCATAGATCTAGCATGTTATAGAAGAGGTGCCAAGCTACGTTCATCATGGGATTGCTGGGGATAGAGGTTGTCTACAGCAGGGATTGGCAAACTATAGCCTGTACACCAAATTTGGCCAAACTACTCCAGCTATTTTTGTAAGGACCTCAAACTAAGACCTCAAATTAGCCTTTTGGAGAGAAGAACTTGCTCAAAGAGTTGAAGACATCGCCTCTCGGATCACAAAATTTAAAACATTTACTTCCTAACCATTTTCAGAAAAAGTTTGCTGATAATCTAGAAGTTGACTAGTAATTTAGCAATATTAAATTAAATAGGTTAATGGGTAAGACTCAGGAAATGACATCTAGAGAAGACAAGATATCAAGCAAGTGTCAATGTGAGCATTTCCTACCTAGTTTGAGGATCTACTGGAATGATGTTGGTTACTTAACAATCAATTTTTCCCAATAGAACCTTGATTTGGTTAGGATTATATTCTCCATAAGCTTTAGTGAAGTTTTTCTCACTCCAAGTCCCACCTATCTATTTAGCTATGTGTATTAAAAACCATGACTTCCCATTGAAATCCCAATTATAATCTAATACCACAGGGTTCATCCTAGTGTTTTCCTCTCCACACTTGTAATTACTTTATAGAGCAAGAAACCTGGCTCTCGATTTCCTAGTAAATACCAAGCTTCCATTGCTTGGTTACCTTTCCTATTCAAATACCACTTTACCCATCTCTCTTCCTGACATTACATATACGTCAGTCCCTATTCCAGAAGTAAATTCACTCTTAATTGCACTAAGTTCCACTGTTATTCCCAAGGGTGAATACTAGCCTATCAACATCCTAGAGTCCTCACTCCTTGACTAGACAATTTTTGTTTCCTTGGGCTCTAAACCCCATGCCAGACCAGCCTCCTTATGTAGTTTGGGCTCCCACATTCCACACCAGCCTTCTCCCTCCCATCTAGTTTAAGTGTCTTCCTCCTCCCAAGAAAACTCAGTCATTTGCACTACATAAACCTCCTAAGGTAACATTGCTTGGGCTTTGATATGGTCCATTTCCCACCCCTTTTTTTCATCTCTACTTAATGGCTCTAGGAAGGGGCAAGGATCCACCACCTTCATTTGTTCCTGGCAAAGTACCAGGCCTACCTGAAAACTATGATATAGGCTTTGGCACCTAATGTATAATGGGCCAGAATTGACTTTTTAATGTTTTATTATATTTTGTTTTCCATCAAGCAAAGGGATCTTTCCAATTTTGCCAACTTTGACTTATGGTATTCTAGTTACTAGTTGGACCACCTACTCAGTCAGTGGATAGAGATGCCAAAGAGAAGTACCTGATTTTAGCTAAAAGAAAATCAGCCTTTTATAGAATTTTTTTAATAAAAATTTCTTCTTTTTCTTATTTTACAATCTTTAAGAGATATAGATATCTTGACCTGATTGGGAAACTTTCTTCCACTTTACTAAGTAACTTTAGCATTTAGTCCTTACAGGATGACCTGATCACATGAATACTTCTGCAAACTAAGGGCTAAGCAATCACTAAGGAGGCATTGTTGTTATTATTTAATAGTCGTATAATTCTTTGATGCATAAATTGTGTCTAATTTTAAATTTATACTGTGACAAAGTTCTTCAAGGATGCTGGGGCTTCCCTCACAAATGTACTTCTCCCAGTCATGGGGAAGGGAGTAGTAGTGTGCCTTCTGGCTACTCCCAGTGGGGTGAATAGGTTGAAATGACAAATCCATTCTAACCTTCCAATCTCCTTAAGTCTTTGAATCCTTTCCTTTGACTTATACAGGACAAGTCCTGAAGTTCTAAGATGCTCACTGCCACTTACCTTTTGTTTTGTTGGAGCCAACAAACAAAATTAAACTGTTAGAGTTCTTCTTTACTCTCTGAGGGGCAATATTAAATGCAGAATCTCTGTTTGTTGTGCTCAACCCCTTTCAATTTTATATTCCTTCCATCATTATTATTTCCAAGATTTCTGTCTTTATAAATTAGAAAAATCTTCTTTTGAAATATAGAGTACTTTCTCATGGGTTATACTTTGTCCTCCATCTTTAGGGGCATGCTGAGATTTGAGTATAGTTATAGATTAGCAAAGAGGAGTAATAGGAGTGGGGGAAATAAACATTGCCTTTCATGGTAACTGCCTCAGAGGAGGCCATTACAGTTTCCTCATGAAGTGTAGGGTTAATCACCTCAAACTGAGGTGGAAAGACCTCAATGCTCCCAGATTAATCAAATCTCACATAATTTCATTCCAACTTTCGGGTTCCCATTCTTTCCCTATCAATGCCTTCACTTAGAGAACCTGTGAAGCTAAGAGTTTAATTTGCATGGTCAGCTGTAGGATATGATTTTGCATTTGATTTTCACCAGTCTCATCCCTGAGTCTGCAGAAGATGAATCTCTCAGGACACACAGAGAAGCTTTCAGGTTATTTAACAGTGCTTGACCTGAGAATTTGAATATTCTAATACTTATATTTTAATACTTTTTTTAGTAACATTAGAAGCAACAGTCAACCTTAAATGCATTAGTTAGATTTCTAAAACTGCTCAAAAGTATCATGTATAGTACAGCTCCTTTCTTCTGAAATAAGGAGGTGATTAGGAGTATCTACTGGAGATATTTTGAATATCTCTATTGCCAAATCATACCATGGACTACCAATGCTCTCTCTAGTAATAGAAATAAGGTCATTAGAATTTTTGCCCAAATAAATTTTTAGTATAAGTAGATGCCACATATTGCACAGTACTTATTTATACTTAACAACAGATTTGTTTATCTAAAATTTGTTTATCTAAATCTAATCACATAAAAAAGCTAATTTCAGAAATTACAGAACCAATTCAGAAAACTCATCCTTAAAATCCTGTTCCTCTAGAACCACTCTCAGTATCAAAATCTGTACTAGTCTGGGTTCTCCAAAGAAACAGAACCAACAGGATCTATATTTCTCTATATCATCTATGAGATGAGAGAGAGGGAAGGAGATTTGTTTACTTTAAGGAACTGGCTCATGAAATTATGGAAGCTAAGAAGTCCAAGACCTTCAGTTAGCAAGGTGGAAATGCACATGAATTAATGGCATAATTGCCTTTCAAAACTGAATAGAAAGGTAGGAGAAGACTGATGTCCCAGCTCAAAGACAGCTCACTTATTCTTAGGGCTTATATGATGCTTTATTTATTAAAACTACCTAATCCATTTTTTAAGTGCTGTACTTTCAAAATGAAGGGTAAAATGATATGTGGAGGTAGAAAGAAGTTTTATCTTTATTGTATACTACTCGTGTACTAGGCATTTGATCCTTCAAAGAACTTTCAATGTTTTAATTATTATCTTAGTTTAAAGAAGGCAAATATAACTCTATACCATTGTCCAGTTCTACCTAGATTAGGGCTGTTAAATATAGTATAAGATGCCCAAATAAATTTTTAGTATAAGTAGATGCCACATATTGCACAGTACTCATTTATACTTAACAACAAATTTGTTTATCTAAAATTCAAATTTAACTGGAAATTCTGTATTTTTATTGCTATTTTTGGAAACCCTCATCTGGATTGGGTTTCTGCCTTGCTTATGCTGGTTCTCTTTCTTCCTTATTTCTACAGACAGACCTTCACTGCTTGAGACCTGATCACCCAATCCTTGATCACCTATCACCAAGATCACCACATGTTGACAGTACCTATACCTACATCACTGTGCACCATCCACCTATAGGGACCCTTGGGATTCTCGCATGCTCACCACCAGGCCAGGATGTAGGTTGAACCTTTGAATTATTGTCAAATCCTCTGGATACCATGCCCTACCACATTCAGCAATGGGGAAAATCTGTCCCTCACTTCACTGGGAAACTGAACCACCCTGGTGGTTGTATTCCTGACTGGGCATCCCACCAGCATACAAACCACTTCATATTCCATACAATACAAGATTCTGTGGGAAGGTACAATATGTGAATATATTACTAACAACAACAACAAAAAAAAAAAAAAAACCAGAGAGGCATGTCACAGAGGCAGCAGAAAAAGTTCCACAAAGAGGGAATTGATAGAATTTGTGTTCAACATTTTTTCAATATGGATAAGAATGTAAGTATCATGTTTATCAAATCATTGAATTCCTCAAGGTTGGAAAACATAACTAACTCACTGAATTCCTGAATAAGAACCAAAATCAACAACATGAAATTGAACAGGAATAACAAACTATTGTGTTTAGGTTGAGAATACCAGTGACATAAGGTAGACTTGCTAGCCAGCAGTTCAGATAAAAACCTCAGCATTTTGGTTCAACACAACGTCAAGGACAGTCATTACCACATGCCAGGGGAGAAATAACAATACTTACATTCAAACAAACCCTTTCTCAAATAGTGATTTCACCACTAAATTACCATGAGCCAAGTTACTATCTCCTCAAGATAAAATGAGGACAATACTAAATTCACTAAATTGTGGGGATTAACAAGATAACACATGTTGAGTCTGAACATGGGGGACTTTTAACAAATATAGTTCCATACCCCACATCCCTAGCACCAGCACAATACCCAGCTGTTGATATGTTTTTTTAGTAGGAAATGTCGCAATGATGTACAATATATTGAAACATTAATTTTGTTTGGTTATATTTATTGAAAGCAACCAGAAGAATGGGAAGATTTATGTGGTAATACTTGAGTTCTTTAATGGCATTAACATGGCAGGGCCAAAAGCAGAAGCTGTCATTCACCCTAAAAGCCAAACTAGCTCCACAAAAATCCCTTGCCTTAGAGAAAGAAATTGGATCACAGGGATTGTGACTAAGTGTGGGGGCAGATTTAAAGCAATTCCTGAGATATAGGGAAGGAATGGAAGCTTATGGCAAATAGCTGTCTTCCATTCCCACGCAGACCCTCCTAAGAAGGGACAAGCCTTCTAATGAGTGCTATCAGAAAGCCATAGCAACTGAACTCCAAGAGGCCTGCTGGACTCAGAGAACTGTGGACTTTCCTGTATTTAAGACACTGTGCTGATTTAGGCAGGGAGCTCAGCCACATTATCCAGATAAGATTCTTACACAACCAAGGAGCAGGGACCAGCAGGTTATTTGATGATAGACAATGAACTTACTGGCTGTCAAATGAGTGAGAACATGCAGCGGACAGACCTGATGTAAAGAAATAAACATGAAACTATTTCCATCAAATATTAGGGAGTATAACTCACACTTCTATGAAGTAAAAAGGGCTTCCCCAAGCATCCTTTCTTTCATTTGCAAAACAGAAGTAATACCTAGTTCAAAAATATTTTGGGAGGATTAACCTGAAATAACTTATATAAAAATCCTATCATGTCCTTAGGGTAGTGTAGATGCACTTTATACACATTTGAAATCTGTGGACTTAAAAACAGGGAATATGGAATGGTGAGTAGTATAGTACTCTCAGAGGGGTGGTAAGTAAGCATGTCTTCAAGTTGAACACACTGGGTGGTGGATGCTGTGGAATCTGCAAGTGGAGTTATCCAGCAGGCACTGATTACAATGGCCTGGGTCTCAAAAGAGAAAGGTGACTGAAAAAAAATAGATTTGAGAGTCTCAAGTAAATAGGATACAACCTAAAGCATGTATTTAAATCACCAGCAATTGAGGATGGAGCAAGAAGAATGGAGGAACACTGATGGGGCCTTTACAAACCAATGAGGACATATTATCCCTAAAGGAACCTTAAGAGAAACCTAAGAGATGGACAGAAAATTAAGAGGGAGTATTGCCACTGAGGCTGAGTTTCAAGAAAGACTTAAATGCTGAAGAAGGTATCATCCATGTCAGAAAGAATAACAGAGCTACAAAATTTTCACTATGTCAATAGTGAGTCTAGCTAGCACAGATTCAGGGCTGGTAAAGACAGGCTACGTAAATATCTGATTTAAGAGAGATGAGATTTACACTGGATGTTGCAATAATCAGCTCAAACTTGGAATATTTTTCTAGCTCTGAGAGCTATTAAATGTGAAGGAGATTGAAGGAGAAAGCCTTTGGCTAGGAGAAGCAGAGACATCATGATTAATAATGGAAATAGAAGATAAATTAGAACATTCTGGAAAAACCAAACAGAGCAGTCATATTATAGGGAAAGGAGAAAAACAATACACCAGGAGAGTGTGTAGAAACATAGAAGGGTGAATATTCTTTTAACCACAAGAGTGATAATAGCAAGAACATAGTGGGAACACAATGGGAATCAATCCTTGTGGGCTAATAAGTTTCAACGAAGTATATTTTTCTCCAGGTTGCTCTGGCAAAGGACTCCTTTATCATGCAAAAAGCATTAAGAGGAAATCATCAAGCTATGAAATAAACCATAACTGGTACAGAGACTTAAATGATCTAGGTATCTCCAACTGGGAAAGAATGGTTTCTTTGCAAAAGGGATTAAGTTGAAACAGACATCCTAGCCTAGAGTGCTGCTCCTCCCACTGATTCTGATCCCACTAATTCTGAATCAGTGTTGAGTAATAAATCACGTGGTTATATACTCACATTGTTTTGTGTAGTTTCCTTTCACATTGCTAACCTTAGGGCCAGGATAAAGAGGGAATGCAGGTAGGGGTATGAAGCAATCCAGGCAACCTATTACCTGGAGATCTCCCCTGCCCTTCAGAAGAAATGGGCCTTCTCAGAGTGGAGGGTAAAACATAGTTGGACCCACTTTATGAGAAACCTACAGACAGAATTCTTATAAGATGGCAGTTAATAGAGTGGCAATGGTGGGGACAGGGAAGGTTCAAAATAGAAACTATCATAGAAAAACAAGCAATTGAGTGAACTGGGAATGGGCAATAAAAAGAACTGGAAAATAAAATTATAGCCTATGCTTAAATAATTAACAAATTTGATCATATGCCTTGTGAATGCAGATCCAACTCATAGAAGGAAACAGGGACAAAATATACAAAATGTTGGAGGCACTTTATCTGCTTCAATATAAAGAAAAACTTTCTAATTATCTAATCCTTTCCAAAATGAAAGAGACTGCATCCCAAATGGGGTTTGGAAGAAAAATCTAGGTCTGCAACTCAACTCCTGCTCCAACATCCCTACTCTGAAAGCAAGATGCATGCATCCTGGCCTTCTCTCTGCAGCATGGAGGAAATTTTCAGTTGTCCAGCTATGCAGTGACTAAGGGGTGAGTATATCTGATTCAGTATCAAGAGAATGAAGCCATAATCTCCTGTCAGGTATACCATATAATATTTCAATTTACAACTGTCTACTTATCAGTTGATCCCAAACTCAGATGAGAAAGGGGATATCATCATACCGTTCTCTAAAACTTCAATATTCTGTGAGGAATATTATCCTGGGAAAGAAATTAGACAAAATCCTCTGTATGGAGGATTTTGTGACTTTATGACTTTTTAGATTCTTCCAGGACTAACTTAATGCCTCATTGACATTTCAAAATTAATGATTCCAAAATTAAATTTCTTTGCCCCCCCCAAATCACCTCACTCTCCCAACACTGCACATTGAAAGTATCATGGGACTTACATTCATTATGATTTAGAAGTTGAAGTTGCTGAGTGGTTAGGAAAGTTAGAAAGGTGTCTATCATTATTCCAAATCAACACCAACATCATACAGTGAAGCCTGGCTATGACTTCCCTGAGATAGAGAAAATACAGAAAAGAGAGAGGGCCAAAGTCAACATTTGGAGGTTCAGTCAGAGAACTCCGGTTGGTGGGGATCAGGAAACGTTTCATGAGCATAGAAATAAAACCAAAAA
Organism: Spermophilus citellus; assembly: GCF_964194105.1. Taxonomy (NCBI): domain Eukaryota; kingdom Metazoa; phylum Chordata; class Mammalia; order Rodentia; family Sciuridae; genus Spermophilus; species Spermophilus citellus. The sequence goes on from NC_138184.1 coordinate 172,409,651, forward strand.
ACAGGAAATGTTATGTCATAAAGGCTAAGAAAAGCATTTCAAGAAAGAAGCAGAGGGGCTGGAGTTGTAGCTCGGGTAAAGAGCTTGCCCAGCACATGTGAGGCACTGTGTTCGACCCTCAGCACCACATTAAAATAAAGAAATAAATGTATTTTTAAAAAGAGAGAAGCAGAATCAAAGAAGATGAAAAGTGAGTACAGTCAACAAGTATGTAAGTGTTGAAAAATTCAAAGCAGATAATGCTCTGTCCCTATCCTCAAGGCATGTACAATAAAAAACAACAGAAAAAATAAGAGACACTAAGAAGTGCCTTGGGGCCTCTGGGAACATACAGGAAGGATGAAGAACCAAGACTGAATGAGAGAACAGAAAATCAAAGGTAGCCCTTCTGGGCTGGGGTTGTGGCTCAGGGATAGAGCGCTTGCTTAGCATGTGTGAGGCCCTGATTTAATTTTCAGCACTGCATATAAATAAATAAAAGAAAGGTCCATTGACAAACCAAAAAAATATATATTTAAAAGAAAGAATATTTTAGAGAAAAAAAGGTAGCCCTTCTAGAAGAGATGATACCCAATCTGTCTAAGCAAGAGGGAGCCATGCAAGGAAGAACAGAGGACCCTACACAGAGAGGGCATGAGGGACAAAGTCCTATGGCCAGAGTGTATGTCTTGCACCTAGGTAATAGGGAGTAACTCAGTATGACCACAGACAAGGGCTCCATGGGGAAATGAGAACAAAACTGAGAGGTAGCAAGGACCTAAAACATGAAAGGCCTTATGCAGCATGTTAAAGTCAATTGAGAGTTCAGGAAAGATTTTAACCAGGAAAGAACCATGAACAAATGTGATATTAGAAGGACACCTCTGGTGAACAAAGGAAAAATGGGCTGAGATATCAAAGTCAAGAGTAGATGCTGAAAGACCAACTAAGTAGCTTTGATTAGAGTATCACTGATAGATGAGTACCAGAGAGAATGGAGAGAAAAAAGAAAGAACATTACCAGCTAAAAATGGAAAAGAAAGTGCAGTGGGCAAATCAAAGATAATTTCTAAATTCTGAACTGAGTCTGCTAAGGAGATGATGGTGCTATTCATTCAGAAATAGGATATAAGAGAAAGTGAAGGTTGGCAGGATATGGTTGAAGGAAGGAAATGATGATGAGTTCTATTTGGAAATGAATTGGCTTGTGACTTTGGAACACCCAGGTAGAGACTGCTCAAAGCAGTTTCTGAGTGATTCACTGAGCAGGTAGGAGGTAGTGTCAAGAAGTCTGACAACACATATAAGGAAAAAATAGAATACTAACTCAAGAGAAGCAGGACTGAGAAATGTGTTTTGTTTTTTTTAAGGGAAGGAGTGAGTTGAACACATTTATAAATATGAAGGAACAAATTAATAGAAACTTTAGAGCAAAATTTTTAAAATTATTTTCAAAAATGTAATTTAAAAAAGAGGATTATCTTATGAGTATAAAACATAAACTCTTGAGATATATTATTTCACAAGCCACCTCAAACAAATGGTAAGCTGCTAAAATTAATTAGGCTCCACCAACCATTTAAATAGAACATTGTATGGTACAGAAAGAAAGTCACTTGGCAAAACAGGAAGTATGAGTCAGGAATGGGGGCAGGGGGTGAGTCATGCATTTAAGATCAATAAAGAAGCTGGCTCTGCTCCCTCCTGGCTTCATTCTTACTAAGTCTCCCAACCCTCTAGTTGCCACTCTCAATGCTGCCCTCTCAAGGCACTGCCTCACTCACCCTTTCACTCCACATACCACAGGTCCTGGGACTCTGTTAATGCTTTGGTTCTCACACAAGTCCTTTCCTTTTCATTCCCACTGATGCTATCCCAGGGCTCCTTCTTAGAGAAATTTCCTTCACTCAGCCCTCTCAACCTACCCATGGTAGGGATAAGGAAAGGGGTAAAAGAGAAAGAGAACAGCTTTCTTATTCCATCATGGTTTTACTGACTTAGGATGGTTCTCCAATGCCCATAGATTGAAGCCTATCTCTCATCTCTTATTCAAGGCCCCAATAACACATCTTTCCAAATTTATATCTTGTTACTCCCAATATAAATTATCCCAGCCAAACTCACCTACTCAACCATCCCTAAAATATTTATTTCATTTTCCTAGCTATTAAAAAAAAATTTCTTCCAGCAAACACTTCCCAGAGAGAAGCCTTCCCTGACAGTACTGTCCATAGCAGTATACCCCAGTTGCGCTTCATCCTATCCTGATTTCTTTTCTTCACAGCATGTAATTATATGAGGCATGATTTTGTGTTTGTTGACTTTTTTACTATCTGATTCTTCACAGCAAAACATAAATCCCTTAAGAGCAAGTCTGCTATTATCTAATCTACTATGTCCCAGCCCCTAAGATGGAGCCTAATGTACTATAGACATTAAACGGACAATAATAAATTAAATGAATAAAATCTTGATCGTCTATTTAGGAGTCTCCTACGTATAAAAAAAAGTGTAACCCCAAAACCCAGAGAGCATAAATTTAGTGTAAGAGACACACAGAATTAATAACTATTTACAATAGTAATAGGTACTAGGAAGGAAAAGAATAAGATTCTACACAGGACTTGATTTTGGAGCTGGTGGTCAAAAGAATCCTCTCTGATGGATGATATATAAATCACTACACACAGAAAGAGCTCCAGTCAACCCAGTCAGTCTACTGGGATGAAGGAGCATATATAAAATGCTCTCTAGGTTTTTCAGAATTTATTCCTGACATTGAACGCATTTCCATCCAAGATTTATAGACAGATAGAGATGGAAGTCACCCTAACCTGTCCTCATTTCAAAGAGAAAACACAAGTAAATATTTTTGCTAGGGATTTTCAAAGTCTTTACAATGAGATTGAGAGAAATTGGATACTTAGAAAAATCTGGCTATCAGAGGCAGCAAAGCTGAGTTTAGAATCTATTCTTCCTAACTTCCCATCTGGTGTTTTCTCCACCATCCAATATTCTAAACTCAATGGTTAATAACAATAACCTCTATTGAGAAATTACTATACACCAGGCATCATCCAAAGAACTTCATAAATACTAACTCATTTAATCCTCACAAGAGCAAATGCAGAAGATATCATTATCATCATCATCATCTTCATCACCACCACCACTATTACCATTTTCACCATCTTTACCCTCACCCTCCTTTAACAAATGAGACCACCTAGATACAAAAAGATTAAGCAGCATGCTCAGGATACTCCAGAGCGTATCCTTTCATTTTCCTTCTGGCTGCCTCTATGTTATAGTTTTTCATCTTCCATATGCTCTATCATTTTTTAAGGATGGTTCTTGATAAAATTAATCAATTTAAAAATCATGAAAACTTTAGGTTAAAATCATTCAAACTCTTCAACTTAGAATTATTGATTAAGTGGACATAAGTTTCCTATTCTTGTACATGAATACATGACCAGGGTAACTCCACATCATTCATGTACAACAAGAATGAGATCCTAATTAGAATAAGTTATACTTCATGTATGTACAATATGTCAGAACACACTCTACTGTCATGTGTATCTAAAAAGAACAAATAAAATAAAAATACAATATAAAACTTGAACTTTATGAAAACAAACATAAAAGGTAAAGCAAGATATTGTTAATAACATATAATTTGCCTGTATATTTTAAATTTAATTAAAACTGAATTTATCATCCTGCCTCTCCAAAAAAGCGGGAAGGGGGGTAAGAAAAACATTTCTCCCTCAGTCCAGTTTTCTTATCATGATGACCTTTATTATTTCCAATCCACTGAGAGTTAGGTTAAATGACTTGTTCAAATTTCAATAGATACTATTGAAAAATCTGACCTAAAACTCATAACTTCCAGCTTCAAATTTAGGTCACTCTCCTATTACAGGAAATAAAAATGACCATGTGCACACATAGGCACGAACACAAAAATGCTAACATAGGGTTTAATTTATAAGTTAATTTATTGTATCTCCTAGGAAACTTATGTCTACAATACATTTTAATACCACTAGATGACAGTAACATTTCAGAATGAAATATTGATCTAAGAAAATATTTGGAGGAATTACAGAAACAATTTCAAGGAATGTTTCCTTTCTAGAAAAATGTAACATAGCAATATAGGATTGCAGCCTATTCTTGGCAATGAAATTGAAATAAGGAGACATCATGATGAACTTGATCCTAATCTGCAAGGAATCACAGTGTGCCTGCTTCATGATGGGCTCTTCCCTAAACAATAGCCAGGGAAAAAAAGTTTTAAAATAATTTTGGTAATCAAAGGATATTTATCAGTTTCTCCTGTCAACAAATGTTTTCTCATGGGATCACTAGCACCTATTTAATGTTTAATTTTATATATCGCTGTATATTCCATATTCTCTGATGTGTGGCAAATTGAAGAACAACCCTCAGTGCCCTGAAGAGAACACAGTGTGCCAGGTACTAAAACACAGTATCATTGAAGAATAGTCCTAATCTTCTCTTGACTGAATAAAACCAAAGTTGCTCTAATCATTTCCTGGAACTAACAAACAATATGGGAAGGGGGAAGACTTTAGTTCGAGATATGCTTAGTCTACAAAAATAGTGAATAAATAACATTTTTTTTTCTTTTGTTCTATTTTGATATTTTGTTGTTGTTGACGTTGGTTCTTTTTAGTTATTCACGACAGTAGAATCCATTTTGACATAATTATACAAGCATGGAATATATCTTGTTCTAATTCAGACCCCAGCACTTCTCCTTTCCCTTCCCTCCATTGATCTTTCTGCCATTTACCCATAGTTATTTTTTTAATTAATTTTTTTGTGGATGGGTGGGAGAGAGAATAGAGAACATTTTCAAGGAGTACTCCTGGGAAATAAATCTCTGTCAAAAAAGTACATGTTTCCACCTATCGGAACATTCAGCCTTTGGTATAATATGTCCACTGTCATGTATACCTAAAAAGAACGACAACCACAACAAAAGAATTATTAAGATTGGAGTGATGAAAGCTAGGAGGTTAGGAGTAGCATAACTTCTACCAAAAATAAACCATTTCTAAAGCAATTTTATGTGTTTTGCTTCATCTACTTTTCACCCACATAACAAATCAAGCCAACACACACAGTTCCTTGATAGAGTATGATGGTTTTGGAAATTTCCCTTATATGATATTCATGCAGTACATAGTTATGAAACCTGGAACCACTCTGCTTCAGTAAAATAAGGTCAGACTGACCCCTGAGGTTATCAAAACATGGATTTAAGAAGTCACTGAGAAAACTCTTTGTTTTACAATTCCAAGTAATTTAATCCAACAAGCCTGAACCATCTGGTTCTTCTACAGCATGGTAATAGTTTTAATAGCTATCCAGGTTTTATACCTCAAGTGAGAAAATGAGACAACAGCACTGTAAAATCTGAAGGTGATTTTATAACTGTTTGCAAGTCCACATGCTTTACATCTTTTACAAACTAATAAAAAGTCAGTAGTTTGAAATGAAAGATGACCACAAGGCAGCATTTACATTATGAAACTAATCAAAAAATTTTACACTTCAAGACAACTGCATTACTTAACTACATCATTTAGACTTTCCAAATTCATCAACATAAGGCTTTTCTCTGTATTGTGAGCCAAACTACACAGAAGGACTAAAAAAAAAAACAACTTGTATTTTCATAAAAAAATGGTCTTTGGCAACCCTCCCACTATCTCTGAGTTTGGCCGGAAGTTTGATGATAGTACATGAGTCCCACCATCTGCTAATGAAGCCGTATTCCCTAATGGGTAAATGATGCTAAAGAAAATGGTTGCAAAACAGAACTGGACTTGTTTTCATGAGTTGATGTAACTGGACCTAAGAAGCAAACCTACAGTTCACATGTGTTTTCCAAGTAAGTTCAAATTGTATTTCCAAATTGCTATTTTCAATTATTCCTTCAAAACATTAGGTGGTTCATAGGTATAAATCTAAATTTATTTTTAAAACTTTCACTTAAATTGTAAAGTTATGACCTGATTCACATAATATTTTTATGTTTTTTTTTCCCCTCAAGTCCCTGAGGATTAGTTAGCCAGAGAAGTTACCAAATTAAATGCTGGTTGGTTATTTTATTTTATTTTATTTTTTGTATCAGGGATTAAACTCAGGGGCACTTGATCAGTGAGCCACATCCCTAGCCCTATTTCATATTATATTTAGAGATAGGGTCTCACTGGGTTGCTTAGTGCCTCACCATTGCTGAATCTGGCTTTGAACTCACAATCCTCCTGTCTCAGCCTCTTAAGCTGCTGGGATTACAGGTTTACGCAACCACGCCCAGCTCTTTTTTTTTTTTTTTTTTAAGATAGGGTCTAAATTGCTGAGCTTGACCTTGAACTTGGGATCCTCCTGCCTTAGCCTCCCTAGTCACCCTCATGGCATGAACCCTCATGCCCAGCTAAATGCTACTTTAAAATATAATTTTAAATTTTCACCTCATAATTCTATTACATTAACAAATAGAAAAAAAACATCATTCAAGATATTAATGTTTGAACAATTAATTTCTAGTTTTCCAGTCTTATACTACTTTTATGTCTCTAATACCTGTATTTTTAATGGCTCTTCAGCAAATAATTTATTTGATTAGAAAAAATATGAGGATATCTCTGAAAAAAATATTGTGCTTTAGTGTCATATCAAGACTTGGTAATTTTAAAAAGAAGAGTGTTATCTTTATTTTTCTTAAGTATAGTACAACCAAACAGATAAAATGATTCTTAATTACTACTTTGTGTCTGATGAGCAAAATATTCATATATCTTTTATTTCTTTAGAATGCTCCAAGAAGAAAACAAAATAAAACAAAAAATATAGAGAGGGCATAATTTTAGCCAGGAAGACAGGAAAACCAGGTTCAGGTCTCAGTTTTTGCAATTGTCTGAAATTGGGGATGTCATATAATTTCTCAGATACTCAGCTGACAATATTATAAAAGGTAAAAGTAAGTACTTTACAATTAATCAGTTTTTATCATTTGAGTATCCTGGCATACTTCCATAATTCTGAGCCCAAAAGTCTCTATTTCATCTTTCATGGAGGTAGGGGTGGAAGTATCAGGTTAGAAGAAAGCATGTCTAATGCCATCTTGAAAAGATAAACAAAATCAATAAATCGTTAATTAGACTAACCAAGAAAAAAAGAGAGAAAGCCCAAATAAACAAAATTAGAGATGAAAAAGGAGATAATACATCTGATAACACATATATACAAAAGATCATTAAAGATGTATTATGGAAAACCATACAGTAACAAATTAGAAAATGTGTGTGTGTTTTAGTTACTAGGGATTGAACTCAGGACCTCAATGGACATGCTAGACAAGTGCTCTACCACTAAGCTACATCCCCAGCCATTATCAAGCATTTAAAGAAGAAATTCTTTTCAAACTAGTCCATAAAATTGAAAGGGAGGGAACCCTTCCAAACTCATTTTATGAATCCAGTATTATCCTATTACCAAAACCTGATGAGGACACAACAAAAAACTATAGATGCATACACCTGAAAAGCATAGATGCAAAAATTCTCAACAGGATACTAGCAAACAAATTCATCTTAGAAAGATCATGCACCATGATAAAGTTGATTTCATTCCAGGGATTAAAAGATGGTTCAACATATGCAAATCAATAAACATAATACATAATATTAACAGAATGAAGGAAAAAGTCATACAATTTTCACAGTAGATGCAGAAAAGGCATCAGACAAAATTCAGCATCCCTTCATGATAATAGCTCTGAACAAATTAGGTACAGAAGATCATATCTCAACACAGTAAAGATTATATATGACAAACTTATAACCAACATCATACTGAATGGGCAAAGCTGAAAGCATTTCCTATAATAAGAAGACCAGAGTGGCCACTCTCACCACTCTTATTCAGTACACTATTAGAAGTTTTTGCCAGAGCAATCAGACAGAGAAAAAATAAATAAAAGGTACGTAAATAGGAAGGGAATAATGGAACTATCCTTGGTTGCAGATGATATGATTCTATATGAAAAAGCCTAGCCTCCACCAAAAGACTCTTCAAACTGACAAACAAATTGAGTAAAGTAGCAAGATACAAAAATCAATATACAAAAATCAGTAACTTTTCTATATGCCAATAACAAGTTTGCTGAGAAAGAAATTATGAAAGCAATACCATTCACAACAACTACAAAAAATCCCTATGAATAAACTTAACCAAGAAAGTGAAAGACCTCTACAATGAAAATTACAAAACACTGATGAAAGAAATTGAAGAGAACACAAAAAGATGGAAAGACCTCCCATGTATTGGAAGAATTATATTGTTAAAATGTCCATACTACCCAATGCAATCTATAACAATGAACTCTTTATTAAAATATAAATGACATTCTTCACAGAGCTAGGAAAAAATCCTAAAATTCTTATGGAAGAATGAAAGAATCCAAACATTAAAAAAAAATCTTGAGCAAAAAGAACAAATTTGTAGGTATCACAATACCTAATTTCAAAACACACTACAGAGCCATAGTCACCAAAACAGCATGGTATTGGTATAAAAACAGATATATAGACCAATGGAACAAAACGGAGGTCTAAAACACACATCTGTAACCAACTGATTCTTGACAAAGGTGCCCACTATCTCTCACTTTGTACAAAAATCACTTCAAGATGAACCAAAGACCTAAGTGTAAGATCAGATATTAAACTCTGACACTACTAGAGAAAAAAAAAACATAAGGGAAAATTTCAAGACAATGAAGGACATGATTTTCTGAATAGATCCCCAAAACACAATAAATAAAAGCAAAAATTAACAAATTCGATCATATCAAACTAAAAAGCTTCTGCACAGCAAAGGAAACAGTCAACAGAGTGAAGAGACAACTAGAAATAAGTGAAAATATTTGCCAACACTTATCTGATAGAGGGTTGATATCCAGAATACATTAAGAATTTTTAAAAAACTTGACAATGAAAAATAAGTAATCCAATTAAAAAATGGACAAATTATCTGAATAGGTACTTCTCACAGAAGAAATAGAAATGGCTAACACATATAAGAAAAAAATGCTCAATATCATTAGCTATCAGGGAAATACTAAACTACAATGAGATACCATCTCACTCCAGTTAGCATGGCTATAATCAAAAAAAGTTTAAAAATAAAAAATGCAGGCAAGTAGGTGGGAAATAAAGAAACTCTTACATATTGGTGGTAGAAATATATGTAGGTTCCTCAAAAAGCTAAAAAGATCTACCATATTATCTTTCTTTCCCCACTTACTATGGGTATATATCTGAAAGAAATGAAGTCAGCATACAAACAATAAATACAACTGCATATTGATATTTATTATAGCACTATTCACAATAACTAAAGATGGAATCAGCTTACGTGACCACCAATAGATGACTGGATAAAGAAAATATTATACACACACACACACACACACACACACACACACACACACGAGTATAATTATCCAGCCACAAAGAAAAATAAAATCCTGCTATTTGCAGTAAAGTTGAATGGAATGGAGGATACTATATTAAGTGAAATAAACCAGATACAGGAAAGACAAGTACCACATGTTCTCTGTAATAAGTGGAAACTAAAAAAAAATGTCCCTCTGAGTGTAAAATCATGATTATCAGATATTGGTTTTGATGGTAGAAAAAAAAGGAAGCTTAGGGAGAGAGGGAAGGGGAGGGGGCATGGGGGCAGGAATGATGGTGGAATGAAATGAACATCATTACCATAGGTACACATATGACTACACATGTGATTCAACTCTACATCGTGTATAACCAGAGAAATGAAAAGCTCCATTTGTGTACAATGAATCAAAATGCATTTTGCTATCATGTATAACTAATTAGAACTAATTTTTAAAAAGAAAAAAAAAGGAGGCTTGATTTGATCAGTGCATACTATATGAATGTATGGAAATATCACACTGAACCCCATTATCGTGTATAATTAATACCTATTAATAAAATTCTATAATGAAAAAATGCAATGATTTTCACTGTCCTGAGCAACACCCCCTCAGTGATTCTACAAGTTTCTCATATTCTGAAATGGGATTTTGCAAAGTGAATCTAAAACTGTGGTAAACCAATATATACTCTGCCCTGTTACTATAGAGGTTGGTGAAGAAACAGGAAGGGAGATTTTTTTTGACACATAGTAGTTGTACATATTTATGGGATACAGTGTGATTATTCAACACATGTATACATTAGGTAATGATTAAATAGAAGCAATCAGCATTTTCATCTACTTAAACATTTATCATTTCTTTGTGTAGGAGCCTTTAAACTCACTCCTTTTTAAATACAGATTAATAGCTAGTGTTTCAAGTATATATGCTATGAGGCCAAATCTGCTGAATAACTCACTCAACTTCCACCCATAGTCCCCCCTCCTTCATAGAAGTTGTATGTGTATGGCCTTTTGACAAGTTGTAACCCAAAGTGCATCAATGAAAGTCTTGACTATTTGGCTTTCATAACAACAAGAACAGACAGACTTTTTGCCTTTAAACACTGTGCTTTGCCCATTTCTTCTAGCCTGGTAAATGAACATAACACTGGAGATCAAGTAAGCCATATTGCAAACATGAAACAAAAAATAAAAATATCCTGAGCAATGTAAAGATAGACTTCAAATTTTACTGGTATCATGGATGACTAACTTTGTACTATCTTCTTCTGTACTTTGTGTTATATGAAACCCAGAGTCCTACCATTAGTCATGTTTTATTATCTTGGCAGGCAAAGATGGTATTATGGGATACAGTGGAGAATTACTGAGCCAGAATGTTGGATTTAAAATAGTTATTTTGGAGCCCAAAGAAGAGTTTACAACTCTCGACATCAGAGATTGTAGGTTTAAATTTTTTTATATTCTCTTTAAATCATCTACATGGAGGCCATATAAAGAAAGATGGTGGTTTGGGGATATAGCTCAGTGGTAGAACACTTCTTTAGCAAGCACAAGGCCCTGGGTTCAAGTCCCAAAAGTTAAAAAATTAAAAACAAAAGAAGGAAAGACGGTGTTGTGTGGACAGGTGGGTAAATATAATTAACAATAATGCACTGTATATATCAAAACAGTTAAAAGACAGGATTTGGGATATAAAAAAATCACTGTAAAAAATTATGTTTAAGATGATGAATATATTAATTACCCTGATTTGATCCTTACTCAATGTAGACATGAATCAAAGCATCACACTGTGCCACATTAAAAAGTATGAATATTATGTGTCAATTAAAAAAGTAAAATTATCTTAAAATTTTAAAAAGAAAGATGATGTGCTATTAAAAAATATGAAACCTCAATATTTTACAAAACCTTAGCCCTTTCTCTTCTGTTTCAACCAGCACTAGGATATTTTTATAATTATTGGAAGCTTACTTTTTATGCCTGTGCATCAAAATTGTTAAAAGATTTGTTGTTCACAAACACAGGGAATAGCCTAAGGAAAACATTTATGTTTTTATTATAGATCTGCATCATCTTTCCTAACTTTGAGTTGGGGCAGCATGGGTTAATTTCTCAAATTATGTATTCATTCACTTGATAAATATTTTATATAAACTTATAAATCAAGGAATATAACATGAATAAGACATAGTCCTAGAATTCCAGGACTTACTCAATGTGAGTAGATTATTGAGTACCTTGATTAAGAGAAAATAAAAAGGGGTTGGGGATATAGCTCAGTTGGTAGAGTGCTTGCTTCATATGCACAAGCCCCTGGGTTCAATCCCTAGCACAAAAAAAAGAAAGAGAGAGAGAGAGAGAGAGAGAGAGAGAGAGAGAGAGAGAGAGAAAGAAAGCAACAAAAATTATGTTGAGAAACTGTCATATTTGAACTTAATTATGCAACTTTCTATCAACTACTTTAACATTAATAGATTACCCAGTCATCTATTATTTGGATGATATTAATAATATCCCAAAGCAGACTGTATCACTACCCAGAGCAGGAAGTAAAAAAAAAAAGCATCTGGTATAAATAATTCACATTATATAGGCAAAACCTCTTGAGAATATGAAAGGAAGCAAATATGGTATAGATGATACATTTGAAAAGGTAGGGAGATCTGGAAAACAGTATTGAGGAAAGGGGCTAAGAAGTTAATTGAAGGAGTATCTACCTAATGGCATATATTTTCTCACTAAAGAAGGTTGGAAGGTGAAGGTGAAGGGCAATGAAGTGGAGAATTTCACATAAGAATTAAACTAGAGTTATATTAGTCTGCTTAAGCCATCATAATAAACTCCATAGGCTAGGCTGTTTAAACAACAAAAACTATTTCTCACAGTTCTGGATGCTGAGAATTCCAAACTAAAGATCCCAAGCTAATTGAGCTCCTGATGAAGGCTTTCTTCCTGATGAGAAGATATCACACTGGAGAATTTTGAGGGAACACAAACATTCAGCCCATAACAAGAGTTTAAATAGAGTCTGTAAAAAATGGAAGGAAAAAGAAACCCCTGGAAGGACAGTCAGAAACTGTTTAGGCTGAAGTTAGCTACCATGAAGGTTCAGAAAATCATTAACAGTCTTCTACTTCCAGCCATAATGAGGGAACTAGCACTAGACTGTTGTCCCCACCATAAAATACTAGGAAATGGTCAAGATATATGAGACAACTAATTTTAGATGTTAGATAACAGGCAGCACAATATGTGATCTCTGAAAGGAAATAAATGTGATGAGGCCTATGACAGTCCAGACTTTCTGCTTAAAAGCATTTATTAGCTACTTTTGAGAAAAGAGATGCCAGTCTCACTATGCTGAAGAGATATTACAGGAGTTCAAGGTTGTTAATGTGGCTGAAATTTATGGAAAGAAAAGTGGCAGATGCCCAGAAAAAGAGCTTTAGAAATCTGCATATGGATCTTCTTCAGTCTTTGACTATATTTTAAGCTGTGTATGTGCAGAGTGAGATTCTATGAAATCTGACAAAAAAATAACTACCAGTAACAATGGATCTCTCAGGGATCTATACACAAGCTACTACTAGAGTTCATACAGAATTGGAATATTTATTAGTCAAGACAAAGCAGACTGGAGACATGCCATTCAACATTGACCCTGATAGTTCTCATGATAAGAATAGGGATAAACTAGCCTTAGTCTATAAGTCACAGCAAACTTTTCCTTAATCAAAGCTTCAATACAAGCTGAGAAAAGATTGAGCTTGGGGCTGGGATTGTAGCTCAATGGTAGAGCCCTTGACAAGCATGCGTGAGGCACTGGGGTCAATTCTCAGCACATATATAAATAAATAAAATAAAGGTACATCAACAACTAAGAAAAAAATTTTTTAAATCCTCAAGTAAATTAACTAACTACCAGAATAAAATGCAACTCTTTAAAGAAAGACAAAAATATCTAGACACTAGGAATCTAATTTATAAAATGTCCAGCTATAACAAAAAATTACCAGATTTGTAAAGAAGCAGGAAAATGTGACACATAACCAAGAGAAAAATCAAAAATAAAAACACATGGAGAAATTATAGGGAAATAGAAACTAGTAGACAAAGGATTTTGAAGAGCTGTTATGAAGACATTCAAGGAATTTAACTGGAAAATAAAGTTAAAAGAAAGGAATGTGGTATTTTTAAAATGAACCAAATGAAAACAATATCTATAATTTAAAACTTCATTAGAAGCTCAGCAGAATGGCACATGCCTATAATCCTGGCAACCCGGGAGGCAGAAGCAGGAAGATCACAAGTTTGAGGCCAGTCTAGGCAACTTAGCAAGACCTTGTCTCAAAATTTAAAAATAAATAAAAAGAGAACTGGGGATTTAGCTCAAATGTAGCATGCTCCTGGGTTCAATGCCCAATACTAAGAAAAACCGAATTCACTGGAACAGTTCAACAGCAGACTAGACCACACACTTTAAAATTACTGAAGAGATTGCTACCTCTGATTCTGCTGCTGCCAGCCTGGGATTGCCTGGAGGTCTTCTTTCTGGGTGCTGTTGCCAGAGAAGAAACCACTGCCCTGTATGCAACTGAAGCAGACAGTGCTGCTGACCCCTGGAGATGACCTGGAGACACTGCCCCACAGTTGCAGTTGCAACACCACTGCAGCCACCACTACTGCTGACCCACTGCCTGCTGCCAACAACCACTGCCACTATCGCTGCTATCACAACCTAGAGGACTGTTTCAGGGTAGACTCCAGGTTTGGTTGCATGTGGTTGTACCCTTTTTGGAATACCAGCCAGAACCTGGAGCCTGGGTGCCAGCAGGTTTACCACCACAAAAGCCTCTGTATGGGGACTCCAGCTGGGACCTGCAGGTCCAATGTAGGGGTCCCTGCAGGTTTTGAGGAGCCTGGGGTCTTCCTGCTGAGAGTGCCGTGGCCATTGTATTGCTGCTGCATCTCAGGGTTACTTCTTTGCATGAGTGTATCCCTGGTGTTCTCTCTGCAAGTAGGAGCAGCACTGAGATCTTGGGACTGCAGCATGGCTAATCCTGAGGTATCTAAAGCTTAGATCAGTGGGATAGAGACTGGGTTTGTGAAGGCTGATCTGGGTTTGGTGATCCCAAGGGATGTCAGAGATAGGACTGAGAAACTGTCAAACACTGACAGAGACAGTTCGACTTTCCAGAAAGATTTATTTTATTTTTTGATTCACTACTCTCTTTAATATATTTGGAATTACATTTGCATTAGTGTGTGGAGGACAATGATATATGACTGGTGTTTTGCATTTTTGTTGTATTGTTATGTCTTTGATTTTTTTCTCTTTGCTCATATTCTTCCTCTCTCTTGTCTTTTTCTTGTATTTTCTTTCTAACTTTTCTCCAACCAACGGCCAATCCCTGTTAGCTCCTCTTCCACTTTTCCTGTGAATTTTTACTTCTAGCTTCTCTCTTCTTCCCTCACAAATATTGCATACTATACTACCTCTGTTCTCTCATCCACCATTTGAAATTGTAAATCACTTTAACAAATATTCTATTTGTATTATAGATAGTTATTGAGCTCATCATTTTGGTTCAATGAAAGAAAGCAGGCACCTTAGTGGGAGCGATTAAGTTTAAGGCTTTATATTGTGTTCACTGGATTCTGTTAATATTGGTCTTACCACTAAAGGTGAAGCACTGGAAACCTTCAGGGACACTATAAGTCTAAAGGGTGGAATTTATCCTGTCTTAGATGCATACTTTTAGATGGGAAAACACATTAACAGCATGAAAAAACAAGGGGAAAAGCACCCCAAACAAATCAAGATGCTTCAACAACAGAAACCACTGATAACACAATAGAAGAAATGTCCAAGAAGCAGTTCAGATTGTATATAGTTAAATTGATATGTGAAATGAAGGATAGTATAGGAGTGAAATCAAAGAAAAAATACAGGAAGTGAAAGATCACTTCAATAAAGAGTTAGAGATTATGAAAGAAAAAAAAACAAGCAAAAATCCTCAAAATAAAGGAATCAGTAAACCAAACTATAAATTCAATAGAAAGTATCACCAACAGATTAAATCACTTGGAAGACAGAACCTCAGACAATGAAGACAAAATATATAACCTTGAAAGTAGAACACGTGAAGAAGATGGTAAGAAACCATGAAGAGAATATCCAAGAATCATGGGATAACATGAAAAGACCAAATTAAATTTCAGAGTTATTGGAATAGATGAAGGAGCAGAGATACAAACCAAAGAAATGCACAATCTTTTCAATGATAATAGCAGAAAATTTCCCAAACTGAAAGAACAGAATGGAAAAATCAAATAAAAGAGGCTTATAGGACCCCAAGTGTACAAAATTACAGCAGACCCACACCAAGACACATTATAATGAGAATGACTAACACCGAGAATAAAGATAAAATATTAAAGAGAGAAAAAAAATCAAGTTACATACAGGGGAAAACCAATTCGGATCTCAACTGATTTCTCAGCCCAGACCCTCAAAGCTAGGATGTCCTGGAATAATATATTTCAAGCTCTGAAAGAAAACAGATGCCAACCAAGAATTTTATATCCAGCCAAATTAAGTTTCAGATTTGAAGATGAAATTAAAACATTCCAGGATAAAGAAAAATTAAAAGAATTTACAACTAGAAAGCCTACACTACAGAGCATTCTCAACAAAATATTCCATGAGGATGAAGTGAAAAAAAAAAGTGAAAACCAGCAAAGGGAGGATCAACACTAAAGTGACATTCAACCAAAAGAGAAACTAAGACAAATCAAAAACCAGAAATAAACCAAAATGATAGGGAATACAAATCATATTTCAATAATAACCTTGAATGTTAACGGCCTGAACTCATCAATCAAAAGACAGACTGGCAGATTGAATTTAAAAGCAAGACCCAACAATATGCTATCTTCAAGAGCCTCACCTCATGAGCAAAGACATCCACAGGCTGAAGGTGAAAGGATGGGGTTTCCATTCTATTTTCAGATAAAGTAGACCTCAAACCAAAGTTAATCAGGAGAGACAAAGAAAGACATTTCATACTTCTTAAGGGAAATATATATATATATATATATATATATATATATATATATATATATGCAGTACATAACAATTGTAAATATTTATGCCCCAAACAATGGAGCATCTATGTACATAAAAAAAAAAAACTCTTCTCATTTCAAGAGTCAAATAGACCACAATACAATAATACTGGGTGACTTTAACACACCTCTCTCACTACTGGACAGATCTTCCAAACAAAAACTAAATAAGGAAACTATACAGCTTAATAATACAAACAATAATTTAGACTTAACAGACATATATAGAATATTTCATCCATCAATGAACAAATATACACTCTTCTCAGCAGCACATGTTCCTTCTCTAAAATAGACCATATCTTATGCCACCAAGCAATCTTAGTAAATAAAAAAAAAATTAAAAACCCAGATAAAACCCTGCATTCTATCAGATCACAATGGAATGAAATTATAAATCAATGATAAAATAAAAAATAGAAGCTACTATAACAAATGGAGACTACATAATAAACAATTGAATGACAAACGGATAGTGGAAGAAATCAAGGAGGAAATAAAAAAAAATTTAGAGGTCAATGAGAACACTGATACAACATATCAAAATCTCTGGGACACTATGAAGGCAATACTAAGGGGAAAGTTTATTGCATTGAGTGCATTCATTAAAAGAATAAAAAGTCAACAAATAAATGATCTAACACTAAATCTCAAATCCCTAGAAAAAGAAGAACAAATCAACATCAAAAGCAGTAGAAGACAGGAAATAATTAAAATCAGAGCTGAAATTAATGAAATTGAAACAAAAGAAACAATTGAAAAAATTGAAAAAACAAAAAGGTGGTTCTTTAAAAAAATAAATAAAATAGATAAACCCCTAACCATGCTAATGAAGAGCAAAAGAGAGAAAACTAAAATTACTAAAATACAAGATGAAGAAGGAAATATCACAACAGACACATCTGAAATACAGAAGATAATTAGAAACTATTTTGAAAATTTATGCTCTATTAAATAGAAAATATTGAAGACATCGACAAATTTCTAGAGACATATGACCTACCCGAACTGAATGAGGAGGTCATACATGATTTAAATGCACAATTTCAAACAACGAAATAGAAAACCCCATCAAAAGCCTACCAACCAAGAAAAGCCCAGGACAAGATGGATTCTCAACCAAGTTCTACAAGACTTTCAAAGAAGAATTAACACCAATACTCCTCAAAGTATTCCATGAAATAGAAAAGGAGGGAACCCTTTCAAACTCATTCTATGAGGCTAATATCACCCTGATACCAAAACCAGACAAAGACACATCAAGGAAAGAAAACTTCAGACCAATATCCCCGATGAACATAGATGCAAAAATTCTCAATAAAATTCTGGCAAATCACATACAAAAAAATGTTAAAAAGATAGTGCACCACAATCAAGTGGGATTCATCCCAGAGATGCAAGGTTGGTTCAACATATATAAATCAATAAACATAATTCATCATATTAATAGACTTAAAAACAAGAATCATATGATCATCTCAATAGATGCAGGACATCTTCATGTTCAAAACATTAGAAAAACTAGGGATAGTAGGAACATATTTCAACATTGTAAAAGCTATATATGCTAAACCCAAGGCCATCTTCTAAATGGAGAAAAATTGAAAGCATTTCTACTAAAAACTGGAACAAGACAAAGACATCCTCCTTTATCCCCTCTATTCAACATCATCCTTGAAACTCTAGCCAGAGCAATTAGACAAAGAAAGAAAGAAAGAAAGAAAGAAAGAAAGAAAGAAAGAAAGAAAGAAAGAAAGAAAGAAATTAAAGGGATACAAATAGGTAAAGAAGAACTCAAACTATCACTATTTGCTAATGACATGATTTTATATCTAAAAGATCCAAAAAATTCCACCAGAAAACTTCTAGAACTAATAAATGAATTCAGCAAAGTTGCAGGATATAAAATCAACACCCATAAATCAAACACATTCCTATACATCAGTGATGAATCCACTGAAAGAGAAATTAGGAAAACTACTCCATTCACAATAGCCTCAAAAAAAAAAAAAAAATACCTGGCAATCAATCTAACAATAGATGTGAAAGACCTCTACAATGGGGATTCCATCTCTTGGGTCCCCTTCTTCCTCTGGGAGAAGTCTTTTCTGCTGTCGTTTAATAAACTTCTAATTTCTACTCTGACCTTGCCTCGGCGTGCTTCTTTGGTGTTATTCTTCAACATCGGGGAAGCAAGGACTCGTCACCAGTCAACGGCGGTAACATATTGGAGGTCCCAGACAGAGATTCTACACCGAGGTAAGTGCACGCACCCCATGTCTCTTTGAGGTGCATCTTTCTCTCTCTTTCTTTCTGGAGGATAAGGTGGGTACCTGACAGCTACTTAAACGCAATTAGTGCAGCCGCCACTTTTCAAGACTCGGGTGAGAGGTTCCCGGCCTAGGCAGCTCTCAATCATCTGTTCAATACAGAGCAGGCATGTTGGGTTCTGTCAAAGCCGCTTCCAACTTTTCTGTCTGGGCCCGGAGAGCAATTGGCGTGAGTACACAGTGTCCTGAATCCCGATCTGCCTCAGATGCGTGGAGGTGGAGGAAGGAGTTTGGAACAACTGCGGAATTCCGGTCTGGGCTACTCTCAGACGATTCCTAAGGTTCCTTTCTCTTGAGCCCCCTCCCGACAGCCCTCAGGGGTATCTAGGGTGATCGGTAGATGAACGGCACTGAGGGAAAGCCCCAATCACATTTGCCTCCATATGGGCTATGCAACACTCCCAACCCCGCATCCATTCCCTCCTGGATGCTCCCCTTCCTTCGCAGGTCAGAAATGTTAGCAATTCAGGTTGCAGGACTGAGAAAGGCATGAGATAATTAGTAAGATCTGCCCAGGTTCCCTAAGGTGCATAGGTAATTTTCACTAGTCTGTTTTACCGCCCAATGTTTAAAATGTGCTGTGTTCTTTAAGCTACTAGAGAGGCATTTTTAGAATCAACTCCTCCGGTAATCTGCTACCTTACAACCAGTAGATATCCCCTAACACTTAGGCGGCTCCTTTAGTCTACAGAGCAAAGGCAACAAAAGAGCACACGATTCTCTTTTATAAATTTGAACCTCAGACGCTCAAGGAAAAGCGCCTCATTTTCTTGGCCTGGCCTCAATACAAACTCTCTGATGGAGAAACCTGGCCACCAGAGGAAAATATCAATTTTAATACAATTTTCAGTTTGATAAAATTTACAAAAAAGGAAATGGTGTGAGGTGCTGTATGTTCAGATTTTCTTTGCTCTAAGGGAAAATCCTAAATTATGCCAACAGTGTAAAGTAGACTTAGCTATGATATCTGCCATGAAGAGAAAAAATCTTGGACTCACTGAGGAAAAAGAATCAAGAGAAAAATTGGGGCTGATCAAAGTACATACCCTCTTCCCCCTTCAAAACCTAAGGCAGATAAAAACTGACTCTACTGGAAAGTTAGGAGATATGCCAGATTGCCTGGGATCGGATCTATCCAAAGGAGCTAATCCTATAAGTAAAGGGGAGACTGAGGGACTCCCAGCAGCTGCCAGAGCCATTTTCGCTTTGGGGAAATTCCCCATTCCTTCCTTGCACTGTAAGGATTACTCCACCTGAATGCAGTAAAGTCAGTCACACTGAGACCCTTGATTTTACACCTTTAGTTGCCCCTATGTGAAAACATCTGATCCACTCATGGGGAAATCTATGGTGCCACTGATAGGAGTCATAATTAAATGTAAGTTCAAAACCTGGAGAGATTTTTTCTTATCTGGTCTGTTTTAAAGGTTATTATAGATTGTTTCTTGGGGATAATCTAGGTTAAATGTGTGTCTAAAAGATGATGTTTCATTGTAACATCTGGTATCTAAATTAGTTTGAAGCATTGCATAATCTTGCAGTTAGAAGTTGGGGTTAGTTAATTGTTTAGTTTGTGATTTCAGATAATTCATGCCAGAGAACTTAAATACTTAGGATATAAAATTAAAAGAACTCTACTTCCAAGTTGGCAAGTAACTCCCAATCATTTAGCTTTATTTTTTTTTTCTCATCAATTTTGAACTGGGTAGCCTGAGAAAATTTCACTAGGTATACCAGTGCATTAACTTGTGCAAGGATAGTAAATTATGATATGGTATCTGTTCCCCTCAGTGTGTAAGATTCAGGAAAAGAAAGTGTTGGATTGGGACGTTGGTTGGTCTGGCTTATTGAAATGACATTAAATAGCAACAGTCTTAGAAAATTTTAAAAGCTTAATTTTGGATATACATGGTAGTGTGTGGTTCTCTTTTAAAATTTTTTCAGGCGATTTAATGTAACTTAATACTACTTTAGGAACTTCAGAACAAAGGAAGTGACTTAATGATCCTAAAGAAATTTCTTCTGTGGTAGCTTTTATATTATTAAGATCCTATTTTCAGTTTTGTGTGAGCAAGTTTTTCTAGTGTAGGAAAATGTAAAGGTATAAAATTTTGAAAATTGTATCTTAAACTTGTATCATAATTTTCAACATCCAAACCTGAAAATTGTGACTTTATGGTTAAAATGCCTTAGGCATGAGGTTTCTGCTCAGAATTCCAGTTTTCCCAGTTTCTTCCAGACTTCAGCCAGGACTTAAGTTGATATACAAATAGAAGAAGCCTGGAGCACTCAGTAGGAGACAGATCTGAGGCCCCCCCCCCAAAAAAAAAAAGAGTAAAAGTGTCTTTTTATGGGAACTCAAACTAGATTAAACCAAAGAGTAAATTGTATGGCATTTACTAATTACTGGCTGGTCAATTTTTTCTAGGACTTTTGCCTTTTCTTAGATTCTGTATTTTTTTTTTTGAGCTCATGATTTTGATCCTACAGACAAGTTAATGTTTTTCTGATAAGTTCTATTTTTGATCAACTGGAGTTTTTTTTTAAACATTGCAATGAAATTTCACCTGAGAAAGCTGCAAGGCCTTTACTATTGTGTTATGTGTTACAATTGTGTTACGTGTTGTATGTCAATATGTCTATATGTGTGTATGTCCATATATCATGCAGTGATATGACAATTGATAGATATATGAGGAGCACTCATAAAAAATTTAAAAAATGGATCCAAATATCTTTGATTCACGTGATTCAAATGGCTCAATTTAAATTTGGTAAATAGATAAAAAAGAGGTCTTAAATTAAGCTCATAAGTTTTTCTAGGTGTTCAAAAAAGGCCCTAATAAAATGTTAAATCTGCTTAAATTCAAAAATTTACAAGTATTGTTTCAAAATGTGAACAGAAGGAGGTTAACAGATAAAAAAGAGAAACTAGAAGGTTCTAGGTATGGATTTAATAGAGGGAAAATGTGTTTCTGGATAAGAGTCTATATGATTAAGTAATTAAGAGGGTTTAAGTAAATGATATAAAGAAGGTCTGTGTAAGTTGCTTATAAGTGTATGTTTTTGAGCAAGTAATCTTAAAGAAATTAAACAGCTGGTTAAACAAGTGCTGTTGTTTGAGAGAATTGTTCTATGTTATTTCTTTAAAAATAAACTTGGTTAATATAAAAACATCAATGTAATTGGTGCTATTAATGTGTTCATATCTTCCAGGTATACAAGTCTGTAAGGTAGAAGCTTTAGAAAGAGCATTATATCAAGCTGGTGTTCTAAAATTGTATGGTAATTTTAGGCTTAAAAGAAAAACATGTTGGAAATTTATTTATTATTTGTATTCTATAACTGGACTTGTTATCCAAGTATGTAAAGTTCCATGTTACTTTTTACACTGAGATACAATTTAAATGTATTTTTAAGTTAATGAGAGCCTAATCTGTGTAAAGGTTTTATTGCAAAACACAAAAGTACTTTGCTATTTTTCTACAAAAGGTTAAAAGCTTTCTGCCTTTCTTTAATTCATGTTCTAGATGTGATATTATGTTGTGTTAGCTAATATTCATGTGAACTTGAGCAACAATTTATGTAGGCTTTGTAAAATGATGTCTAAAAAGCAAAGATCAGCTTCAGAACTATAGTATTTAAGATTTATGAAGAGCTCCGCCTTACTTGAGATAAGGCTCTATGTCCCATCTCAATACATGTAAGAATGACTATGAAAGAAGTAGACCAAATTTCAGTACATTTAAAGTTGTGTCCAAAAGTTGTTTTTTTGTCACGATTACCAGGATCTCAAACAGGGGATTATAATGTATAACTCTGCCAAAATTCAAGGCAGCTATTATATGAACTAAATGTTTTTACTCTTGATAATTTTATTTTGTAGTTTTCTTCTAAATGATTTAAGATTGCCTGTTAATGTTTTACAGAGGTACTGATTTAAGAACACACAACCTGGGTTAATTTAAGATAATGAGTTATCACCTACAGGATAAAGAGATAGACATTAAAGCCCAGTACTCTTAATATAAGGCTGTTGAAATTTATTTGCTAGATGTTTAAGATTAAGTTTTAAAATTAAAGTTAAATTAAAAGGGCCAAGAAAACCAATATTTGGCTCCTGCCCTCTGAGTCAGTCTGAATCAGGGAATAGGGGACTTCTCCAAAGAGCTTTGCAACTCTAGGCCATATAACCTCCTGATCAGGGAGATTAATGAGACCAGAGGAGGACAGAAAGCCAATCAGTGAAGAGGAGGGTCATCGAAAAAGGGAGACATCCCTGATGCTTCTGAGGGAAGCCACATGGTCAAGCAAGGCCTGGACCCATCCTAGCACAAATGGCACTAGCAGAACTGAGAAGCTGCTGTAAGTTCCCCGAGGACTCCCAGGGAAACTCAGCTGACTGTTAACAATAGATAGAAACAAAAGTCAGTTTGACTTGCTTCATCTTAAACACTTAGCAAAGACAGTCAAAGCCAAAACACAGCTATTCCTGGGCATTTTAAATGATAATAATAGTTAGATGTAACCTCCAAAAATAAGTAAACTGGAGGCTACAAAAGAGATTCTTAGGTAAGAATGCCTGATAACTATCAAAAGGAACTGCCAGAGTAGTTTTTAGTTTAAGGCCTTTATTTCTAACCTACACAGGTAGGCTTAGTATTTGCTAGGATGGTTATCCAGCCCTAAGTAACAGAATTAAAGATTTCTCTATTAGACACAGAGGTCATACTAGTAAAAGGATTTTGCAAGATCAGATGACATTAAATTATTAAACTGTATCTTAAGGAAAAGGACATCTGTAACCCTAAAAGTTAAATGTTGTGTTTACATCCCTGACATTTCTGGCAATGTGACAAATATCCTTAAAGATTTACATTCTCAGATAGAAGCCATGTCCTCAGCAACTTTGTCATGGAAACAATATCTTAGCTCCTGGTTCTTGGTACTTCCTGGTGGAAAACATTGTTAGTCTTTGTCTTTGCCATCATACTCATTGGCATATTCCTGTGCTATGGGATTTATTGTTGCATCAATATGGTTCCAGTACTAATGAATTCTTGTTTCTCTTATAGACCACCCATCACTCAAATGGCCTTCCAGTCTATTACTTCTCAATCAGACTTCTATCATGGACCACTCGATAGACCCGATTTTTAAAGGGGGACTCCAAACTGCTTGCCCCACACCGTCCCTTTTCAGCCTGAAGAAGCCAGAAAGATCTTCTTCGCCCCCCTTCCTTACAGCAGTAAAGAGTTCCCAAATTAGAGGGGGGAATGAAGCCAGATTTAAAGTTAGGTAGTCAGTGTAGTTAGGTAAATCGGGTCTAATATCGAGTGAAATCTAAAATGGAGGCCATGCTGAGACTGATTCCAGGAAACGCAGGACAACTCATAGAATGTTAATGAAGTCCTGAAAAGGCCCTAGGCCAAAGTCCATCCCAAAGAAGTGTTAATGAAGTCCTTCCTGCTCAGACTACTTCTTTGGCCCACCTGTGTCTCACCCCTCGGGCCTTCCCACCTACATTCCATCACTGAAAGAAACTATAAAATGGAGAGACAACAGCACTTCCACGGATTCCATCTCTTGAGTCCCTTTCTTCCTCCGGGAGAAGTCTTTTCTGCTGTCCTTTAATAAACTTCTAATTTCTACTCTGAAAAAAAAATGACCTCTACAATGAAAACTACAGAACACTAAAGAAAGAAATTGAAGAAAACCTCAGAAGATGGAAAGATCTCCCATGCTCCTGGATAGGAAGAATTAATATTATCAAAATGGCCATACTACCAAAATCATTAGACATATTTAATGCAACTCCTATTAAAATCCCAATGACATTCTTCATAGAAATAGAAAAGGCAATCATGAAATTTATTTTGAAAAATAAGAGACTCAGAATAGCTAAAGCAATCCTTAGCAAGAAAAGTAAAGCAGGAGGCATCACAGTACAAGACCTTAAACTATAGTACAGAGCTATAGTAATAAAAACAGCATAATATTGGCACCAAAATAGACCTGTAGACCAATGATACAGAATAGAGGACACAGAGACAAACTCACAAAATATGGTTATATCATACCAGACAAAATGCCAAAAACATTCACTGGAGAAAAGATAGCCTACTCAACAAAATTGGTGCTGGCAAAACTGGAAATCCATATGTAGCAAAATGAAATTAAACCTCTATCTCTCACCCTGCACAAAAATCAACTCAAAGTGGATCAAAGACTTCGGTACTAGAACAGAGACCCTGCTCCTAATAGAAGAAAAAATAGACCCAAATCTTCACCAGGTTGGCTTAGGATCTGACTTCCTTAATAAGACTCCTATCATGCAAGAATTAAAACCATGAATCAATAAACGGGATGGATTCAAACTAAGAAGGTTCTCAGCAAAAGAAACAATCAGTGAGGTGAATAGAGAGCCTACAGAATGGAAGCAAATCTTTACCACAAGCACATCAGATAGAGCACTAATCTCTAGGATATATAAAGCACTCAAAAATCCTAACGCCAAAAAAAAAAAAAAAACCCACAAATAACCCAATCAATAAATGGGCCAAGGAACTGAACAGGCACTTCATAGAAGAAGAAATACAATTGATCAACAAATAATGAAAAAAATGTTTAATATCTCTAGTAATTAGAGAAATACAAATCAAAACTACTCTAAGATTTCATCTCACTCCTGTCAGAATGGCAATCATCAAGAATACAGGCAACAATATTTTTTACCACATCCTCGCCAACATTTTGTTGTGGTAAAAAAGGTACGCTCATGCATTGCTTGTGGGACTGCCAATTGGTGCAACCACTATGGAAAGTAGTATGGAAATTCCTCAGAAAATTGGGAATGGAACCACCATTTGACCCAGCTATCTCACTCCTTGGTTTATACCCAAAGGACTTAAAATCAGCATACTATAGTGACGCATCAATGTTTACGAAGCTCAATTCACAATAGCTAGACTATGGAACCAACTCAGGTGTCCCTCAATAGATGAATAGATAGAGAAAATGTGGTGTATATACTCAATGGAATATTACTCAGCTTTAAAGAAGAGTAAAATTATGGCATTTGCCAATAAATGGCTGGAGTTGGAGAATATCATACTAAGCAAAATAAGCCAATCCCACAAAACCAAATGCTGAATGTTTTCTCTAATATGTGGATGCTAATTCACAATAAGGCGGGAGGCACTAGGGAAGAATAGTGTTACCTTAGATTAGATAGAGGAAGTGATGGGACTGAAGGTGAGGGGATGTGGGGATAGGAAAGATAGTAGAATGACACAGACATTATTACTGTATGTATATATGTGACTACATGTATACTCATAAAAATGAGAAATTATGTCCCATCTGTGTATGATGTATCAAAGTGCATAAATGCATTCTACTGTCATGTATAACTAATTAAAACACATAAAATCTTTTTTAAAAATTACTGAAGAAATATTAATAATGGAGCACAAAAAGAAAATATATCAAAATGAAGCACAGAAAGAAAAAAAATGAACAGAAAATCAATGAACTTTGGGGCAACAAGTTATCTAATAGATACGTTTGAAAAGGAAGGAGACTAAAGTAATTAAAAAAAAATGGCTGAAAAAGTTCCAAGTTTGCTAAAATATATACACCCACAGATCAAAAAGGACAAACACAGAGAAAACTATACCAAAGGATATCAAAATCAAATTACGGAAAAGTCAAAAAATCTTAAAGGCAACAAGGACAAAAGGCACATTACATACAAAAGGGGAAAGAATATCCAGCCACTGACTTACCTGAAACAATGCAAGGCAGGGCCAGAATGTAGCACACAACAGTAAAGTGCTTGCCTCCCTTGTGTGAAGCTCTGAGTTCAATCCCCAGGCACAAAAAGAAAAAGAAAAGAAAAGAAAGAGAGACACCTAAATAATTCAAAGCAAAAGATAATGGAATCACATCTTGAAAAGAATGAATAGTACCAAAAATGAAAAACTAGCCAGCCTAGGATTCTATATCTAGTGAAAATACCTTTAAGAAAGAAGACTTTTTCAGAGAAATAAAAGCTGAGAAAATTCAGCAGGAGTAGACCTGTATTTCAAGAAATGTTAAGAATTTCATCATGCTGAAGGGAAATAGCTCCAGATGAAGACTCAGATCTAAACAAAAAGAGCAACAAAAAATAGCCAATTTGTGGGAAAATATAAACTACTTTTTTCTGGGGTTTTACTTTCTTTGAAAGATAACTGAACACTTTTCTCTCTCTATTCCCTTCAGCCCAGTCCTAAAGCCACTAAGTGGAGCCAAGCAGAGGAAGCATCCATGCAAGGTGAGGGGTACAGAAGGAGCCCAGGAGGCCCAGAGCAGGGCATCCAATTAACTGAGTGTGGAAAGGGCAGTATCCCCTCAATGGAGAAGCCTGGCACAGAGTTCTGGAGCCCAAGAAGTGTTAAAAGGTTGTTCTCAAGGAGGAATATCCCCAAATGAAAAGTTGGAACCCAAATTGGAAAAGGAAGGCAACTAAGGAAATGTGGTTCATTGTGGGTTACTGGAGCCCAAAACAGGTTATATCCCAAGAAGAAGACATCTACCCAAATCTAAATCCTGAGTCACTGAGAGGATACACTGAGAAGAAGAAAACATGATCATGTCTGTGTACTCTAGTAAAAATGCCTAAGGTAAATCAACTCATGCAGAAGTATTAAAAACACACCCAAATTGAGAGAATTCACCATAAAACTTGCCTAATTCTTCATGTCAAGGTAGGTCATGAAAATTAACGAAAGACTGAGAACCTGTTCCAGACTGAAGGAAACCTAGGAGACCTGACGACCAACTGCAACATATGTCCTGAGCTAGACCCTTTTGCTAGATCATCATTGGAATAACTGAGGAACCCTGAATTAGGTCTAAGGATTTTGATGATTGACTTTAAGAGAAGAAAACATGTTTATAGGAAATATATCAATAATATTCCAGTGTTGTGACATAGTATATCAGAAACTCATTCTCAAAATTTTAGGAAAAAAATTCTTTGTAACATACTTGTAACTTTTCTGCAAGTCTGAGATTGTTAAAATTTGTTTTTAATTGTGCTGGATAAAATACAACTGACTATTTAAAACAAATATAATAAGTGGGAGGGAAAGGGAGAGAAAAGGGAAATTGCATGGAAATGGAAGGAGACCCTCATTGTTATACAAAATTACATATAAGAGGTTGTGAGAGGAATGGGAAAAAAAACAAGGAGAGAAATGAATTACAGTAGATGGGGTAGAGAGAGAAGATGGGAGGGGAGGGGAGGGGGGATAGTAGAGGATAGGAAAGGTAGCAGAATACAACAGTTACTATTATGGCATTATGTAAAAATGTGGATGTGTAACCCATGTGATTCTGCAATCTGTATTTGAGGTAAAAATGGGAGTTCATAACCCACTTGAATCTAATGTATGAAATATGATATGTCAAGAGCTTTGTAATGTTTTGAACAACCAATAAAAAAACAAAAGAAAAAGAGTTCCAGACCAAAAAATATATATAATAAATTATATTGTGAAGTTTATAAATATATAGAAACAAAATATATGACAATAATAGCTAAAAGCACAGGAGAGAGGAAATAAAAGCACACTGTTGTTAAAGTCCTAAATTATATATAATGTGGCATAAATTCTTTGAAAGTAATCTGTGATATCTTAAAAATACATAATATAAACCCTAGGGCAGCAATAAACAAAGAAACATTATCAGTCAAGGCATAGGAGTTTATAGAAAAAAAAAAGAACAGCTTCACAAATGTAAGAAGAAATGTGATACAGCTTAGAAAATCAAGAATGACATACTAATACTGCCATATTAATATGACATAAAGAGAAATCATAGGGTGAGAGTCATAGACTTTATTACCTAAAACTTTAAATTTCTGTTATCAAAGGACTCCACAGGAAAAATGAAAGCCTCAAGTTTGGGGAAAATAATCTCTAAATAGATTCCAGACAAAGGGATATGATTATCAATATATAAAGAGCTATTACAAGAACTGTTGGTATTTTTAAATATATACTTCACAGATGCAGCCTTATAGAAGGAATATCCTATTAAACTGATGACAGAATCAGTCTTTAAAAAAAGAGCTATTACAAATCAGTATGAAATTTATAGAAATTTTTACTAAAAGACAAAATATGAGCTGGTAATTTGTAAAAAGAGAGAATAATGGTCAAAAATACAATCATTCTAATTCCCAAGATATACATAAATGGTAATATTATATAGTATATAATTAATTCATACAAACCTGTAATACTGCATTTTCAGGTAACTGTGAAATATCAAATTCCATAGACTTACTCTTGAAAACAGCTTCAGAGAAACTTGGTTCAAGAGAAGCAAATTCTTCAGAAGATCTCATTTTTAACCTTCTTTTCCAGTTTTTCAGCTCAGATTCATGTTTTGATATCTGCAATGAAAATAATTAACAAATTCCATGGATTTGTCATAGAGATCAAATAAGATGATAGCACAGTGTTTAACATAATAGCACCAACCTAACATTATTTATTATCCTTGTTATTTCATAAATTAAAATTTTCTATATGCATTTTTAATACTCCCTGAACCACCAAAGCTTACATTACAGATCAATTTGTCTTAGCTGTTATACAACATTGGCACAGGTAGTCACCTTAAAGATCTGGTCTACAGAAGAGGAAGGAGAATAGAGGGAAGGAAGAGGGGAGCGAAAGAGAGGTATACTAGGGATTGAAATGGAATAAATCAAATTCCATGCATGTATGATTTTGTCAAAATGAACCCAACTATTATGTATAACTATAATGCACTAATAAAAGAAAAATTCTCAATCCATTGAAAAAAAATTGAATCTAACCTCCTCTTTTATAGATGAAGAAACTGAAGCCCACAAAGTGAAGGTGCTGGTAATAAAAGGGCATGGAAGGGAGGTATTTAGCAGAGAAATAGCAAAAATAAATAAAAATTTAAAAATTAAAGGAGGAGGAGTCAGAAGGAAATTATTTGGAGATTTGCCTGATTTATCTTTTCAGGAAGTCTACATTATTACTCTGATACATTCCTGAAAATGTGTAATAAATATAAAATGCTAAGGATAAACTAGCATTTCACACCCATACACATGCAATTTCCATGTAATTAATATATATAGAGATAATATAAATATATATATATATTTATCAATTAGAGTCTAAGGAAAAGCATACATTGGAGGGCCAACACACACAGATGTTCCCTGCCTCTGCTCCCAGCACATACCTGTCATCCTCACTCTACTTGAATATAGAATGACTGTTTGCCAAGAAATTATATAACTAGAAGAAAATTCCTTCTCTAAACACCCAATTAACTATGTAATACACATATATATTAAGAATAATATTAAATTACTCTTCATATGATATGTACTCTATATATCAACTAGAGTGTGCAAAACATTATGCTTGGTGTATAGGGAAGATTGTGAGAATACTGCCTGCTCTCAGGAACATTCAGCTTAAGGAAGGATATTTAAAAAACAGGGGCTGACTGGTCAGATACAGTAACCTACTTTGCCACAAGATAATTAGTGATCAGGCATAGAAGACAGTGATCAAAACACTAGATTAATACACAAAGTGGTAGAAAGCACTGAATGAGCAGACACAAAATGGTACCCAAAGGTATTCACAAAAGGCAAAGGCTAGAGGTCAGCCTACAAGAATGACAGCCCAATACCCATAGATTATAAATGCTAAAGAGCCAGAACTGTGCTTTAGCTTTTCAATATCCTCCACAGACTCTAGAGCTGTTTCAAGCATACATGAGTAAAAACAAAGATCTCATATGCTATTCCTGTGTGGTATTGTCCATTTTAACATCTGAACCACTTTTGTGTGAATAGGGGCATTGCTCATGCCCTCCAAGGGGCAACCACAAAAGAGAGAGATTTGATTTAATCCTCTTTTTCCTCTTTATCCTAACTTAGTATTTCAAAGAATATTAATAAAATATTGCCTACTAAATAATATAACTACAAAAAATTCCAGCCTGATGCTAGTAGTTACTCTGAACATTCTTAAAAAATTTAAGTAATGATATAATGATAACTTAAGCGAACTAGGGTGTTTTTATGCTTAGAGATGTTATCTTGAGTCCTCTATTTCAGTTCCTAGTGGGTGTTCCAGTTAAGAATGATTCTTTAAACTTGCCAATTTAGTAATTTAAGAAATCATTTAATGTTAAGGTTGTGATTTATTAAATTGAATGTTGAAAAAGAATAAATAAATAGCAATTTAATCTTATCTAGAAAAGGAATAGATTGATTCAACTTCATCATTTATTTCTCTAAATCATATTACTTTCTCTTCCACTTCAGACATCTACCTATCTAAATATTTACTTAGTTTATTTATCAATAAATATAAACAAAATGTTGAAAGATTGTTTCTTGATTTTCATAGTTCAAATTAAACAAAAAAATCAGAAATATTTGGGATATGATGATAATGAACTTAAAATTTTAAAACAGAATATAATAAAATGAAAGAGTAAAAAGAAATACTTTGAATAACTGAAGTGGAATTTAAATTACTATATCATTAAAAAAGCAAGAATACCAGCAAAGTGCAAAGTATGAAGGATTTTAATATTTTCTACATATAGCATTATTATCTGAGGCAATATACTATAACTAAATCAGATTCTTTAAAAAATTAAGTTTTCAATATACCATACCAACTCCTCTTCTCTGATTTTATTTCTAATTCTTACAATATCCCGCCATTTTGCAATGAAATTCCTTTGCCTGTGATCTTGGAAGATCTTTTGTATCCGTAATATTGCACCTGAAAAAAATTAATAAAGTCCTTATATAATTAAAGCTGTTTCAAAAAGAACCCAAATGATTCAATATTCTGTCATGCTTATGAACCAATGTTGCATCTGATGTTTTTTCTTGATTTTAATGACACCCAAAATTAATTATTTGAAAGGATTAAAAAGTGCTCCCGAGACCTTATGAACCTGTAAACTTCACCTTTGCCCTTAGAAATGTGAAGATATGTATAGAAATGTGAAGATATGTATCATTTCTTTTAAAACAAATCTATTTCTTATAAACCAGAACTTCTAAAACTTATTCATAAGAAATGCAATAATGAGGCAGTATTCAGACCCAATGTTTTCTAATTTGTTATATGCTATAATTATTTGATTAAATGGATTGTTTTATACATGTTAACCATGGATCCAAAGTCCAAAAGGGCCAGGAAGGAGGACAACAGCAGCAAGCCTGGAGATACTGCCCTCAGAAGACTGCATTTATATTCCTGTTTGTAATCTAAATTGCAGCCAACTATTTTTTTTCGCAGGAGTAAAGGCCTAGTTTTGGTTTTGTTTTTATAATATTTGGTTTGGTTTTTGTTTTGGATTTTGTTTTGTTTTTCTTCTCAAAAAAAGCTGATGTCTGGATTTTACATGACTACTTCTGACACTCAAAAACTAAATTTTTTAATTTGTTGAATATTGTGCAAATAGAGCAAAATGTGTTACCAGTTTTCAAAATCACAGTTAGAACTTTATTTTTATTTCATTTTATTTTATTGATTGATTGATTGTACTGGAAATTGAACCAAAAGTGCTTTACCACTAAGCTACATCCCCAGTATTTTTTATTTTTTATTTTGAGACAGAATCTCGCTAAGTTACCTACAGCTTCGCTAAATAGCTGAGCCTGCTCTCAAATTTGTGATCCTCCTGCCTCAGCCTCCAGAGTCACCACGTAGTCAATATCCACACTGTAATTTCGTTCTCAGATTTAACCTCTTCAGAAAGCCTAAAACTCATCTAGTTTGGCTAATTAATAGTTCTCAAATTGAGCTAATCTAACTCAGAAATGAATAAGCTTTTATCATTGCATATCTGTTCAGTTCACCTAATTAATCATCTACAGGACCACTCTTTTCATTCTGCTTAAAGTGTTGTGGTTCAGTATGGAGAGCTGAATCACACAAAACAATTTTAAGTTCAGCTCCCAAACAGAGGAACAAACAAAACCAGATCTCTCTACCATGTTACTTCAGTGATCTTTTCAAGAATCATTATCTGGGTCAGGGTTGTGGCTCAGTGGTAGAGCGCTTGCCTAGTGTGAGGCACGGGTTCGATCCTCAGTACCATTAAAATAAATAAAAGTATTATGTTCATCTACAACTAAAAACATATATATATATTTAAAAAGAATAATTAGAAATTTCAACACTTTTGAATGGGCACATAAAATGATGGCTTGAAAATCAATTATTTAAGGCAATAAGTTTTTCCATTCATTTTAATTTCAATGCCTTTTGTTTGAATTGCTTTCCACCAAAACACAGTTCCATACATTCAAATACTTAGGTTGATTTTAGTTGTTACCCTTTAAGTTATAACAAGTACAAAATAAAAACATTTTGTGAGAAATTATTATATTGTTTTATCAGAAACTTATTTATATACCAATATATTAGATTATTTATATAGCTTCTAAATTACATCAGCTTATAATATCTCAGACCTTCAAGGCTTTATTATACATTATATAAATGTACCATAAAATACTTAAATATTGGGGGGCTGGGCTTGTAGCTCAGTGGTAGAGAGGTACAGCACTTGCTTAGTACATGAAAGGCAGTGGGTTTGGTTCTCAGCACCACATAAATATAGAGGTATTGTGTCCATCGACAACTAGAAAAATTTTTAAATACTTTAATAATTATTATTTTATTTTTTTGTCCATTTTATTTTTAAAAAAATATTTATTTTTTAGTTTTAGGTAGACACAATATCTTTATTTCTTATTTTTATGTGGTACTGAGAATTGAACCCAGTGCCTCATGCATGCTAGGCGAGCACGCTACCCCAGCCCCTTTTTGTCCATTTTAAAGCTACCATTTTGAGAATCATAACTTGGGCTTATTATTTGGGATTCCTGATATTCTCAAACAAGATTTTAACTTTTTTCATGATCAAGGTATATGAACTAAGGATAGGGCAGGAGGAATAACATCCTGAAGGGCCACAATGTGATTGTAACTGGGATGTTTTTAAGAGATTGGGAGGTGAAAGGTACAAAAGGCAAAATAGACCAGAGAGAGATTTAGAACAATAGAAGGAAGATGCAGCAGTGACAGAAAGCCTGAGAAAGGGAAAGAAAAGTGAAAAGAGAAACATAAACCAGGAGCAAAAAACCATCACAAGAATAGGGAGAGGTGTTGAGACATAGAAGAAGTAGCCTAGAAGTGGAAAGAAAAAAAAAAATGATAGAGGCCATCCCCAATCTCATGTACAAATTAAATTGCTTTTACTACAGAGCTCACAATTCCTCCAAGATAGGAATTTTGAAGATAGTTACCACCTACCATTACAGCCCTGTGAAATTCTAGTTAGCCAATTAACTATATCCTTCATCACATTTATGTTAAAACCTTCAGGGGATCCACTCTGGGAGGTACAGACAACAACACAAAAGGAAATGATTTTGTGATTTGCACAGTCATATATGAGTCAGTACTAGAGAGCAGCAACAACATCTAGCAAAAGGCTAGAATTCTTTACCCCTACTGGTGGGGAGGCGGGTTGCAGGCAGGAGTGGAACCAGGGATTGAACTCAGGGGCACTCAACCACTGAGCCACATCCTCGGCCCTATTTTTTATTTTATTTAAAAACAGGTCTTAACTGAGTTGCTTAGCACCTCACTTTTCCTGAGGCTGACTTTGAACTCATGATCCTCCTGTCTCAGCCTCTCTAGCCGCTGGGATTGCAGGAGTGGGGATTGCAGGAGTGGGGATTGCAGGCGGGCAATACCATGCCTGGCTACCACTACTCTTAATTAAGAGAAATGATTTTTCTTTAAGCTTTCTCATATATAAATTAAATTAAATATTTGTAAAGAATATATAGGTTTCCATAAAAGTAGTCAACTTTGATATCCACCTATAACATACCAGTTCTTTACTATGTAAAAAGATAATAAATCCCTATTTATATTTATATATTCATACACCAATACACAGGATTTAATTTTAAATATGCCTCTTTTCTATTATAATAAAATCTTTAAACAAAATGTCATTAAGTATTCTGAATTAATGGCTCTACCTTAATTTTATGACAATAATACAAACCATGCTAAACTGTTAGTTTACTGATTCTCTGAATAAGTAAATTTTTAAAAAAACTATTGTTATCATGTAAGGATTTACCTTGAAATTTTGCTTTTTGATTTTTTGTATAAGAGTACCATTGATGAAATGAAAATTTTTTAAGTTTAGAATCACAATAAATTATTGCTTTTTCCATCTTTTCAGCTAGGGTATCCTCTATATTTATATGAGGCATTGATATTTCTTTCCAAGTCCTACAGGCAGAAACACAGAAAAATAACATTTTGACGTCAGAGCAACCCGTTAGTAAATACATTAAATGGAACAAGAACTAACACTTCCTTTAGTCTCCTCAAAATCACAGCATAGAAAGAAAATTCTATACATTTGGGTGACCTGAAGAATTTCTAATGATTACAGAGGATAACAGAAGTTATATGGCAGCCTTATTTATCTTGGGATAAGATAAAGAAATCATGGAATAATGTCATGTTAGGATAACTTCAATTTCCCAAAATAATTGTCATAATGATGATTTAAGAAAAAAGGGGGCAGTGGAATGAGACGGACATTATTACCCTATATACATGTATGATTATAGTACCTGTGCAACTCTGCAACCATATTCAGCCAGAGGAAGGAGAAGTTGTGCTCCATTTGGGTACAATGTGTCAAAATGCATTCTACTGTCATGTATAACTAATTAGAACAAATTTAAAAAATTTTAAAAAATTAAAAACAAAAAAGGGGGATCCAAATTCCAAAACATATCTGTCCCCAAGGATTTCAGATGAGTGAATTGTGGACCTGTACTATCTGTAGAAAAAGAAAAAGAAAAACATAAAATACAAAAGTTATATCTCAAAGAAGTAAAAAATATATTTTAACCAAATACATTCTGATTAAATATTTTTTTAAATATAGGGCTGGGGTTGTGGCTCAGTGGTACAACACATGCCTAGCATGTGTGAGGCACTGGGTTTGATCCTCAGCACCACATAAAAATAAATAAACAAAATAAAGGTACTGGGTCCATCTACAATCTTAAAAAAATGTTTAAAAATGAAATGGTAAAAACATGCTTAAATAGAAAAAATCATCACAACTGGCTAAGAGTGAGTTTTTCTTTATGTGGAGAATATCATGAATAAAAACACAAAAAGAAATAGAATATAAAAAATCACATTCTTATCAGAAAAATCACATTCTTACCCAAAATAGGTCTTTACTAAATGTCCAGTATAAAAGGTGCATGCTTTTATCATCAATTCTGGAGTCGTCTAAAATAAATAAGTAATTGAAATAAACATTAGACATAAGTGGAATACACAGTTTACCTGAACAAGATACACAAGGAAATGAGAGCAATGATTGCCTCTGGGGAAAGGAACTAGGCATCTGGGAGACAAGAATGGACTGAAAGAACTATATATCACTTAAATATTTAGGAATATTATTATCTATGCCTAACATCTATTTTTTAAAAGTTAGAATTGCAGATTAAAATTATCCTATTACATCTCACTTTAAAGTATTTTAATGTATATATTATGGCACTGTTATTATTAGCTGTATTTATAAAAGAATAGAACTGCAGTTCTACTAGTCACTATTAATTAAGACTGATTTTGCTTATCAAGGATATGAGATTCTCTTCCTAAAAAAAAATGTAAAAAAAGTGTAGGAATGCCTCACCAAGCAGGAATAAGAAAACCATATAAATTAAAAGTCTAAAATAACCAATCAATAAATGGGCTAATAAAGTGAACAAACACTTCACAGAATAAGAAATATAATAGATGAAAACATGAAAAAAAATGTTCATTCTCTCTAGCAGTTAGAAAAATGCAAATCAAAACTACTGTAAGATTTCATCTCAGTTCAGTCAGAATGGCAATTATCAAGAATACAAGCAACAATAAGTGTTGGCGAGGATCCGGGAAAAAAGTACACTCATACATTGCTGGCAGGACTACAAATTGGTGCAACCACTATGGAAAGTAGTACAGAGATTCTTTAGAAAACTTGCAAAAAAACCACCATTTAACCCAGCTATCCCACTCCTCTGTCTATACCCAAAGGATTTAAAATCAGCATACACTACAGTAACACAGCCATATCAATGTTTATAGCAGCTCAATTCACAACAGCTAATCTGTGGAACCAACCTAGATGCCTTCAACAGATGAATGGATAAGAAATGTGGTATATATACACAATGGAATATTGTGTGGTCTATCCCACAATAATATAAAGAAGAATAAGATTATGACATTTGCAGGTAAATGGATGGAGCTGGAGAATATTATGCTAAATAAAACATGCCATACCCAAAAAAACAAAGGCTGAAGTTCTTCTCTGATAATCAGATGCTGATCCATAATGGGGGTGGGGGTAGGGAAGAACAGAGGAACTTCTGATTGGGCAGAGGGGAGTGGGGGAGGGGAGGAGGTGTGGGAATAGGATGGACAGTGGAATGGGAAGGACATTATGATTATACTACCCATGTGATTCTGCACCATATATAGCCAAAGGAATGAGAAGTTGTTCTCCAGTTGTGTACAGTGTGTCAAAATGCATTCTACTGCCATGTTTAACTAATTAGAACAAACTAAAAAGAAAAAAAGAAAACTGATTAATATCTAAATGTATAGGTATTTGTATAAGAATGTTTGAAAGATTAAAGACAATGTTAACTGTAGAACATAATGCATTAAGAAAATTCTTATTATTAAGGGCCTCTATAATCTAAATAAATTGCAGTATCACATTCTTAACATCATCAGTTTCAATAGAACATACAATGAATCATTTTATTTCATATGAGAAGTTTTTATACACCCAGATTTTCTAAAACTTTAATGGCTTATATTACTGCATTAAAAGAAAACATTTTGAAAGTTATTTCATCTTGGATTGATATATTTATTTCATTCTTCATTTTGTATTAAAATTACCCTTTAGCTAATGTTTCTAGGTTTTGGGAACTCAATCATTATATAGTTTGTGATGACTATAGTAAAATAAATTATATATAAATTTTTTAAAAATCTAAACTGTGGAACATGTGAAAAGAGTTGAAAAGCATTTTTTTTTTGATGGGCACCTACTGTGTGCAAAACACTGCTATAAAGGCAGTTGCTGAGTGGTGAGAATATTGACAGTGGAAATGAAACCATGTGAGGGCCAAGTTATCCAGGCTTATGCCCAATAATGGTTGCACTTGGCCAAAAGTTCCACTGAGCTACACTAGAGTCAACACATGCCTTATCCCAAGTGGAGGATAGGCCTTCCTGAGTTAGAACCCTCACTGCCAGATGATTTCAACCACATTCATTTAATCAAAAAGTATACTCATTTTATGACCTATACTATTTGTTGTAAATATTTATATAGCACTTTGCAGGTGATATCATCTTAAGAGGATCAGGGGTAAGAAACTTAGGGACCCATAGTAGAGTTAAACAAGTGCAATTTACTGCTACCACTTATCCCCTTCCTGGTTTCATCCCCCTGCTATTATATCCCCAGTAATCCTAGAGATGTGGCTCAGTTCCCCTGGGTTCAATCCCCAGTACCAAAAAAAAAAAAAGAAAAAAAGCACATTTTCTGAACTAAGAGAAAATACAGGAAGTGAAAATTTATTTCAATAAAGAGATCAATATTTTTTAAAATAATGAAACAGATAACCTAGGAAAGAATGAATAATTTATTAAAAATAATTAGAAGTTCAATGGAAAGTATCACTAAGAGATTATGCAGAAGACGGATTTTCAGGCCTTGAAGACAAGGTACATAATCTTGAAAATTTAGTCGGCAAAAACAACAATAAGAAACCATGATCAGAATGTTCAGGAAATATGAGACAACATAAAGAGACCAAATCTACATATTATTGATATAAAGAAAGGAAATGAGATATAAACTAATGGCATGCATAACCTGTTCAGTGATATAATATCAGAAAATTTTCAAAACCTTGGGAATGAGAGGGAGATTCAAATACAGGATGCATTCAGAACCCTAAACATACTAGATCAAAATATCCTTTCTGAGACATATTATAATTAAAATGTCTAACATACAAAACAAGAATAGAATTTTAAAAGCTGCAAGAAAAAAATGTCAGATTACATTTAGAGGTAAATTAAGCAAATCACCATTGATCTCTTAGCCAAGATAAAAGCCAGAAGGCCTTGAAATAATATATATCAAGTTCTGAAAGACAATAATTGTCAACCAAGATTAGTTTATCCAGCAAAGGTATGCTTAAGAACTGAAGACCAAATAAAAACTTCCAAGATAAGCATAAACTAAGATTCCATGATGACTAAACCGGCATTATAGGAAATTCTTAGAAAAATACTTCATGCAGAAGAAAAGCAAAACAAACTTAAAAGAGAGAAAATAAATAAATCTCACTGGAAGAATAATTTTAAAAAGGAGAGTCAAGACAAAATAAAACTTCAGAAAAAAATCAAAATGGGGCCAGGCACATTGGTGTACACCTGTAATCCCAGTGGCTCAGGAAAATGAGATAGGAGTAGCCAGCCTCAGCAATTTAACAAGGCACTAAGCAACTCAGTGAGACCCTATCTCTAATAAAATAAAATAAAAGGGCTGGGGATGTGGTTCCATGGCTGAGTGCCCCTGTGTTCAATCCCTAGTACCCCCCCCCAAAAAAAAGATCAAAATGACAGGAAATAATCATCTCTATAGTAACATGAAGTGTAAATGGCCCTGACTTTCCAATTAAAAGGCAGAGTGGATTAGAAAACAGGAATCAATAATATGTTGTTTACAAGAAACTCAGTTTCTAAGCAAAGACATACATAATCTGAAGATGAAAAGTTGATATACCATGCAAAAGAAGACCAAATGCAAGCAAGAGTGGCCACTTTCATATTTGAAAAGCAAACTTCAAGCCAAAAGTAATCAGAAGAGCCAAAGAAGATTACTTTATACTGGTAAAAGAGTCTATCCCACAAAAAGATATAATGATTATAAATATTTATGCCCCTAATGTTGGCACAGTTACATACATAAAACAAACACTACACATTGTAAAGTCCTAGATAGACTCCAATACAATAACTGGGTGATTTCAACACACTTGTCTCACCAATAGATAGGTCATCCAGAATGAAACTTTGTAAAGGATCTTTAGACCTTAAAAAAAAAAAAAAAAAAGAATACTATCAATCAAATGTACCTATCAGACAATTTCATCCATCAACAACTGAAGTTACTGTCTTCTCAATTGCACATGGAACCTTCTCCAAAATAGATCATGTTTTGGACACCAAGCAAGTCTTAACAAAAAAGAGAGAGAGAGAGAGAGAGAGAGAGAGAGAGAGAGAGAGAGAGAGAGAGAGAGAGAGAAAGAGAGAATTCCTTGCATCTTATCAGAAGTTAATGAAGTAAAATTAGAAATCAATAATAAAAATAAAAAATAGAAACCATGTTTATACATGAAGATTGAATAATATACTTTGTAATGAGAAATGTTTCAGAGAAGAAATCAGGATAGACGTTTTAAAAATTTTAGAAACAAACAAGAATAGAGGTACAATATATCAAAAGCTCTGAGGGCAGTTCTAAGCGGAAAGCTTATAACACTAAATGCCTACATTTAAAAAAGAAAAATAAATAAAACAGAGAGTTCCCTACTATCTAAGGTTACATCTCAAGGTCCTAGAAAAACAAGAACAAATTAATTTCCAAACCAGTGTAAAAACAGGAAAGAATTAAGATTAAAGCTGAAATTAATGAAATTGAGAATAAAAAAACTACAAAGTGTTTTGTCAGCTTTTGCATCACTGTGACAAAAATACCCAACGAGAACAACTTATAGGAAGAAAAGTCTACTTAGGGATCCTGATTTCAGAGGTGTCAGCCTGATCCCATTGCTCTAGGGCCAATGTAAGGCAGCACATTATGGGGAAAGGGCCCAGCAGAAGAAAGTCATTCAGTTCATGGTGGGGTCAGGAAGCAGAAAGGGAAAGGGGCCACAGGGAAAATGCATCTTTCCAGGGCAGACTCCCAGTGACCCACCTCCTCCAGCCATGCCCAATCCACCTCTAGTCAATACCCAGTCAGTCCATTTATACTAGGGCAGACTGATTAGGCTTCAGCTCTAATAATCTAATTGTTTCACCTCTGAATATCACTTGCATTAATGGGAGTTTTGGTGAGATACCTCATATACAAACCATAATACAAAGAATCAATCAAACAATGAGCTGGTTCAAGATAAAATAGATTGATAAGCCCTTAGAAAAACTAACCAAAAAAGAGAAAAGACCCAAATCAACAAAAGTAGAGATGAAAAAGGATAAATCAACCATGGACATTACTGAAATTCAGAGGACAATTAGGAACTATTTTGAAAACTTATATGCCAATAGAATAAAAAATATAGAAGATAACTGACAAATTTCTGGACACATATGACTTACCCAAATTGAAACAAGAGGATATAGAAACCTAAACATATCAATACCAATCAACGAGATTAAATCACTAATAAAAAGCCTCCCAACAAAGAGCCTGGGATCAGATGCTTTCACAGCTGAGTTACACCAGACCTTTAAAAAAGAACTAAAGCTAATCTTCCTCAAATTATTCCATGAGATAGAAAAGGGATGAACCATCCCAAATTCATTCTATGAAGCCAGTATCACCCTGATACTAAAATCAGATAAAAACATGTCAAGGAAAGAAAACTATAGACCAATATTCCTGATGAACATACACAGAAAGTTTCTTAATAAAATATTAGCAATCTGCATTTTAAAACATATTAAGAAGACGGTATATCAGGACTGAGTTGGTTTCATTCCAGGAATTCAATTTTGGTTCAACATATGCAAATCAATAAATATAATTCATCACGTAAGTAGAATCAAGGGGGAAAATCACATGATCATCTCAATAGATGCAAAAAAATCCTTTGACAAATTCCAGCACCCAGTCATGTTAAAACTAGGCAAAGAAGGAACTTCCTTCAATATTGTAAAGGCTAGCTACAACAAACCCAAGGCCAACATCATACTGAATGGAGAAAAGCTGGAATTATTTCCTATAAAATCTTGAACAGAACAGGATGTCACTGTTCCCACTCCTATTCAATATATTTCTTGAAACTCTATCTAGAACAATCAGGCAAGAAAAGGAAATTAAAGGGATACAAATAGAAAAAGAAGAAGTCAAATTATCTCTGTTTGCTGATGACATGATTCTGTACTTAGAAGATCCAAAGTACTCCACCAAAAAGATTTTTGGAACTAATAAACAGATTCAGCAAAGTAGCAGATTATAACATTAACATACAAAAATCTGTAACTTTCCTACACTCCAAAAATGAATCAGCTGAGAAAGAAAGCAGGAAAACAATTCCATTCACAGTAGCCTCAAAAATAATAAAATATTTAGGAATAAATCTAACCAAGGAAGTAAAAGACCTGTACAGAGAAAATCAATAGACCATGAAAAAAGAAATTAAAGATAGTCTTAGAAGACGGCAAAATCTACTATGATTTTGGATGGGCAGAATTAATTCTGTCAAAATGGCCATAGAACATTTCTTAATAAAATATTAGCAATCTGCATTTTAAAACATATTAAAAGTATCAAAGTGATTATACAGATTCAATGCAAGCCCCATCAAAATACCAATGACACTTTGCAGAATTTTTTTTAAAAATCCTAAAATTCATAGGGAAGAATAAAACAACCAGCATAGTTAAAGCAATAGTGAGCAGTAAGATACTGGAGGCATCACAATAATTGATCTCAAATTATACTACAAAGTTATAGTAGCAAAAACAGCATGGTATTGGCACAAAAAACAGACATGAAGACCAACATAATGGAATAGAAGATGCAGGAAAAAAAATCCACATAGATACAATCATCTGATCCTTTACAAACATACAAAAAACATATGTTGGAGAAAGAAAGAATTTTTAACAAATGGTAATGGGAAAATGGTATATCCATGTGTAGAAAAATCAAGCTAGGTCCCTAGCTCCCACCCTGCACAAAAATAATCTCACAGTGGACCAAAGACTTAGGATATTAGACCAGAAATGTCACAACTGCTTGAAGAAAACATAGGCTCAACACTCCCACATATTAGTGTAGGCACAAACTTCCTGAATAAGACTCCTAAAGCTCAAGAAAAAATGTCAATAATTAATAGGTGGAATGCCTTCATATTAAAAAGTTTATGCACAACAAAGGAAACAAGAGTATGAAAAGAGAGCCTACAAAATTGGAGAAAAACTTTGCCAATACTCTTCCAACAGGAGATCAATATCCAGTATATACAAAGAACTCAAAAATATTAATACCAAAATAAATAAATAAAAT
This sequence comes from Spermophilus citellus, assembly GCF_964194105.1. Classification (NCBI taxonomy): domain Eukaryota; kingdom Metazoa; phylum Chordata; class Mammalia; order Rodentia; family Sciuridae; genus Spermophilus; species Spermophilus citellus. The sequence goes on from NC_138184.1 coordinate 172,453,117, forward strand.
AACTCATTCAATATATGGGCAAATTAAATAAACAGACATTTCTCAAAAGAAGAAATGTAAAAAACCAACAAATACATGAAAAAAAATGTACAACATCCTTAACAATAAGGGAAATGCAAATCAAAACTACATTGATATTCCATCTCACTCAAGTCAGAATGGCAAGAACTTAAATAAAACTTTGAATTAATTTCTCTGTCAGCTTTGAAAGGTAATGCTTCTCAAGAAAAATTTGATTTGGAAGATTGCATTATTTCAAAATTTGGCATAAAGTTAGACTTTTTTTTTTGGTATTGGACATTGAACCTGTCTGAGGTTGGGATAATATTGGTGAAGCAGTCCCTTGCCACCTAGACTGACACTAAGTAGAATCAAGCCTGAATCCTACAGCCACAAGAACCTGCATAACTCAGGGATCTACTGGGGCCCACATTACAGCTAGCAGTTATGCAGGCAAAGCATAAATTTGTCTCACTGGAGCATAGGTCTCTGCCTGTTGCCAGGCCATTTCTAGAGCACCTGGCCTGGCAACAGCTGTGCTGCCTAAGGTTGGGAACAGGTAATAGAGTCCCTTGGCTACCAAGGCTGTTGCTAAACTGTAAGGGACCTGAATCTCATAGCTGCAGGGCCTGCACTCTCTGTGGAGGAGGGTGGATGTGCTCCTGGCCGGCTCCAGCTTTGAAATGATACAGATAAAAACTTAAGTCTGTCCTGTTGGCACTCTAGCCTCTGCCTGATACAGGGGCTGTTCTGTGACCTCTTGCCTGAGTATGTGGCCTTCAGTTTCTATTGGGCACCAAGCTCCAAGAAAAAGTCCTATGCTACCTTTTGTGTGTTACTCCCTAAGCATAGAATCTTGTTCCCTGATCTGCTGCCCTTGGAGGAAGCCTAGTAGAAGGAGCCAACATCCTGGCCTAAGACAGTTCAGTGTCTCAGCTGGTCACACTCTGCTGTTATTGACCTGGCCAGAGGAGCCCTGAGGCTTGGCCCATTACTGGGTTTTACGTGGCAGGCCTGGTACTGAGTTTCAAATCTAAAGCCTAGACTTAATTCTGTCTATTTCTCCCAAGCGGAAGGCAGCTATTTCCACACTGGGTTGTTTTTAGTTAGAGGGAGGAATGATGTGGGCAACTCTTTTCTCTTTCTGCTTTCTTCAGTACATCTTTTTGTTCTGTTAAACTAAAATCAGGCACTGTAGTCTCTTACCTGATTTCCTTAGCTCCTGTGAAGGTCATTTGGTGTGTGAGTAGTTTGTTAACTTGGGGTATCTATGGGGAGATGATCAGCTGAGCATCCTACTCAGCAACCTTTTTTCTCTGCCCTTGACACTATGTTTGTATTTCCTAAAACTGCCATTTCTGTCAAAGATGCAACTGAAATATTTATTGGTAAATATATGTTTGTGTGTGTGTGTGTGTGTGTGTGTGTGTGTGTGTGTAAAATGTCTGGAACATATTTTCTAATACTCCACACAAAGAGTGGAAAGAGGACTAAATTAACAAGATTGGCAAAATGTTGACCATTGCTCAAGCTGAATAATGAGTGATGAATATGGTATTCTACTTTTGCATTATGTTTCAATTTTTCCATAATAAAAAGATTTTTTAAAACATTATATATGCTGTTTCTTATAATTAGACTATCCATCTGGAGACTTAATTTCCTAAGAAATGAGAATTAAGTCTGTGAAGTTAGCTTCTTCCTTACAATGGTTGATTCTTTCATCTTGGAACACACAGTCTTCCTCTCTCCTGTGATGAAATTTCAACTTTATTTGGTAACTATTTGGCTTGCTCACAGTTTCCTATATTCACTCTTTTCTAAGTAAAAATACTTATTTATGTTTTATAAATAAGCAAATATAGGCAGCCCTTACTGAGAAGGACTATAGGGTATGAGACTATGAAACCCAGCAAAGAAATATTAAACAATGTGAAAAATTACAATTTTTTATGATCTTCAGGTTTTTGGTTAAAAATGTTAAAAATCTTTTTACTGCAGTTATAACTGCATAGGAAATGACATGAATGCAAATTATTTTTTAAGTGAAGCTAATATTTAGTAGCTATAATTTAAAATATCAAAAACACCGAGGATTACAGTGTTTTAACTTCTTTGTAACAAAAAGAAAAAAAAAAGCACTTCATTTTTCTCTGATAGTGAAGGAGAAATGAATGAATCTAAAACCAGCCTAGGTTGAGCCCTCTAAATAAGCAATCATAGAGTAGCTGGAGATTCACATTTTCATATCCACCCTTAATGAATATTTTCTTCATCACTGTTAAAAAGTAATATCTGATTTCTATTTATTTCCACTTATTGTATGAAGTAAGCATCTTTTCTATGCCTTGAAAAATTGTCATACTTCTTTCAAAGTTTGGATCAGCTTCCATAATTTTTATTCTTTGTGCTTTCAACATCATGAAATATCTGAGAATTTCTTTTCTAAAACAACTTTAGGTTTGAAGCATCTATGAATTCTGTGCAATTATTTAAAGATTCACTATAGGCTTCCATAGACACTGGAGGCAGCATGATTTTTAGATCTTATAAAATCACTGTCAATACTACTCTAGATCAGTAGTTTTCAAAGATTATAGCAATTTTAAGAAATTAAGTCTTCAGGCTTCCCCTCCCCCAAGCAAAAATTATATTGAAAGCAAAACTATCTTAGAGTGAAGAGGTAGGGTTGGAAGACTCAATTCTGTCCCCTGGGCTTCCCCTTCAGCTCTTCAGATGACCCCCCAAATATCTCCAAGAACATAGTTTGCAGGTATCTGTACTCTTAAGTAGATCAAAATTCTATGGTTGATAAAAAACAGTTATCTGCACATCTTGATGCAGATCAACTAAGATCAGGCATGTGGGTTCTATGTAGTATACTAGCCCCTCCAGTTCATCCCAGAGTTGGCAGAAATTGTCTGATCTCTCTGATTCTTTATTATAGACCACTGATGAGGAACCAATGGTACTTTCCAATGATCCTTGTAAATGGATACTCTAAACTGTTCCTGGCTCTCAGCACCCACTTTGAATGTGGCTTTGAATCCAACTTTCAATGACCAACTTCACCAGCAACTCTCAAGCCCTGACCAGGAACAGACAATACCTCTGGGATTAAAAGGTATTGCATACTGTACACACATAGAATTTGTATTGATATTTCTCACCCCACATGCTTTTTACTATTTTAGCTCCTCTTATGTACACAACCTTTATTCTTCACGTCTCTATCTCCTGAATTACTTCACTGCCCACTTACAGAATCAAAAATAGCTGCTTGAGAGAGTTGTTCCTTTAAGGAGAAGTAAGGTCTGGCTTTTGAGTTAGACCACAATTAATGTTTTGCCCATGTCTTTTTGAGTAGGATTCCTTTATCCTCATCTGCTAGGGCAGCCAGAGACAATGAGCAGGAATGTGACACAGAAGAAAGCAGATTAGAAACAAAGGAAGACATCCTCTTTTATAGCCTTCCATAATGCTTCTTCTGTGTATGAGAGTGGGAGAAAGAGAAAAGGGAAAAGCAGGCATTCAGAAACAGGAACAAGCAAATGCTCTTGGAAATTTGAGGCAGTTACTGAGTATTGGCTCTGTGTGTGTGTGTGTGTGTGTGTGTGTGTGTGTGTGTGTGTAATTCTTTCATTTGTGAAGGTGTCCCTAGTTCCAAAAACAGTTTGACCTCCCATAAAATCTAAAATCTACTTGAGTTTTTCCATCAGAATTCAAGATATATATTTTAAAATGCTTGGTTAATAATAATTACCAGCTGATCATCCAGTCCAAAAAGTTGTTCCAGGCAAGTTTCAGATAATATTCGAACATTTTGTTTCACCAATGGATCAATGCACATATCCCTTTAATAAAATCATAAAATAAGGTCAAAATTAATTTCATTTCATAGTAGTTCTGTTAGGGAAAAGACAAATGAGGATGGAGGGAACATGAGGTTAAGAGAATAATTCTATAGTATGGGCCCACTGTGCTGACTCCCACATACTTTCTTTCCCAAGAAGGAATTTACCTGCAGCCCTGCCTGGTATAAGTGGACAGGATATATCACCTGCCTCAGCAAACTACCTGTTAACTGCAGGAGAAATGCAGGCCCAAGATAATGTTGATGGGAGGAACCCAGGAGACTTTTGTGACCATATCCTGAAATTCTGGGAGACAGTTCTTCCTAACCATAAAATCTGTAAGAACGTATAGTTAAGAGTTCAATTAGAACCAGTCAGCATAGGCCAAGAAGACCTAGAGTTGCCATGGCAGTGGATACCTGAAAATCTGATGGCATCTTGCTGTCAGTCAAAAGTCAAGAGGTGGACCTGTGTGGGGCTTCCTGGAAACTTCTCTGGGATCCCCAATAAAACTGGAGTGCATGAGAGGCACATTGTCCCTCTCCTCTGAGAGGACCTACCCACTCCCTTGAGAGTGTCTTCTTTCCCTTTTTTGTATCCCTTCAATAAACTCATTCCTATTACTCAGAGTGACACATCTAAAATCCTCTGACTTGATCACAAGAATCATGACCTAAAAGGGGGTTCTTCACAATGCTTCAGTGTCTTGGAAGGCCCCAGCTCTGTAATAATATCATAATTAAATCAGTTTTTCTTGTGGGTGGAGAGGAAGGGAAGAGAAAGTCTTCATACTACCTCCCCAAGATTTTGTTTAGATCCCCCAAGGAGAGTGTGCCTGCCTTCCCTTATCCTTATCCCAACTTGAAAAAATCTGCCCTATGATCATGTTTATGAGAATATGCTATATTTCTCAAGTTGAGAACCAGTGAACATATTATTCACAGTAAGTATGTGGGACCTAACAGCCTATAGAGGCATTTGTTAACAACCGAGATTAGAAGCATTCGTTGCCAAGACCTTATTTTGATACTATACAATGTGTGTTTTGCCCTCAAAATAAAATATTTCCCAATCATAAATCAAAACAATACTTACCAATGAAGACTTTCAAGACCATTTTCAATAATAGCCATGATCATTCTCTCTAAATATCTCAGTGGATCCTCAGGACATGTAACAAGTAGACCACATAACAGTGCCTGTAGAAAAAAAAAAAAAAAAAAACGGAATCAATGTTTCTGAATTTACATGTGCTGACTCAGCAACAGATGGACTTTCTGCAAACAATTAAAAAGTCCAATTAATGCAACAGTTTTTAAAAGTAATCCAACAGTCTTTAAATAAACATGCTTTTTCAATAATAAATGTTGGAAAGGAGATTGAGAAAAAGGAGCACTTTTACATTGTTGGTGGGACTATAAATCAGCACAACCACTATGAAAATCAGTATTGAGGTTCCTCAAAAGACTAGGAATGGAACCACCATATGACCCAGTTATACCAATCCTGGTATTTATCCTAAAGAATTAAAGTTAATATACTATAGTGACACATGCATACCCACATTTATAGCAGCACAATTTACAATGGCCAAACTATGGAACCAGCCTAGGTGTCTTTCAATGGATAAATAAAAATGGGCTAGCTGAGCACAGTGGCACATGCCTGTGATCCCAATGCTCCTGAGGCTGAGGTCAGGAGGATTGCAAGTTCAAAGCTAGCCTCAGCAATTTAGGAAGGCCCTAAGCAAGATCCTGTCTCAAAATAAAATATAAAAAGGGCTGGGGAAGTGGCTCAGTGGTTAAGTACCCCTGGGTTCATTCCCCGGTATCAAAAAAGAAAGAAAAGGAAAAAAAAAAAGAAAGTCAAGGGCTGTATGTTTTCTCTCAGATGTGAAAGCTAGATGGAAAAAAGGGAAAGAAAGTTGGAAGATAGGGGGATCTCATGAAAATTGAAGAGAGACTGTTATGGAAATTGCACACAGCAAGAGACAAGCACCACTCCTAGGGTTGAAGAACTCAGGTTTATTTACACAAAAGCCTTCTTTGGCTTTTCTCCCAACTAGCTAGTGATCTGAGGTTCTGAGCACCAAGGTTACATGGGGCTTTTATAGGAAATTTGACCTCATTTTTTAACCATTACAACATTGGTAGGTTTGAATTCTTGGCCTACATGACCAAAGACCATGCACAGGAAATTTACTTCACAGGTATAGAACAAAGATAGTAAAAAACACTTGTGAGTATGGTCTTCACCACAAGTATTAGTCACTCAAGATAACTTAAGTTTACCTCCCTAAGAGCTATATTTTTAAGAACTAAGCCTGTGAGGTTATAGTTTAGACAGCAGTTCATTGGCCTAACAAATTAAATGATGTAACTACATTCTTACAATTTAGAAAGTTACAAAGTATAAGGCATCTGTTGAGTCTCTGGCCTTGAAAGCCTGGCAAAGGGGTGTTTTACATTTCAAGAGGGGGTAGTCAGACTCCCAGAGAACAGCTATTTACAATCCAATAGGTAGGGAACCCATGGTTAATTAGATTCCCTGTAGAAATGCTGACAGGGGAGGAAAATTAACTATTTTCCCAGGCATTGGTTCTTTATCATAATGTTCTTATAATTTCATTTTAAAATTACATCTGGTTTCTCCATCATGAGACCAGTAGAGTAAAGGAAAGGGACCAGGGGTGGGAGGAGGGAAGGGAAAGGAGAATACTGATGAATGACAATGACAAAGTTAAATTGTTATATACTGTATGCATGTACAGACATGTATCGATGAATCCCACCATTATGTATAATGTACCAGTAAAAATGTGGAATGAATGAATAAACAAACAAACAAACATGATTTTTCATAACCCCTCTGTATTTATCTAGGGTTGATATTTTGTTAAAGACAAATCAAAATGCAACATACCCTGCCTCTTCCTAAAAATCCACCAGAAAATGGTCAATAGAGAGTCTGTACACTGTTGCATGAGGACGTAATTTCTTTATTCCAATAGCAGACAGTATTTAAATATGAGGAAACCATGTTTTTAAAGTCAAAAATTTCTTCAGACCCAACCCACCATAAAAGTGATTAAGAAAAATCTACATGAAAGTCTACTGTGAAGAACTTTTGAAAACCACTTGTATTTGATCATTCACAACATCCACAGAGTATATACTTCGGAAAAATTTTAGCATAGGTGGGGGAAAAAATGACTCACCAAATCTAAGATAATGTTTAAAGAACATGTATGAAACTCAAAAAGCTAAATTGTCTCATTTTCCTCTATGAGGTCCCATAAAAGAAGTTTCTCATTAAAAGTATTGATGAGACATGCAGAATTACTGTGGATTTCTCGATTTGAGACAAAGAAGGAGGTTTACCGCACACAGCCCACAGAAACCACCTGGAAATCTCCTTGGGCATTTATCTTTTCCTTCTTGGCTCTCTGTCTCCAATGGGATCTAGCATGTGTTTGTTGTGGGTGGAGGACATTCCTTGGCTATTCTCCCAACTAGGATCTACTCCTTCTGGCTTTTTTTTTCTTTTATTTCAGGAATAAATGATCCCATCCTTTTAAACTATTCAAAGCTCAAAGGGCCAAGCAGACCTAAACCTGGGAGCTTATCATTTCTAGGAGAAAGAAGCAGGTAGGGAGGGAAGCAAAGGGAAGGGAAGGAGGAAGAAAGGAAAGGGAGGAAGTAATTTCTCCTGATTGGGCCCTGCATAATACAGTCTTTCCCTTTGCAATAGCTTTGTGTGCTCCTCTTCGGGTGCAGCCTACAGGCTGGGAATCTCCTTAAGTCAATAGCTAAATGTCTTACACATCGGATCCCTCTCCTTCTCCAGCTCTGCCTCCTGACCTAGTCCCATCCCAGCTGCTCACAGTTAACATTCAGCCCTCTGCAGACTGATTTCCTTTTCCCACAATCCAAGAGATTATGGTTACACAGGAAATCAGTGGTTCTTACCACAATGGCAAGCTGGGTTTGTAAGGGTGTCTACCTAAGTGACAGCAAACATGGGTCCTACATGGGACCTAATAGAAGGACTGAACTCTTCTAACAGCTTCCTAAATAGCCCCAATGAAAATCCCATCAGCCCTGCAGCACTTGAGTGCCTGGGTCTCCAGTGCATTGAGTTTCTGCACCTTGCACTCCATGTCCCCCCCCCCCTCCATCTTATTCTGATGCCCTAAGAACATCTATATCAGAATAACCTGAGGAGCAAGCTGTTCTCCAACGATGGGGCCTAGAAATCTGTATTGTAATAGAATTCCTATGCACATGAAAGTGTGAGAACTAGTGCCTTAATGCAGTTTAACTTTCTGAATTTTTAAGAAAACTGAGGTCTGGTTAATGAATATTAGAAATTGCCTACTTCTTCATATATCCAAGCTGCCCAAATCAGAAAACTACTTTCCCAAAAAGTTAACTTGCAGAAGTCAATTTGAGAAGATAAGTCTCTGAAATGTCCATGAAAGCATACTGAACTAGCAGTTGAAATATTCACTTTTTGCCTAAGAAATATCACTGCATATCTATTTCCACTGGACAAAATATTACATCATGAGGTTTTGTTTATTAATGAATGAACAGTTCATATTAATCAATAGCTTTTTTCTGCTCCATGAAAATAAAACTCATAAAATAATCTAGTCTTTATTATAAGTAGAAGCAAGATATACAAACAGTCTCATAAGATGAATGTGTGACTCAGAAACATCAAGTAAGGTTTTACTACTGTTAGCTAGCCTTCATAGTAAAAACAATCAAGGACAAAAAAAAGACCACGACTTAACTGTCACAAATGGCTTTCTCAAACTTGTAAATTTATAAAGCAATTATGCAATCTTCCACTTGCTTTTGGTTCTGCTTTCTTAATCTTGGTCCCCAGTACTTCTAAAGTATTCTGAAAAATATTCTAGGTATTGAGGACAAAGATGGGTTTATCCAAGACAGTTGTTGTCACTCCTTTCCACTATTTGATCTTTCAAGGAGCAAGTCAATGCATTCTGTTGGATTTAAATCTTAGGTCAGAGCCAGGCACAGTGGTACATGCCTGAAATCCCAGTAACTTGAAGTCTGAGACAGGAGGATTGTAAATTCAAGGCCAGCCTTGACAACTTAGGGAGGTCCTAAGGAACTCAGTGAGACTCTGTCTCAAATTTAAAAAAAAATAAAAAGGATGGAGGATACAGCTCAGTGGTAAAGTGCCCTTGGGTTAAATCCTCAGTATTAAAAAAAAATCAATTAATCATTCAATCCTAGGTCTGAAATGTTCTAGTATGTAACTTCTGATGGTAGATTATCTCTCTGTTCTTCTGTTTTCTTTACTTAAATGGGAAGGCACATATGTTATAAGAATTAAATGTTATCACAAGAATTAAATGTATTGATATATGTAAACTGCTTTGAATACTCTTTAGAACAAAATAAGAACTCAATAGGTAACAATAGCAAGCCATTATTAACTTCAACCATTTCTTTGTTAATTAATCACCTTTATTAGAAGCCAAGACTTGGAAAAACAAAAAATAAATTTTAAAAAATTTCCTTGATAGTACTCAAAGTTCAGTGTGATGACATAGAGAAAGATTAACTGACTTTATTCCAAGTCTAATGGAAGAAGTTAGGGAAAATGCATTTAGGGGGAAATGGTTAGAGAAGAGAACTTGATAGAACAATATTTCAAATATAAACAACAAGATAGTTACTATCCACTGTAACTCCGAGTGGGTACACCACAGATGTAAGACATTTAAAAGAGCAAGTCTTACTTATTTGTTAGGTACTCAAATAAGCATGGTGAAATATGGTAAGGGCCTAAATAGTGAAATTAAAAAGTACAGTATGACTACTGGGGTCCTCAGCAGTTGGAGAAAAAATTCCAAGTTGCTAGGAAGGATGAGGACATGCAGGTGGGGAAAGAGGAAAAGCTAAGCCTGAGAGCAGAATCAATTTGCTTATAATAAGGTATGAATGAAAGAAGCCCACAGATGGGGCCATTCTGGAAACCTACACCATGGCCTGGGACTTGTGCCCCTCTCCAGACCTAGCAGGTCATTGTCTTGGTCTGTTTTCTCCTGCAATAACAAAATTCCATAGATTGGGTAACTTATAAAGAAAAGAATTTCATTTGGGTTCACATTTTGAAGGCTGGGATATTCAGGAGCATGGTGACTTCTTGTTGCTTCATAACATGGCAAAGGCAAGAAAGGGCCAAGGAAGCTGAACTTGATTTTGTAATAATCTGCTCCTGTAAGAACTCATTCCTGTTAAGCATTAATCCATTCTTGAAGTTGATGCCCCCAAGAACTAATTACCTTTTTAAAGGTCCCACACCTCTCCATACTATTGCATTGGGGAGCAAGATTCCAACACTTGAACTTTTGGTGGTCATGTTCAAACCCCAGCAGTCATTCATAATCAAATCTCAGCAAGAGCAATTACACGGCCAAAGGTCACAGATGGCCATGTATTGGAGAGCACCAGTGTACTTTGCTTTCAACATCCTAGTAGGGATGACCTTGACTTTTACAGGGGATATTTTTGCTTCTGGATCTCACAGATGAGCCAAAGAAGAATCAAATGATTCACAGAGCCAGGTATTAAAACTATAAACCTAAGGCTCCACCTTACTCATACCGTATACTCACACAAAATTGTGTACATATATATCTTCCTCTAGAACTTGGGATGAGGTGAGGAGATTCACTGCATCTGAAAATATTGTGTTCATATACAAACTCAGAAATGTGTTCTTCTTTTAAACAGAACAATCAACATACAATTTTGTGCAATTTTTAAGAAATGAGAGTGTTTTAAAAGATGCAATGTCAGAATTACTGTTACAGAAACTCCTTTACTTACATAAACAGGTTTAAGTTCCTAAACAGTATTCAAAGTCCTTTGTACCACACACACACCTCCTTATCCCCTGAAATAAGCCAAAATGATATCTTCTAAATGATTGCCACTTCCCCATTTGGGATGAAGATGAAATTGACATATTATTGGTTTCGGGAAAGTCTTAATTTGCATTTATGACAGTCAAAAGTTTGAAAATAAATGAGTGTCTATGTCTTGTCAACATTTAAATAGATGGTGCTAATATTTTTTCTATTTTTATAAACTCTGTAAATGAAAGTGTTATGAAGATTATTGCAAGAGACTAGTGGGCTTCAATCATGCAGAAGGAAGCTTAGGGAGTGGAAGATTCCATTTGAGGCCAGACTAGAGGGTTTTAAGGTAGACTGGACAGGTGAGGAGTGGCAGCTTCTGTGAAAACCAGACAATGGTTCAGCTACCTGCCCAACAGGGAGGTAGTCCCAGGCAACTAATCCCTAGATAAAACATTATTGCTAGAAAGAGAATGAATCACACTTATTGTTTGTTTTTGTCCTGTGGATTTGTTTCAGGAACTGCATCTTTAAACTAACTGTCCTCCAAAGAAGCCATAACTTTTTCACCTCAAGGTCTGATTAAATGAGTTAGTATAACCAGCTCCTCCCCTTATAAATTGGCAGGGTAGTCCCTTACTACATAGTAATTCCTGATTCTTGCATCTCTGACAAATATTTACTTAAAAAAGAAAAAAAGGAGTATCCTGTAATCCCAATGACTCAGGACGCTGAGGCAGGAGGATCGCGAGTTCAAAGCCATCCTCAGCAACTGAGTGAGACTCTTGTCTCTAAATAAAATACAAAATAGGGCTGGAGATGTGGCTCAGTGGTAGAGTGCCCCTGTGTTCAATCCCCAGTACCAAAAAAAAAAAAAAAACAGAGTCTCATTTTGTTGTCCAGTCTGGCCTCCTGCCTCAGCCTTCCTAGTATACCACCTCCCTAGTATATCAGCTTTTACATCTGTAACAAACATGCAGCCATTAGTTCCTTTTTAAAATTCTTGGCAATAGAGTATATGTGAGTAGAAATAAATGCACTATTTTTAAAAATACAGATTGACAACTTAATCTTGAAAGAAACAAACCATAAAAACTTTTATAGTTATGAAAGAAGTCATTAAAAAAAAAAAAAAATCATGATTTGTAGCTTAAGTCTACCCTCTGCTGGGCAGATCTAGTTTTGCAAACTCGTTTTTTCTTTCCTAGGAATTAAACTGAGATCTGAGCTCAAAAATTGAAGAGCACTTTCTTCATCTCAATCTCTACCTATACATGTTTGGGAATTTTGTAGATACCATACCCACCATATCTAGCTCATCTTCAGTCTCTATGGGGCAGGCATTACTTGTAAACAAGTGTGCTGATTTCTGCCTGGTAGAAAATTGTGATCTACCATCTGAAATTCTACCAATAGGGCATCATTGTGTGGGCTCCTATCTAAATTATTTCTTTGAAAATTCAAATGCCTTTGAGTGGTATCTCCAAAATAAAGGAGCAATTTAAAGTAATTCCCATAGTGGTGCAAAGAGAACTCAACACTCTGGAGGGATATATGATTAATGTAGTGAGAATGAGGGATCAGAAGGCAATATAGGTATTCCATTTTCTTATAATTCTCTCTAGATGCAGACCCTGGATCTCTACATTAGAAAATTTTTTTTTAATGTGGGATTTCTAAAACATTCTTTTCCTGAAATATAAAATAATTTACAGAGTAAATTATACTTTTGTATAATTTCCTTTTCCTAAATCATAAAGTAATTTACAGAGTAAATATTTTATTGCCCAAATTCCCAAGGATCATTTAGTTCATTTGTTTCAAATATTAACATTTTTAAAACCCTTGGTTCCAAGGTTAAAAAAAATTCTTCCTATATTTCTATGTTTATATCACCTGTATAGATAACAGATCTAGATGGCAAGAAAGTCATTAAATAGTAATGGTCTATGGTGGAAAAACTAGCTTGCTGTAAAGCCAAGGGCATAAACTATTAGAAAAGAGATTATTCCCTGACAGAGTCATGATGATTGACCACAGTAGTTTCAAATTCAATTTTACATAAGGAAAAAAAAAACTCTTTATAAAAAAGTTCATGTACATCTCCATTCTATTCCACTGGTGTACATATCTTTTTTTATGCCCATACCATGCCGTTTTGGCTACTCTAGCTCTGTAGTATAATTTGAGGTCCGGTGTTGTGATGCTTCCAGTATGATTCTTCTTGCTCAGGATTGTTTTGGCTATTCTGGGTCTTTTATTCTGACAAATGAATTTTAGGATTGTTTTTTCTAGTTCTGTGAAGAATATCATTGGTATTTTGATTGCTTTGAATCCATATAATGCTTTTTGTAGTATGCCATTTTAATAATATTAATTCTGTCTATCTAAGAGTATGGGAGGTTTTTCCATCTTCTAATGTCTTCAATTTCTTTCTTCAGTGTTCTATAGTTTTCATTGGTGAAATCTTTCACTTTCTTGGTTAGATTTATTCCCAAGTATCCTTTTAGGTTATTGTTTTACTAATTTTTCTCAGCATACTCATTATTGGATTATAGGAAAACAATTGATTTATGTACGTTGATCTTGTATCCTGCTACTTTGCTGAATTTGTTTATTAGCTCCAAAATTTTCTGAGTCATGTCATCAGCAAACAGAGATAACAGACTTCTTCTTTTTTTATTTGTATTCCTTTCATTTCCTTGCCTGATTGTTCTGGAGTTTCGAGAACAGGGGTGGTAGCAGTGAACATCTTTGTCTTGTTCCTGATTTTAGAGGAAATGCTTTCAGTTTTTCTCCATTCAGTACGATGTTGGCATTGGGTTTGTTGTAGATAGCCTTTACAATGTTGAGGAAGTTCCTTCTATGTCTAGTTTCTTCAGCACTTTTAACATGACTGGGTACTAGATTTTGTCAAAGGCTTTTTTTTTTTTGTAACTATTGAGATGATCATGTGTTTCTTATTCTTGATTCTATTTATGTGATGAATTACATTTATAGATTTGCATATGTTGAACCAACCTTGCATTCTTGGGATGAAACCCACATGATAATGGTGTACTATCTTCTTAATCTGTTTTTGAATGATTTTATTAAGGATTTTTGCATCTTATACTCATCAGGGATATTGGCCTATGGTTTTCTTTCTTTGATGTGTCTTTAATAGCTTCATAGAATGAATTTGGTGGACTTCTCTATTTTGTGAAATAATTTGAAAAGTATTGTCATTAGTTCTCCTTGAAGGTCCGGTAGAACTAAGCTGAGAATTTAACAGATCCTTGGCTTTTCTTTGTTGGAAGGCTTTTCATTTCTGCTTTAATCTCATTACTTGATATTGTTCTGTTTTTCTATATCATCATGGTTCAATTGAGTAGGTCATACATGTTTAGAAATTTGTCATTTATCTTCTGGGTTTTTCAGCTTATTGACCTGTAAGTTTTCAAAATAGTTTCTAATGATCCTCTGGATTTCAAAAATGTCTGTGGTGAATTTTTATCTATAATTTTTATTATAATTTTGTTAATTTAGATATTTTCTTTCTTTTGGCTGGTTTGTTTAAAGGTTTATCAATCTCATTTACCTTTTTAAAGAACCAACTCTGTTGTACTGATCCTTTATATTGCTCTTTTATTCTCAATTTCCTTAATTTCAGCTCTGATCTTAATTACTTCCTATCTTCTACTGATTAGGGGATTAATTTGTTCTTTCTCTAGAATATGGGAGGAATAACGTTATTTATTTATAATCTATTTCTTAAATATAAGTACTCAATGCTATAAACTTTCTTAGAATTGCTTTCATACTGTTCCACAGATTTTGATATGTTGCACCTCTGTTCTCATGTTTCTAAGAATTTTATTTCTCCCCCGATTTCTTCCATGATCTGCCTTCAAAAGTGTATTATTTCATCTCCAGTTGTTAAAATGCTTTGTTTTTATCTTGTTATTGATTTCTAATTTTATTCCATATTGATCTGATTGGATGCAAGGATGTATCTCTACTCTTTTTCATATTTGCTAAAACTTGTTTTATGTTCTAAAATATGGACTATTTTAAGAAAGTCCCAAGTGCTGCTGAGAAGTGAATTTGGTTGTTGATAGAAAAAAATATTCTATAGTTGTCTGTTAGATCCATTTGTTTGATAGTATGTAGTTCTAAAGAGTCTTTACTTAGTTTATGTCTGCATGACCTATTTATTGGTGAAAGAGGTTTGTTGAAATCACCCACTATTAAGGTAGTGTAGTCTATTTGATTCTTAAGTATAGGGTATGTATGTAGATGCATCAATGTTTGGGGCATAAACATTTACAATCAGTATATCTTACTGTTGGATGATTCCCTTAACTAGTATTAAGTGACCTTAGTCTCTTCTGATTTTTTTCCGCTTTAAGTCTGTTTTGTCTGATATGAGAGAGGCTACCCCTGCTTACTTCTGTTCTCCATTTACATGGCATATCTTTTTCCATCCTTTCTACTTCGGCCTGGATGTCTTTGCCTGTAAAATGAATTTCTTAATCCATCCCACCAATCTATATTGATTAGAGAGTTAAGACCATTTATATTCAGTGTTATTCTAAAAAGATTATTTTTATTTCCTATCATTTTGATTAATTTTGAATGTTTAATTCAGCTGTGATTTTCTGTTAATTAACTATTCTTGTGGGATTCATCTGTATGCTGGCTATGATATTTATTTTCCATTTCTTCTGCATGAACTATTTCATTGAGTATGTTTTGAAGTGGTTATGTGGTTATGAATTTTTTTAGTTTATGCTTATCCTGAAAGGTTTTTATTTCATCTTCCATTCTGAAGGATAGTTTTGCTAGCAAAACTATTTTGGTTGGCACCTGTTTTCTTTCAGAGCTTGGCCTGTATTATTTGAAGCCCTCCTGGCTCTAAGTGTCTGGGCTAAGAAATCCATAGAATTCTATCTGGCTTATCTTTAAATGTGACCTGCCATTTTTCTCTTGTGGTTTTAAAAATTCTATCCTTATTCTGTATATAGGCATTTTAACTTTACTGTGTCTTAGAGAGAATCTTTTTTTTTTTTTTTTATCTTGGCTATTTGGAGTTCTAAATGTCTTTTCTATTTGGATTTGCATTTCATTCCTAAGATTTGGAATTTTTTATGATATTACTCATTGAAAAGGTTGTGCATTCCTTTAGTTTATATTCTGGTGTTTTCTTCTATGCCAATGATTCTTACTTTGGTCTCTTAATGTTACCCCAGACTTCTTGAATGTTTGGGCCATGTCTTTTTTTTTTTTTAAACTGTCAACCTTATTTTCAAAATTAAACACTTCGTTCTCAAGGCCTGAGAATCTATCTTCTGTGTGTTCTAATCTATTGGTGATTCTTTCAACTAAATTTTTAATTTTTTTGAGTCTTTCATTTGAAGGACTTGGTTCTTTTCCAGAATGAATTATTCTCCCTCCCTCCCTGTCTCTTTTGGAGATTTTTTGACTTCTGTATTTTCTCTGTAAGTTCATTACTTACATCTTCTTTTAGCTCATTGAACATTTTAACTATGAAATTTCTGAATTTTTTCTCCAATATTTCCTCCACTGGGGTTTCAATGGAATCAGTTGTTGCAGTGTTGTAGGCTGTTTGGAGTGGTTCATTCCCTTGCTTTTTCATATTGCTTATATGTCTACCCATCTTCTGGGATAAATATCCTTTTTATTTTTATGCAAATAACTATTTAGTGAGCTTCCTTCTCTTAAGTGCCCTGACTGGGCAAATATTCAGGCAGTGATACTTTCACTCGATGTGTATCTTCTGCTGTTCCTAGTATCAGCATCACTTTGAGAGAAGATACTAAACCCTATTACCAGCAATCACTTCAGAGCAAAGCCATGTACTGATAACCTTTAGAAAAAAATATTCTCCACAGTTCCTCTAATCTTTATGTTCTGGAATAGGTTGAGAAATTAGTTATTAAAGGTAGTAAAATTACTACACTATATAGGGGCTGAAAGGAGGAGGAGAAATTGGTCAAAGGGAAAAAAGAAAGAGAAAAGAATAATACAAACCAAGATAAAAGGATCAGTCTTAATCCAACTTAGTCCTGTCTGGGATTGATGTTACCAGCTCTTCCTTTCTCTATAGAAAGGAAAGGGAGACCCTTCTCTGTTGAAAGAGTATACCATGTGGAATGTCTACTTTTGTTTTTACATGATGTCCAACAAAATAAACTACTAGATATATGCAGAGGTTGTAACTGGATGAACAATCAGCTGAAAAAACCAAACATCAAAGCAGACCAGATATTCAAGATATTCAAGGTACCAGGCAATGGTTTTAAAATAAGTCATTAACACATTCATGAAAACAAGATACACAAAATAAATGAAAAGATTCATAATTTTAATAAGTGAAATATATTAACAAGAATCAAATGGACATTCTAGGAAAATATACTGTCTGAAATTAAGATTTCATCACAAATTCATCTCATGTATTTAACAGGAGAATGGATACAGAATAAAACAATTAGGAAACTTGAAGACAGTCAATGAAAATGATCCAAAATTGAGCACACAGGAAAAATTAAACATGGGAAAAAAATAGAACAGAAGGGAAAAAAAGGTATGTAGAAGTAAATAACAACAACAACATATTTATGACTGGATTCCCAAAAGAAGAAAAATAGAATTGGATAAAAGCAATATTTTTAAATGAACAGTTCTAAAACTGATTTAAAATATCAATCCAACAGTTTCAGTAAGCCCAAAGAACCATGCAGAATGCCTTGTGGGGTTTTTGTTTATTTTGCCATGTTGTCCAGGTTGGCCTCCAACTTTGGGTTCAAGCAATCCTCAGTGTCCCAAGTAGCTGGAACTACAGGGTGGGCACCACCCTACCTAGCTAGATATTTTTTTTTTAATCAGACTCTAGTCAAGAAGTTTGCAGATATTATAAGTGGACAAATAGGTTTTACTTAGGATACACAGGTGTTCAGAAGAAGTCAACTGTACAGGGAAATCTATGATGAAAGAGTTTTTATGTATTTCAAAACCTGCAGATCAATTTTAGAAGAGTGTAAGTGCTGGGAAATTGTGTCAGATAAATAGATGTAAAAAGATAGAAAGCGAAATGAAATTCACCTTTATACTCTTTTAGGGGAAGTGGATAATGAATTTAATATGTCTGTGTAGAGCCCCAGAAGACAATGTTCTCTTCCACCTGCTGGTAATGGAGGAGCAGAAGTGGTGAAGGATTCCTCAGAAAAAAAAAATCAACTTAGGCAATGGGGTACACTTGTACTTAACATTTTAATAAGTATTCCTAAGTTACCTTTCAACAAGGAAGAGGGCTGTAACAAATGGCCCTCCCAACCACACAAGAAAGTCAACTACCCTTAGTTGGGCTCTTCTCTTTCCTTCCTTAGGTATCTCTCTCCCTCATTCTCCACTGTTACTTTGCTCAAATCTCCTCCTGCACTCCTCCCCCATCCCCATCCAAACATATACCTTCTTGACAAGTATTTCACCAGCAATTTGCAGTGAAAATTAAGTCGCCAAAGAACTTTCTCTGCTTTCTGTCCCTAAGGGTACAAAATCTTCTATTCACCCTCATACTATTCTCCTACCCATCAGTTTAAATGCGGGGGCGGGGGGGGGCGGGGTGGTAGTCCCTCCTGTTCAAAGGTAATCCTGATTGTGAGCGTCCTTCTCCACAGGCTCATTCTGAGACAACCCCAGAACCCCCTAGGTGATCACGGCCCACTCCCTCCTTCTTAACACACTCTCCTGATTTTCCTCTGGTCTCTGGCTTTTTTTTTTTTTTTTTCATTCCTTCTCCTGTCCCTCAGGCTCTTGTTCAAACCTTAAAAGTTGGGGTTTGGGGTTTCCGCCCTGGGCTCTGGGAGATGTCACCCACTATCTCCACCCCACTCCTTATCTTCAGCCATTACTACCCTACTGCCTTTGATCAGTACCTTGGATCCAGACCAATTTACCTAAATTTGACTTCCCCCTCTCCAATTCCGCGGCTCCTTCCCGCCACTCCTCCCAGCCCCTATTGGAGGAAGTCTTTCCTGACTCCTCCCCTTTCCACCTCCCCACGCCGGACCCGGGTCCGCAGTCCAGTGGCTGCAGTACCTCGCAGATCTGAGGAATGTAGTTTTCCTTGAAGTAGTTCCTCAGCCTGGGGCTGGCAGTGCGTAGAGAGGACATGGTCAGAGGCCGGGCAGAGAGGCTACGCTCTGTCTCCCCACAGCGACCCGCGCCTCCGAGCTGCTCAGGGAACACTGACTCTCTGCGACCATGCGTTGCCCGGCAACCACTTGGCTGGTTGCGGAGTCGCGCGCAGCCCGCGTCCCCACCAGGGGCGGGGGGCAGTGAAAGGCGGGGCGGTGAGGGGGGGCGGTGAGAGGGGCGGGTCTAAGGGGGCGGGCCTCCTGCCCAGCTGGCTGAACTAGGGAATAAGCCCCAGTAAGTGTCGCCCGGACGCAGCGACGCAGCTTCTCCAGGAGTCAGCTCCCCGCCCCGCCTGGTGGAAGCTCTGGGGACCAGCGGGGTCGAGTGGGAGGGTTTACGATTTAACAGTGCCATTTCCGGGAGGCGGAGCTCAGGCACCCATTTTCTTTCTCGCTGCTGAGCCTCAGTGCTTTGGAGACCCCACGTCGACCCCCTTGAGCAGCCTGTCCGGGCCCGGCCGCAGCATGGGCGGCGCGCGGGAGGTGGGCTGGGTTGCGGCAGGCCTGGTCTTGGGCGCCGGCGCCTGCTACTGCATTTACAGACTGACCCGGGGCCAGCCGCGGGGTTGCGGTGGGCGCCGGCTTCGCCCTTCGCGGTCCGCAGGTGAGGTCGCGGGGTGCCCTGCAGATGGTTGGGTACCGGTACAGGGGCCATCCCGGGCCAGGATGGAGGCGAGGACGCCACGACGTGTGTGGTTTCCCTGTCCTTGGAGTAAAAGAAAGGGCCGAGCTAGAGAGAGAGGAGTGGCTAGTGAAATGCGCGGGGTCCCGAAGCCCAAGAGACATCCGCCCTGCCACCTGGGCTTCCCAGCTTCCACTTCTTTGTTCAAAATCTGGAGTTGGAAAATTTGCCCAAACTTTTGTACTTGCGATCGGCGACATAGCAGAAGACCAGGTTTCTCAGAAAATCAGGAGAGGTTTCAAAGCAACCTGTGCGTTGCTTTGCCTGTCATTTTAAAGCTTATTCTGGGCCTTTGGGTTACCAAAGGCATACCCCGATCTAGGGAGGGGTGTTGGGGCCCTGGAGCCCTAGAGGGAAGTTTGCAGCTGCCTGATAGAATCAACACCAAAGGGGCAGTTCTGCCCTCACTTGGCCCAGCACACAACTCTTCTTTCTAGAGTTGCTGGAGGATTAAATGAAGTAAAATATGTAAAGTGCTTAATGTCAAGATGATCCGCCGTCTCACAACTTAGGAATGGGGGTGTGTATTGGTTATTGGAATAATTGTCAGCACGAGGCACACTCCCCCAGCAGACAAGTCCATGATGAGGTTTCTGTCTAAAAGTTGATTAAACCCGTACATTCAGAATTCTAATAGCTTGCTCTTGGTCCAGATCATGGAAACTTTCAGGAAAATAATTAAAATCTGCCAACCAAGAAACTCTTCCGCAGATGTAATGAACCAAACAGCTTTATTATTGAGTAAGCATTAAGACATATTGCCTCGAACATCACAGGCAGTCTACTAATGGAATTCCAAAACAGAAGGCTCGCCTCTATAACCGGCCGTATACAACTCAAGATAAATAATAGCTTGTCCTTAAGAAAGAAAACTTGACAGCACTGTTTGTTTTTACATCACAGATTCATTGATAAATAGGGTGGTTATGTGTGTTAACTAGTTGCCTTGATCCAGAAAGGGGGGGACCTTTGTGATAAGCAGGTAGTTAAAAAATGGAAACAGGTGCCTAAGCTAAGATCGCCTCACAGAACTGAGGGGATTGGGGTTCAACTTGAATGTTTCCATTTCAAGGTGATGGCTCTCAAATCTTTAAGAATAACTGTCCTTGGATTGTAAAACTGGCATTTACGTTTTTAAAATTTACATTTCTATCAAAGGGACAAAGGATTTAAAATCACAAATTTGCTCAAGGAAATGTTCTAAGAAAGTGAGTTGGGTGTCTCTTGTTACAAGGAAAAGTGATTGAGGTGTGTATTTACCCTTAGCCTAATTTTTGGATTCTTGTGTCAGAGGTATTTCTGTGTAAATAATTGGGGTGTTTACCTGGACCCAAATATCTTCTCACTTATCCTGATTCAACCTGATGAACTCTGACAATGTTTACTTTTTGGACAAAAGGGAATGAATCATTACTTTAGGTCAGAAAACTTTAAAAATAAATTGCTCAGAGTCCTTTCTTCCTGAAACTACACCTCTATTTTTTTTATTTGTTCTTTTTAGATATACATGACAGCAGAGTGTTTTTTGACATATTATAAAAACATGGAGTATATCTTATTCTAATTAGGATCTCATTCTTGTGGTTGTACATAATGTGGAGTTTCAATGGTGTTGTATTCACACATGAACATAGGAAAGTTATGTCTGATTCATTCCACTGTCTTTCCTATTCCTATCCCCCATTCTCTTCATTCCCCTTTGTCCAATCCACTAAACTTTTATTTTTTTCACCTCTGCCCCCACCCCTTGTTGTGTGTTAGCATCTGCATATCAGAAAAAACATTGGACCTTTGTTTGGTATTTGGGGATTGGCTTATTTCACTTAGCATGACAGTCACCAGTTCCATCTGTTTACCAACAAAAGTCTAAAGTCATTAATTTTTATTCTGTTGTGTATGTATACCACAATTTCTTTATTCATTCATCTGATGTGGGGCACCTAATTTGGCTCCATAGCTTAACTATTGTGAATTGTGCTGCTAAAAACATTGATGTGGCTGCATCACTGCAGTATGTTGATTTTAAGTCCTTTGAGTATATAGTGAAGAGTGGTATAACCAGGTCAAATGGTGGTTCCATTCCTAGTTTGTTTGTTTTTAGCAATCTTCATACCGCTTTCCAGAGTGGTTTTACCCATTTGCATTCCTACCAGCAAGGTATGAGTTTACCTTTTCCCCCCACATCCTCCAACAAACACTGTTGCTTATATTCTTGATTATTGCCATTCTGACTGGAATGAGATAAAATTTCAGTTTTAATTTGCATTTCTCTAATTGAACATTTTTTCATTTATTGGTTGATCATTTGTATTTCTTCTGTGAAGGTAATTTGCTTTTTGGTGTTAAGTTTTTTGTGTTCTGGATATATCCTGGAGGTTAGTGCTGTATCTGAAATGCAGGCAGCAAATATTTTCGCCCATTCCATACCATCTCTCTTCATGCTCTTGATTGTTTGCTGTGAAGAAGCTTTTTAGTTTGATATTGTCCCATTTATTCTTTTTTAAAAAAAAAATAATTTTAGTTGTAGATGGACATAATACCTTTATTTTATTTATTTATTTTTATGTAGTACTGAAGATCAAACCCAGGGCCTTACATATGCTAGGCAAGCACTCTAACAATAAGCTACAACCCAAAACCCCACTTATTGATTCTTGATTTTACTTATTGAACTTTAGGTGTCTTGTTGAAGAAGTTGCTTCCTAAGCCATCATGATGGAAAGCTGGGTTTACACTTTCTTTTAGGGTCTCTAGTCTATGCCTAGGTCCTTGATCCACTTTGAGTTTTTACACTTTTATTTTTTAAAAGGCTTGAGAAATACTAATTTTGTTATCATCACACTTAAAGTTTGAAGGGTGATCTTTTCTTTTGTCTTGAAGTTTAAGAAATTTGTAATTCCTGTACTGTTAAGACTGTTAGCATTGAAAAAATATGGGGGGGGGGGTCATTCAACAGTCTCATACAAAAACCTGACAGAGATAGCATGAAAAACTGTAAATCTGTCTCAATTATGAATAAAAGTAAAAATCTTAAAGTATTAGCAAATCTATCAGGAATTAAAGAAATAATACATATACCAAGGCCAGATGGACATACAAGGAGAATTCATAGCAAGGAAAATATGTCATTTATTGCATTAGTATATTAGAAACCACATGGTGATCTCATAAATATAATTTGATTTGTGATAATATTTCTGATTTTTAAACTGCAGCCAAGTTAGGAATAAATAGAAGGAAATGTTCTTAAGTTGAAGAGTGTTCATCAGAAACCAAAGGTAGAGTTGGGGATATAGCTGCCTAGCATACAAAAGGCTCTGGGTTCAATCCCCAGCAAAAAGAAAATGATACAAAAAACCAAAGACAAATATATTTAATGGTGAAACAAGTAGTATCACTATTAAATTCAAGAACAAGAGAAGTATGACTACTGTCATAGCTATTATTCAACATTGTCTTAGAGTTGCAGCCAGCTTGATAAGAATGAAATGCGTGAATATTAGAATAGAGGCAAAATTATGATTGTAGATGACAATTTTTATTTGGAAAAATCCAAAATAATTAACTGAATAACTATTACAAGCAATAAGTTTAATAAAGTAACCTGACTATAAGATAAATATACTTTAGTCAGTAGCTTCTTATATATACACATTGTATACAAGAATTAAATATAAATTTAATTAAAAATATTTTAGTCACAGTATCTATAAGACTTTTTTTTTTTTTTTTTTTTTTTTTTTTTTTTGGTGCTGGGGATTAAACCCAGGACCCTGTGCATACAAGGGAAGCACTCTACCAATTGAGCTATATCCCCAACCCAATATCTATAAAACTTTAAAAATTAGGATTACATTTATCAGAAAGCTTGTATGATGATAAATTTACTTCTGTCCTTACCACAAGTAGGACTATTCATTATTCTAGCATCCCAGTCATGTTCCTTTAAAACATACAAAAATGCCACACAGGCAGTGTGCTTGAGTTATTATAAAATTATAGTCAAAAAAGTTCTACTTAATGAAAACCTATTCTGTAACTAACCAATGACATGAGGGAAGTGTTACTTTGGGTAGGCGAGCCTGGTTTTTAAAGGAAGAAACAAAATGCTATCAGTATTAGGGGTGTATCTTATTTGCACATAGTGTCTTACTAATAGACATAGACCAAGTGACCACTTCACATCTATGAGCTTCAGTTTCCTACTTATAAATTGTAAATTTCTTCTTTCTAGAGTTGCTTGAGGATTAAATGAGGTAAAAATGTAAAGTGCTTAAAACTGTGCCTAGCATCAAGAGTGTGTGTTGATACTGTTTTTAAAATTAAAAAAAAAAAAATTCATGTTGATTTTAGATGAATTTTAACTAAATTTTCTTCTCATGCAGAAGACTTAACCAGTGATTCATGTGATGATGTTCTAAATGCTGAACAACTTCAGAAACTCCTTTACCTGCTTGAATCAACTGAGGATCCTGTAATTATGGAAAGAGCCTTGGTCACTCTGGGCAACAATGCAGCCTTTTCAGCTAACCAAGTAAGTACCCTCATTCAGCAAACAAGCTCCTTCTATTCTTACACACTAGCAGTAATTGTGACCCTAGAAAAGTTACTTAATCTCCTAGAGCCTCAATTTTCTCCTCACTTATGCCTACAACATAATGTTTGTTTACTTCTGAAAACACAGCCTAGCAGTAATATGATTATTAATATGTTGCTAGATCCCTATGAAGCTGATTACTGGCATTGCATATTATAGTAAGTTTATCCAACATTTATCAGTGTTAGCAGTGCTTCAATAAAACAATAAAAGCATCTAACATTTAAGTACATGCTTTAAATTGTGTAATAGATCTTCGCAGTATGGTTCTGATGCAGATGGTCCCTGGATCACTCTGTTAACTCCTAAATCAATGTAAGTAGCTTTTACAAGTAGAGACTTAACACCAAGACTAAAGAGCTTTATTTGACTACTTCCTGTTCCTCCTCCCTGCTTCCCCCTAGAGAACAAGTCAAAACACTTTTATAATTTTTTAAATATCATGCCATTTGTTAACATCATAAATGCAAGGATATTCTGAATTTATACTTTCAGTCCAGTTTTCTCCAGAATGACAGGATTTACTGATTTTTAAGGAGATATACAAAATATTTATACATTATTCTACTATTTCAGTTGCAAGTGACAGAATCCCAGTTATTTTAAGCCCAAAAGGGAAAATGTTGGACTTCTTAGAATAGCATTGGCATCAGGCACAATTGAATCTAGTTCAAGGTTGTACTTCACCTTTTGGCTTTGCTTATGCCAGCTTTTTATGTATTGGTCTTTGGCCCAGAAAGATTTGCTTCAATGAATGGAAAGAAAGCCGTTAGCCTCTTAGGCCTTCATCCTTACGGCTCATGATCCAGAATGTAACATTGTTCTCCCAGGATTAGGTATCTACCCTTTGGATCAGTCTCTGAGGCAAACGACCATGGACCATGATTAGTGAGGCCTGGCTTACATGCAGGATGTGTGTGCCACACTAGCAACACAATTAGACAGTAAACACAGTTGGCCAACAGTCTCACCAGGGGACTGTGTGGAATAGAGGAGGTACCAGTCTGACCCAGTGGGAAAAGGAGCACTAGGTAATAAAAGAGTAGATGGTGACTAAATTGTTAACTTGCCTGTATTGGAATATTTCGATGCCATAGTTTCCTATCCTTCTGAAACAAGTTGTAGTCAGAGTGGGTCAGTAGCCACTGGTGAACAAGTATTCCCTTGAGCAATGGCAATCATTGCTCCTCACCATCAATTATAGTGCCTAGATGTGCTTTAGCAGTAGTCATGGTGCTTAAGGATCCTTTATGACAGACTTCATGTAGCATGGTAGCCCTATAAGAATATGCTGTTTAGTGACGTAGCCCTATTAGTTTGTGTTAAGCACATTCTATGATGTTTGCACAGTGATGAAATAACCTAATAAGCCATTTCTCAGAACATGTCCCTGTGGTTACATTGCATAACTACACAGAAAAGGGCAAGTCCTTCAAAAAACCTGGAACTGCAGAGGGAAGTTTCTTTTTCTACAATGCTAAGCTCACCTTTAACATAGAGTATTGGGCAATTTGTAAAAAGTAGATGATGGCAGCCTTTTTTTTTTTTTTCTGACAGAATGACATGTCTGGCATGAGAAGAGTAATTTTCAGCTTATTTTTCTTATGAGAATTAAAGCAACTGATAACTTCTTTCAATCTTGGGACCAATGACACATGGTAACTCAGGGTAGCAATTAATTATGCAAAAAATCGAATGGTTTTTTTCCTCAGAAAATCTGGGCACCACTTTCCAAACTGTGTGAAACTTTAATTCTGCAAGATATTAATGTATTGCTTTGACTTCCACCACTGAAAAATGACCCTTTTGTGTATAGTTCACAGAACTACACTAGTCATTACTCCCTTCTTAAGAGATTCCCATTGCACATGAACATGTTACTGCCTCACAATA
Source organism: Spermophilus citellus (assembly GCF_964194105.1). Taxonomy (NCBI): domain Eukaryota; kingdom Metazoa; phylum Chordata; class Mammalia; order Rodentia; family Sciuridae; genus Spermophilus; species Spermophilus citellus. Next base: position 172,479,242 of record NC_138184.1, read on the forward strand.
AAGAAACGTTTTCCCTTGTTATACCCAGAGTTCCCCAAACTCACATAATTATTGAACCCCCCCCTTTTTAATGAGACATCTGTTAACAACTTGAAGGACTCATGTTCCAAAAAATACACATTACAGACACTGTATTCTAAATCTTAACACTTTTCCAAGTTTGCCTGTATAAAGAAGTCACATAACTCATTTCAAAGTAAAATAATTTTATTTGTTAACTGCTTCAAAATCATTATAGTAACTGCAAATCTTCATTGTATAACTATAGTACAAATAATCACATATCTTGATAATTTTATTTTCAGTTGCTTTTCTTTACCCACAGAATTATGTGTAGACAATGGGGTCATCTATAGACAATAGTTGCTGGGCACAATGGCATGCTCCTGTAATCCCAGAGGCTTGGGAGGCTGAGGTAGGAGGATCATGAGTTCAAAGCCAGCCTCAGCAACTTAGCAAGGCCCTAAGCAACTCAGCAAGACCCTGTCTCAAAATAAAATATTAAAAGGGCTGGGAATGTGGTTCAGTGGTTGAATGCCCCAAAGTTCAATCCTTGGTACCCAAAAAGGAAAAAAAAAAATAGACAATAGTTGTATACTATGTATTGCAAAAAGGTAGAAAAAAGGATTTAAAATATTTTCACCATAAAGAAGTGATAAATATTTAAAGAAATAGTACATTTAACCTGGTTATGATGAACCCAGCCTAATTCCATTTTAAGATTGGGAGCCATCTTGACACAAGGTCATGAAAAGTTCAGTTCTGTTTACTGTAAAATAACAAGATTTCTATTTGGCCCGACCACACTTTGATGTTTTAAACTTGCTTGGAACTCCTGCCTGTGCTTTAAACTTACCCATGCCTGGCTCTCCCTGACCAGATAACAACCCTCCCTGAAATCTCAGCTGCTCCTCATTAACTTTGATATTGGTAAGGAACAACCATAGCATGCTTTAGCTCATTTAAAGGAGGCCGGGCATGAGCCTGGAAAGGTAGGCAGGGTTTACTCTGCTATCCAGCAACCTTCAGTGGCTGCTGCTGCTATTTATATATTTTTTTTTCTTCTTGGTGGTGCTGGGGATTGAACCCGGAACCTTGTGCATGCAAGGCAAACACTCTACCAACTGAGCCATATCCCCAGCCCAAACTTTGAGATGTTAAGTTTACTTCCCACTTTGAGATGTTAAGCTATGTAGATCATTAACCTGCTGTCTGCCCTTGTATTACGCTTAACAGAACCCTGTCAGCTGTAAGCTTCCAAGATACTCACCTTTGTAACTTTTCTTTTAGACCAGAGGCTGTCCTCTGGCCCTGTATTTGGGTGAGGCAGTCACTGATCAGCTCTCTTGTGTACACAACATAAGCTTGCTTTAATTTGGTTTAAAATTGGAGTGAGTGGTCTTTTCTTTGCAAGGTGGGTTCAACAATTACACAATATATAAATGTATCAATGCATTATAAAGTATTCCATTAATATGTACAATTTTTGTTTTTATATAAGAGATTAAAATTTTAAAAAAATATTAGGTTTTCTTAGAAAGATTTTTTTTTCAGTTTTAGGTGGACATAGTATCTTTATTTTATTTTTATGTGGTGCCAAGAATCGAACCCAGTGCCTCACGCATGCTAGGCACGCATGCTACCACTTAAGCCACATCCCCAGCTCCAGAAAGATTTTTATAAGGGAAAGTATTTCTTAAAAGTGACTAACTTTTTTTTAAGTGATTAACTTACTTTTGTATTTGTAGATCTGCACACAGTTCAGTGAAGGGGATGTATATTGAAGTTATGGTCCTGTTTGTTTCCCCCCCTTCTAGGCTGTTATTCGTGAATTAGGTGGTATTCCAATTGTTGGAGACAAAATCAACAATCCAAATCACAGTATTAAAGAGAAAGCTTTAAATGCACTAAATAACCTGAGTGTGAATGTTGAAAATCAAATCAAAATAAAGGTAAGCTGTCTGAAATAAAAAATATATAAGGTTTTCTACATATAAAAGGGAAAATAATAAAACAGTAAATAATGAAGCTTCATTAGACTATCCTGTATAACTTCATGGCAAGAATTAACTTCAAAGGAATAGAGAATAAAGCAGAGGAGGGAGGAACCTGAACTAGTCTGAAAGAAGTACAAGAAACTTTTATAATTGGAGTTCAATTTAATGCAAAGGTGCTAAAAGAACCAAGCCAGAGGGGGTGGGGTTGTAGTTCAGTGGAAACGTACTTGCCTGGCATGTGTTAGGCATAAAAATAAATAAATAAAAAAGAACCAGGCCAGAATTAGAAAACTTCAGAAGGACTAAATAAAAAATTATATGAATTGAATTCAACATTTATTGAACAACTGCTTTGTAGTACAGAGTATAGGCATAAATAGAATACTTGCTCTAAGAAAGTCAAGGTGGGGTAAGGCAAATCCATAAATATTTATGATTCAAGACAGAAGATGATGGATTGCTTTAAGGAAGGATAGGTAAAACATTGTTGAGTACATGGAAAGGAGAGATTGCCATCCAAAAATATCTGTAAGAGGTGGAATCTGACCTGGCTCTTAGAAATGTCTAAGGTGTCTATAGGTGGAGATAAAGAAGGAAAGAATTTTTTTTTTTTAAACAAGGAGAGAATTCTAAAAGAAAAGAATTAGTTGAAGTGGGCACAGATCCAAAAATTACTGAGCTGCCCCATTGGGTAAGCTTGTTACTAGAATTGAAATGGTAAAAAGATTCATATACAGTGAGGATGGAAATATTCAACACATTTTAGTAAGTGCTTTGAAAGACATTGGCATCTTATAAAAATAGGTGACGTATAAACAACTAAAAAAAGGTCACTTTTTAAAAAAATATTTTTATTGTATATGGACACAGTACCTTCATTTTGTTTATTTAGTTTTTTATGTCGTTCTGGGGAATGAACCCAGTGCCTCACACATGCAAGGTAAGTGCTTTACCACTGAGCCACAATCCCAGCCCCTAAAAAAATGCCACTTTTAAAGGATAGAGTATGTAATAAAATTATAAGCAGTGAAAGCCAGTTGACTTGTAGATATAATTTAGAGCTTAAATGTTTAGATTAAAAATTCAATCTCTTTATTGTCATTACTGTCTTTGGCAACATGGATATATTTATTTATTTATTTGTTTATTTATTTTCTTTAAAATGGCTAATTGGAATGTTGGTCATTTCTTAGCACTTCAAATTAGAAAATTTTTCTTACTAGTTTTAAATTTTGGTGGAGTTTTTTTTTTCTGTGAAACATAATTTTTCCAAGCTAGAAAGATCATGGCCATACACTGTTTTTCTGAAAACAGAATTTCAGAAAACTTTTCATCATACTGGTTTTATTCTCCCATGTGTAAAATAGGAGTATTACCAGCATTACATTCATTACTTTTGGCCAGTGGTGGTTAACAACAATATGAAGGGATAAATACGTGTGTGTGCGCGCGCGAGCACGTGCTCACTTGTGCATGCACGCTTACATATAGATAGATAGGTAGAAAGATAGATAGATAGATGTATATAAGAAAAACCTTTGGCTAAATATAATTTTGCTCTGCTTTTGGGGGGGTTTTTTTTGGTACCAGGGATTGAACCCAGGGGCACTCAACCACTGAGCCACATCCGTAGCCCTAGTTTGTATTTTATTTAAAGACAGGGTCTCACTGAGTTGTTTAGCACCTCACCATTGCTGAGGCTGGCTTTGAACTCATGATCCTCCTATCTCAGTCTCCCAAGCTTCTGGCATTACAGGCATGTGCCACCATGCCCTGCTCTGCTTACTTTTGGTAGAAATAACTCTAAAGAATAAAGTTCTACTTCATGTTGTTCCCCCATTCTTTACTTCTGAAATGGTGAAATTCTTAAAACCCTTCTGCTAAGTTATTTACCATGATACAAAATGGCTATGCATATCTTCCTCCCTGAACTTATTGTACCCAGACCAGTTTTAAAAAGTGGATTGAAGTGGGAGGCTCCCTTCAAGAAAGGCCACTGGTGTTCAGAGCATGATCTCTGGACTTGGACATTGTCCCCCACCTGCTAGTTGACATTATACAGGGTCCTAAGCTCCTTAAAGACTTTAAAGTCTCTGGATGTAAGTTAACCATTATAACCCCCACCTCATTAAAGTTGACTTCAGGATTATATGAGGTGTATTTTTAAAATGCTCAGCGCAATGCCAGGAATTAACAAAATCAGCTTTAAAATGTCATCAAAGTTTGAGGGCTGGGTAGAAATGTCATCTTTGGCCAGGTGCCTATAATTCCAGCAGCTAGGGAGGCTGAGGCAGGAGGATAGCAAGTTCAAAGCCAGCATCAGCAAAAGCGAAGTACTAAGAAACTTAGTGAGACCCTGCCTCTAAATAAAATACAAAATAGGGCTGGGGATGTGACTCAGTGGTTGAGTGCCCCTGAGTTCAATTGCCGGTATCCACGTCCCCCCACCCCACCAAAAAAAAAAAAAAAAAAGTCATCTTTGTTTGAGGGCTGGGTAGAGATTTTAACTTTTTTGAGGAACCAGTTTCATCCTGAACAGTTGCCTTACTCTACTGTGAGAAAAGTTTGGGAGATTTGAAGATGCTCACTTTTCCCCACTTCTGCCTTCAGATATACATCAAACAAATCTGTGAGGATGTCTTCTCTGGTCCCCTGAATTCTGCTGTGCAGCTTGCTGGACTGAGAGTGTTAACAAACATGACTGTTACCAATGACCACCAGCACATGCTGAAAAGTTACATTACAGACCTGTTCCAGGTGTTACTTACTGGAAATGGAAACACGAAGGTAAAAAAAAAGTGAAGTGGTTATTACTTGAAGGTCAAAGAGCTATTGCATTAGTTTATTATTATTATTATTATTATTATTATTATTATTATTATTTGTGCATTAAGATTGACATCAAAGCCAGGCACAGTGGCTCATGCCTATAATCCCACCACCTTATGAGGCTAAGGCAGGAGGATCATGAATTCAAAGCCAGCCTCAGCAAAATCGAGGTGTTAAGCAACTCAGTGAGACCCTGTCTCTAAACAAAATACAAAACAGCGTTGGGGATGTGGCTCAGTGTCAAGTGCCTCTGAGTTCAATCCCTGGTACCTAAAAAAAAAAAAAAAAAAAGAGTAACATTGAAAGCCAGGTGCAGTGGCACCCGCAGAGACTCGGGAGGCTAAAGCAGAAGGATTACAACTTCAAGTCTAGATTCTGCGATTTAGCCAAGACACTGTTTCAAATAAGAAAATGTGTGTGTGTGTGTTTTTTTTTTTTTGTGTGTGTGTGTGTATACATGTGCACGCACACACACACACAAACCACATATGTATAAAAGTTTTTTTAAAAAGAACTGAGGATATAGCTCATGGTAATGCACCCATGGGTTCAGTCCCCAGTACCAAAAAAAAAGATTGACATTGAATTTCCAGGCCATCTATGTTAGGTTGATGTCCCTCAGAAAAGAGAAAGTTTAGTCAAGATTTATTAAAAAGCTTTGACTGGGTCTAAGAAAGTACATTATTTTTATTCCCTAATATTGAATTGCAAAATTAACTTGTGAAAATGATTCACTGTTTCACGTTTCTGTAGATCAATATTCATTAGATTTCCTGTGAATCAGTGAAATTACCTTCTACTAAAGTGAAGTAGCTATCTCCCCCCAACCACAAATAGAAAAATTGTGATTAACAAGAATCTGAGTAATAGTGGTAGGTAAAAAAAAAAAAAATGTGAAGTGGTTATTACTTGAAGGAAACCCTGTTACCTCAGGGTTAACAACATTTTTCATCCGTTTATAGAAAATCTTTCTAACACCACTTTAAACAGTAGTAAATGAAGTGAATTAGGTAGGAAAATTAATGCAGTGCTTCACTTTGTCCAGTTCTGCAGATGTAGGAGGCAACAGGGGGGGGCTGAATTAAGTAGGCTCTCTGAGCTGCTCTCTGAAGTTTCTTGAGTAAATCCTCTGTTAGTATGATTCTCATCATTGTCATTTTTCAAGACAAGACTGCATAAAACAATGTAGACTAATCAAATATTCTCATAAGTTAGGTTGATGGCTCATTGGGGTTTTACTATATTGATCTGTGTTCTCTGGGATAGTTGAGAGAGAAATGCACAGTTTTAGAAGGACCAAATATGAAGCCATACTCCTAATGTCCTGCTGTTGCTGCAGTAATTTCTGAGGTTATCAGGATGTGATTATCAGACAACCTCACTGTGGTCTGTTTTTGAGGTGTTTGTGTGGGCTTTTCCTCATTTCCCACAGCCAAACTTATTTAGATCTGGTCCAAGATTTACCTATAGGCATTCAGAATTAAATGTAAAGGCTAGGGATGTAACTTAATGATACAGAACTTGCACCTCAGCCCCACAAAAAAATAAAAATATAGACCTAAGAGTTAATCCTCTTTCAGCAATATTGCTACATCCCCAGGCAATTTCCAACATGCATGTTTCTATCAACACTCTGTCCAGTGAAGCAAGATGACTTCCAACCCGTGAGGACTCATGAAAACACTCTCCCTTCTTATCCCATGATGTGGTTACTACAAGAAAAACCTCTTCAGTCTGTCTCTAGCTGCTTTACCCAGAACTCCAGGAGAAACTCTGGTTGAGTGCAGAGCCAGGCAGGTCTGGCCTTGGGTCTGTATGTATCTATCTGAGACATAGTTTGTGTTTTAATGCAATTTATAACTTTCAAAAAGAATCACATCACAATAGTATGTTTTATTTTTCCATTATATTGCCTATAATTTCTGGGACAGAGAATTTCTTTCTTTTTTTTTTTTTTTACTTTTGTCACCTGGGAACCTTTCCACTAATCTTAAATTGTTTCCCCATAAAAATCAAATTTTGGAGTCATATGTATCTATTTTAGATATTTTCTTAGTAAATAACCACCAAAGTGGCTTTTTCAAAATCTTTCTTTGCTTAAGCCTTGATCTCACTGTACTTTAATGACTTTTGGGCACACCATTCATTTATAACAAAATACAAATAGTGGAAGGTTAATTAAAATAAATTCTGTGCTTGCTATATCTGCAATGAGGGGGAAAAAGCTAGCAGCTTAAAATAAATGTCCTATAGTCACCACAAGATGGCGCAGATGACAAGAGGGAAAAACAGGACTTTGCCTTTTCAAACCAAAATACAGTATATATATTTCCTTAACCTATAGTTTTCCTCTAACTTTATGTTATTTTCTTCCTGTTTAACTCTCTTCTACATAGGATAGCAACATCACCTTTTAGTACAGAATAATAATTACCTATTGCTCTTAATATTCCCTGGTATACCTGCCATCATTTACTACTCATGAGCCTTTTTGGATTTGATTGACTTTATCCAGGCTTATGTCATAGGTGCAGGACCATCTGTTTAACACCTCTTGTTCCTGTTTTCCTAATTCATATTTCACTGACATTGGAGCCAGGTGTTTTCCCCCTAACATTTATTCTTGGTATAGACAGTCAGTTAGACAGCTTAAATCTCACAGTGACCCCTGCCCCCTGAAGTGCATTAATGAGTCAGAAATCTCCTTTACTTAACCTCCTTATAAGGCCATGATTTAATAAGAGTATCTGTTTGGAGAACATGATCTCTGTGTAGCCATTTAGTAGTGACCTACTAAGACAGCAGCTTTTGTTTTTACCTTGTCGCCATGCATTAATTTTATAAAAATAAAATTTTCTGATAAAAGAAAGATTAAGCAAAGCCTTATATCCTTCTCCTTCTCCTTAACAAATAATTAGTATGTACATGATCAAAGGAATTGTAAGCATTCAGTATAAGATATGGGCATAAAACACAGAAAGAAAACACTAAAACTTCAGTAATCACTGGTCTAAGATCATTTCTGGTCTTAGAAATATGAGGGAACTTCTTTCTTTGTACTTTTTTGTACTTAAAACTATTCTAGGACTGAAGGTGTAGCTCAGTTATGGATCACTGCCTCGCATGTGTGGCAGCCCTGGGTTTGATCTCCAGCACACACACACACAAAAAAATCTACAACAAACATCTATTGCCTTGGTAATCAAAAAGTTTTATAAAATAAGTATCCATGTTCTTGCCTAGATTTAGTAAAAACTTCTTTTGCTTTTTCCTGACTTTAGTACCTTCTTCCTTCTTGTTTTAATTTCAGATCTCTCATAAAAAGTATAAGGGCTGGGGTTGTGGCTCAGCAGTAGAGTGCTCACCTAGCACATGGGAGGCCCTGGGTTTAATCCTCAGCACCACATAAAAATAAATAAAGGTATTTTGTCTAACTAGAACTAAAAAAATAGATATTAAAAAAATATAGTTTAGTTTTACATGTATTTAAAAGGGAAATTGAATTTAAGTATTTTTATTCTTGATTTTTCAGAATTAAGTGGTAAGAATGCTGGTATTTTAGCTAGTCAGCTATTAATTAACATTTGTTTGCTAGTTATATCACTGTCCTATACTGCAAAATATTTTTCATATAAAAATATAATATCAAAGTCAAAACCTAATTTTTTTAAAAAGGCCATATTATTTATTTAATCTTGGTAACCAAACTATTGAAAATTTTTCATTCTTTCAATAGAAATGAACTAAGCTTTGAGAGATTTGTTCCAAAGATCCCATTTCACTATACATATTTCACATTTATTTCTTATAAAAATCATTTAACATATGTGAAGCCACATTTTAAGAGTGTTATGTGTGTGTGAGTGGGGATTGTAAAGACATTCACAATATTCTTCCTGTCTCAATAGTGTAGTTAGAAAAGTAAAGGTTAAAATAACATTGCTCCCTGCTAACTGCTGACAGTGATGCCAAGTGTTCTAAGAGTTCAGAGAGAGAGACTTCATGGAGTAGAGAGAATTTGAGCCAGGCCTCGAAGCACAGGCAAGAATTTAAGGGGAACATGGTAAGAAGATAACATGGTAGGGACAGAAAAGCCATGTTTATTGGTCTGAAATAAACTAATATTCTTATTTCAGGTTCAAGTGTTGAAGCTGCTTTTAAATTTGTCTGAGAACCCAGCCATGACAGAAGGACTACTCAGTGCCCAAGTAAATAGATTACATACTTATTTTGTAAATACACTTATAAAGAGATTTGGACAAATAAATCTGGAAAGATTTATCACAGAATGTTCACAGAGCTTATCTCTGAAGAACAATATTAAGTTGTTGCTTTATTATTATTCTTTGTATACATGAATTTCCTAATTTTCTGTAACAAGCATATGTATTTACTTTTAAAAATAATTTTTAGGGCTGGGGATGTGGCTCATGCGGTAGCACGCTCGCCTGGCATGCGTGCAGCCTGGGTTTGATCCTCAGCACCACATACCAACAACGATGTTGTGTCCACCGAAAACTAAAAAAAATAATAATAATAATTTTTAAAGGTTCTTCGTAGGAATAATAAATTATAATTTTTCTGTCATCCCAGTTTTGGGCAGGGTACACTTATGACATCACATCTTTTATACTTGGTTTCTTTCTGTGCACATGTGCCTTAGCAATACTGAATCCTCAGAATGTATGTGATAAATGTGGGGCTGAAATCCATGACATACCAGTGAATACGTGTGTTATCCTAGAGCTTATGGTGGAGACAAAAAATATGTAACAAATGAACAAGATAATTTAAAAGCTGTTGAATGTTCTGAAGGAAGCAGAAGTGGTGCTAAGATAGAATAGAGTTCATTTCCTGCAGAAAAGGAACCATCTGGTTCATTTGCTCATCCCTGTTCTCTAAAATTATGCCAAAATTCTAATTAGTTGGTGTGAGCAGTAAATATTTGATGAGTTAATGAGTTCTCATGAAAACTGTATGATGGATCCTAAAAAGAATATGGATGTTTCTTCAAATTACTACATTCTGGGATTCCAAGGAAATCATTCTTTAGCTAAAACACAAAACCTCTTCTCTTTTTTTTTTTTTTAAGAGAGGAGAGAGAGAGAATTTTTTTTAATATTTATTTTTCAGTTTTCAGTAGATACAACATCTTTATTTTTATGTGGTGCTGAGGATCGAACCCAGCACCCCTGCGCATGCCAGGCGAGCACACTACCGCTTGAGCTACATCCCCAGCCCACAAAACCTCTTCTCATTAGTATATAACATAAGGGTGCCTAAGATTTTACATGTGTAAGTTATGCAGTCAGGGTTAATTTTCTGTGACAGCATTTTAAAAATGTAAAATATTCAATGCAGTGTTAAAATATGACAGTGATACTGCTTCTTCTTCCAGGTGGATTCATCATTCCTTTCCCTTTATGACGGCCATGTAGCTAAGGAAATTCTTCTTCGAGTACTCACACTATTTCAAAATATAAATAACTGCCTCAGAATGGAAGGTCAGTTAGCTACTCAGCCTCCTTTCTCTAAAGGTTCATTGTTTTTCCTGTTATATGGAGAAGAATGTGCCCAGAAGATGAGAGCTCTAGTTTATCATCATGATGTGGATGTGAAAGAAAAGGCTCTAACAATAATACCAAAATTCTGATTGGTTGATCATATTTTTCCAAAGAGTAATGCAGTCTGGAAGTTAATACTCCGAAAATTATTTTCCATTTTCCTTATAGAGGGATTCTTTCAGCTATTGAATTCGAGCAGCAAATATCACTTTTCATCTTTAACACAGTACAGGTGGAACATCTCTAATCTGACACAATGCTCAAAATTTGAGATTCTGGAGCATTTCGGATTTTGGGTTTGGGGATTAAGAATGTTTAACCAGTAAGTCTATTATGCAAATATTCCGAAGTATGAAAAACTCCAAAATTTGAAATACTGTTCTCAAGTATTTCAGATAAGGAATACTCAGCCTGTATAACTTGCTATGGTTTGCAGGCTTATTTTGGACCATTTATTGATACCAAGTGAATATAAGAGCTTGAACTAAGACCAGTTATTTCACTATATGCTGAGATATTTTAGTTATTTCCTCTACATAAGCAGTAATCTTCTACCTTTTTTGTGGGGGGCGGGGTATTGGGAATTGAACCCAGAGTGCTTAACCACTTATTCACATCCCCAGCACCCCACCCCCTGCTTTTCTTTTTTCTTTTTCTTTTTTGAGATAGTCTAAGTTGCTGGCTAGCCTGGAATTTGTGACCCTCCTGCCACAGCTTCCCAAGCTACTGGGATTACAAGTATGCACTATCACACCTGGCCCCCTCTACTCTGAACTGATTTGCAGTTACTCTTCTGAGACAGCATTGGTTTGTGATTAATTCATTGTTTCTGAACTACCATAGAATGGCCCTGTTTTTTTTAACAGCAATGAGATCCTGAGCTCTCAAGTCCACCTGCCAACCCAGCCATACTGCTTTCAAAGGTCTTGTAATTATCAGAATCTGTTCTCATCAGCCAGGCACAGTGACACATGCCTGTAATTCCAGTGGCTTGTGAGGACGAGGCAAGAAGATCACAAATTCAAAGCCAGCCTCAGCAGTTTAGTAAGGCCCTAAGCAACTCAGCGAGACCCTGTGTCTAAATAAAACTATTAAAAAGGGCTGGGGATGTGGCTCAGTGGTCAAGTGCCCCCGGGTCTGATCCCTGCACCAAAAAAAAAAATCTATTCTCATCATTTCTAGATAATGAAAAATGTAAACTTTTAGGGGAAAATGTTTTTTAGTATTCACCCACTCCCCTTCAGTAAGCTAGTTGTAAAGACATTACATGTAAAATACTGGGATCAATCAAAATGTCCATCTAGTAGGCAACAGATTAAATCAATTAGCCAGTCTTTTAAAAAAGAAAAAAATTAAGTGAACCTGAATGTGCTGATGTAGAAAGACATCCATGAAATATGGATGCTTTTAAAGTACATGTAAAAGACTGTACTGTACGTACCTTATGATCCCATGAGTGGTTTTTAAATGCAAAATATTTATGCTTATAAACTCCTGGAGCGAGGCTGGGATATGGGAATGTGACTTACTTATGTATACCTATTTCTACTGTTTGAATTTTTTTTACTTTGATCAGAAATTGTATAGTTTTTTTTTAATAAAAAGTCACAAGTCTGTACATATTTTCTTCCCTTGACAGTACTTTATTAATTTTATCCATGTTTTACTTGTCTGGAATTACAATATAAAGATTTATTAGTTATTATCTATTTAAATAGTATTTTTATCCCATAAGGTATTTATTAACAATTTGATATATCTGAATGCAGCCAGCTTCTGTAATACTCAAGTTCATAGTCCTCATCATGCTTAGCATTAAGTAAATCAATAGGCAAGCAGAAGCTTTACACTTGTGTACTTAAGACAAAAGCTTTGAGAGTGCTTTAAGTTTCATTTGCAAATATACGGATATAAACCTGTTGCTACAGGAAGTCACAAATCCTTAAACAGAAAAATATGTGTTATCAGGTTTATCCTGATATAAAAATCAACCTTTGAAGAAATATTTTCAGTAGAAAAAGGATGCAATATAAGATGAAAAATGAGAATTCCCAATGGGCTAGAGTAGTAATATAATATAATATGATAGCTAAGAATAATACTTTCATATTGGTGACACAACACAGGTATTATTTCCCGAAAAGGCACATGTCTTTGTAACAGTTTTTCTAAAATCTGTTTCCCTATTAAATGAAGCTATGTGTTCAAAATGTGCACATTATTAAAAACCAGGATAGGATTTGTATTTAATGTGCTTTAGACACATCAGATTCTAAATCTCCCTGTCTTCTTTTCCTCTCTTACTAGTCTGAATAAGTAATGATACTTCCTAGAGATCACAGCATTAATTATGAAATATCAACATGCTAAAGAAGAAGAGTAATTTTAACTGTTTCAGAAGAATTCATAATAAATATATACAAATAGATCTTTTCTATGTAGGTCATCACATCTTTACCTTTTATGTGTTGTGGGAGTGGTTACTCAGGATTAAACCCAGGGATGCTCTACCACTAAGCTACATCCCCACCTTTTTTATTTTTGAGACATGGTCTCAGTAAGTTGCCCAGGTTGGTCTGGAGCCCATAGTCCTACCTCAGCCTCCCAAGTAGCTGGGATGACAGGCATGGACTACCACACCCAACACACCATCACTTTTATTAGGAGGTATGTCTCACCAGTGGACCTACCCTTAGGCAGTAAAGTATATCAAAGTAAGCATCCTCAGGATGCTTGCTAATCAAAGAACATGAAACTTATAAGATAGATTTTAAAGTACTATAATGTGTATCAGAAAGCATTATAATGTATATCAGACTAGACTGAGGATAGAGAATGGATTTGTCTAATTTTTCAAAATTTGTTTTCATTTGCACATAAACCCTTCAAAATGTAGATAAGTGAAAAACTGGAAACCACTCAATAGGGTAGTTGTGACAAGGAACAATGACATTTGATGTACTTAATGAATAAAAATGTCAATGTAAAAAGAACACAAATGGTAATACACCAATTAAAAAAAATGTGGGGAAAAAAGATGAATGGCAATAAAAATCAAAGCAGGGAAGCCTAGAAAAATATGGCTGGCTCAATTAAATGGCATTAGAATACAATTTAAAGTGCTTAGAGACTCTGAGTTAAACAGCACATGTGAATACAAAAATAATATTAAGGCCATTCATTCATGGAGAAGAAATATCTAAGATATGTTTGGATTGCTCATAGCAGAGAGGTAAGGAGATGAATTTCAGTTAGAGGAAGATGACCACAAGAATGCTGACTAGTGTTAGGGCAATATGCCTCAAGCTAACCCACCATAACCCTAACATCTGGATTCACATCTGCTTAGAGTGAAAAAGTTTATGTTGTTTTTTTCTTAAGTTTCTTTTTCTTATGGGGAATTTTTGTGCTTTGTGCCCCCAAATCATACATTCACATACTTTATACATACATATACATTGTGTACACATTTCCCCTTGATTGATTTTGATAGAGATCGCTTATATTTGCTATTACTCTCCAAATCTACAAAATGAGTAGATTGTTTGGTGTCCTAATATGTAAGCATAAATATGCAACAGGAACAATATATTATCAAAAAAACATTAGCCTATTTTCAGCTTTCAAATGTACCTATCTGTATTAGGCAGTGATATTTTAGGAAATCATTTTCTCCCTTAGATTTTAAAAGTGCTTTTAAAAATATTTAGGCTGGGGATGTAACTCAGTGGTTAAGCGCCCCTAGGTTCAATCCCTGGTACCAAAAATAATAATAAAAAAATATTTATCCTACTTGTGTTGGAGGTAGGAGAAAATTATCCTCTTGTCACATGTGAGGAAATTGAGGCACAGTGAGCATAGGTGATTTGTTTCAGGTTACACAGAAAATCCAATGATGCAATGAGAGGATTAACATTCAGATTTAGTGGCAATTTTTGGCATGCATACATGGGTGCAAATTATAGAGCACTGTGAGTTTGTATATTTGGTGTAGAATACCTATTCTAATTATTTTATATGGATAAAGTTTATTTCACTATGTCTACAGATAAGGAACACAGAACAGGCCTCAACTAGTACCTAATACAGCTCACTCCTTTAAGAAGGTTCAGAACAATCAAGTGAATACAGTGCCTTATTTAAGACTAAAACTCAGGTCAGCCAACAACCAGAAATCTCTGTTTACCACTGGTATGCCACACTACCTTAATAAAAGGTACAGTTATGCTTATAAGTCATTTAATATAAAAATATATGACATCTGAATCATGTAAAACAAAGTACTTATAAAATAAATCTTACTGATACATTAGAGTTAAAACGAAGAGGGGGGATGTATATAGAGAAAGTAAAATTTAATTCAAAGTGTTATGGCCTATTCACATTTAAGATCTGCATTTATCTCATCTGTAAAATATTTCACTGTAGCTATATTTGTGCTTAGTAGAAGGTCTGACTTTTATATTAAAAATAGAAAATTTCATAAATCATTTCTCATATCCCTTCCTCTGCCCTAGTAAGAGCTTTTAATTTGGAGATTGTAGAGGTGCAGTAAAATATACCCCTCTTTTAAAAATTTAAGTTCATGGTGGTTATGGCTTCACAAGAAATTTAAGATCATATATATCTTGCCACAATCAATTTTAGAAATCTTCTAAAATGATAACTTGTCCCAAATCCTGTATTTGTATGCTTAATAAAATAAATCACTTTATCATTTGACATATAAGCTAGTCTTGATAGAACAAGAACTGCTATGTTTTTAAGCATGTGGGAATCGATTTTATCACTTATTACCATGTGAATATTAGAAAGATATGAGTGCCTGTGATCCCAGCAGCTCAGGAGGCTGAGGCAGGAGGATCTTGAGTTCAAAGCCAGCCTCAGCAACAGCAAGGCGCTAAGTAACTCAGTGAGACCCTGTCTCTAAATAAAAATACAAAATAGGGTTGAGGATGTGACTCAGTGGTTGAGTGCCCCCAAGTTCAATTCATGGTACCCGGGGGGGGGGGAGGGGGGAAGATATGAGGGTATGTATACAGGCGTCTAAAAAAATCTAGATAACTATAAAACCTTGATTCACCTTGTAGAGGTCCTGAAAAAATTAAAAAACAAATGGATCAAGTTTTTCATTATCTCAGAAAATTCTACCACCGCTAAAGTATAATGCTTTAGTAAATAATTTCTATTGCATTGCTTATACCATTAATATAAGATTTTTAAATCCACATTGTCAACTCATTATTTAAATGACTCACTCCTGAACGTTTCTTTGATATAAGCTAGTCATCATAGCAAGTTATTACACAAAACATAAAACACACTTGCAAAAGTGTAAATATCATAATATTCATGACTTGCTTAGTCTTGTCATTTGCCTTCAAATTTACATCAAATGATGCTTTTTTCATCAAAAGCTCCTGTGCTCATATTCAAAGTTTTCATCCTCGTTATACAAGTATCTTGATTCTCCATGCTTCAAGACAAAAAAATCTTCAGTCTTAAGTCCATATCTTTCTAGAGCTTCACTCAGTTTCACTGGAGGCTCTAAGTAATGCTGGCAAAGGGCAGAATGAAGAAAAAGAAATTAATAACACATGGTTGGGTGATATTTCAAATTAAACTTCAAACTGAAGTAACCAACAAATCCTTCATAAAACAATTCCCTTTTTAATTGAATTATCAGCAAATGAGTCAATCATATTTGTTAATACAGTCTGAGTCATTATGATATCAACAGAAATGTCTACTAATAGATAGAAATTAATATATCTAAACAACTGTATATCAAATGTGGTGCCACCTTTGACTGAACACCAATAAGATTATATGAAGTCTGATTTGTTAAAATTTCAATCTATTGTGGAATCTACTAAAAATGGCATAGAGAATTGAATGTTAACGTTTTTGAAGCATATAAAAATCTGTGTGTGTGTGAGAGAGAGAATGCTAGCGCAAATATTTTTGGCTGGAGAAGGGCTGATGGAATCAAAACCTCTAGCCACATGTAGAAACTAATCTGCAGACTGAAAAAGGACCCTCAAGAGAAGAGATACTATGTATGGGTAAGTTTCCCTAGGTCCCTTGATTTCCTCAATTTTTCATAGCTCAATAAAAAGGGAAGACGGCACACAGTATGTTCCAGAATGTTTTCACCCAAATATTTTCCAAATAAGGTGAGTCCACTGAATATTGAATAAAATAGTTATTTATAAATAAATTTAAAAGTATAAAGCTAAATCATGTCATTAGTTTTTGGTGGTGTTTTGTTTGTTTGTTTATTGTAGTATCAGGGATTGAATCCAGAGGTGCTCTACCACAGGATCTTGCTCAATTGCCCAAGCCAAATTTGCAAATCTTCTGCCTCAGCCTCCCAAATCACTGGGATTGCAGGCATGCTCCATCACTGCCCAGCTGGTTATTTCTCATTTGGTCTAAGTCTCTACATTGCATAATAGCTATTTTTTCCTTCATTCTAAGGCTTTCCCCCCAACCACCAGACCCCTGTTAACTTCAATTAGAAAAGGTGTGAAAAAAGGAGTATCATGATCTGATTCAAGTTCTAAAGGTCACTGCCCTCTATAGTGTTAAGCAGATGTAAGGGACAGAGTGGTAGCAATGAAGGAGGTAACAAGTGGTCAAATTCTGAGTACAGTCTAATGTTAAGTTGATTGCATGTAGGCAGGGTGGGGAGGGGGTACCAGAAAAAGGATATGAGAAAGAGATTTTAGCCTAAATAACTGGGCAGACAGAGTTGCCATTTACTGAGATGTAAAAGAAGTTTGAAGGAAGATCAGAAAGTTTGGTTTCAGACACCTAATAGATATCCAAGGGGGGGATGTCAAGAGACAACTATAGATATATAAATGTGGATGATGGTGGAGGAAGGAGGGATTATGAGCTAGAGAGGCACAGCAGGTAGATGGTACTTAAAGCCACAAGGCTGGATGAGATCCTTAAAGGAGGAAACAATTGGAAAAGAAGAGGTCCAAGGACTAATACCTGCAGCCCTCAATGTTTAGGGGGAGGGAGATGAGAAGCTACCAAGAGAGACTAAGAAGGGACAGCCAGTGACAAACAAGGAAAGCCACAAAACATTTCTTGAGGCTTAAAATGCATATGCAATATTCCCCCCTTGCTCACTTGTTCATGTATGACTCTTTTTAAAGGGTTACGAATATCTTTCCACTGACTACTGAAGATAACCAATTAATGGATGGCCCAAAACAGGAACCTACTTTTAGTCTATTTTATACATATAGAAAGGAGATCACTAATATATTGCCAATAGAATTTAACTAAATAATAACCTAAGTCAAGAAATTTCCCTTGCAATTTTTTAGAAAATATTTCAAAATGATAGAATTCTTTCATTGAAAAATAACTACTTTTGTTAAAATTCTTTTCACCCCAACAATACATATACAATATACACCATCACTTTACACTGATAATTTATTTATCAAGCTATATATAACTTTAGTGTGGCGAATGATGTAGTATGTAGATTTAGTATGGATTTTGATGTTTTAGCTGGGAATAGATCCTTTGCCTTTAATCTGCCTAGATTTAGCAATATTGTTCTGAGTTTTTTCATAGGTTAATTCTTATCTATTTCAACCATCTAGAAGATAACCCTGGAATTTGGTAAAAAAAAAGCCTTCTGAGTAACTGATAACAATCTCCTGATCCAAGCACTTTAGGCCACAAAGGAGATAAAAATGCCCTATAGCCATAGGAGCAAACAGCTACGGAGAAGCAATCTGGTAAATCAGAGATCAGTGAGATTGTGGGGAAAGCTGAGTTCCCAGCATTCTGGATTTGATAAAGGAAAGGCAAGCAGTCCTAGACAACAACTAAGTTCTAAAAGGGATCCCTATTTTAGAATCTTCTACAATCAAGACCCTGGTCAATTAGAAAGCTAACTTACATATTATATAATGCTTGAAGTCTGTTTCCATCAAAACTAATGATTTAATGTTTTGAGGCTTAAACACATGTTCTAGGAAATCCACATACCATATTTTAGGTAAACTGGATGTTGCTATATATGAAATTTTTGAATCTCAAAGTGTTCAGAAGTTTAAGCTAAACTTCTTGGAAAATCTCATCTACTTTATAATTTAATAAACTCATGTTTGTCTAGTGTTATTCAACTAACATCAAAATGTGAATAACTTTCTTTTTTTTTTAGGATTTAAATCTTTTTTTCCCCCATATCTTTATTTATTTTTATGTGGTGCTGAGGATCAAATCCAGTGCCTCACATGTGCAAGGCAAGTGCTCTGCCCTTGAGCCACAGCCCCAGCCCTAAATGTGAACAACTTTCAAAGGATTAAAAGCTACAAGTTTTTATTATATGTTTCATTAATAAATAAAGATGGAGGTTAGATTTATAACAGGAATAACACATGAAGGCTGAATAACACAATAATTCTTTTTTTCTTCTTATTCTCAGTACTGGGGTGCTGAACCTAAGGGTGCTATACCACTGAGCTATATCCAACACTTTTGTTGGGTACTAGGGATTTAACTCAGGGGCACTTAATAACTGAGCCACATCTCAGCCCTTTTTGCTTTTTGAGATTGGGTCTCACTAAGTTGCTTAGGACCTCACAAAATTGCTAAGGATAGCCTTGAACTTGGAATCCTCAAGCCTTAATGGAATTACAGGTATGCACCACCACACCCAGTCTGGATACTTTTTATTTACTGAGAGTCTCACTAAGTTGCTGAGGCTGGCCTCAAACTCCTGCGTCAGTCTCTGGGTTCACAGACATATGCCACCACACCCAACTGTGCCAATCACAGATATGTAACACAATAATTCTCAGACTGAGGTTTTGATCCTCTTCTTATCTTGCCCATGTATCAATGAAGATCACAACTGCCTACCCAATCACTCAAGCTAAAAGTCTAGGAGTTAATCTTGATTCATTTATTTGCCCAGGTTTAATAAAATACTATAACTTCATCTAAGACACTGATACCTATTATAAATGGTATATGAAACTTCTCTCTCTTCCTTCCTCATTCATTCATCCTCTGTACCCCACAAAGTTATTCATTTATTCACTCATTCTATTCCATCCCCTGACAGCATGGCTAAGAGTAGCTACATCATGACTCAGGATTGGGAATTCTGATTGAGGGGGTGGGAAACAAGCAATCAAGGTACTAGGAAATTTTGAAACAAGATGTGTCCAGAAAGAAGGCAGGCCAGAAATGGTACTGGGGAGAGCCAAAACCAGCAAGAAAACCGTGGGTTCCTGCAGAGAGGCCCAAGGATATGGAAGATGCCACAGAAAGTAAAGAGAAGCCACATTCCATCCATCCCTTTCTAAGGTTTCCTTAGGGCAGGCTTGGATCCAGAAAAGAAGATAAAGTTTTAAGCTATCCCTTCCTTGATCCCAGAATCCATGTTAACAGCAGAGTTCTAGGGTTCAGCTCCCTTAAGGAAAAAAATCAGCTCTTGTGGTTTAATGTAGGAAAAAAACCAGTTACCCCAACGCTTAGTACACAGCAGACACTAAACCAAATATGACAACATATTTCTAGAAGGTTCCACAATGTCAGTCTAGCCTTACTTCTCCCATTGCCCTTCGTGCCATCTACTGTCCTGCTTAAAGTTTCCTCACCATTCCCTGCACTTGTGCCTCCAGGCCTATGCTGTGCCCTTGATCCCCCTCTGGAAATAACTTCCTCTTGCCTTTTCATAAGCAAGTTCAAATGTCATTTTTCCATGCTATTCTGATTATTGAGGATCACCCATGATTTTCTGAGACCAATGAATCTGTCCCACATTACAGCCATTTCCCCTTCCAATATCTGTATCTCGTATACATCTTCTATATTCCACAGGAATGGAAGCTGCCTTGAGGGGGGAGACATGATGGTTCATTTTTCTACTCCCCACTCTATGTACACAGATTTTTGGTTATACAAACACATGCTTCGTTAACTACAATGAGTAGTAGTCCAAAAGAATAACTTGCAACAAGGGTTTTTCACTGTATGTGAATATTGTTTTACTGATTAATAAGGTTTAACACCCTAATTCAAGTCATGATTGTGATGACTGCAAAGGGTCTGACTCCACAGTCTGTTTCTGAAAGCATTGCTAGGAGACAGTGATGCCTGAATCCCATCAGTGGTCACACACATCATCAAAGTTATTTTTATCATGATCAAACTCACCTCATTTGCTAAGGCAAAAGTTCCCCAGTGAATTGCCACAGATTTCTTTGTTTGAACATCGATGTGAATCCTGACAGCTTCTTCTGGGTCTACATGCTGGTATTTCATAAACCACCTGATAAAACACAGCAATTTATTAATTCTGGTCTTCAAATACACTCTGGATTCTAATTTTTGCTTTATCTAACCAGACTTTAAGACTCCACACAGACCTGTGGGTTGTTTGAGAAATAAGAATCATCTCAGTTTGTGTATTCTGATTTTGCCTCCCTATTCTTCACTTGATTTTTAATTAGTACACCTAAGAATTGGGCTAAACTGACAAAAGAATCAGCAACATACACTAGTGGTACCTCAACCACTTATCAGGCCCTGGACTTACATAGAGAACTTTAAATAAGTACTGCTATTCAGCCTGGGCCCTCAGTGCTTCTGTTTTAATTGTTGTGGGTTGGGACATGAGCATCACAAAACTGAACATTGAGGTGTTTGGTTTCATAAGAAGGGAGGCCTGCGTAATGGACGAATGATTCGAGATAATGCAGAAGCACTGAAAGGTTGCAAAGAACAAGGACCCAGGCAGGAGGCAGGCCTGGCTTTGAATTCCAGCTCTTGCAGTTCCTGGAAGGCCTTTAGAAGGTCCCTTCTAATTCTCTGAACTTCCATTTCCTTGTTTGTTAAGTATAAATTTAGACCTATTCCGGGTAAAGGTTATTACAAGGATTAACAAAAACAATGTTTATAAAAGCATGAAGCATACTAGCTATTCCATAAAATTCTCCCAGAAAAGTACAGTTGACAAAAATCAATACTTTCAGGAAAAAAAATTACTATTTTAGGAAAAAACATATTATCTACAAGCAAACCTTTTGCTTTTCAAACCATCAGTTTGGTGGAGGAATAACAACACTGTCTACCTGATCCACCAGGGCCTACTAATGCTACCGAAAAACTAATAAGCCTGGATTCAGCACAAGTGCTTCTGCAGTTCAGGAAACATCATGTAGGAATCCATCCATCTGTAATAGCCAAAGGGTGTTATTTACCGCCAGCAGTTGCTGGGTCCTAAGAGAGCCCCAAAACAAAGCCACTGTGTTTTCCCCAACAGAAGATTACAGAAGCACTGTTCTGCCATATCTCCTGGCACAGAATTCAGGACAAGATGAAAACAGTTTTGGGGGGTATGTCTTTATTGATTTTTTGAAAGATCCTACTGCAAATGAAAGGGATAGAAATTCCTTTCTATTCTCATGTCTATCTGAAATAAGTTTAAATTTTTGACTATGATGAAACAAAATTTTAAATCCCAACGGACTTGGTGACAAGAGATCTCAAAAGTAAGGATGAAGCATTCCCAGCATATGACTGAAAGTCGTTTTTGTAATCATATCACGTTTGTAGAGCACTCTCAAGTTTGTTGAATGGATACTTTATTTCTGAAACTGTTAGTACTGATCAAAGAAATGAACTACCCAGAATAGGCTGCCACATTTAACTCTCTACAGCAAATAACATCTTCCCTGCCCTTCTCCTGTCTTAGAAATAAACATGGCCCAATGCAAGCAGGAAGGAAGAAGTAGGTAAATGTGTATATGGTTTGGTTTATCAACACAAGCACATATCTAATATGTACATTGCTATTTATGAAGACTTACTCTCATAATTACAAATTAGAAATATTCAGTTATTTTAAGAACATGTACTGAGTAAAGATCATTATCATACAAAATTGATTAAACCAGGCTGGGGCTGTAGCTCAGTAGCAGAGTGCTTGCCTAGCATGTGTGAGGCACTTGGTCCAATCCTCAGCACCACATAAAAATAAATAAAGGCATGCTCTCCATCAACAACTATAAAAAAAAAAAAAATTTTAATTGATTAGAACAGTTCTTAAAAAAACACAGGTTGATATTTTCAGAGGCTTCATTATAACTAGAATTATTTAAGTGGAAAAGTGAAATTCAAGCACTAATATTGATTTATGATAATTTTAATAATTATCAGGCACTAAAACATTAAAATATCTAGCCTCCAAATTAAGTAAACTAGCAAAAAAAACATAAAAGGGAAAAATAAATGTTAATAAAGATAGGGAAAAATGGAGTTAGTGAACTTAAAAGGTTAACAAATAAGTACAACAAAACCAGATGGAAACAAAAGATAAGATTCATATATTCCATCTATGTGTTAGAGAAACACTAGGTGTTCTATTTTGTTGGATCACCTAAATAAAATGCAGTTGTACCCATGTATGCAAGTACTGTAAAATGCAAAAAAGTCATTTTTTAAAAGAAAAATTTAAATTAGCCCTTACTTTGTTACTATCAGTATTTGTTTTCTCTTTACTACACATAAAATCAGAATTGACTGAAATCTAACTGAATTCTCTGAAATCACTTCTCTTTTCCCTAAATATACAGTGTTAAGGAAAATGCAGATGTTCTCCTAGGTCTCCAGCCATATGTGGCCGAGAGCTGCTCTGGAAGTAAGTGATGAGGACACAGTGGCTGAAGGGTGAGCAGAGAGCAGTGTGACGTCATGACCACACACACTTTAGCACAGATTAAAAGGCTGAAATGCCACAAGCCAGCTCTGGCTTTCTCTCTGCTCCACTCAGGAGAGCTACAGGACAAGGGATTGGTGTGTTCCAATCATGGAGAGAAAAGTAATTATACAAAGAAAGAATATTCCATGTGAAAGAAAGAACAAGAGTTAGGTTTGATTGCTGGCTTACAAGTTTAACTTTAGTTGGAATGGTACATGAACTTCGCATGAGGTATGTTATTTCTTTACGCCCTGGTCCTTCTTGATTTGGAATAATTACATAAAGACTATCCTATGATTAAAATATTTGAAATTTAATAATATCTAACTGAATTTGACCCACAAAGCCCCAACAATGTATAACAAAGCTCACCATTACATAGTTTCACAAAAATCATATCCTTTAAATTTCTAAACTTATCATGCAGCCGAAGTGTTTTCTTTAGAAATTTACAAACCTTGGTTCATAAGCTCCGATGGGAATAGCAGCAAGGTCAAAAGGTCCGAACCTTTTTCCTATCTCTTCAAAAGCAGGGCAATAACCAGTATCTCCAGCAAAAAAAAATCGATTCCAAGGCCCCAAGACAGACCAGCTTCCCCAGAGAACCTTGTTGTCATCCATTAGGGTCCTTTTACACCAATGCTGGGAAGGTGTAAAGACAAAGGTGACCTTGTCGTGGCCAGGGACACAATTCTCCTCCCACCAGTCCAGCTCAATCACATTCTCACAGCCACATTTTTGCATCCAGTCGAGGAGACCCAAAGGCACAAACCATCTCAACTCATTACCAAATCGCTCATTCAAAGCAATGACAGAACTGTAGTCCAGGTGGTCATAGTGGTTGTGGCTGATAAGGACTGCATCTATTCGGGGAAGTTCATTTACTGTGCATGGGGGACAACGGAATCGCTTTGGACCCATGTACTGCGATGGAGAAGCACGAGAGCTGAAGATAGGATCTGTGAGAAATATGAGTTCGTCCATTTCCACCATCAGCGTGGCGTGTCCCAGCCATGTGACCCTTAAGCCAGCTTCCCTCACTCCAGCTTCTCCAGGGTCATTAACAAAATATGGTTTAAGCACTGGGAGTTCTTTGTCAAGTTCCTGTGTATACAAAGAAACACAAAGCAGCAGTGAGAAAAAGAAAGGTATTATATCACCCCAGCCCAGAAGGTCTATTTTGGAATAACTGACATTTTCAATGAATGAATTTGCTATTTTTGCTTTTCTCTTGAAAATGCATATTTAACTTCTTTTTTGATCAGAATAATATATTCAGATTATTATCTTCTTAGTCCTAAATGCAACAGGCAAAGGTAAAATTAAACTTAAAATTTTTAATACAGCTAAATTAAGTTATTTTAGAGGCTTTCTTTTGAATCCCGGAAACATACTGGCTGGGATGCAGTTATTTTGCTTCACTCAGTTGATGTACTTGGTGCTGAAAATGGCCTCAGAAGCAGGTCTGGGTCTAAAATAGTAAAGAAAGCTGATGACGACTTATTTGTAGCTCTTGGATGGCAGATACGAACCCGACTTTTTGAGCTCATATGATTCAGTGTGGAGCACCATGATGATTCCTGGACAAATCTCATTCATCAATGTTCTTCCTTTTCTTACCCACTGATCAAACTTTAGAGAAAAATGATCACTGCCTGTGACAAGATGACCGTTTGGCAGGGGGTGGTAAATAAATATATATCAAAAGTGTGGTAAGTATTGTTCCTTTGGCTACATGACATTTTATATTTGGATTAAGACTGACCAACAAAAACCTGTGGCCTAGCATCAGTCCTGGCTTTTATAAAACTGCTTTTACTGAACTGTGACCTGGTGTCCTGCCATACAGAAGCATCGAGGTCTCTGGGAAGCTGCCTCTTGGATCCTGCCATGCATGCTGAAGACTTGTGCCACCTCCACCTTCCCACTAACCCCAGAAACATCTCAATTCTCAGCAACCAGAAAAGCTCTTCTCTAGAGCAACTGCCTTTCTCATTTGACGGTCCCTGGGAGAAGTAATAATTCATGCTTCTTTCCCCTTTGCTGTGACCAGGAAGTTGAGAACAAAATCTGAAGGGAATGATGGAATGTAGTTCCATACTTTTTCTTGGCTTTATTTTTCTACCCTAGTAGTCTATTTGCTCTTATATGCTCATTCATTTTTCACTGCTACGTGCATTTTTATAAGCTTGCCTCAAATCAGTTTTGAAAACTGTGGTGTGAGATAAGTAATTAAATAAAATATGATGCACTGTAGCCTAAGAAGAAGGAATAAAGAACCCACTTGCCAATGGCATCACAGATGCAGTGATCTGTGTGAGTGCTGAAGAATGATGAGAAATTCATGATGGAGAGAAAAGGAAGACGCTACCCATGCAAAGACACAGAGCCAAACAGGAACATGGCATCTGGGGGCAGGGAACAAACCAAATCTATCTAAGGGATAAGAATACACTAAGAGCCTCCCCCACTCCACCTACAGACAATGAAGAAGCATCTTTTTATACATGCAGACACAAAGACATGACCTCATTTATGTTTCAGCAATGTAGAGTCTAATGATGACCTGAAAAGTATCCCAACATTGTCATGTTTTGAGGAGATGAAGACCTAATAAAAGAGACAGCAGTGGGCTTGGACAAGAGAGCAGATGGGAGATGCTGGTGAAGGAAAACTGAAAAATTACCAGAACCATCTAAATGGAAGAGAAGCAGCAGCACAGGAGGAAGACATAAAAAGATATCTCTTAGCCAGTCCAAGTCTTAGTCTCCTCAATGCAAAACAGGTATAATAACTGAACACACAAAGACCTGAATTAGCAGTGGCTGGCATACCATAAGTGCTAAAAGCAAGCAAGCCTAAACTCTGATAACCAGTCACCACCCATCTTATCAGTCTCTTGAATTTCTGCAAAGCCACAACCTACTTACGATCTTAAGTAACATCCAGACACCTCAAAGCTCTCTCGATTATTCAACTGTCTTCCTATGCACTCAGTCCACACACAAGAGCCAAACAGTCCTCAAAAAACAGTCTACTCAAGGCACAATCCTTCCACCGCCAAAACATCTTCCCTGGCTCTCCACCTGACAAAGCCCATCCCACCTCCTGAGCCCAGCAGTGCCCAGGCCAGGTCACCAGCTGATCCACACTATTCTTCTGCATATATTGTGTCCCACCTACACAGAACCACTCACCACTCTTGGACTGAGTTTAAGAACCCTGTGTGGTACTGATTCCATTTCTCTGGTTAAGTTTTCTTCCCCTCTCATCCCTTTGAAATCATAATCAAATTGCACATCCTTTGTGAGACCATTTCTGGGTCTCAGATCCTGGAGGCACTCATTCCTGCCTCTCAACATCCATGCCTCTCTGTCCACACATTTTCTCTGGATGTTTTCTTTATATGGAGACAAGATTCATCCCATCTCTTATGCAGCTTGAAATCATTCACAGTGCCTGTTTGGCGATTTCCACATAGCATGTACTCAATAAAATTTGTTGGATGAATGAATGTCAATTTTTCAATCAGTTTTCAAATCTGGTAAAGAGAATAACAAATGCCATATTTATCAAGAACTGAGGAGATGGAGAAATGAATAAAAGTTGAGGGCCTACCAAAAGTAAGGCATCATACCAGTCCTGGAACGATGATGAGGATGAAGTATCTAATATATCAAATACATTAGTATAAAATAACATTAACAGCAGCTACCATTTAGGGAGTTTCTATGTGCTCAATACTATAGTATTTGCTTCATAATTTTTTTTTTTAATTTAATACTGACCAAGACAAAACACTAGAAGTAAATATTGTGAACTGTCTCCTTTTTTCTTTCCCGGTACCAGGGATTAAACCCAGGGGTGCTCAACAACTGAGCCTCATCTCCAGCCCTTTTTAAATTTTTTACTCTTGAGACAGAGTCTTGCTAAGTTGCTTAGGGCCTTACTAAGACACTGAAGCTGGCCTTCAGTTTGTGATCCTCCTGCCTCAGCCTCCTGAGCCACTGGGATTACAGGCCTGCACCATCACAGCCAACTGAAACATCTCCATTTTCACAGAAAAGAAGAACAACTAGTTAACAGCACTTGCACAAGATCTCCCTGCTGGTCTCCATGTTTACTGCCTCCCTCCACCATACTTTCACACTTGATCTCACTTAACACAGTCTATTTTTGTTTGTTTATTTTAAAAGTAACAGCTAAGGGATCAAGTGGGGAGAATAAGTGGAGATGGAGTACAAAAGATCAAAAGAAAACACTTGGGGATAATAGATATGTTCCTTATCTTAATTGTGGTGATCCCTCATCCCTAAGTGCTCTAGGTATTTGTGTATGTGTGTGTACATAAATACATACATAAGCACACACACATATGTATGTCAAAACTGATCAAATTATACATTTTAAATATGTGCAGCCCAGATTATGTTAATAAAACTATTTAAAATGTTTTAAGTAACACTATCTTTAAACAGTACATTAAAATCTCCTATAACAAAATACTTTAAACAGTACATTAAAATCTCCTATAACAAAATACCCTGAAAACTGGGGGGGTTTTTCTGCTCTAAGTTTAAAAGCCATCTGAAGTTTAATATTTGGCATCATCTGACTATTCAGGAGGATACAAAGCTTCAATAGAGCAAAGCTGGTAGCTTTGAATTACTGCCTAAAGGTATTAAAGTTATTTTAAAAAGTATTAAAAGATAAAATGCTAAATAAAGCCAGTCACAAAGGCCCACATGCTGGATGATTCCATGTATGTGACATATCCAGAACAGGCAAGTCCAGAGAGACAAATAGATCAGTTGTTCCCAGGGCACAAGGGAGGGTAAGGGAACTGGACAGGGATGACTCAGGGCATGGGTTTCTTTTAGGGTTGACAATAGGTTTCTTCGGGAGATAAATAAAAATTATGGTGATTATTGCACAACTCTGTGAATATACTAAAAACCACTGAATTGTGGATTTTAAATGGGTTGATTACATGGTATGTGAGTTATATCCCAACAAAACTATTTCAAAAGGAGGTAAAGGGGCGACAGGAGAGCTGAACTAACAGGCACGCTTTTCTTCATGTTCCTTCCTTCATGGTGTGTAGTTTCCATTCTCATCACACAAGAGTAACTTATTTTTAAGAACTTTCTCTCTAGCACTACTATCCCATAAGACTCAAAGACATGGAATCTATGTTGAGATTCCAAAGGAAAAAAAAATATCATCTTTTACTTTCTACCCTAATCACTAGAGTTTGAAAAAGCATGTGGAAAAGGGATTGGGTTGTAGAAAGGGTGCTGGAAGACCACCGAGGGTCTTTTCCTCAGGAAAACTACATTGGGAAGTCACAGAAAGCAATAAAATAGTAATCACAAATACTCAGGAAGTCAAGCAGTTGAAAAAAAAAGGTATAACTAATATCAGCGTGGAAAAAAAGCATATAAGAAAGGAGACATGGCCAAAGTTTGCATTATTTTCATCAATGAAAAATATCAATACATGACAAAAATGTTACCAGTGAAATCAGAAAGATAATCACAGTTAATGATGTTATATTGTAGAAATCAAAATAACTAGAGAGGAGGATTTTGAATGTTTTCATCACAAAGAATTGATAAATGTTTGCTTGGATGGATAACCTAAATATTCTGAAACATCACACTGTATTCTATAAAGATGAACAAGCATTATCTATCAAAAACAAAAAAATAGAGTCAGGCCTAAAGTCCCAAATAGTCAAGAGGCTGAAGCAAAAGGATCGCTTGAGCTCAGGAGTTTGAGGCAAGCCTAGGCAATATGGCAAGATCTCATCTTAAAAAAAAAAAAAAAAAGTAGAATATATCTACTGTAGCAGAAGAGATGGAGTTACTCTGATAATCCAGGGTAGAAGTCAGTATTAGAAAAGGCATATATTCTTTTTCATTTGAAGCAAGAAGGTAAACTCCAGAGGAAATAATTTAAAAGCACTGAAAACTGTTGCCTTTGAGGAGCAGAACTGGTGGCAGGGGCTAGTTAGAGGACTGACATTTTCCTAATAAGCCTTTCAGTACTATGCCTTTTTAAAAACTATACATACTTTTTTTTCTTGCTAAAAATTAAAAAGCATCTGTACATGTATACCTATGGTATAATTTGAATATTGCCTTTTTTTCAAAGGGCATCCTATTCCTCAATGTCATATATCTAAGAATTCACTATATTTTCAAAATAATTTCATGTATCATGTGAACCTCAAAACAAGACTAGTGACCCACTCTAGTTTATTATCACTTTATAGGAAAAAAAGATGAAGTTTGTGTAGGTCAGCTTTCCATTACTATAACAAATATCTGAGCTAAATCAACTTATAAAGAAAATAATTTATTTTGGCTCGTAGTTTGGGATTTTCAGTCCATGATTTAATAACCCAATTTTTTATGGGCCTGTGGCAAGGCAACACACCATGGTAGGGACTACTCCACAAAATCCCTCACCTCCTGGCTGGGAAGAGAAAAAAAAGGAAGAAGAGACCAGGGTCCCACAACCCCCTTTGTGAGCATGCTCCCAATGACTGGACCCCATTGTGCTAGGCTCCACCTCTTAAAGATTCCACTACTGCTAAGCATGGTGGAGCACATCTGTAATCCCAGCTACCCAGGAGGCTGAGGTAGGATGATTGCACATGCAATGCTAGCATGAGCAACTATGAAGAACCTATCTCAAAATAAGATTTTTTTTAATATATTTTTTTTTAGTTGTAGTTGGACACAATACCTTTGTTTTGTTTATTTATTTTTTATGTGGTGCTGAGGATCAAACCCAGCACCTCATGCATGCTAGGCAAGTGCTCTACCACTGAGCCGTGACCCTAGCCCCTCAAAATAAGATTTTTTAAAGGGCTAGTGATGTAGCTCAGAGGTAGAGTGCTTCCTCTGCACCAGGCCTTGGATTCAATCTCCAGTACTGCAACAACAACAAAATGTTGGATCCACCACCCCTCAATAGTGCCAAGCTGGAGACGAAGTCTTTAATATGTGGGACTTGGAGAGACATTTAAGAGCCAAACTATCACAGAATTCCTTGAGGGACTGTGATATAAATAAGGTCACACAGTCAGTAAGACTCCTAAACCTAACCCCAGTTCCTGAACTCCTGATGCTGTGGCACCCTGTTCTGGATTTCTCAGACTCCAATCAGATGTCCTGTGTTTACTTCTGTAGTAGTAACCAATTAGGCCAGCTTCCTTCAACTAATGAAACCCAGGAAGTGCCTGTCTCCCTCCCACTTTGAAATTCTCCAATAGTCTCATTTCCCCAGACTATCAGTGACTGTGATCAACAATAAAAATCAGACAAGGTCTCTGAGCCAACAATAGCACAAAGCAATGATAGCATCTGAACAGTGTCCAGCTGTGAACTGGCATGCTGTGCTAAACTACCAGCAGAGACAAATATCAGGAACAGCCCAAGGAAAGAGACCCTGCTTCTGACCAGGCAACTAAATTACGCTTATGACCCACTTTCATTTTATTTAGACCTATCAATTAAGATATACTTTAATTATATGCTTCTCCCAAAACATTTTCTTATTAATATAACTAAATAAATAAATAATAGAGGATGATAAAATCGCATGGTATATAATTACCCCATATATATCATATTATACTGTCTCTTTCCAAAAAAAAAAAAAAAATCAGTTATGGTTTACTTACTAAATGCTAGCTTCCAAATTTCTAACAAAAAAAATCCAGAAATCTGAATTCTGAGTTTACCCAACCATATGAAGCAGGTCTTCTGCACACACTTCTTCATGTGTATTTTCTGGAAAACACAGAGCTCTCTCACATTTGGGGGCCAGCAAAAGTTAATCATTTCAGCAATTTATTTAAACAGTTTAAACAAAGAGTTATGGTTATTCCAGAAATATGAGAGGTCAACATGCATTTGACCTAGTTCTGGGCTTTGAAAACAAGGAGGAAACAAGACAGAAATAAAAGAGATCAGAAATAAAAAATAAGTTTAAATAGTGCAAAAGTGTCTTTTCTCTCTTATATGATGCCGAATTTGTTTTTAAGATGCACACTTAGAGACATGAAGTCTCCTTTGGCATTTTTTTTTTAAATATCCTGACTTAAAGACCAAAAAATAAACCTTTTACATCATTAAAGAATACAACTCTAACTTCCTTCTGT
This sequence comes from Spermophilus citellus, assembly GCF_964194105.1. Lineage (NCBI taxonomy): Eukaryota > Metazoa > Chordata > Mammalia > Rodentia > Sciuridae > Spermophilus > Spermophilus citellus. Next base: position 172,510,547 of record NC_138184.1, read on the forward strand.
TTTATTATTCTCCATTGCACTTACCATGTTTCAATATACCACACAATTTACTTATATATTTTATTTATTGTCTATTTCACTAAACTTAAGGTCCAAGAAGGCCAGCATATCTTTCTGCTTTGTCTGTGGCTCTGTTTCTAACACATAAAACAAGGTACCCAGCACATAGCTGCTGCTCAGTAATGCTAGCTAAATAAATGAGAGAATGAATGGGCTTGACAAGACCCATAAAAACTGTAAAATTACACAAACAGGCAATGTGCTAATAATGTACATGTGTTTATTTTTCTAAGAAGATGGTCCACGGCTTTCATCGGCTTCTCAAAAAAAGCCAGCATCCAAAAGAGCTCAAGAACCACTGGCTTGGTGAGTCCTCAAGATTCAACCAAGTTTCTCAAATACCTCTTAAATCATTAGAATAGAGAGAGAGATTTCACCTTCATGAGGTCATTTGCTCTTAGAAATAAAACAAAACTGAAAGTACTATTATTAGAAGCTGTGGCTCAAAAGCCAGGAAAAATTACCCCAATGCATAGCTTATATGTCCTGACCCTCTGCCCTAATCTTCTTCACAGCTTGATTTCATGTTCTCTTTTAGATAGGGTTCACCTGGGGGGAGAAAAATCTTACTTGTCCCTTTTTCCCAACCTCAAAGCAGAAAATGAGCTTTCATGCCTAATTCTAATAAGGTGCTAAAACACAATATTTTTAGGCTGGGGACATATAGTTCAGTGGCACAGCACTTGCATGGCTTTTAAAGTCTCTGGGTTCCATTCCTAGCAACACAGGAATGGAATAGAGATAGATAGATATAGATATGCGGGGAGGAGGCTGATGGGAGGCATGCAGATAACTTAAGCAAGGAGAAAGGAGAAAAATATACTCCTATACCTGAGAACCACCAACTGCTGCCATTCATACTTTATGAATAAAGTATATCCTACTCATCTAATAATCTCTATGCTAAATGTTAATAAATTTCATCCTAAGTAAGGCTAGTGTATTTAAAGACCAGTAGTCTACAGTCAAGTTTCAAAGGTCTGGAAACATCATCTGAAGATTTCTTTTTCAGTTCTGGAAGACTTATTCAAGGATTAAAAGTCATCCACTCTATGCCATGCCTTACTTACTGCTCATAATCCACATTCCAAACTTGCCAGGTAACTACTTTCTAGAATACATCATACACTTTCTCACCTTCATGATCTTGTTCTTGCCACCCTCTACCTGGAAAACCACTGTCAAAAGACTTCTTACCTATTTAGGCCCAGTGCAAACAGACACCTCTTCAGTGAAGTCCTATCTAACCCCACTAAGCCAAAATTAATCACTTTCTTTGCTATACCTCTAAAGCACTCCAGATCAGAGGTGATTATCCATGTGTACTCTCCTGCTGAACTAGGAACCTGTGAGCACAGGTTATGCTATTTACTTTGTTCGCTCAAAACCTAGCACTCTACCTTATCATAGGATAGAGCAATTAACTAACTTGAGTGTACCACTCATAGCAAAGCTTAGTAATATATGAATTAAGAGTACAAAGGACTTTGAAAAGACAAGTGCTACCTCTTTGGAACATGGAACACTGCTGTGATCCTTCTCCATTATCAGCCATCTGAGAACATTTGAAATAGAGAGGTTTTTCCATGTTGGCCAAGGGTTAACAAATCTACCATCTTTTCCTTTTTTTGACTTAGTTACATCTTCCTCTAGTCTGTAATCCAGCTTGAAGCTTTTCCTAGAAAAATTACTTCCTCCAGAATTCGGAGCTGAATTTTGGCGTTTTCTTACTGCTTCTTTAGGATACTGGCTGCTTGTCATCAGGGACTGGCTGCTTTCACTTTCATCCATGTCCTTTGGTGAAGAACTTAAGGAAAAAAAAAAAAGGAGGGGAGAAGTTTAACATAAAAGCATTAAAACACATTATTACACAGTATTATTCTTAGTCAATAAAAATTTCCCAAACTGGGCTGGGGATATAGCTCAGTTGATAGAGTGCTTGCCTCGCGCATACACAAAGTCCTGGGTTCAATCCCCAGCACCACCAAAAAAAAAAAAAAAAAAAAGTCCCAAAATTATAAAAATATTATGTTGCTATTAACTCACACTTTCTTCCTGTGAAATGGTTTTAGAATCCAATATTTCTGCTTGCCAAATAGAAAAGATGTTCACCTTACCTATTAACCTAACAAACCTTTCAAAAATCCCTTCTCTGCTAGAATCTAAACACAACATATCTCCCTAGCCAGCTTTTAAATATATGAAATCTTCCATTTCAATGACATTCTTTTGATTAAATTAAAGAACCTTCATGAGTCTATAATGTTTTCATGTCTAAATTTTTAAAATATTGTTTTTAATAATGCAAAGTAAGGATTGCTTTAGGACACCTCAGTAATTAAAGTGATTAACTGTCTGAGTCAGCTTTTTTGCTGCTATGATCAAAAGACCTGATAAGAACCATTATAAAGGAGGAAAAGTTTATTTGGGGCTCACAGTTTCAGAGGTTTCAGTCCACAGATGGCCAACTCCATTCCTCTGAGCCTGAGGTAAGGCAGAAAGTTACGGTGAAAGTATGTGACTGTGGAAAGCAGTTCAGAACATGGCCACCAAGAAGCAGAGAAAGTTCTCAGCTCACCAGGGACAAAATATTAACCCCAAAGGCACACCCACCACAACCTACCTCCTCCAGCCATACCCTACCTACCTATGGTTACCAATCCCTTAATCCATTCAAGTGAATTGATGGACTGATTAGGTTAAGGCTCTAGTAACCCAACCACTTCAGATCTTTTTTTTTTAATTTAATTCTGATTTGTTATACATGATGGCAGAATGCGATTCATTTCATATTTAGCACAATTTTTCAAGATACTGGTTGTACACAAAGTAATTTCACACCATTCATGTCTTATACATGTACTTAGGGTAATGAAGTCTAACTCATTCCACCATTATTTCTACCCCCTAGCACCTTCCTTTCCCCTCCCTCCCCTTTGCCCTATCTAAAGTTCCTCCATTCCTCCCATGCTCCACCCCCAGTCTGCTTTTATGAGGCTGCACCCTCATACCAAAGAAAACTTTCAGCCTTTGTTTTTTGGGGATTGGCTTGCTTCACTTAGCATTATATTCTCCAACTTCATCCATTTACCTACAAATGCCATGATTTTATTCTCTTTTAATTCTCAGTAATATTCCATTGTGTATATATACCAAAGTTTCCCTATCCATTCATCTACTGAAGAGCTTCTAGGTTGGTTCCATAATTTAGCTATTGCAATCAATTCAATTCTAAACTTTCTTGCATTGTCTAAACCATAGCTTTTGGGGGTCACCTCATATCTACACCATAACACACATAACCCCACTTGGCCTAGGAATTTTTACGCTGAAATAACCTGATACCAATACCCCTGGAAAGTCCAGTGAGTTCAAGTCCCAGGAAAGGAGATAACACATTGACAGATATTTCAATAATGTATTTAACTGTTTAACAATATAAATCTGAATTAATTCAGACTCAGAACTGCCAACTTGGTGTAGTATGTATTCTAACTACGTGACTATGGACAAGTTTTCTATCTCTCTGTTCCTTTATTTCCTCAACTGTAAAATAGGGATTAAAATGTTACCTGCCCTCAGGGTTACTGAGCAGGTAAAACAAGTAAAACATTTGGAGACAGAGTGACACATACACTTGGCAACAGCTCAATGTTGACTGTTGTCAATGACTTTGTCCTTACGGCTACTACATCTACCACTACTGACTGCTTCACTCAAGGCGTTGAAATCCTTGAATGTGAACTATTCAGGACTGCAGATATATCACACAGTGACAAATAATGTATTAAGAGTATGAATTTAATCTGCCATGAATATCATTTCTTTCCTCTTCTGTTAAACAAACATTTGCTTTCTGCTTAGTTGATTTACATATAATACAAACATATAACACACTTTATAACCCTAAGAAAATAAGCACAATAACAGAAAGTCAATAATTATTTTTGTGGCTTCAATGAGGATTAAATAGAAATACTGCCCAGCAGAGAAAGGGAAAGAACACAAACCCCAGAAAGTCCACGTATGCTAAACCAAATTTTTTTTTTTCCCAAACTTTAGAGTAAATAGTCTATAGCCTGGGGAATAATCACCATGAAGAAAAGAAACCACAGCAAACAAAAGCTAAAGCACTCACTGCTGCCTGCAGGAATGCCTAACATCTGAGCAAGAGCCTAACAAGCTATATATCTTGGACAAATAACTTAACCTTTCTAATTCTCCATTTTCTCACCTGTAAAATGCCTGCCTGTTTGTGGAGGTTTCAAAGGATTAAATGATATAATGTACATAAAGTGTTTGGCACATACAATGCCAATTCCTTTTTCTCTAACCCTGTTAACTGGCCAGACATCTAAATTCTTTAATTACTGTGAGAATTTTAAAGGGATCTGAGTGAGGTATCTCAGCTCCCACAGAATCCCTTTTCTTGGGTTATAATTAAGTCCGAACCCTCAAGGTAGATATTATAATCCCCATTTCTTTAATTGAAGCACTCAGAAGTAAATAGCCTAGTTGAAAGACAACAAGGTAGTGACAGGAAGAAGAAAAAAAAACAGAATAAATGCAAGAATCAAGAGGTTGAGTCAGTAAATCTTCGGAGTATTCAGATGGTCATGAATTTTTGGACTCTTTGTAGAGCAGGTGGTGGGGGTGCATTATAGAGTGGGAGGGGTCAGAAATGGCAGCCTCACTGATCAAGTTGGATTTTTGACCCAGTCACTTTCAGATCATAGGGATGCAAGAATCCAAGAGGATGGCCAGGTGTGGTGGCACATACCTGTAAGCCCAGTGACTTGGAAGGCTAAGGCAGGAGGGGAAAAAAATCCAAAAGAATGTTACTCCCTGACCCGCCCAGCAGACATAGATAACTCTAGGAGCCAATCTGCTTTGGGGGTAGTGAATTGAGAACAGCCCAGAGACATAGGGAGCCTGCTTGAAAGCCTGGAGAGTAAAACAGGAGAGCAACATGGCTTCAGTGATCTGTTTTTTCCCCAAATAACATGGTTTTTCAAAACTGTTTATTCCTGCTACTTCCATTTTCTTACATCCCATCCATTCCATGGAAACAGGTCCCCATACCAAATGACTATCCTCTCTCACCACCTTCCCATCCTCCCTGCACAAATCCACACAAAATCGTCTTCAGGGACGACTTTACAAAAACAAATCTGATACAAACAACAAACCCAAAAGGAAAAATGTCCAAAGGGTCCCTTCTGCTTGGCAAACAAAGGTCAGCAAGATGGCTCACAAGGGTCTGGATTTCTGGCCCTGCCCTCCCCACCTCTGCTCTAAACACACAGCCGTGATCTTACTTTCTCAGATGCATAGTGCTCCTCCCTTAGGGACACCAAATGCCATCATGGGGCCTTTGCATATGATTTTTTAATATCAGTAGGACAGGAAGAGGGAGTGTGTAAAAATGGATATTCAAAGATTATGTATTACTAAGACACATGTCAGGCAACACAAAATATGATACCACAAAGCACCATTTCATACCATGCTTCGTAAGTGAAATAATGGAAGGAGCAGAAGCACATAGAACCCTGAACCCTGACAATCTGGACTGGTTCTGCCAGAAGAAGTCCATTCAGTGAATGTGCAGAAGGACAAGCTCTGCCAACATGTGCCTCAGTAACGAACTGAGCTTCCGCCAACAGAGACATAGGGAACCTGAGAGCCAGGTCATAGAGGTCTGCTCACCAACATCAGTCTTGTGGTCACTCTGTTAGTGGACAGATCAACACCCTCACCATCTGAAACACCACCTATAAACACCAAAGGTAAGATGACATAAAAACTAGTAGAAGAATGAGTTGTGTGTATGCTCCTGATAGTAACTAACCAACTTTATTATAAAAAGGACAACTTATTATAAAAAGAACAACATAAATTCCATCCAGTAATTATCAAGCACATTCTCTACATTTCTTTGAATATTAGTTGCCTATTTAATTGCATAAGGACTCAACCCCTGGGTCTTTAACCAAAAAGGGGTCTAGACTGTGACATTTGGTGAAGAGAAGTCAGCCAAGTACAAATATTTTACTTCAATAACTGCACACATGGGCAAAATGCTTTCCAAAAACAAGAATTCTCTATTAAAAAAGCAAATGTTTCATGCTTTCTTTCTTTGACATTTAAGACTTGCCAACTCCCTAGAATTGAATGTACTGCTTTATCATTTAAAAGTTAATGAAAAAATTTTTTAAAAAATCATAACAGTACAACATGTTTGGGATTTCAACATATCCATAAATTATAAAATAGCAAATCAGCATTCCTAGAATAGACATTCAATAAATCCTAATTGAGTGACCATCCATTTACAGAACAATCAAGACACTGACATTAAATTTGAGAAGTATTCAGAACTGTATTTTCAGATATCTGATAGAATAATATTAAATTTAGAATTCTGTATTTTCTTTCCTTATTTTTATCGAAGAGAAGTTTCCTTTTTTTGTTTTTGTTTTGAGACAAGCTCTTACTATGTCACCCAGTTTGACCTCAAACTCCTGAGCTCAAAGTGATCCTCCCACATCAACCTCCCAAATAGCTGGCACTACAGGCATGCACCACCGCACTCAGCTAGAAAAGGGTCCTTTGACCACACTGTGAGATAACATAGCTAACAAAACCACTGCAGTTCACTGAAATGTCTGCTGAGGGCTTCAGTAGAGTAAAATGGAACTCTTCCCATCTCTCACTTTCCACCAGACACCATGTGAGACCCCACAGACACTGAAAGAACTGGTGGGAGACAGGTATGTCCAAGCATGGGAAACACACTGAACAATGAAAGGGAGAACTTGCTGAGGGAGGCAGACACCTTAGGCCACGAAACACCTGTCCCCTCCAGTTTCCACTCCCTCAAAGGAAGTTCCTGTGACAGTAGCTCAGGTCCTGCCACTTGCCCCACACTGAACTGGCAAGGGATAAGCAAAGTATTTTCACCTAAGAACAGCAACGTTATCTACTGGAAAAAAAAAAAAAAAGTGTCATTTCACGGGTGTATCAGGTAGACCAGGAGGTTATTCAGGGCATGAAATGATATTTGATACAAACATCCAGTACACTTTCAACTGTATACATAAGAATCTGACAATTTGTGAGCGCCCCTACTTAAAATCATTGTAAAGTCATGTTTAACAAACATTGTTCAACTGTCTACTTTATTTAAGTTCTAGCTCTTGGGGTGCTGTGGAGAATATGGAGCCTTTGACCTCCAGGGATTCAAAGTCCTGTAGGGGGAAAAATCATAAGCAACCTCACAGATTGTGGCTTATTATCATATTTCTAGAAGGGTTGGCTCTGAATAATAAAAAAATGGCATAATAAGTCACAATGCTAGAATAAGACATTTTTTTCAAAGCCCACTGGCCCAAATCCTCAGAACAGCCAGAAACCCTCCTCCTCCTGTGCTGAGTGGTTTGCCCTGACATAGTCAGTTCTGTGATCCACAGTGTCAGTGACACTGAAGAGGCACATAATCTTTTGAATGTGGTCAACAAGTTAAAGGGCCCCTGATGTCAACAGAGGGAAGACTGAAAGAAAAAGTAAGCCCCTGATGTCAACAGAGAGGAAGACGGAAAGAAAAAGTAACTAGAGAGGTTACTTGAGCCTGAATGAATTGCCAAAAGGGCAAACTTGTTATTCTGCTCTAGATGTCATGCCTGGCCCATCCTTTGTGAGCAAAGGGTAAATGAGAGAAAACAAAGCGGATAGTGGGGGCTTTTACAAGGAAACATGGCCTGGGGTCCTCCCTGGGGCCATACCCAGCTTACCATCTCCTGCCTCCTTAGCACAGAGTAGGCCTGGAGGCAGCCCCAAAGGTCAACTAATGGAATCCTGAGGTTCAAAGGACTTTGTGACCCCTGAGTTCAATTCAGTATCCTCCATTTAAGAACAGCAGGAAGTATGTATTAAATTATAAAAGCATATTAAAAATGAACATAATTAAAATGTGCTTGACTCAATTATCAAGAAAAAACACATTACCAGGAAAAGGGCATAGGGATTAAAAACTTTTTAAAATAAATATTTCTAACTTTTCCCCTTGTCTTCCCTTCTAAGCCCTAGTTTCATATATCTTAGCTCAGTATCTGGTGCATACAAGTCCTCAATAATTATAAAACCATTGTTTTACCACACTACAAACACTATTTAATAAATGTTAATGGGATATGTATACCATTTAAAATTTCTACACTAATGAGGTATATGGGATAAAAGCAATGGAACAAACTGTGGAATGTGTTTTTTGTTCTTATATTTGAATAAGAGAAGGCCTGGTCTTCCTGAAACTTACACAAATCTTAAAACAAATAGAAATGAACAATTCCATGAGATTCCTAACCAACCCCATAGCTCCTTGTGGCCTCACCAGCCCTCCTGGTTCACCAGGAGACTCTCATAATCACTGATAGTCTTCTGTTTCTGAAAATAATCATCCACTCTACCCCACCTCTCTTCATCTCCCCTCACTGCCCTCAGGAGCAAAAATTGCAAAGGAAATACTAATGCTGACCACAAGTACCCAGCACTTTCTCCAGTGCTTAAAGCCCCAGTTCACGTAGTTCTTTTACTCAAAAGAAAAATTTTCCCCAATAAGAAGAGATAAAAAGGTCAGAAAGATCAGCTCCAGATAAATCATATGTAACTAAATTAAAGGCATTTCAGTGTCTTACCCTTCCTACCCAAGCCATAGATACTAACCTCAGAGCTCCTCCCACCTCCTCTCTGCAGTGAAAACTGCTTGTCAGGGAAGGACCTGATCTCCATATGTGACTAATATTCCTCCCTATAGAAGAATATTTCTTAGCCAACTAGATACAGAGTCTTAAGCCTGTGACTCTTGATGCTGGCTGTACATCAAAATTATCTGTAGAGCTCTTTAGACTACACCTGAGTCTACTGAATGAAAATGTGGCGGGGCTGGGGTGTGAGGTGATCCTCAGGGAGTTTTTAAAAGTTCTATGGAAGATTCTGACATACAGGCAGAAATACAAACCATTACAGTGTTTTTAAGTCATCAGCACAAAGTAGGAAAGCCAAAGAGACTTTCTGGTACCCTACAATTCATGCTAGTCTGCCAGCCGCCCACCATAAAGCTACTCTTCCTACCTGTCCCACACTCAAATCTAGAGAGGTAGCATACTGAGATTGCTACACAGCACTAGGACTAGGAAGACTACCTTGCTATATACAAAGTGACAGGTCACAGATTTGTACCCAATCCATCAGAGTCAATTCTACTCTGTGCTCCCAGGAAGCCAAGAAGGAAGGGAGAGAGGAAAGGAGGGCAGAAGGGAGGGAATACAACTGTATATAACAACCCATCACAACCTGTGCACAAGTGTTCAACAAATATTCACAGAATGAACAAATGAAGAACAGGAGTTCAAACTCCCTATCGCTCTTCATGAAGGTATAGTTCTTTCTTTTTTTTTTAATCACCTGTAGGGAATCAAATAATAGGAGAAGCAAAAGTAACTGAAGGTCAGAGGCACAAAAGTCAACAAAGAGCACCCCCACTCACTAAAAGTCAGAGCTGAGTGAGTGGATTCCGTGGTGGTGACGTGGTAATAGAGTAGCAAAGACTAGAAGGTGCCTATCATAAAAAATCTAGTCTTGGGCTGGGGATGTGGCTCAAGCGGTAGCACGCTCGCCTGGCATGCGTGCGGCCCGGGTTCGATCCTCAGCACCACATACCAACAAAGATGTTGTGTCCGCCGAGAACTAAAAAATAAATATATAAAAAAAAAAAATCTAGTCTCCTCTTTCTCCTCAGGGACAGTGACTACACTCCCCAGCCTTCCAGTGAGGGATGGCCATGTTGGTGACACTGACCAGTGTGTTCCCAGCACAAGTCATATATAGCACTTCCAGGAGTTTCCTTAAAGAAAAGGCAGGAACTCCTGATTCCTCCAGATCTTGCTACTGGTAGCCATCTTTAGCCACATTCTTGCAATGGCATAGAGGAGACATGGAAGGACTTGAGGGTCCACCAGACTAAGCCTGCACTAACTCCGCACTTCTCTTCAGAGGAGAAAACATATTTGAGCAATATTTCAACCTGCCTCAAACTAATCTTAACTGATACATCTACCATAACTGGGAAGTTTAGGGGAGCTATAAAGACACTAAAAGTTTGAGCTGGACTGCTGCTAAGGGGTAGATGGCTTTCCTAGCACGTGTGAGGGCCTGGGTTCCATCCCCAGTAACACACACACACACAAAACCCTAAAGGTAATAATCTCCCAAAACATAGCCTTCCTAATTCAAACCATGGGTACACTGAGTAACACACATAATTGTACCCTTTATCAATTATTAAGCATTTACTATGTGCCAAGCACTTTATATATTATGTATATGTGTGAGCATACAATCTCATTAATCTTCACAATATTTCTACAAGGTAGATATCATTATCCTCAAATTACATACAAATGATGTAACAGAGGTTCACAGAGTTTAGTAGCTTGCATTAAGTCAAAAATCTAGCAACCCAAGTTGATCAGATGCCAAGCCCATGCTCTTTCCATGTACATGTTGGATCTACAAATAAAATTCAATAAATGTATCCTGAGCAGTTAACTACATTCTAAAGTTGGTATCATTTATTTCATGGTTGTGGTCTCACTAAGAAGGCTAGCATTTTTTGCTTTTAAGAATTTTTTTCTCTTTTCAAAGTAAAAAGCTCTTAGTAGACAATAAATAGCACTTTCCTCATAAAAATAATCCTTTTAATTTTACATGCAGACAACTTCAAGTGATTTAGCTATTTTAATTAATAACTCAATTGTTCTAATTTAAAATTAAAAAGAATCATCAACAAATAATAAATTGATTATATATTTCAGTCATAGAAACAAAAAATATACCTGGTACCTTGAACATACTCCTCTTGATTTGAAAAGGTGTCTGCATTCAGCCAGCATCTAATAATGACCTGGCATTTTATCCTTCTAATTGTGAAGAATTGTTAGTCAAGCCCCAAAAAGAGATCAATCCCCAGTACTCATAAATAAATAAATAAATAAATAAGACAACTTCTGGTAGGGAGACCAAAGCATCTGGTTCCTGGAGATATTCTAGTGTTCACATTGAAAGTTCTGCATCCTGGGAGCCCCCTCAGTCCTACAAAAACCTAGAAGGCTGGTTGTTCTATGCATTAGGGTACCATAAAAATGTGCGTATGTCTTCAAGAAAACTTACAAAATTGTGGGCAGTTTATACTAAATTTGAGATGAAGCATTAGCCAGGCATGGTGGTGCACACCTCTAATCCCTGCATCTCAGGAGGATTGAAAATTCAAGTCAATCTCAGCAATTTAACAGGGCCCTAAGCAACTTCAAGAGATCCTGTCTCAAAAAAAATAAAAAGGGCTGGGGATGTATGTAGCTCAGTAATAAAGCACCTCTGGGTCCAATCCCCCACACACACACACACTGAGTGGTGGGAGGCAGACAGAGAGAGATATGAAGCATTATTATTAAGTATGGTTTCAAAATATTTGGTTGGCTGTAAAAAAAAGCAATTACAAACTTCTACATAACCATACTTAACCAAGACAATGTTGCTGAGAATATCAAAAGTTTTAGGTAAAATTCTTCATTGTAATGATATTCATTACGTGCACTTACAGAGAAAACTGAGACACTGTATGAGGCAAGACTGAGAAAGGAATCAATTTACTCAAGAACTTTATATCATCTCTGTGAAATGTTGAGGAAAAAATAGATTTGACACTGCAGTTTCAAGGCATCATGACAGGCTAAAACTCTGATGAGGGTAGAAATAGGCAATCTACAAGTTAAAACCTGAGGTAAGCACATACCCTTCAAGGTCCCTTCCAACCTGAATATTCCAAGACAAAAGTTATCATTTGTATGACTCTTTACAGGTAAAGCAAGTCTGTCTAGAGAGTTACCTGCCACCCCAAGGGTCTCTCTGGCTGGTGATGGAGCCTAGACTCTCTATTAGCCATACTCTCATCTTAATTATGCTTAGGAAAATTTCCCAAAGAGCATACAGTCGGCATAAGAAGATAAATGACACATTTCACCTCATGTGGAGTATTTTACTTAAAGCCTCAAGTTTAAAAGGAAATTGAGTTCAGAAATTCTTGAAGCTTTATCTAGTTATTTAACCATATATTCAGGAGGCAGCTTAGTTTTTTTATGAGCTCTCTAAACAAAACAAAGGAATGAACACAGAAACTTGAAAGGAAATAAATATCTTCTCAATTTGAAGGAACTTCAAAATAAGAAAACCCTTTAAAAAACAAATTATTGCTGTCTTTCAATTTTCCTGGCATAATTGTCTCATAAGGAAAACAAGAAGTATGTGCCCAGTTTAAGGGGTGCTAATGACAATGAGAGAGCTTGGACTTTCTTTATCCCAATAACTTTATTCTTTTAACAAAGCAACTACAAAAACACAAAGAACTTTGCAAGCATTCATTGTTTGGTCAATATGTTATTGTCTGTTAATCTGGGAAGGTCCCCAAATTAGATAAACACAAAAATCTGTTCCCTTCAAGAGGAAAGACAGATTGTTCCAGACAGGGGTTAGAGTTGTTTTTTAACCAGGCTTTTTAATTATGCTGATCCATCCATCTATATGCCAGCCCTAGCCTCAGTCACCAATGGTACAGATAGTCCACAACCTAGGTTTAGGATGCATCTCCAGATGTATTAGTGATGCACACTACTCATCCTTAGCTTTTTCGGTTCCCTTGTCTAACAAAGAATGGGGGCTGCTGAGCTAAAGAACCTTGTCCAAACCATTAAAATCCCCCATGGTCTCAGATTCCTGTTTTCCTCTTCCTGGCATAGGGTTAATAATCCCATATTCTTAAATCTATAAAGTCAACTAAAAGTAAGTATATAAAAATATGTGAAAGAGCTTTGTAAATGATAAAGTTATAATACATTATTTAACCAGATAAGTTGGAAGAAGACTGTATCTATGACATAGAACTGCCCTGAGGATATCTGATTATATATTATCTGTTGTGAAACACTGTTAGTAATATAAATACACAATAAATGGGTATCAAATTCAAAAGACAAACTGAGCCATGCACTATAAACCACAAGAGTGTATAATTCTTCAGGATTAAAGAAGGTAGAATGAAATAGTACTTGAACCTTATGCTGGAAATCACATGAGTGAATTTTTATGCCAGTTTTATGCATAAAAATAAAAGTAAGCACACAGACCTTCAGAATAAAAATATTCCTTAATGATTACTTATGTGCAAAGTTCATTTCCCTAATGACACTTCAATGAAAAGACTTTCACTTCTATGTACTAAAACTAAAATGCCCAGATCAACACAACCCTGCATATACACATACCCATAGTCACAGAGTAGAAAATGAATGGAAAAACCCACAGTATTCAGAGCTATCCACCATTACAAAGAGAAATCAAAATCAAACAACAAAATTAAAAGAAAAATACTACTTTTCCAAACTCAAATGGAATGTTCATAAAAAAATCCTCTCAGTTTTCTGAACTCACAAATACCCAAATAACATAATTCTCCTTACAAACAAGCACATGAGGATGACTGTATCAAAGTATAAACAAAACTCTATGGTGAAATGCCTATGTTAAAATGTCTTTATATAGTCATAACTGTACTAATTTAAGCATTCAAGCTTACAATGTAGAATCTGTCCAATATAATCTGGAATTGTGAGGGAAAATAGGGGTGTGAGAAATACACTCAGTATTTTCCTCTTTCCTCTCTTGGAGACTTACCATAATTCTTGCTGCAGGAAGTCCTGCAGACTATTAACAAAATAAAATCCTTGAAAATCATGGCTGTATTTTCAGTTGACATAACCCATTTTAATCCCCCAATCTCTTTCTTAGATTCTTATCTTAAATAAGTATACCTGTTGTAAATTCCTTCTTTAATAGATCTAATATTTTCGTGCAACAAAACCAGACTACTGTGAGACATGGGTAATCTTTCTTTTTAAAGATTATATAACTTCCTTCTAAACGAAGCTGGTATTACTAAATCATAGCCAATGTAACAAAATAGAAATGGAACTGTTACACTTCCATCTGTTAACAACGATGGAAAATTACTTCTTAATTTGCAGTAAACTATCTCAGGAGGGACTTTCTGAATAAATTAAACAGAATTATCAATAGCAAACACTTCATGCTAAGCCAAAGCCAATGGGGCAAGTCATATTATAACATATACAGAACCTACAGTAAAGGGAAAGGCAAGAACTAAATGACTTTAAAAGGCTGTTGTTAACTTTTCTCACTCTTAATATTTTCCAGGTTCAACTGAGGTATAATACAGCAGACCATGGGGGCCCCCCGTGCAAACGCAACTATCAGGGCCATGTCTAGTTCCATTGGGGAGGGGGGGACTATCTGAATTCGTGTTCTGAAAAGCCTGCAGTAACACCCAATTTAAGAAGCCAACAACCACTGAACATAAAACTCAAGACAGTACTACCTCCCACCACCCCTTCCCTTGCCCCTCCTCATTCCTATTCTGATTCAATAATTACACTTATTCAAGATAAAAGGGGAGAACCCTGTTGGAATGGATTTTTAGACGTACATACTATAGATGAAGCATAAATAAGTTGCTCTGAGGAAGTTGTAGACCCATTCCTACATATAAACCAAAAGAAGATACACCCACTTGTATTCCGATCAGTGAAGATGCAACCTGGTAATTTGCACAGACAGCTACTCTCCCAAAAGGGGCAGAAAGAAGACTGTAGTTCTTCACTCAGTCAGCGTCAGAGAAGCAGGCTCCGCAACTCTCGAGGTGCGGAAATTCAAATGAAGCCCTGCCACTCACAAGTGCAGCATCTCCAGGAGGCAGGGCTTGGGGACTAGGATACGCGATAGCAGCACGCTCCGCTCCGACAGCCCTAGGCTAGGGAGTGCGGACTGCTCCACACAGAGACCCGGGAAGAAGCAGCACTGATGCCAGAGAGAAGCGCGGCGGGGACGAAACCGCCTCCCGCCAAGTCCCGGAGCGTAGGGGCTCCTAGGCTCTCTGGCTCCCTGCGGCGGGCGCGCAGCGGCGGGGGCGGGGTGAGGGCGGGGGCTCACCTTGCGCCGGCGGCAGTCGGGCGCGCGCGTCGCTGGCGCTGCTCCTCCTGGGCTGCGAGCCACACCGCCCGAGCGCCGCGGGGGGGGCCGCGGTGGCGGGCGCCCGGGTTCCTCCGCCCCCGGCCCCGCCGCGCCGACTCCGCTGAGGGTGCCAGCAGCTGTAGGCAGCGCCGGAGCGCTGGCCGCCTCGCCATACGTGGAGTGACCCGTCACCGGGGCTGCGCGCAGCGCCCCGGGAGCCCCGGGGCCGAGAAGGGCCCGGCTTGCAGCAAGGTTCCGCTCCCCCTGGCCTGGTGACTTTCTCATTGTGACCTTCGAAGCTGGCGCCCCGGCCAACGTTGTCCCGCGGCCACCGCTGCCCCCGCCTTCACCAAGATGGCTGCCCGGCGGGTCGAGCCCCGTAGCCATCTTGATAAGGGAGGCACGCGGATCGGGCCCCCTCTCCCTCGCCTTTGCGGGCGTTCTTCTGAAGACAGTTGGGTCGCCTGTCCCGAGCCAGCAGTTAACGTTCAGATCACATGAGCACATTCCTGGACACCAGACAACAATTGCTAAAAATAAATGAAATCCCTTTGACCCTAGGAGCCTCTGAGACTGCCGGATCATAGAGAAGTATTGACATACTTTACTGCCTCGTTCCAAGAACCTGGTAGCAAAGAAACTAAACTCATTTAATGTGTGTATGGTGGATATTGAATATTAACGACAACTCTGCCTTGTCATGGTGTGCTCACTTTAAAATGATGTCAGAGCTTCCTGGTACACACAGTTCTCTTCTGAACCTGCATCATTTTTACATCCCAGAGTAATGACGAAAGAGCATTAAAATGTGATTCTGAGTTTCTTACTGGGTTTGCTTTTTAAATTGCAGGTTGAAATTAGTAATTTCAAGAAATATTTACAGGGCTAAGGATGTGGCTCAGTGGTAGAATGCTCTCCTGGCATACCTGAGGCCCTGGGTTTGATCCCCAGCATGGAAAAATATATATATTTACATTTGAAATAGAATTCAATGATAGGTGGTTGGGCAAAAAGAATCCTCTGAAAGTCCTAAAGTTGTGTACAATGGGCCAGAAGAAAATGCGTCTGGGGTTATATTAGTAAAAAAGAAATAAACACCAGCCCTAATGCAGATAGAACTGGGGGGAAATGAAAAACTATTCTGCCATTTGAAAGTGAATGTGCACCGGTGTAATACTGTAGGAGTGTAAAGAACTTTATGTGACTGGATTTTTGTCTTCTGGGGCCAACTTGAAGTTGTTGCTACATATTATTAATTTAAGTGTGATTAAAAACTACTTGCATGTGCTTGATTAGCAGCACATGTACTAAAATTGGAATTATAAGAAGATTGGCATGGCCCCTGCTCAAGGATGACACACAAATTCGTGAATCATTCCATATTTTTGTGTGTTCTACATCATGTACCACCAGAAGACTGAGAAATTATACTCCATCTATGTATCATGTGTCAAAATGCATTCTACTGTCATGTACAGCTAATTAGAACAATTTTTTTTAAAAAATGTTTATAGCAGCACAATTCACAATAGCTAAACTGTGCAGCCAACCTAGATGCCCTTCAGTGGATGAGTGGATAAAAAAAAATGTGGCATATATACACAATGGAATTTTACTCAGCAATAAAAAAGAATAAAATCATGGCATTTGCAGGTAAATGGATGGCATTGGTGAAGTGAAGTTAGCCAATCCCAAAGAAACAAATGCCAAATGTTTTCTCTGATATAAGGAGGCTGACTCATAGTGGGGTAGGGAGGGGGAGCATGGGGGAATAAATGAATTCTAGATAGGGAAGAGGGGTGGGAGGGAAAGAGATAGGGCAGGGGATTAGCAAGGATGGTGGAATAAAATAGACATCATTATCCAAAGTACATGTATGAAGACACAAATTGGGTGTCAACATACTTTATATAAAAACAGATATGAAAATTGTGGCATATATGTGTAATAAGAATTGTAATGCCTTCTGTCATTTTTAAAAATCAATTTAAAAAGTTTAGCAAAGTAAAAAAAAAACTGCTTGCACTTGGGTGGGGTTGAGACTGCTAAGCTGAATAATTTTGTGTGCAACATCAAAATTTTGAAGAAAAGTAACAGTTCTATAAACCCAAAAGGAAGACTGAAGTTAACAATCAGAAGTTACTGCTCTTAGCTAAGGAGCTTTTATAAGATACCATTTCTTCCCCTCATTCACGTCCTTTATTTATGAAAAACTCTCAAATTTAAAAAAAAAAAAAGATAAGTGTTTTGGGGGTGTTTGTGGGATTTTGTTTGGTTTTTGGCAGTACTAGCGATTGAACCCAGGGGCACTCTTATCACTCAGCTACAGCCGGACCTTTTTTATTTCTTATTTTTAGACAGTATTGCTACATTGCACAGACTAACCTTGAACTTGTGATCCTCCCACCTCAGCCTCCCCAGTAACTGGGATTACAAATGGGACCCACCACAGCTAGCAGATAGGCTTTTTTTGGTAAAGCCATTTGAATAAGTTGGAGATACCAAAATACTTAAGCATTAAGATACTTGCTTCATAACCACAATATCATTCTCAATTGAGAAAGCAGTTCTCTCAGATGACTTAATATTCAGTTCCTAGTCAAGTTTCCATGATTGTACTCATAATGTCTTATATGCTGTTTTTTCTGTTTCCCATAATTAGGATACAATCTAGGCTCATTAGTGCATTTGCTTATTATATATAAATAAGAAGCAATTTAAGCAGGTGTGGTGGTGTATATCTGTTATCCCAGAGACTCAGGAAGCTAAGGCAGGAGGATTGCAAGTTCAAGACTAACCTCAGCAATTTCACAAGGCTTATAGAAACCCTGTCTCAAAATGAAGATATGATCAGCAAACAAATATATGGAAAAATGTTCAACATTTCTAGCAGTTAGAGAAATGCAAATGAAAACTACACTGAGATTGCATCTCACTCCAGTAAGAATGGTAATTTATCAAGAATACAAGCAACAATAAATGTTGGTAAGAATGTGAGGAAAAGGCATGCTCATACATTGATGGTAGGACTGCAAATTGGTGCAACCACCGTGGAAAACAGTATAGAAATTGCTCAAAAAACTTGGAATGGAAGCACCATTTGACCCAGTTATCCCACTCCTCAGTATATGCCCAAAGGACTTAAAATCAGCATACTATAGTGATGCAGCCACATCAATGTTTATAGCAGCTCAATTCACAATAGCTAAGCTATGGAATCAACCTAGGTACCCTTCCACATATGAATTGATAAAGAAAATGTGGTATATGTACACAATGGAATAATACTCAGCCATAAAGAAGAATGCAATTATGGCATTTGCCAGTATATGGAGACTATCATGCTAAATAAGCCAATCCCAAAAACCCAAAGGAGGGGTGAGTGGGTAGAATAGAAGTTCATTGGATTAGACAAAGGAATGAAGGGAAGGGGGAAAGACAGTAGAATGAATTGGACATAACTTTCCTATGTTCATATATGAATACACAATCAGTGTAACAGCACCTCATGTACAACCACAAGAATGGGAAGTCATACTCCATGTATGTATAATATGTCAAAATAAACTCTCCTGTTTGTTCTAAAAAGAAAATAAAAATTTTTTAAAAGGCTGGGGATGTAACTCAATGGTAAAGTGCCTCTGGATTCAGTCACCAATAAGAAAGAAGGGGGGGGAGGGGAGGGAGGAAGGGGGAGGGGAGGGGGGAGGGGAGGGAGAGGGAAGGGAAGGGATGGAAAGGAAGAGAGGGAAACAGCAGCAGCAATTTTAATGTTCTCTTGCTGTTTTCTATACACATTGTTGTCCAAAAAGGCACAGATGATTGTGGTCTTAGAAATGTAATTTGGGAAGTTCACATTTTAGTAATATTTAGAACTAACAGAGAAGTTTAAAGGGTCTTTTCAAGGGTGACAAAGATGAAGTTTAAGTGAGTTACATAAGTTTTTTGTCAAGAATTACAATTCGAGAATAAATCCACTTCTATAGGTCATTGGTCTAGTATAGAACAGCTTAGACCATACCATTGTTCTAGGAAGGAATTAGTCTATATAATCCTTAGAGTGCTCCTTCTCAGCAAAAAAACTTTCTTTTGGCATGTCAGCAAGTGGTCACCTCAGCACAAGTTGGAGACCAAAGGTCACAATATGTAGTCAACTTTTTTTGACAACATCATACAGCTGTCATGAAAAGACAATATTCAGAGGGCATTTTTCATTGAGAGCAGGTACTTTATTTAGATAAGCACTATTTTGTGTATACCAGGAAAGCTTAGGAGGAATGAATAATCTAACACTACATTGACATTAGGATTAAAGCTGTATTAAGTAATGCTTATGCTTTTGTAACTCATGAAATACTACTTAAGTTTTATGGATCATATTGGTTTGGTTGGGTTTTTTCCTAAACAGTGAAAGAACCTCTAGCTTGCCTTGCTTTACAGTACAAAAGGAGAAGCACATTGCATCCTAAGCCTTTTACTCATGCTAAACTGGGCTTTATTTGTCTTTTCCTTTCGTGTCACCTATAGGTAGTCAAGCACTCAGCACACAATAAATATTTATCTTCTAAGGGGTTACTTAATTTTAAAATGTTAATTACCCCTGTAAAGAAGAGGAGCAACTTTTCACAATTCTCTAAAAATAGAATTAAATTAAATACTGTGTCTATACCCAGTCAAATAAAATATTGTTTTCCTAATCGCTAAGCATCTATAAATAACTCCAAAAAGCAGCAGGAAGGATCTTGGGCTGCTAAATTTTAATCACTGCTCTGTCAATAACTACCCCTTTGACTTCAGAGAATACCCTTCCACATCCCCGGACCCCTTACTTCTCTCCCACCCCACCCCCAGCCCCACCACTGTGTCCTCCCACCCCCAAGTGACTCAGTCTACATTACTCCATAGAATGGTGCAACCACCGTGGAAAACAGTATAGAAATTGCTCAGAAAACTTGGAATGGAAGCACCATTTGACCCAGTTATCCCACTCCTCAGTATATGCCCAAAGGACTTAAAATCAGCATACTATAGTGATGCAGCCACATCAATGTTTATAGCAGCTCAATTCACAATAGCTAAGCTATGGAATCAACCTAGGTACCCTTCCACATATGAATTGATAAAGAAAATGTGGTATATGTACACAATGGAATAATACTCAGCCATAAAGAAGAATGCAATTATGGCATTTGCCAGTATATGGAGACTATCATGCTAAATAAGCCAATCCCAAAAACCCAAAGGAGGGGTGAGTGGGTAGAATAGAAGTTCATTGGATTAGACAAAGGAATGAAGGGAAGGGGGAAAGACAGTAGAATGAATTGGACATAACTTTCCTATGTTCATATATGAATACACAATCAGTGTAACAGCACCTCATGTACAACCACAAGAATGGGAAACCATAGAATGGTTTTGGGAGCTAAGTGTGGTTGCTCACATCTGTAATCCCAGCTACTTCAGAGGCTGAAGCAGGATTGAAAATTTGAGGCCAGCCTGGGCTCAAACAAGAGCCTGTCTCAAAATAAAAATTAAACAATGGGAGAGGCTGGGGATATAACTCAGTGGTAGAGTTACTTGCCTAGAAGCATGAAGCCCTGGGTTTAATCCCGTGTGTGTGGTGTGTGGGGGATGCCTATCTCTTTCTCTCTCTCTCTCTCTCTCTCTCTCTCTCTCTCTCACACACACACACACACACACATACACACACACACACACACACACACACAATTTTGAAGAAAAGTAAATGCAGGCAAGTTCTGATTTCAGGGGTGTTAGATTGTGTTAGACCATAAATCAACAAACTATGAGGGCCAAAGTTGATCATCTACTAGTTTGTTTGTCAACAGATTAAAGCAATATTTTTTTAATTGTTAAAAAAAAAAAAACATGGTTTACCATCTTTGTATGGTTCTGGGGATTAAACCCAGGGCCTTGTGCATGCAAAGGAACCATCTACCAACTGAGCTATATCCCAAGGTCCACAAGATTTACTATCTTAACCACCACTTTTAAGTATATAGTAGTGTTGAATACAGTCATATTATTGAATAACTAATCTCTAGACTGTATTCATCTTGCAAATCTGAAATTTGTACCCATTAAACAATTCCTCTTTTTCTTCCACCCCTGGCCTGTGGTAACCACCATTCAACTTGATGTTTCTGTGAATTTGACTATTGCATATGCCTCATGTAAGTGGAATTCTGTAATATTTACCTTTGTGTAATTTGTTTATTTCATTTAACATAATGCCCTCAACATTTACCATATCATGTGACAGGACTTTCTGTTTTTCAGGGCAGAATAATATTTCATTGTATGTATACACCACATTTTGTTTACCAATGCATTCATAAATGGACATTTGGGTTATCTCCAACTCTTGGTTTTTATGAATGGTGCTAGCTGGGCATGGTGTCACATGCTTGTGATCCCAGCAATTTGGGAGGTTAAGGCAGGAGGATCAAAAGTTCAAAGCTAGCCTCTGCAACTTAGCCAGATACTATCTCAAAATAAAAAATAAAGAGGCCTGGGGATGGCACAGGGGTTGAGGCTCAGTGGTAGAGCGCTTGCCTAGCATGTGTGAGGCACTGGGCTCGATTCTCAGCACCACATATAAATAAATGAATAAAATAAAGGTTCATTAACAGCTAAAAAAAATTTTTTTAAAAGGGCTGGGGTGTGTGGCTCACTGGTTAAGAGGCCCAGGGTTCAATCCCCAGTATCAAAAAAAAAAAAAAAAAAAAGGGTGCTAAGTATTTGCCATAAATTAGGTAGCTTACAAAAATAACTTATTTCTTACAGCTCTAGAAGCTAGGAAGTTCAAGATCAAAGCACTAACACTGACAGAGTCAGTATCTGGTGAAGGCCTACTTTCTGGTTCTCACTGTAACTTCACATGGTAGAAGGGATAAGGGAGCATTGTTTGTTGAGGGAACTGCTTGTATAAGCGCATTAATCACTAATCATCTTCCAAAGCCCTTACCCCTTAACACCATAACCTGTTGGGTTAGGATTTCAGTTTATGAATCTGGGAGACACAGACATCCCCAACAAAGAGCTGCACTTTGACCACCCCTGGGCCTAGGGGAACACACAGCAGTGGTGCAGATTGACATCAGTGCTGCTGGACAAAAGACCTATGTAGGTCCTAGAAGTAGACTTGGAACTACTTGGACAGGACCCCAAATTCCTGGGTACCTAGAGAATAGTTGTGGAAGGAGCTTAGGCTCCAAATGGACATGTCTCCTTGGCACACTTAGGAATAGACACAGCCAAAGGAGGGTAGAATGTGTTCTCAAGTGCCAGGTCCAGATCAAGGGCCTCTCTTTTCAGGGCAGTTCTGCTCTGAAACTTTAGCATATTCTGAATCTTACAGGCAACCAATTCAGAGTCAGAAACTATGAACTCCTGTATCGGTACTTTAAAAAAAATTTTTTTTTAACTCTCAATGCATAGTTAATCATGGGGTTCTGTTATTAGTGACCAGCCAACACTAATTTCAGACTCCCTCAATCCTTTTAAAACTGCCAAACACATTTCCAGCCCAATTTTAATTCAACTAGAACGGTATTTACTAAGAACAGAGGGAAACTATTGCCTTCTTCCCTGCAAAAATCAGACCAAGCCACTCAGGTATATCTGATTCTCCACAGCTATATTAAGGAAGACTACTTGCCTCAGCCTTTACCCCCTACCCTTGAATTCCTAAGTCTCCAGCCACAATCATGTATATATGTTTGTCTGCTTCCAATTTGAGAGAAAGAATACTGTTCTCTAGAGTAAACTGAATAACCCAACCCCCAATAAGATATGCATTTCCTGATCTGTGGAATCTGTGAATTTTACCTTATATCACAAGACACTTCTCAGAGTGTTTAAAGATCTTATGAAGGAGACCTAAAGTGTAATCATGAGGCTCCTCATGACCGGGAGATGAGAAGGTAAGTGGGGAGGAAATGTGACCACAGCAAAGGTCAAAACAATAAAAATCACATCCCAGGAATGTGGGCAGCCTCTAGCAACTGGAACAGGCAAGGAAGGAATTTTCCCCTAGAGGTTCTAGAAGGAGCCAATCCTTCCTACACCTTGACTGTAGCCTGGATAAACTGATTTCATATTTGGCTTCCAGATCTGTTAAGTCTCCAAGTTTATGGTGTTTGTTTAAGCAGCAAGAGAAAACTAATATATTTTAAGTCTGGTAACAATACATATAAAATATATGTCTAATTTGGGAAGGAGGGTACATAGCTCAGTGGTATAGCACTTGCCTAGCATGTGCAAAGCCCTGAGTTTCATCCCCAGAACCAACATAAATAAATAAATAAGGTAAGTAAGTAAATCAGATTAACACAACATGTAGCACTATAGATTAAAACTCCATACAGTGGCTTCTATGTTTCCGGGCTTCATAGGACCAATCTTCCAGGTGGGTAATAGGAGATGTGGTTAGAGGCCACAGAGATTGGAGCAGAAGACTTAGAATTGGGAGAGATTGCCTCTGCTCCTATCCTGAATAAGTCATTAACTGACTGTTTGTGTTTGTTTATTTGTTTAAGGCATTTTTTAAAAAGGATTAAACTCAGGGCCTTGCACATGCTAGGCAAGCACTCCATCTGTGTTGTATCCTCAGCCCAAGCTTCAGTCTATCTTATAAAATGATGTTTATCCATATGAGTTCCAAGATTCTTCCTAGTTTTAAAATTCATATCTGTAACAAAGTATTTTACCTTTGTATTTCATATCCTCTGTTATCACTAGCTCTCTATTATAATCTCTCTCCAGTCTCCCTGTCTACCATGAAACTTATATGTCAACCACATGCATATCCAAGCTGTGTATACATTGTGTCTGCTGCCCAGAATTTTGTCACTTTTTCTCCTCAACACTCAAGTCAAAAATCATTGCTTCTGAGAGACTCTCCCATCTTCCCAAAAACAGAATGGTCATCTCAATCTTGGTCCAGTCACAGATCTTTTAAATCAGTCATCAAATTCTAAAGTGACTATCTCCATTTCTGTTTCTCAAACCAGAATGTGGACTACTGGTTTGCAAATACTCTGATCCATATTTATACCTCTAGCACCTACTTCTGTGCTTGACACAGACACTCATATCATGTCTGTGGATTGAATAAACACATGAATGGCTATTCCCTGAATACTTGGGGGTGGGCAAGGGTGGGAAGTGAAGAGGGTTGAAGGTAAAGGACAAGGAGATAGGAAATTCATGGTTCAACAAGATATCCAGAGCCCTGGAGAAAAAGACAAAGTTGATTTGCGTACTGATTTAATTCAAGGCTATCCTCAGATACTCATTGTACACGCAATTTAGCATCTCTCTTGACCTTGCTTCAAAGTCAGTTTCTAAGTGGAGTTAACAATATGCACTACCTCATGCAGCAATCTGCTGATTAGAAGCTCTTAACTGGGGTGGATGGCAGGCAGCCATACATGATTTGTCAGTTCTGCATCCCTGCGTGGCTCTAAGCAGAGGCTGGCAACTTCAGAATTTTATAGTACCTAGTTAAAAACTCTCCCTATAGATCTTTCTGAGTAATAACTCATAAAACTATGTACATTCTGTTTTCCTTCTTAGGCATAAAAAATACCCTCCTTGAGTATTCCAGACATATCCTCCTTTTCGTTTTTGGTGGTACTGGGGATTGAACCCAGGGGCACTTCACCACTAATTTACACCCACAGATATTTTTATTTTTTATTTTGAGATAGGGTCTCAATAAGTTTCCCAGACTGCCCCCTAGCTTTTGATTATCTTGCCTCAGCCTTCTGAGTAGCTGGGATTACAAGTGTGCACCACAATGCCTAGTATGTCCTTTTTCTTTATACAAAAAGACAAAAGAAAAACCTACTCTGAAAATGTCATTTTAGTAAAAATGAGATTGTCAACTTCACACGCCTAGAAAACCTATGATATCACACTTTTCACAGTATAGAGGTTGATGTTAATTTGTAATGTATCTTTGATCACACATCACTCCTCATGACACAGTTAGCTCTGTGTGTTCCTTTAACATTTTATACTACATACCTGTGTTGGTTTAGAATTTTATGTCTAAGACCCAGATTATTGTTTTAAGGCTCCACTTATTGAATATTTTCCAAGTCAGACACTTTGCTAAGTGCTTCATTTACAATTCTCACTTCCTCCTCATAACAACTTCAAGCACTGAGCGTTACTACACACTTTTCATAGATGAGGAAGCTGAGATTTAGAGAGGCTAATTAAGTTTACTAAGGATAGCAGGCTATTAATTGTGGAGAGAAGGTTTGGGGCCACACCTATGGAATGGAGAGGTCTATAAGTAGATTCTCTTTTTCCTTGTTTTCCACAATTCTTGTGTGATATTATATCATTTAAGAAATATCATTCAGCAATTAACAATAGCTTGCAGGGGGGGAAAATGGAAAAATGTAACTATATTTCCAAAATTAAAACTTCCACAATTTCTATTAAAAACAAAATGTTTTGTCCCTCAAAATTCATATAGTAAAGCTCCAACCCCCAACATATTTGGAAATAGAGTCTTTAGGAAGTAAGATTAAAATAGGTTATAATTGTCAGGCCTTAACCCCCACAGAGTTGTGGTCTTATCAAATAAAGAAGTTCTAGGAAGAGAGGGCTGTACCCACAACCCTCCCTGTTGGCCTATGAAGACAGAGAAGGCAGCCAGTGGCCAAGCCGGGAAGACACTCACCACCAGAAACCATCCATATTGGCACCATTGTCTCTAGAACTGTGAGAAAATAAATTTATGTGGCTTAAGCTATGAAGCTGGAGTATTTTGTTGTGGCAGCTTGAACCGACTAATATACAATGGCACTGCCATCAGTCTATCTATACTTGTTTACCACCATGATAGGGAGGGCTGGGGACCACCTGTTCTCAGTTTCCTCAGCTTTAACAGCTGGTAGTTAACCCACTTGTAATATAAACTACTGTCTGTTTCGGTTTTTGAAGTTAGAGCAAAGCTAGAGCCCTCAGGACTTTTTATATTAATCTGGGTCAAAAAATAAGTATAGGCCTTGGGCTGAGGATGTAGCTCAGTGCTAGAGCATTTGCCTAGCAAGCATGAGGCCCTGGGTTAAATCCCCAGCACAAGAAAAAAAGAAAAAAGAAAATGAAAGAGATAGGCCTAAAAGTATACATAAATGTATATTGAGGAAAAAATTATGCTATATAGAAATTCAGATTAGCCTTTGACATCTGTTCATGTTCTCTAATATCATTAATTATGATGAAACTTTGTAGATTAGGTTTCATTTATTCCTTATTGTGTTTTACAAGAAGTATATGGTATCCTATAGCCTAGGTTTTCAATGGAAGGATAAGAACTTCTAAGTTTTCCAAGAAAAACAGTGAATGTCCCAAATTCTTGAGGACAGTTCTGAGAGTCATTCTTTGATTGATTTTGGTTCCTATAAAATGCTACCCAACTCCCCAAAGAGCAAAATTCAGATTTCAGTGGCTTCCCTAAATGGCTGTGTATAAACCCAGTTGCTTGGATAAAGATCGCTGGAGATGTTTACTGAAAATACAGACTGATAGACCTCACAGAAGTCTCAGTGACAACAACACCACTAATAACAACCGCTAATACTTATGTGGTGCTGCCTATGTGCCAAAGATTATTCTAAGTACTTTACAAACATTTACTCACGTAACCTACTAAACAATCCTGTGAAGTAAATATTATTATTATTGCCATCTATCAATGAGAAAACTGGCACAATAGGGTAAGGTAACGTGCAGGTTAAGGGAAAAGCCAGATTTAGACATAAACTGCCTGATTTCAGAGTTCGCCCTTTTAACTCCACACTGTGCTCCCCATATCTGTGTTGTAACAAGTTTCCTAGGCAAGTCCCATGTGTAATGAGGCTGGAAACCCCAACAACCCTCATCTGATGCATGAATCTCCTTGTCTTTAACAGTCTGAGCAGTCTGAGCTAGGGTTGGAAATTGACCACCTCACGACAGCTTTTTTTTTTTTTTTTTTAATCCCAGTTACTTGCTATTTCATCTCTGCTTTGTGGAAACAAAAGTCTGGTCCTGGGAAGAAACACAATAGGATGGAAAGAGTGAGGACCTGGAAATAAATAAGGTGATATCCTGGAACTAGATCATCCTGGCTTGGAAGAATTTGTGTATATCTCTTCCCAGGCTTGTACTTAGTGATGTCATGTTGGGGGCTTGAAATCCCCCTCAATAGAAGTATTAACACCATAGAAATCAGCAAACACTACAAACCAGGGTTTTTTTCTAAACACTTACCAGCATGCCACTACATTTGTGGCATAATCAGCTACCTATTGGCTACATTGCATCAGGCACATTCTTTAAACTATCCAAGCTTCAGTATTCTCATTTGTAAAACTGGAAGGAAGAACAGCTTTGGAAATCACATGAGAAGAAATGTGGAAGCATTTGGCATAGTGTTGAACAAAGGAAGAGTAGGTACTTTACCAATGATCCTTTTTCTTTATACTTCCCAATTGTTTCCAAACAGCTAAAGTCATCTAACATATTTTCCTCTTTTTCCAGGTAAAATTTCTTTCAATTATTATTCATTCATTGGTGTCTCCAGACCCTTTATCATATTTTGGAATATGTCACAGTTCATCACCATTCTACTTCCTTTGAGAGGCATTTTGGTGCTTCTTCTATTCCCCAAGGGAATCTTATTTGTGCTTCCTGGTCCGATGCTCCAGCTCCGCTGGTGCTACCTCTTTCTGTGGCTTTACAGCCTGTATCAGATACTTCAGCTACTTCCAGGTGTCATCATGGTGTACCAGAGCCCAAGAAGGTCAGAGTTCTGTGACAAAACTAGAAGACTGCCTTTCTTTCCATGTGGCTGATTGTTTTTGGTAGGTACCAAGGACGTGTTGGCTATCTCTCCAAGGCCCCAGAATCTTTTTTTTTTTTTAATCTTTGTTTTATTTATTTATTTTTTATGTGGTGCTGAGGATCGAACCCAGTGCCTCGCGCATGTGAAGCGAGATCTCAGCCACTGAGCTACAGCCCCAGCTCCCCCCCCCAAAAAAAAATCTTTTTGGTGAAAAAAAGTTTGTTGAGTTTTGGTGAAACTGCTGTTTTAATGGTCTTCCATTCTCTCTCTGTTGGATTCAGGTGTGAATTTGGGGTAGAATAGTGGGTATGTCTTAACCCATTTAATAAAACCATAGACTGGGTAATTTATAAAGAAAGGAGTTTAGTTGGATTACAGTTCTGGAAGCCATAAAGTCCGAGGGCATGATGCTAACATCTGGAAAGGGCCTCTGTACTTCATGATAAGATGATAGATGGGCAATGAAGTATACACAAGAGGGAGGAGGGGTCACTCTTATAACAAGCCCATTCTCAAGATAAATAACCCACTTCCAAGATAATGGAATTAATCTATTCATGAGGATGGAGCCCTCATGACCTAAACACAAACACCTCCCATTAGTCCACACCTCTCAACACTGCCACACTGAGGATGAAGTTCCAACACATGAACTTCGGGGGAGGGGGTGCTCACTCAACCCATAGCACTCTGTCCCTGGCCCCTAAAAATCCATGTCCTTCTCACAATGCAAAATGCATTCATTTCATCCCAATAGTCCCCAAAGTCTTAACTCATTCCAGTATCAACTTGAAAGTCCAAATTCCAGAGTCTCATCTTAATCAAACATGGGTGAGGCTTCAATGCACAATTCCTACTAAAGAAAATTCCCTCCAATGGTGCACCTGTAAAATCAAAACATATCATCTACTTCCAAAATACAATGGTGGGACAAGCATAGAATAAATAGTCCTATTCCAAAAGGGAGAAATAAGCAAGAAGAAAGGGGTTCTAATTAAGTCAAAATCCAATAGGGAAAACTACATTAAAACTACAGCAGGAGAAACAATAGAGAAACAAGAGAATGAATGGATTAAAAATGTGGCATTTATACACAATGGAGTATTACTCAGCACTAAAAAATGACAAAATCATGGAATTTGCAGGGAAATGGATGGCATTAGAGCAGATTATGCTAAGTGAAGCTAGCCAATCCCTAAAAAAACAAATGCCAAATGTCTTCTTTGATATAAGGAGAGCAACTAAAAACAGAGCAGGGAGGAAGAGCATGAGAAAAAGATTAACATTAAACAGGGACGAGAGGTGGGAGGGAGAGGGAGAGAGAAGGGAAATTGCATGGAAATGGAAGGAGACCCTCATTGTTATACAAAATTACATATAAGAGGATGTGAGGGAAAGGGAAAAAAATCAAGGGAGAGAAATGAATTACAGTAGATGGGGTAAAGAGAGAAGATGGGAGGGGAGGGGAGGGGGGATAGTAGAGGATAGGAAAGGTAGCAGAATACAACAGTCACTAGTATGGCAGTATGTAAAAACATGGATGTGTAACCGATGTGATTCTGCAATCTGTATACGGGGGAAAAATGGGAGTTCATAGCCCACTTGAATCAAAGTGTGAAATATGATATGTCAAGAGCTTTGTAATGTTTTGAACAACCAATAAAAAGAAAGAAAAGAAAAAAAATAAAAATAAAAGTAAATATATATCGAAGTAAAAAAAAAAAAAAAAAAAAAAACTACAGCAGGCCTAGGGGGAGTGAGGTTTCCTGAATCAAGACATAAATTCAGGTGTCAAACAAAACTTTTGCCAGATCACTCTTTCCCTCTGAGGCTCTGTAACTGCCCAACTTTAGCTGCCTAGCTCTTCTTTCTGTTTGTGTTTTCTCCCCAGAGGCTCATTTGTTCTGTGATCAGCCAGCCTATCTGGCCGGCAAAGGTGAGACAAATAGGCTCAGCCTGGAGCCTTCTCACATGGAACTTCTCCTAAAGTGTGTACCCAGAGCTGACAACCATATTCCAGGTGCAGCTAGATGTGCAAGATGGAGGCTGAGAATCTCTTCTTCAGCATAGAACACTATAGTTTTATAAAAATCACCTTAGAAGGAATCACTTCTTTTTAGTCATCATACTATTGATTTATTTAGTACATTCAATTTGGAGTTGCAAAAGAAAATGCTCTTAGATTGCTATTTAGTCCTATCTTCCATTGATCTCATGTTCATTCAGCCAGTTTTTTGGACATAAAGGTCGAGGTTTTATGCTTGTTCTTATGAAATCTTAATATATTATATTAGGCCCATCACCTTAGCTTTTTGAGGGCTTTTACATCTCTACAATTTGGTCTCTATCAAACATTCTGTCATGTGACAAAACAAACAAACAAAACAATCAATTTTTAATGAAAGATACAGCAACAAAGAAAACCCGGACAAATGTTTATCATTTAGGATTCAGCTGACATTCTAAATATCTTTAGCGACCCAGAGTTAATTCAAATGCTAGTAACATTGGCATTTTTGAGTCCACTCAAAAATTATTTTATGAGCATCCTTTCAGTGTTCTCATCTTGAATTATGGAAGAAATGTGTCTATTTTCCTTGCTATCTGCTTTTCTGTTAACTTTGTTTCTTTTGCTATTACATATTTATATTGCCTTCTCCCTACATTTTGGATTCAAAATAGCTTTAATGTAAATCTGATTGGATCTGATAGTTACATGCCATCTGTAGCACACTGTTGGGCAGATTTTTCATGCAGATCACTCATAGGTCACTGTTCTGCCATGACAAGCCTAACAGACAATATTTCTGTTCCCTTCAGATGTAGCCAACATAAGGGTGTCACTTGACAAAAATGTGTCCAAACATCCATCCATTCATTCATTCAAGAGATATTCATTGAGCACCTCTTGTGGGCCAGATGTTGTCATAGGTGCTGGTGGTACAGATTAAGATTCTGCCTGCAAGGAGCACTCACATTAATGGGAAACAAAGACATACAATAAGTAAACAAAAAATTATTTTAGTGATAAATTAGATTTTAAAACAAGGTAATGAGATAGAGAGACTGAGCTGGAGATAGGTATTAAGTAGGATTGACAAGGAAGACCTCTTTGAAAAGATAAATTTTAAGCTAAGACTTGAATGATGAGAAAAGGAGTTATCCTGGTTGTGATCTCTCTAAAAGCATCCAAGCACATTGTAGCAAAGGCCTGGGTGCAGAAACAAGGCTGATATTAAGAATAGGAAAAGGCCAGTGTGGTGAGCTGTGGGGAGTGGCAGATGAGATTTGGAGAGTTAGGGCCCACATCATTAGGATATCTGTGTTTTATTTTAAGTACTTTAAAAAGCCACTCAAGTGCTTTAAATATGGAAGGTGTATATCGGGAGAGAGACACAATCTGGTTATAGCAAAGATCATAGTATGGTAACATCAGAAAGAACTGGCTGAGCTGCGTTATTTAAGGCATTTGGGCCTGGCAGGCATTTAGTTTTCATAACTTGTTCAATCCAATCATCTAGAAAGTCTTGTGGAGGGGCAGGACTTTATGGATGACTGGATTAGACAATTTATAACTTTATAAGCATGCTTTCAAAAGCAAGTTTATGACTTTATAAGCATGCTTTCAGTATTCTCAAAAGTTATGATAGAAATATTGCCTCAGAGGATGGGTATGAAGGTCAAAGTCACCAATGAGGATGGGAGGATCTAAAACCAAGGTCTAGATATTGCAGAGTTTGAAGAAGAGTCAGCTGAATGACAGAGGGAATTTCCCAACTTCCCTCCCCAAATGACCCCACTGCTTCTTGTTCCAGAACTGAAAGATGAAAACTCAGCTTCAATTGACAATGAAAGAAAAAGTAGATTCATTGAGAAAGAGGATGAAAGGAGATAAATCTGGGGATCCAACATGGCCACCAGCGAGGAAGCAGCGATTCCAATGTCTCCACATTAACGGGATCAGAAAGACCCATTGGAACAGCGGCAGTCTACCTACTGAGGAACTTCTAGCAAAATTCCATTAAGAGGGGACCTGCCGGGAATTGGTAGGTTTATTAGAAGTGTCAGTTTGTCCCAGACAAGTGGATCTTGGCCGGCCACGCGGGAGCGGAGGTCCAGTCCCGCAGCCACCAGCCACTTCTGCAAGCGGCCGGCGGCCCAGAGCGGCACGGCCCGCCCGAACCCGCAGACGGCACCCGCCATCCCGCCGTCCCAGGGAGGCCCTGCTCTCGCTCTGCGAATGGCCACCACGCCTGCCAGGCTCGTAGCCACGCGGCCGCAGCTGCCCGGCTCTACAGGCGGCCCCCCGGCGGGTGCAGAGGTACAATCCCGCGGCCACCAGCCGCTTCAGAAAGCGGCCGGCAGCCCCGAGCGGCGCGGCCCGCCCGAACCCGCAGATGGCACCCGCCATTCTGCCGTCCAGGGAGGCCCCGCTCTAGCTCAGTGAACGGCCACCCCGCCCGCTCGGATCTTAGCCACGCGGCCTCAGCTGCCCGGCTCTACAGGCAGCCCCCAGCGGCCCGGCGCAGCGAGAAGTGTCCCCGCCTGGCCCAGCAGACAGCCCGTGCCCTCCGGGCTCTACTAACAGCCCCGCCCACCTGGCGAACGGCTCCCCCCCCCTCCAGACAGCGTGAAGGGAATCTAACCAACCCTTTACGAAATAGCGAACTGGGAACTAAAACCAGAGATTGTGTCCGACCAGAGACAAGCCAGTTCCACCCCTCCCTTCGGACACTCCGGCAAGGAGCCAGGGGCCCCGCCATAGCAGAGAGGGGAAGTCACCAAGGTTCGGCCAAAGAGATTCCTTCCCAGCGGAATCTACTTTAGCAGGAGTGTGACTCCCACCCACACCAGATACAAACAACTGGGAAACTTCAAAATCTCTCCGTGGGCGTGACCGTAAGGGCCAAAGGACTCTCAACCCCCAACTCCCCCTACTGCCAGTGACGAGGGCGTGACTGTAGGGGCAGAGGGAAGCAGAGAAGACTCCCCACCCCCAAATCCCCCAACCGCGAACTGAGAGGGTGTGACGGTAGGGGCGGAGGGAAACAGAGGACACTCCAGACCCCCAACTCCTCCTACCGCCAGCAGTGTGGTTGTGACTGTAGGAGCTGAGGGAAGTAGAGGGGATCCTCAACCCCC
Organism: Spermophilus citellus; assembly: GCF_964194105.1. Classification (NCBI taxonomy): domain Eukaryota; kingdom Metazoa; phylum Chordata; class Mammalia; order Rodentia; family Sciuridae; genus Spermophilus; species Spermophilus citellus. The sequence continues at coordinate 172,543,755 of NC_138184.1, forward strand.
AACTCCTATTATCACCAGCGGCGACACCAATGGTCTTAGCTGCCAGATTCCGAAGGTGTGACCACCAAAGGGGTCCGGAAAAATTAAACAATTGACTCCCAGACCACAGCTCCACAGCACTGGGGTTTAGATGAATGACAGTGAGAGTGCTCAGTAGTTAGGGAAATAGAGCACTCGGTGGAGCTGAAAGTGTAACCAAATCCTTGGGGAACTGCCTCCGGTGAGCAGGACCTGGATGGCTGGCAGGAGGAAGGGGAGGAGGGGCCATAGAAGTGAAACGGCTCTGGACCAACAGGATTGAAAGACTCCCAGGAACTGCCTTACAGGGATTGCTGTTGACACATTGAGGGCAAAACTCAGCCCGGAGGGCACAGCTTTGTCTACGGGAAGAGAAGAAAATGGATCTCTAAGACCTAATTTTATTTCCTATTTCATTTTAATTTTTTCTCTCCCTTTTCCCTCTCTCTCTCCCCTTCCAAGTTTTACTGCTCTTCCCATTCTCCTCTATGCTATCTATCTCCCTCTCCTTTCTTTTCAAGAGCACCTACCTTCCCCTTCCCCCCAACTTTCATCCCAAGCATTACGTCCTCCATTTCGCGTAACTGTCTAAATACAAATAGGTGTGCGCCCTCCCCCCGCGCCTGCAAGATAGCCGGACCTGCAACCCACCAGCAGGTCAGGCCCAGCAACCTGGGAGTGGCAGAGCCGCCCCACGCGCCTTCAAGGTAGGCGCACCTGCTACCAACCAGCAGAACAGGCCCAGCAGCCTGCCGATGTGGTAGGCACAGTGCCCAAATTGGAGGAGGAGCAGAGTCCCTGCCTGTGCCTGCGCGGGAGACTTTGCAACTATACAAGAGTAATGCAAATATATAGGGGGAAAATTAAATAACACAACAGTCTCAGTAAGCAGAAAGAAATGCGAACAGTATGAAGAGACAAGGAAAGAAAGGACCACAAGCAATGCAGGTCAACTCAACGTTAGAAGAGGTAATATCTGCAGCAGATGGAATGTCAGATAAAGAATTCAGGAGATACATGCTTCAGATGATCTGGAGTCTCAAGGAAGACATGAGACAGCAAAATCAGACAATGAAAGATCTCTTCAACAATGAAATACATAAACAAATTCAGGAAGCAATAGATCAACTATACAGGGAGACAGAGGTTATAAAAAACAAACAAACAGAAATCCTAGAAAGGCAGGAAGCAATAAACCAACTTAAAAACTCAATTGAGAATACTACCAGCAGAGTAGAACACTTAGAAGATAGAACATCAGACAATGAAGACAAAGTATTTCAACTTGAAAAGAACATAGACAGCTCAGCAAGACTGCTAAGAAACCATGAGCAGAACATCCAAGAAATATGGGATAACATTAAAAGACCAAATTTAAGAGTCATTGGGATACAGGAAGGCACAGAGCTCCAAACCAAAGGAATGAGCAATCTATTCAATAATTCGAGAAAACTTCCCAGACTTAAAGAACGAGACAGAATCCCAAATCCTAGAAGCCTACAGGACGCCGAATGTGCATAATCATAAGAGATCCACACCTAGACACATTATAATGAAGATGCCCAACATACAGAATAAGGAGAGAATTTTAAAAGCTACAAGAGAAAGGAAGCAGATTACATTTAGGGGTAAACCAATCAGGATAACAGCTGATCTCTCAACACAGACTTTGAAAGCTAGAAGATCCTGGAATAACATATTTCAAACACTGAAAGAAAATGGGTTCCAACCAAGAATTGTGTATCCAGCAAAATTAAGCTTCAAGATGGAAGATGAAATTAAAACCTTCCACGATAAACAAAAGTTAAAAGAATTTGCAGCTAGAAAACCATCTCTCCAAAAAATCCTTAGCAAAACATTACAGGAAGAGGAAATGGAAAATAACAATGAAAACCAACAGTGGGAGGTAGGACAGTAAAGGGGGGAAAATAATCAAAGAGGAAAACAAACCATATTCAGTAACATAAATAAACAAATATGGCTGGAAGGATAACCCATATCTCAATAATAACCCTAAATGTTAATGGCTTAAACTCACCAATTAAGAGACACAGGCTAGTAGAATGGATCACAAAACATGACCCAACAATATGCTGCCTACAGGAGACGCATTTGATAGAAAAAGACATACATAGACTGAAGGTGAAAGGTTGGGAAAAATCATATCACTCATATGGACTTCGGAAACAAGCAGGAGTGTCCATACTCATATCAAATAAAATAGATTTCAAGCCAAAGTTAATCAAAAGGGATAAAGAGGGACACTACATACTGCTCAAGGGAACCATACACCAACAAGACATAACAATCATAAATATATATGCCCCAAACAATGGTGCAGCTATGTTCATCAAACAAACTCTTCTCAAGTTCAAGAGTCTAATAGACCACCATACAATAATCATGGGAGACTTCAACACACCTCTCTCACCACTGGACAGATCTTCCAAACAAAAGTTGAATAAGGAAACCTATTCCTTTACTTCAATAACACAATTAACAACCTAGACTTAATTGACATATATAGAATATACCACCCAACATCAAGCAGTTACACTTTTTTCTCAGCAGCACATGGATCCTTCTCAAAAATAGATCATATATTATGTCACAGGGCAACTCTTAGACAATATAAAGGAGTAGAGATAATACCATGCATCTTATCTGACCATAATGGAATGAAACTGAAAATCAACGATAAAAGAAGGAAGGAAAAATCATGCATCACTTGGAGAATGAACAATAGGTTACTGAATGATCAATGGGTTATAGAAGACATTAAGGAGGAAATTAAAAAATTCTTAGAGATAAATGAAAACACAGACAAAACATATCGGAATCTATGGGACACATTGAAAGCAGTTCTAAGAGGAAAATTCATTGCATGGAGTTCATTCCTTAAAAAAAGAAAAAACCAACAAATAAATGATCTCATACTTCATCTCAAAATCCTAGAAAAAGAAGAGCAAAATAACAGCAAAAGAAGTAGAAGGCAAGAAATAATTAAAATCAGAGCTGAAATTAATGAAATCAAAACAAAAGAAACAATTGAAAAAATTGATAAAACTAAAAGTTGGTTCTTTGAAAAAATAAATAAGATCGACAGACCCTTAGCCATGCTAATGAAGAGAAGAAGAGAGAGAACTCAAATTACTAGCATACAGGATGAAAAAGGCAATATCACAACATACACTTCAGAAATACAGAAGATAATCAGAAATTATTTTGAATCCTTATACTCCAATAAAATAGAAGATAGTGAAGGCATCGATAAATTTCTTAAGTCATATGATCTGCCCAGATTGAGACAGGAGGATATAGACAACCTAAACAGACCAATATCAATTGAGGAAATAGAAGAAACCATCAAAAGATTACCAACTAAGAAAAGCCCAGGACCGGATGGGTATACAGCAGAGTTTTACAAAACCTTTAAAGAGGAACTAATATCAATACTTTTCAAGCTATTTCAGGAAATAGAAAAAGAGGGAGAACTTCCAAATTCATTCTACGAGGCCGACATCACCCTGATTCCTAAACCAGACAAAGACACTTCAAAGAAAGAAAACTACAGACCTATATCTCTAATGAACCTACACGCAAAAATCCTCAATAAAATTCTGGCGAATCGGATACAAAATCATATCAAAAAAATTGTACACCATGATCAAGTAGGATTCATCCCTGGGATGCAAGGCTGGTTCAATATACGGAAATCAATAAATGTTATTCACCACATCAATAGACTTAAAAATAAGAACCATATGATCATCTCGATAGATGCGGAAAAAGCATTCGACAAAGTACAGCATCCCTTTCTGTTCAAAACTCTCGAAAAAATAGGGATAACAGGAACATACCTCAACATTGTAAAATCAATCTACGCTAAGCCCCAGGCTAGCATCATTCTGAATGGAGAAAAATTGAAGGCATTCCCTCTAAAATCTGGAACAAGACAGGGATGCCCTCTCTCACCACTTCTGTTCAACATAGTTCTCGAAACACTGGCCAGAGCAATTAGACAGACGAAAGAAATTAAAGGCATAAAAATAGGAAAAGAAGAACTTAAATTATCACTATTTGCAGATGACATGATTCTATACCTAGAAGACCCAAAAGGGTCTACAAAGAAACTATTAGAGATAATAAATGAATTCAGCAAAGTGGCAGGATATAAAATCAACATGCATAAATCAAAGGCATTCCTGTATATCAGCGACAAACCCTCTGAAATGGAAATGAGGACAACCACTCCATTCACAATATCCTCAAAAAAAATAAAATACTTGGGAATCAACCTAACAAAAGAGGTAAAAGACTTATACAATGAAAACTACAGAACCCTAAAGAGAGAAATTGAAGAAGATCTTAGAAGATGGAAAAATATACCCTGTTCATGGATAGGCAGAACTAACATCATCAAAATGGTGATATTACCAAAAGTTCTCTATAGGTTTAATGCAATGCCAATCAAAATCCCAATGGCATTTCTTGTAGAAATAGAGAAAGCAATCATGAAATTCATATGGAAAAATAAAAGACCCAGAATAGCAAAAACAATGCTAAGCAGGAAGTGTGAATCAGGTGGTATAGCGATACCAGACTTCAAACTATACTACAGAGCAACAGTAACAAAAACAGCATGGTATTGGTACCAAAACAGGTGGGTGGACCAATGGTACAGAATAGAGGACACAGAAACCAACCCACAAAACTACAACTTTCTTATATTTGATAAAGGGGCTAAAAGCATGCAATGGAGGAAGGATAGCATCTTCAACAAATGGTGCTGGGAAAACTGGAAATCCATATGCAACAAAATGAAACTGAATCCCTTTCTCTCACCATGCACAAAAGTTAACTCAAAATGGATCAAGGAGCTTGATATCAAACCAGAGACAAGGCATCTGATAGAAGAAAAAGTTGGCTACGACCTACACACTGTGGGGTCGGGCTCCAAATTCCTCAATAGGACACCCATAGCACAAGAATTAATATCTAGAATCAACAAATGGGACTTGCTCAAACTAAAAAGTTTTTTCTCAGCGAAAGAAACAATAAGAGAGGTAAATCATGGGAACAAATCTTTACTTACTCCTCACACTTCAGATAGAGCCCTAATATCCAGAGTATATAAAGAACTCAAAAAATTAGACAATAAAATAACAAATAACCCAATCAACAAATGGGCCAAGGACCTAAACAGACACTTCTCAGAGGAGGACATACAATTAATCAACAAGTACATGAAAAAATGCTCACCATCTCTAGCAGTCAGAGAAATGCAAATCAAAACCACCCTAAGATATCATCTCACTCCAGTAAGATTGGCAGCCATTATGAAGTCAAACAACAACAAGTGCTGGCGAGGATGTGGGGAAAAGGGTACACTTGTACATTGTTGGTGGGACTGCAAATTGGTGCAACCAATTTGGAAAGCAGTATGGAGATTTCTTGAAAAGCTGGGAATGGAACCACCATTTGATCCAGCTATTCCCCTTCTGAGTCTATTCCCTAAAGACCTAAAAACAGCATGCTACAGGGACACTGCTACATCGATATTCATAGCAGTACAATTCACAATAGCAAGACTGTGGAAGCAACCTAGATGCCCTTCAATAGACGAATGGATAAAAAAAATGTGGCATTTATACACAATGGAGTATTACTCTGCATTAAAAAATGACAAAATTATAGAATTTGGAGGGAAATGGATGGCATTAGAGCAGATTATGCTAAGTGAAGCTAGCCAATCCCTAAAAAACAAATGCCAAATGTCTTCTTTGATATAAGGAGAGTAACTAAGAACAGAGTAGGGAAGAAGAGCATGAGAAGATGACTAACTTTAAACAGGGATGAGAGGTGGGAGGGACAGGGAGAGAGAAGGGAAATTGCTTGGAAATGGAAGGAGACCCTTAGGGTTATACAAAATTACATACAAGAGGAAGTGAGGGGAAAGGGAAAAATAATACAAGGGGGAGAAATGAATTACAGTAGAGGGGGTAGAGAGAGAAGAGGGGAGGGGAGGGGAGGGGAGGGGGGATAGTAGAGGATAGGAAAGGCAGCAGAATACAACAGACATGAGTATGTCAATATGTAAATCAGTGGAAGTGTAACTGATGTGACTCTGCAATCTGTATACAGGGTAAAAATGGAAGTTCATAACCCACTTGAATCAAAGTGTGAAATATGATATATCAAGAACTATGTAATGTTTTGAACAACCAATTAAAAAAAATAAAGTATTCCCCACCTTAAAAAAAAAAAGAGATAAAGCTGGCTGCAAAGTCAATAGGGAGCATGTTTGGAAAGGGAGCATATGGTGACTGTAAAATGCCAAAGCAACCCTTTCTTTGAATAACTATTTCTTTCTAGTGATGTCTTTGACCCATTTTATGATTCTCACCACTTATGGGAGAATCCTAATTCTAAATCACCCTAACCTCATGATAGCACCCAACCCTTGGTTCATGCCTATTGAGCCCCCTGTAGAAACAGCAACCCACATGGAATTGATATCTGCCTCCCCAATACCATCCACAAAATCCTTCAGAGGGAACTCAGTCCTCACCAGAGATGCTTCCCTCCTTATGTAGGGATACTCTCCCTTGTTTTGTGGGGACAGTAAATCTGATTTTGTCAGACCACAGATGCATGCCTGAAAGTCTTAAACCATCAGTCTCAGCCTGTCTTCTCCCTGTGTCATTTCCCCTCATGGACCTGAAATATGGTCATGGTGAGGTAGTGAGACCATTTTAAAACCAATCTACTGAAACTCAGGACTGTAAATAGTGAAGTTACATTCCTTCTTATATTTCTGCTTTTTGCTGTTCTGTTAGAGGAGTAAGTGGTGATATTACTAGTTTTCTAAGGGAAGGGTGGAGTTGGGTCTCAATGTACTTCTCAGAAATCCACAACATCAAATTTTCACACCATGATTCTTGTTCCTATTGATAATCTGTCTCAATATATGATGTTTAATCTCTTTTTTAAACTACTCTAAGTTTTTTTTTAAATAATGACTCCACTGGCTACTAACTGATATTAATTTGTAGGGCCTCCACAGTGTTAGCAAAATGGCTAGCAGGAGTATTAAAACAACTACCAGTTTCTATCATTCCAGGAATGTTTATACATTCCTAAGGTAATTACAGACTTTCTGCTACCTACAGCACAAAAATACAAATATATGTTATTGATACTATCAGCTTGGAGCTTTTTTTAAAAAATAGTTTTATTTTATTCATTTATTTTTATGTCATGCTGGTGTTTGAACCCAGGGCCTCACACATGCTAGGCAAGCAGTCTACCACCGAACCACAACCCATCCTCTCAGCTTGGAGCTTGAGCTTACTTTTCCATGAATAAAAATGTTTACTGGGGCTGGGGATGTGGCTCAAGCGGTAGCGCGCTCGCCTGGCATGCGTGCGGCCCGGGTTCAATTCTCAGCACCACATACAAAGATGTTGTGTCCGCCAATAACTAAAAAATAAATATTAAAAAAATTAAAAAAAATGTTTACTATTTTTGGGGGGTGGGGTTGTGGCTCAGCGGTAGAGCACTTGCCTTGTACGTGAGAGACTCTGGGTTCGATCCTCAGCACCACATAAAAATAAATAAGTGAAATAAAGGTATTGTGTCCAACTACAACTAAAAAATAAATATTTTTTAAAAAATGTTTACTATTTTTAAGCATTAATTATAGGTAGTTTGCATGATGTTGCCCCTGAGAGGAAAGAAAGATAGAAAGACAGAAGGAAGGGAAGGAAGGAAGGAAAGGAAGAAATAAAACTTTGGAATGTGTTGTGCTCAGATATAACAAGTAGTAAATATGTTCATGGAGTAGCAGAGACACCATAGGTGTAAAGTCCGGGAATGGGGACTTCAGCTCACCTCTTTTTAACTCTGTGGCCTTGGGTTATTATCCTATCTGAGCCCCAGTTTCTTCATTCATAAACTGGAAATAATAATAATAATACCCACCTTGCAGGGGTGTTGTGAGGTTAGTGGTCATGTATTCAAAATGCTGGAATAGTGTCTGATATATAAGTAGGTGTTTAGCAAGCAGTTGCTATTTTTATTGATGTCAACTAACAAAAATATTAATTACTTAATTCCTTCTCCCTCCACAAGTCCAATGCCACTTTATATCCACTCCAGGCTCCACTCCCCACCAGGTGGCTCAACTCTGAGTCAGTATTTAGGCTATTCCTGACCTCCATATCAACCCATCCAGGCTGCTGGTGTTCCTGCTCACTGGCTTCTGCCTTGAGAATTAGACCTCTGCCCTGTTCCCATGGCCTTAGTCTTTGATGCTCCATGCAGAACCAGACTTTTCTCTTTGTGACCCAGTACCCTCAGGGAGGATCAAGGATAACTGTCTTGCTCATGGGGTCAGTCAAGGATTGCAGACCTGCCATCAGCTAACAAGCCTTCCTGAGTCCACCGCCTGGATTTCCAAGTATCACCTGTTCTGGACTTCCAGGCCTTGTCCCTCCAAGGTTGGGATAGCTCAGTTAATTGAAGTTAGATCTTCTCTCACTTGGCTGAGACAGTGTCCAGCCTCCCTGACTGCACCTTTCTCCCAGAACCTATTCTGAATACCTACCTAACCCAACTCAGTTATCTGGTCTAATTCTGGAATGCTGTTTATTCTTTTTTAAAAAAATTGTAGTTGTAGATGGACAGAATTCCTTTATTTTATTTGTTTATTTTTATGTGGTGCTGAGGATTGAACCCAATGCCTCATGCACGCCAGGCAAGTCCTCTGCCACTGATCTACAGTCCCAGCCCTGGGATGCTGTTTATTCTTCTTGCCTAATCCATGTTGGTAGAAGTATGAGGAGAGTAAAAATACCAAATTCACATTTTTTAATTGAGAGTCACATTGAGGTGTAGATCTGTTGGCTTTGTAAACAGTAATTAATGGTGCCAATGCAATTAAAGTACTCTGGAGTTGTAGAGGAGTAGCTTCTTTTGTAGAGCTTTAAATTAATCTGGAATGTTGGTCTATTAAAGCGCAGGATACTGCAGCTGCCATTACCATTAAACAGTTCACTGAAGGCATAGTTTCAGTTTAGATTGTACAGTAGCGTCACAATATATAGTCAATTCTCAAAAAACACAGCTGTTGTTTGTTATTGACTCTGTTTGGGAACTAAAGAGTAATAAAAGCAGCCATAGCTGGTACTGTTTTGTCAACATTGTCCCAAAAGTAAGTCCAACTCAGACCCAAAAAGCCACTGGGCTCAGTAATCCTTTCTTCCTTATAAAGTATCTGGGAAACTTAGAGCATGATGAGGTGTTGTTTTTCTAATTTGACCTGCCTGATGCCTGATGGCAATAATCTAAGTTGGGAAGAAGACAATGTTTGTGTGTGTGTGTGTGTGTGTGTGTGTGTGTGTGTGTGTGTGGTGCTGGGAATCAAACCCAGAGCCTTATACATGCTAGACAAGTGCTCTACCACTGAGCTATATCCTCAGTCCCAAGACAATTTAAAAGAACACTTCCTGTGGTAAAACAGTGCATGTTTATTCTTAAAACAGAAAAATACATTGAAGTATAAAGAAGCAGATAAAATCATCATCCCAGCATCCAGAGATAAGTTTGCTAATATTGTATGCTGATTATACTTTTAGTCTAAAAACAACTGTGCATATAACAAGACATTTATTAGAAAAAAATGGGGGGAAAGTAATAATAAAAGCAAAAACCATCATTTATCGAACATTTATTATGTGCCAGGCAACACACTAAGTGCTTTAATGTGTATTAATCTATTTAATTGGCCATGACCACAGTCACAAGTATGCTCAGGCTTCAGAAGAAGTTGGCCTCCAGGGTCCTCCACTATGGCAAAAAGAAGGTCTTTTTAAGGACCCAATGAAATCACAATGTCAGTTCCTGTCAGCAGATCCAGAAGTCGATCAAGGACAGGCTGGTTATCCTTAAGCCTGTGACTGTTCCCTGACTAAATGATGGAAAAACACATTGGCCTGCAGGAAGAGCAGGCATATGGGCATAGGTAAGCAAGTGGAGTACAGCCAATACTCGAATGCCAGAGAAGGTCACCAGACTGAGGAGGATGGGGTTTCTGCCCAGGCTGCTATGATACCACTAATCATTAATCTTCACTGAAGGTAAAAGGCATTGTGTTCAAAAACAAGAGGACTGTGAGAACACATCTATAAGCTGAAAGCAGACAAGGTTGAGGCCAGCAGCTCCAGAGCCAGGAAGTAAGCAAGCTTGGTGAGCAGGGCCTCTACGCCAAGAAGAAGGAAATTATCAGGACCATCAAAGTAGGAAGGAATCTCAAAATAAAGTCCCCCTTCTCTTGTCTGTATATAGAAGCCTCAGTATCACTGAAATAAAATAAGCCTTCATCTGCTTGCCAAGGAAAAAACAAACAAACAACAACAACAACAAAACCTATTTCTCCCAATATCCCTGTCAGGAAAGCTAGTGAGATAAGCAAAAGTGACTCAAACCAGCAGCCTGTCTAGGCCCTTACCCAACATACTAGGAAAGCAGAAATTGAGGACATTTAAAGTTATGACTCATAGAACCACTTCAACATGTCACTTTTCAAGAAAATTATTTCAGTAACATCAGAAAATGTATACACGGTACAAGAAGCAGGAGATATTAAGCACAATGTGTTGTTATTAAAAACATGTATTAGTCATTTATTCATGTACATTAAACATTTATTAAAACATTTAGCTCTTCCTGCCACCTTGGAGCCTGAGGAGGCCTGCTGGGAACAGGACTTCTAAAAGGCAAATATGTCTGGAAGGCTGTGGTGCAAAGCTATTTTTGCTGGCTATAAGTGGGGTTTCCGGAACCAAAGGGAGCACACAGTTCTAAAAATTGAAGGTGTTTATGCCAGAGTAGAAACCAAGTTCTACTTGGGCAAGAGATGTGTTTATGTGTACAATGCAAAAACCAACACTGTGACTCTTAGTGGCAAACCACACAAAACTAGAGTAATCTGGGGAAAGGTAACTTGTGTCCATGGAAACAGTGACATGGTTTGGGCCAAATTCCAAAGCAACCTTCTTCCTACTAAGGCCATTAGACACAGAATCCATGGGATGCTGTGCCCCTCAAGAATTTAAACTAATGGAAAATAAAGATGGATTTGTGCTGTTGTATTTTTGATGTTGCTATTGTTTGGAGACTCAAAAACTTAACCGTCTTCTGTTGATTTGCTATATGCTTAAAAAGGTGGAGGTTGCCCAGCATCTTGAAAATACAGGGAAGTCGGAGGGTTATATGTAACGGACAGTATGGGGCAGCTACAGAGATTTAGAAAGCAACAGGTTAATGTGAGTATCTTAATAGATAGGCATTTTGGAGGAAATAAATATGCTTTGGGGAAAGTGGAAAGGTGGCTTATCATTAGATTAAGTGAAAGAAGCATAAAATTATCTCTCAAAAGGGTTGGGGACATAGCTCAGTGGTAAGAGTGCATAAAAGCGTGAGACTGTATTTCATCCCTAGCATTACAAAAAAAAAAAAAAAAAAAAAGCTTTGTAATGGATTGTACTAGTTCATTATGGATTGGGAAGCTTATGAGTGAAAATAGAATTGGAAATAATTTCAGTGGAAATTAAATAGATGATATTTGTTAGTGCCTTCTGATGGGCTGGGATAACTATTCTTGGGATTTGTGACTGGACAAGTAAGTGTATATTACTTGATTGGTGGTGTAATGCAAGCTGAAAATGTCAACCTAATGCTGCATCATTCTACTTCAGAATAAAACAGTGCATGGACAGAAAAAAATATTTATTAGTTTTTGCATATGGCACTGCTCCAAAGTTTAACATTTTTCTCTCACAAACAGCATGACAGTATAATAAATAACTCTTTGCCTATCCCTTTATCCCTTGATGCATTCAACCTATTTTAATAGCTGGCCTCATTATAAATGATACTGCACATCAGGGACTAAAGGAGAAAATCTGAACATCAGGGAAATAAAGAAAAGAGAGAACAGCACATGATAAGCTGGGTTGAGAACACATCTGTGATACTTTCTTTTATTTTAATTATTAATTAATTTATGTATTTTAATTAGGTATATATGACAGCAGAATGCATTTGATTCATTGTGCAAAATTGCAGCACAACTTTTCATTTCTCTGGTTGTACATGAAGTAGGGTTGCACCATACGGGCAGTCATACATGTGTCTCTGAGATACTTTCTAACTGCATACATTAATATTTGCATCTTTTGAGCAGGGCTTGGTAGCCCTCGCCTGTAATTCCAGCGGCTCAGGAAGCTGAGACGGGATGATCACAAGTTCAAAGCCAGCCTCAGGAATAGTGAGGCACTAAGTAACTCAGTGAGACCCTGTCTCTAAACAAAATACAAATAAATAAATAAATAAATAAATATTGCATTTTCTGAAGTAGATTAGTCTTCCATGGACTATAGTAACAGTGACCTCACCGGTCACTCTGACAGCATTCACTCTGACATCCTTCAACCCATTTTTTTTTTATTGGTTGTTCAAAACATTACAAAGCTCGTGACATATCATCTTCCATACATTTGATTCAAGTGGGTTATGAACCCCCCTTTTTTACCCCAAATACAAGTTGCAGAATTACATACAGCAGTCATAGTTGCCTTGTGAAACACAAATTTAGGCCTTCCACTTCTTAGAATGAAGACCACCTGACCCACCAGACCCTGCCATTCCCAGCTGCACACACTGGCCTCCATGGGGTCTTCTTCCCCTTCCTCCCTCCAGACAGCCTCTGCCAAGCCCTCTGCCTGATTCCCTTCCCATAATGCTTTCTCTCCTTTTTTGGCTTGGAGGATGTTTTCCTCAGAGGAGCCTTCGCCAACCTCCCTGAATAGGCCAAATTCCCACTTGCCAATTTACAGCACTGGGCACCTTTCCTTCTTAGCACAAGTCACAATCTCAGCTTTATATTTATGTGTTTGACTGCTTATTTGGTATCTGTCTTGATGACTAGATTATGCACCCCATGAGAATAGGCTTCATGTCACCAGGCTAGAAATTCAAGGTTTTAGCATGGCAGCTTGGCACAGGGTAGGGACTCAAAAAATGAGTAAATGAATGACTAAATACATCTTTACTTAAATGTTTTCTGGTTGCTATTTTATTTTTACTATTTTAACTTTAATGGTACTAGGGGTTGAACCTAGCACCTCACACTAGGCAAGTACTCTACTCCTGAGCTACACCCCTAGCCCACTAGCTGCCATTTTTTAAAAAATAAGTTGCCCATTTGAATTACTGTATGAATGGTGTGGTAATAACAACATGAAGGCAAAATAGTCTCTGAGACTGAGTGAGCACTAAGCTGATTTTACTACCCAACACAGAACAGGGAGGGGTTCAACCCTGGAATGAAGCCTCAGGGAATAGAGGAAATATAGCATTTTAAAACTAAATCCACAAATGCTCCGTAGTGAAGTGGTGTCCTGATTGGTTGAATCCAGACAGTATGTTGAGTCAGGCTGCAGACTGTGACTCTTTCGCTATAAAAATGCTTTTTTGCTGGTTATTAATAGTATTCTGAGAAAAACACTGTTTTTTTAAAGTCCCTGTCCTTTTCTTTCAGAGTCTTTACTGCTTGCTATCTTAAAATTTCTTTAACCCTCTAAAGCTGAGAATTCTGCATGTTGTTACTTTGAGGATTCATCCATAGAGACTATGCTTTTTTATTTTTGCCTAGTTAAAACAATGATTTATATTCATCTCTAAGATGGGGCTGGTAAATAATAACATCCTCAAAGGATTCATATGAGCATTATTAATATAATTCAATAAGGGCTGGGGTAGTAGCTCAGTGGTAGAGCGCTTGCCTTTCAGGTGTGAAGCACTGGGTCTGATCCTCAGCATCACATAAAAATAAATAAACAAATTAAGATATTGTGTCCAACTATAACTAAAAAATATTTTTTAAAAGATAATCCAATAAAGGAAAATAATAAGTGTACAGATGCTTAATAAGGACCACTTAGATATTGTTGAAAATGATATTAGTGGTTTAAATGATAAAATTCTATTTGCAGACCAGTATGCCTATAAAGACTACCCATTTCTTTATTGATCTTCTTAAGCAAAATAGGGATGATTTGGAGAATCTCCCTGAATGAGTTTTTCTTTATTATGTTAAATGAACTTGGGCCTTCAGTATTATAAATTTGAAGGCCAATTTTTCTCAAAATATTCCTTAGGCAGTCATCTTGGGAGCTTTAGGAGAGTAGAGTCCAATAAAGTACACAATGAAGTCATAGCTCTGAGCAATTTTAGCATCTCACCTTGATTTTTTTATAAGAGATGTGTTATTAGGAAAATTTCTTAACTTCTCAGAGCCTCCATTTCCTCATCTATAGGAGAGTAATAATAATACGCGTTGAGTGTCCCTTATTCAAAATGTTTAGGACCAAAAGAGCTTCGGATTTCAGATTGTTTTGAATTTTGGAATATTTGCATGTACACAAGGAGATATTTTTTGGGGGGTGTCTCAATTCTAAACATGAAATTCTTTTATGTTTCATACATTCCTTATGCACATAGCCTGAAAACAATTTTATGCAATATTTTAGTATGATTGCATCTTGATTCATTTGTCACATGAGGTCAGGTGTGGAATTTTTCACTTGTGATGTAATGTTGGTGCTCATAGTTTCAGATTTTGGAGCATTTCAGGTTTAGGGTTTGGGGATTAGTGATGCTTAACTTGTGATAGCTTGATATATCACTAAGCTATATTGTAAGGACTGAGAGAGAAAGGTTTCATGGAAAACTGTAAACTAGTAAGTAAATTGAGCAGTTTCTTTATGAACTGAATATTTGTATCCCTCTAAAATTCACAAGTTGAAGTCCTAATTTCAACAGTGCTGGTTTGGGAGATGGAACCTTTAGGAGGTAATTAAGTTTAGATGAGATCATGAGGGTAAGGTCCTTGTGACCTTAGTAGACTTTAAATAAGACTAGTAGACTTTAAATAAGACATAGGTAGAAGAGAGCTAGCTTCCTCTCTATTCTTAGTCTTATGTGGATACAAGAAGGCAGCTGGTTGTCTACAAACCAGGATGTAGCCCTTCACCAAAACTGGATCTGCCAGCACCTTGACCTTTGATTTCTCAGCCTCCAGACCAGTGAGAAATAAATGTTGTTTAAGCCACCCAATCTATGGTAATTTTTGTATAGCAACTCAAATTAAGACAGATTATTAGCTATATATAAACTATTAGTTTTACATACAATAATGATGATAAAAATATGTGCCTAATTCTCCATAGAAACATAGTCATACTAACCTACCTGTAGGTATATAAATTGGTATTTTGACCTTGATAAAACCCAACATTAAAGCATTGTAGGAACCAAAACACAAATGTAAAAGATCACCAAATTATCATTTTGACATTTAAAATCATAACATTGACACATTACTAAAGATAACATCCTCTCTCTAATCACCCAGAAAGGAGCCATGTAATTCATGAATGCAATGTCCCTACCTGTTTAAAAATCAAAGGTATCATGTTATATTATTGTTATGTCAATGCTAAACCAAATGAAATATTTATAAAGAAAAATACATATATAATATTTAATGTAAAATAAGCACAAATTGTCTAAAAATCAAATGTGTCATTAAATTTAATCCTGCACTATTTCAGAGGAAACAGGATTAACTTTCTCTCCCCAGCTAGGCAGAGTTATTTGTCCTTGAGCATACACCCACAATAGGAACAAAGTAATCCAGACTTTGGGGATGATACCAGAAGATCTCAGAAATTACTATCTCTTAAATTAACAAGTGAATTACAACTTCGACAGAGAACATGTGGAATGTAGCCTTTAATCACCTCTGTCAAAGGCCCCTGTTCCTAATGATGGGCAGAATCACAGCCTTTGGGACAGGAGTCCTCTGTGTTTCTCCTTTGCTAGCAAAGAATAAACCTTTTTCCTTTTTCTCAAAAAAAAAAAAAAAATCCTACATTACACATAATGTAGAGACTGGTTTTAAAGTCTCTAGATAGTTATATATGAGAAAGCATTTGAATTCTCTGTATATATGCATGCAGGTATATGTGTGCATGTATACATACATATATGTACACGTGTATAGCATATATTTTCCCAAAGAAGTTTCATTTATGTGCTGCGAATAAATGAATCATTTTGCTTGTCATTTCCTTCATTCCTTCATTTTTTAAAAAATACTTTTTAGTTGTTGATGGACTTTATTTTGTTTATTTATATGTGGTGCTGAGAGTTGAACTCAGTGCCTCACACATGTTAAGCAAGTGCTCTTCCACTGAGCTAAAACTCCATCCCATTCCTTCATTTTTAATGTGGAGAAAGGATTTCATGAATCATTCAAACTCTCTTTTTATGCCTGAGGAAGTTCTGCTTATCTTAGAAGCTGAATGATTTGAGACAAACTGACAGGCCTACTTTTTGCTTGTCTTTTAATATCCTCGGTAGCTAATGTCTAGTAGCAAAAACTACATAGACATTACAGCCTGATTCCCCCTGAAGGAAAATCCTAAGCACCAATTTCAAAAGCATGAGCTCTGTTAATGAGCAACATTGCAATCTGCAGCCATTATGCTGTACTTAAACCAGTTTTTCTTACAACCCAAAAGTACAAAAAATCAATCTCAATACCCTGAAGACTCTTCAGGCTATTGCTCAGCAATTAATCATGGGGGAGGAAAATCCCCCATTTTCCATTTAATTGGTTGGAGGGCAACCTATAAACATAAAAACTGCAATTCATGGCCACTAATGAACAGCTATGCAAGAAAAGCACACACTGAGAACACTATTTATATATATATTAAAAGAATGTATAAAGCTGAATACTGCTTAATTCACATAAAACCTTTTTGGTCTTATTTATGTGCTCTATCTTTTCAGTTCCTATCTGCTGTTTCATTGAGTGAAAAGAACCTCTAGGCAGGGCTATTGAAGCACTCTTAAGCCCTGCATTGCATTTTTATTAAACATTCCATGCCAAATCACAGAGGCTGATGCTGGCAAAACAGTCACAGTACAACAAGGGGGATTTTTAGGTTATTTGTCTTTTCAAACTTTTTTTTTATTATTGTTGTAAAGCTTTGGGGATCCATTATGGTTTGACTGCCTATGTAGCCAACTTTTGTCATATTTCAAAATGCATTTTGGAAACTCTCTCTTTACCAAGACTTCGAATGGTAGAATCTCTGGTTCAGAAGGGACCCTATATCAGGAAGGATCCAGGCAGCATACAGAACTGCATGCCACATACCTAGAACAATTGGGCCATCAGGAAATCCAATTGTTTGATACAAGTTAATAGCAAACAAAGGATGGTTTCCTAATCACATTGGTTAATAATTTAAGTTATGAATCTACTAAGGTTTGCTTAGTATTGTCTCATTCATTTTGACATGTTTCAGAAGAGAGTTCCTAGAGAAACCTTTTCTCAATTAGCTTAATATTAAGATTAGGAAAGATACTGGTTCTGATTCCAAAGGCAGGTACTCACACAGCATCACCCTTTTGAGGGGCACAGTGTGAGATCCACAGATCTGTCCAACCCACGTCTTCTATGCTGTCAACCCTGACTTTGACTCAGCAGATATTAGAGAATGGACCCATCTGGTCTCAGACACACCTCCGGTTCTTCACCTTTTCTCCTCTCACTGAGAGCAGATAGTGAAAGATCACTGTGTTTAAAGTTATGACTTCAGTTTTTTGTCTTGGAGTTTTCCCATACCAATGCTATAAGCTTGGGCTATCAGTCAGGGCCCCGATTTCCACACCTCTATTAAGATGTTTCATCTGTCTCACAAATACACAGCTATATGGCAAGAGGAAACTGAGATAATGTATGTGAATGTGTTTTAGGAACAATAGAGCATGAAACAAATTTGTCATTCTTATTAAAAATAAATAAATATCTATAATGATTCTGTCCCAGATATAAAACAGACTGTCAAGTTCATGAGTCCTGATTCATTAGGTCATCAGTTAACAATAAAAAACAAACAACAGGGGCTGGGGATGTGGCTCAAGTGGTAGCTCGCTCACGTGGCATGTGTGCAGCCCGGGTTCGATCCTCAGCACCACATACAAACAAAGATGTTATGTCCGCTGAAAACTAAAAAAAAAAAAAAAAAAAAAAAAAAACATTAAAAAATTTCTCTCTCTCTCTCCCTCACTCTTTAAAACAAAACAAAACAAAACAAAAAAACAACAAATGCACAAGCAAAAGAAAATAGTTTCCGTTAATTTTCTTTATTCAAGGTGAGATCAATGTTTAATACATTATAAATGTTCAACAATACCATTGACTGACTAATGGTGGCTCATAAGATTAAAATATTTTTAAGGTTTGTATCTGGTTATGAGACTTTTTAAGCACAGAAGTTTATGTATAAAAATTCTACTTATAAATATTCAATCCAAGATAATTGAGTCAGATTAGTAGCTTAGAGAGAAAGAGAGAATAAAATATAATGGGAGAAAAGAAACAAAAGGCCCTCAATTAGGGTCACTGTTCAGACTGATTCCAGGAGTGGGAATTCACACTTATTTATTTTGTGCCTTGGGCAAAGGTCTTATGTCCCCAAATCTGGGTTTTCTCATCACTATAAGGCAAATAATAAAATATCACATTTTTTTCATAATTATTTGTTATTTTCCTCCTCCTCCTGGTTCTTCATGGGAAAGAAGAATCTAAGTTAATAAATCCTTGTTTTCTAAGTGCTTCCAGTTAGAAACACATAAAGAAGTACCATTATTGTAATATTATTATATGACTCTTTATTGGGTTATAATTATGCAATTAGGCCTGGAGAGGCTTTCCCTGCCTACTCTGTTGAACAGAGTCTCTCTCTACCTCTTGTCCTTCTTTACTTCTCCGAGCACTCATCACTGCTTGTCACGCTTGTTTTTTTATCAATTGACTCTCTTTCCCCAGTAAACTGGAAGCTTCATAAGAGTAGGTAGCTGCTGTTGGGTGCTATAGCTACAATAACCAAAAGAGTGCCTGTTCCTAGTAAAAGCTAAATAATATCTTACATATCAATGAACAAAGAACTGAAAGGGCTCATATTATTATAAAATCTCTATAAGAACATAGACTTAAAGTAATTTATTTGAATCACAGAAGATATTATTGTTAGTGTAGAAGGTATTTTGTACTCTCTGGAGGAAGAGACATCTACCTTGGTGCCAGTGGAGAGGCACTTCAGTTGGTTAGGGTGTACCACCAAAAGACTAAATCCAAGTAGGGCTTTGAGAACCATCTGGGTTTCATACAAATCATGGTCCAAGAAAAAAACTTAAGACCTTGCATCCACTGCCAGCAATTCTTATCCTGAAGAAAGACAACAAATTTGCACATTGGTTCATCCATTCAACAACCTGTGAGCTTCCCCATGGTACTGGGCCTGGCCTTATTGGTGAGGACACAGTGGTAGGTGAAACAGGTATGTTTCCACCCTCACAGAGCTCACAGCTCATCAGTCTCACGGCTAATAGGATATAGAAAATGAATGAATCCACAAGCAGATATAAAATTGCAATTTTGAGAAGAGCAATGAAGAAAATGAAGGTGTATGAGACAATAATGGGGAGCATCATTTATACTGGGGATGTCTATGGGAAGGTCCTCTTGAAGCTCAGACTGAGATGGAGATGCTTGTGCAAGTGGTTCATTAAGGGAGTACTCACAGAGGAAATGTGTAAGGGAGTAAAAATAGCAGGTTCAGGCAGGGGAGAATTCTGAATATGATTTCAAAAGAGCTCTCAGCTCAGCCTGATCTCACAGCTCTGGAGCATGAATGGCAGATTGGAATTTGTTCCACTTGGGCATGGAGGATGAAGCATTTCCCCCTTATCAGTTGGTAAGTGGTTCAAGTCGCCCTCTCAAGTCGCCCTCTCAGAGTAAAATTCCAGGCATTTTGCAACAAGGCATTTTCCCTCAGCCAAAGCCAAAGCTCTGAAGAAAGGTACATGTGTGAGCAGTTAGCAGTGGCCACGCCTGCAGTGTAAGGATGGAAGCATTAGCTGGGTATAGATGACAGATGGGCCATCAATAGTATCTGCCAGAGCATCTGTGAAGGCTTCCCTTAGAAGTGATTCTGATTAAGACTTGACAGTTGAGTAAGAATTAGGCAAAGAACCCAGCAATTTGGGAGATTGAGGAAGATCACAAATTCAAGGCCAGCCTGGGCAACTTAGTGAGAACCTGTCTCAAAATAAAAATAAAAAGGCCTGAGGATGTGACTCAATGGTAGAGTGCCACTGGGTTCAATCCCCAGTACCACAAAATAATAATAATAATAATAATAATAATAATAATAAGGCAAAGAAATTCCAGTTTCAGGTAATGAACATGTATAAAGGCCTCCAAGCAAAGAAAAACAAAAAGAATATCAGCAGCAGTAGAAAATTGTGAAATAGAGGAAACCGGGTCAAGATTACTTTGGAGAAGGCCCAGATTATTCTGAAAATTATCTTAAGGACAATGGGAAACCATTGAAGGATTTTAAACAGAAAAGTGACATAAACCTCCTCTCAGTATTGTAATATCACTGTGGACTGGTCAGGAAAGACAAGAGGGAAAAAAAGATGCTGGAAAAACAAGAATCTGGCTCATAGTTATGTAGGCAATAAGGAACAGTTGTTTAAGGTGGAATGGGCATTGAATTTTTGACTCAAGATATGTTTTGGAAGTAGAGTTAACAGAATTTGGTAAAGAATAATCTGTGATGGGGAAAATTTATATTTTGGGCAGGGTATGGGAGATCAAAGTAAGAGTGTATATCTCTACTATTTCCTCCCCCACCTTGTCTATCATATGCACAACACAGGCTCAGAGCCTGGTGTTAGGAGTGTTTATTTCCCTGTGTATCCCTGTTAGTTGTAGGACATATTGAAAGAGACTAACAATAAAGAAAGGTAAAACAGCCATTCTGCAACAGCCAGCCAAACTGTAACAGGGGACCCTTTCATGTAATATGAGTCCACATCATGCTTTGAATATAAACCTTGCTGCTGGACCACTGGTGGCTTATTTTTAAAACTGATGTGGTTTTCTTTTTCCCCCTCTTCTTCCTCTTCCCCTTCCCAACTACTGGGGAAACAAGATTAACATTTTTCTTGCCCTAAGCCGACTTATCTGCACTTCCATTCACTGTCCACAAGAATAAAGAAACTCCAGACCTAGAGACGGGAACAACAGCTCTTTCAAGGATAGCAGTTAAACATTAATTCGATCTACTGATAACGAGATTTGGAAAACAGCCCCCTTTCCCCCCCCTTTTTAAAGCCCTCTGTTTTCCCTGTCAAAAGGGCAGCCTCTGTGGTGTGAGGGTTGCTTTTCTTTGTTAGCAAAGCAATGAAACTTCTTTTCCCTTTTTCTCAAAACTGTCATCATTATTAGATTGGCATTGGGGACAAGGACTGAGCTTTTGGTATCAAAACTTCTAGAAATTAAACTTTTGGTTTTTTTTTTATTGCTGCATCACAAACTAATGCAAACCAACTAGCTTAAAACAATAGGTTGCTTTCCTCAGCTGCTGCCAAGGTGCTTGGTCCTCACCAGGAAGCTAAGGCTGTGTTGGGGTGAGGCCTTCACTTCACCACAACTAGCAGTGAGCCTGCAATCAGCACCGTGTCCTTTATCCTAGCTGGCCTGCATATACTCTGCCCTCGTCCTGCAAGATGACAAGGTGACCATCAAGGAGGATAAGATCAATACCCTCATTAAAGCAGCTAGTGTAAGTGTTGAACTTTTTGGCCTGGTTTGTTTGCAAAGGCCCTGGCCAATGTCAACATTGGGAGCCTCATTTGTAGGGGCTGTAACACCAGCAAGAGGTCCTCCACCACAGCAGCCCTAGCTGAGAAGAAAGTGGAAGCAAAGAAAGAAGAATCTGAGGAGTCTGATGATGACATAGGCTTTAGTCTTTTTGACTAAATTCTTGTAACATGTTTAATGAAAAGCTGAACTTTGGGGGCTGGGGTTGTGGCTCAATGGTAGAGCGCTCACCTAGCACGCGTGAGGCACTGGGTTCAATCCTCAGTGCCACATAAAAATGAAATAAATATATTGTGCCCACCTACAACTAAAATAAATAATTTTTTTTAAAAAAGCTGAACTTTGCTAATAAGAAAAAAAAATAAAAAATAAAACAATATATTATCTCACGGTTTCTGTAGGTCAGGAGTTTGCTCAGGGGTTCATAAAGCAGCAATCAATGTGTTGACTGAATTGGTATCTCATCTGAAGCTGGAGTCTTCTCCCAAGTGTGCATGATTGCTGGATGATTCATTTCCTTGCTACTGTAGAGTTCTTGGAGGCTTTCCTCTACAAGGCCAGAAGACTCTTTAGTTCTAGACATTCTATTCAATGGCTCATCTAATTAAAGTCCACCCAGGATAATCTCCTATTAAATTAGCTTACACTCAACCAATTAGGGGGTTTTGACACCATCCGAAAAATCCCTTCACCTTTGCCTTATCATGTAACTTAATCACAAGAATGGGATTTTATGGGGAGGGAATTACAAGGGCATGGGTCACAGGGGTTCATGTTAGAAATCTGCGTATTACAAACTGAAACTAAAAGATCAATAATAGAAGAAGGTCATGCCATCTTATAGTTTTAGTTTTCATCTTATGGTTAAGAAGTTTTTAAAAAATAACTTTAAAATTATACTTTAGGATTAAATCTCTGTATCCAAATTTTATGAAATTAGCAAGGGACAAAAAGGGGCTGGGGCTGGGGCTCAGCCATAGTGCACTTGCCTGGCATGTGTGAGGCACTGGGTTCAATTCTCAGCACCGTGTATAAATAAATAAAATAAAAGTCTATCAACAACGGGGGGGGGGGGGGGGAAGGGTGCAAGCAGATAGGTAATCAAACTGATTTGACTAACTTTTCTCCCTAGAAATTGACACTAAAACAATGCTCTAATTTCTGGAATATCTTCAGACAATTCTGAATCTCCTATTCTTTTCTCAGATAACAAAAAAAAAATGAGCAGATATTATAAGTATGTTCAATCTACTGTAAGAACATGACCATTTATTAAGAAAAGCATCTTGGAACCCAAGTGATTTGAAACATTTACATTTAAGATATTTATTGAAGTTTTCCCACATTAAGGTAAAATCTGAACTCTGTCTCCATCTGTATTAGTCAGTGGCATATCACTATAAGAAAATACCTGACACAGTCTACTTATGAAGTGAAAAGAAATTTATTTTGGTTCCTGGTTCTGGAAATTCAAGTTCAAGATTGGTTGGCCCCATTGTTTGGGCCTCTGGTGATGGTGGCCCATTAAGGCAGAAGCATGTGGTAGAACAAATAGGAACCAGGAAACAGAGAGATAAGGGACAGGTCAGCATCCTACAGTCCTCTTCAGGGACATACCTGAAATGACTTAAGGCCCTTCCACTAGGCCTAATCTCCTAAATGTTCACAGCACCTCCCAGGAGTACCAGCCTGGAGACTAAGTCTTTAACATAGGGACCTTTGGAGGATGCTACCCACATTCAGATCACGGCCCCATCCTTGTTCTTCTTTACCAGGCTTCTTGCTACAGGTACTACTGGGGACATCTAGAACAGAGATTCTATCTAGAAGGAAGGCCCTGCTGGTCACCACTGCAGATAGAATCTCCAGGAGGGTTATGGAGTAACTGGAAACTAGAGGCAGAAGATTTCAGTATACATCAATCCAGTGTCAATCAAGAAGCACTAAATGGAAAACAAAATGGGGAAGCAATTTGAGATTCATGTACCCTGTAAGACTAGGGCACATACATTCACAATTTGGGGCCATCCAGACTGGGGAAAATGAAGATGTAGAAGACAGAAAATCAGATTTTACTAGTATAACAAATACTGGACTTAGTTTATTCTGGAAGACATGGTGGCTTGCATGGGGTGAGGGAAGAGTTTTTCAGATACTATTTTTCTTGTACTGTACTTGATTATAGTTGATTCCTAGTTGACAGGCACAAGCCAGAAAGGATGTGAAATTGTTTGTATCAGTGTCCCACATTTTCTTCTGCTTCTGTCCTCAAGGACAAATCAACTAACCTATAAACATGTACACACACTGGGCAGATGTATGCACTCACTCAAATTCAGAACCATTCAGAATACAGAAAAATGCACAAGAAAGACTTTGACAATAGACATGTGGGGGCCTTAGGCCACATTCCCAGGGATTGATTGTAGCCTCAGTTCCCATGGTGATTATATATTCAGCTCAGGGCCTCCTTCCTACTCAATACAACCTCCATTAAGAAGCAAGATACAAAAGGAATAAAGCCGAAGCACTTCAGTGAGTCCAGACTGCACAAAGGCTGTCAGCACCACCGCTAGACAGAGGCAGCTACTCAAACTGTCACATTACACATCTCATAGCACACTAATCGTTACCCATCACCAGGGGGCCACTGTAGAAAAGGCTGGATCAGGAAAGCTTTATGAAACATGCACAGATTTTTTGCTCCAATTCATTTGCAGTTCTCTTTATTACCTTATTAGTTATGGCCAGATGAACAATTCTGAAATTCCCTTCCTATTTCAATTTGTGTAAAAACCCCTGCGATTGGTGTGTGTGTGTGTGTGTGTGTGTGTGTAAGGGATAGATAGAGACAGACTGACAGACACATCAGAGTATTTGAATGCATGGCCATGATAGATCATGGTCAGAAGAAACAAGGCAGTATTCTTTTCCTGCTATTCCCCTCCCATAAAAAATATTTTTAAAAATGTAACCTTATTTTTTTCTTTTAATTAAACATTTAAAAAAATTTTTTTTAGATAATTCTAGGTTTACCTGAAGTTGTAAGAAGTCATACAGAGAGATCGCATGTATTTTTTATTTTCAGGTTACCCTAATGGTAATATCTTGTGTAACTATAATATCATATCATAAACTGAGAAATTTATGGTGAGACAATCCACTGGTTTTATTCATAGCTCACCAATTTCACATGCATTCATTTGTGTGTGTTCAAAGATATACAATGTTATCACTTGTGTGTATTCATGTAACCACACATGAAGATAGAGAATGGTTGGTCAAATAGTTTCATTGTCTCAAGGACTTCTCCTGCTCATCTCCTTCTTGTCCTTGTCCTCCACCTCTCCTCATCCCAACCCCTGGAAACCACTAATCTGTTTTCTATCTTCATAATTTTGTTTTTCAAGAATGTTATGTAAATGAATTGTATAGTTTACAATCTTTTGAGATTGGCATGATGCTCCTGAAGTCCATTCAAGTTGTTGCATTTATCAATAGCCATTCCTTTTTATGTTGAGTAGTATTCTGTTGTCTGGGTATACCACAGTTTGTTTAATCATTCACCTTTTGAAAGACATTTGGGTTATTCCCAGTTTTGAGGTTATCATAAATAAAGTTGCAATGGATATTCATGTGTATGTTTTTCCCGTGATCATAAACTTTCATCTCTCTGGGATAAATGCCTAAGACTACACAAGGTTGTTTAGTAAGTGGCCATACCACTCTGGAATTTTACATTCCCATTAAAAAAAAAAAATGCATGAGTGATCTTGTCTACCACGCGGCCTGCGCAATGGTTTCATTAATGAGGTTCTAGGCATAAAGTTAGTTAGAAGAGATCGAAATAAAACACACAGACCAGTTACCTTATTTATATTGCTAGGTCCGAGATGGCTCACCTCTCTGGTTCCCACCTCTAGCCGCCCAGCAGGGCAGCGAGGATTACTCAGGGCTAGCAGGAGAGAGAGAGAGTGAACACGCCGGGGAGTAGCCTTTTATTGGGGAACAAGAGATTCAGGGGAGAATTCCATCCAATGAAGGTTGAGGGGGGGCTGCACTCCAAGGTCAGGGTCAGTGATTGGAACCCCGGGGTCAGTGGTCAGGCACACCCCCACACGGATGGGCTCTCTCATCAGGAAAGGGTCGGGAAAGCTTCGACAGAGCCAAAGCGCCTCAGGCCCTTAACGGGAGTCACCCAATCACGTGTTAGAATGGCTTCCCACAATCTTGTTTCTCTGTATACTTGTCAGCATATGGTATTATTGCAGGTTTTTATTTGACCATTCTACTATATGTGTAGTAATAACTCATTATTTTACTTTGCATTTCTCTAATACATTGAGCATCTTTTCATGTACTTATTTTTTTTAGCTTTTGAAATTAAACATATATTTGTCATCAAGTTGTAGCATTTAATATCAGACATACAACATGGAACATCTCTCAAAATAATGTTTTCTCAGCATAATGCCCCTCGATCCACCTGTATTTCTTCTTCAGTGAACTGTCTGTTCTCGTCTTTTGCCCATTTTCTCACTGCATTATTTTATTCATTTGTTTTTCTGTTTTGAAAGTTCTCCATGTATTTAGACACAAGTTTTTTGCTGAATAGTTTGCAAACAGTTCCTCCCAGTCTGTAGCTGATCTTCTCATCTTCTTAACAGCATCTTTCACAGAATCAAAAATTTTAATTTTGATGTGGTCCAATTTATCAATTTTTTTCTTTTCTGGATTATACTTTTAGTGTTTAAAAAGCCTGGATATATTCCTTGTATCCCTCCATGTCTAAAGATTCATTGCTTATCTCTAATATCCTAAATCATATATCTCATATATATATTTATCATATTT
The DNA here is from genome assembly GCF_964194105.1 of Spermophilus citellus. Lineage (NCBI taxonomy): Eukaryota > Metazoa > Chordata > Mammalia > Rodentia > Sciuridae > Spermophilus > Spermophilus citellus. The sequence continues at coordinate 172,570,441 of NC_138184.1, forward strand.
TATATATATATATATATATATATATATATATATATGTGTGTGTGTGTGTGTGTGTGTGTGTGTGTGTGTATATAAATGTAAAACTATGGAATTTACCAGAATATATATTCTGGTAAATTCCATAGTTTTACATTTTACATTTAAGTCCACGATCCATTTTGGTGGGATTCTTTTTGGGGGGTGGAGGGTATCTGGGGGTTGAACCCAGGGCTTTGCAAATGAGGGGCAATCACTTTGCCACTGAGCTACATACTAGCCCCCCTGATTCATTTCAATTTTCACATGGGGAGTGAGGTTCATTTAGAGGAGTATGTTATGTATCTATTAAAACAGCAACATCTGTTGAAAAATCAAAACAACAGAAATAGCAACAACTGTTTGATAATGAAATTGTCAGTTTATAGATCAATCAAAATAAAGAATTTAGGGGTTGGGGTTGTAGTTTAGTGGTAGAGCACTTGTCTAGCACATGTGAGGCACCAGGTTTGCTCCTCAGCACCACATAAAAAAATAAATAAATAAACAATTGCCAACATTTATATTAAAAATATATAAAGAATTTAGGAATAGAAAAATCACATAAAATAATTGAGGATATGGGGCTGGGGTTGTAGCTCAGTGGTGGAGCACTCTCCTTGCACATGTGAGGCACTGGGTTTGGTCCTCAGCACCACATAAATATAAAATAAAGGTATTGTGTCCATCTACAAAAAAAAAAAAAATTTTTAAAGAATTGAGGATAGGGCTGGGGATGTGGCTCAAGCGGTAGCGCGCTCACCTGGCATGCGGGCGGCCCGGGTTCGATCCTCAGCACCATATACCAACAAAGATGTTGTGTCCGCCGAGAACTAAAAAATAAATATTAAAAATTCTCTCTCTCTCTCCTCTCTAACTCTCTCCTCTCTCACTTTCGCTTTAAAAAAAAAAAAAGAATTGAGGATAAACATTGATTCATTTAAATATTATTACCAATACCAAATAATTGAATTCAACAGTATGAATAGAATTAATTTGAGCAAGGCAAATAATAACTAACAAAAATCAAGAGGTGGAGAAATGAGATCAAAGGAAAGGTGAGATTTTAAAAGTCTTTATCTTTCAATAATAAGAGCTACTTTACTTTTTTAAAAATGCCTGGATATATTCCTTGTATTTCTCCAGATTCATTCTTTACCTTTTTCTTCTCTGTGTTCTAGGGGAGTGACCAGCACAAACTGCTTTTTTCTTCAGGTTTACAAGTGGGTTTAGCTAATGAAAGCAACAAAATCCTGGTGAGGTGAAATAGACGTTTTAATTCCCTGAGCATCCTTCCTGAGGGTCAATGCATTGGTCTACCAAAGACCCAAACTTCATACAGCTATCTTCTCTGAGGTCTGGTGGCCATTTATTTTCTTTCTCTTTGGGTTTAAGTTGAGTCAGATCTCTGTTGGTGCTAGTTCTGAACACCATAATCCCCCTTGTTGTTTTCTCTAAACCTGCATCAGTAAATAATCCCTTTATTAAGCCCTCCTTAAATGACCCAACTTGAATATGCAGACACAAAGCTTTTATGTTAATCAAAAAACAAGACTCAAGAACTATTGTTCAAACTGAAACACATGTTTAAAAATCTCTAAGAGAGAGCTTTAAAAAAAATACACATTTCAACGAACATAACTTTAGATCTCTTAACCAGTAGCTTTTAGGAAGCTTTTATTAATCAGGGTTCTCTAGAGGAACAGAATCAACAGGAAGTATAATAATAAAAGGGTGACTTTTTATGTTGGCTTACACAACCAGAAGCAGGATAGTCCACAAAGGCAGTCTGCAGGCTGGAGAGCTGGAGGAACCAGTACCTGTGATGTTCAAGAGGCTGAAGGCCAAGAACAAGAAGGATCAAGGGTACTACACTAGTCTGAGACCCAAGGCTTCTGGAAAATCCACTTGGAAGAGAGAAGAAGCGAGAGTGCAGTGAATGAGAGTTCCAATTTTTCCACATCCTCACCACTACTTTCTCTCTCTCTCTCTCTCTCTCTAAATTAAAGACATCTCATGAGTATGAAGTGCTATCTATTGTGGTTTTAATTTGGATTTTCCCTCATGACTAATGATAATGATAAATTTTCATACACTTATTGGCCATTTATAAACCTCCTTTGTCAGTTTTTTTTTTTCAAAATCAGGGATTGAACCCCAGGGCACTTAACCACTGAGCCATATCCCCAGCCATATCTTCAGTTCTTGTATCTTGAGATGGTGGCTTGCTAAATTGCTGAGGCTGGCCTTGAACTTCTGATCCTCCTGCCTCAGGATTACAGCCTGCACCACCACATCTGGCCAATATTTGGCCAGGTGTAAGTGGTGCATGCCTTTAATAATAACTATATAATATATATATATATATATATATATATATATATATATATATATATATATTATGCATATATTATATAATATAAAATATTATATGTATTTTGGTGGTACTGGAGATTGAACTCAGGGCCTCACATATGCTAGACAAGTACCCTACCACTGACTTACATTCCCAGCCCTCCTTTGTGAGTTGTAAATTTTGGCTTAGTTGACCTTTTATTTTTGAGTTGCAAAAGTTCTTCATATAATATAGATAAAATCCCTTATCAGATATGATTTTCAGATATTTTCTCCCATTATGTGGGTTGTCTTTTCACTTTCTTGACAGATTTCTTTTAAGCACCAAATTTGAAATTTTTGATGAAGTTCAATTTATTTTCTCTTTCATTGCTTGGGCTTTAGGATGTCTTTCCATTTATTTCCATCTTCTTTAGTTTCTTTCTAAAAAATCACCTAATCCATGATTATGAAGTGTTACACATATATTTTCTTCCAAGAGTCTTATGGTTTTGGCACTTACATTCATATCTTTGATCCATCTTGAGTTATTTTTTCCATGTGTTATGAGGTTAGGGTCCAATTTTATTCTTTTGCATGTGGATATCTAATTGTCTCAGCATTCACATTGAAAAGATCATTCTTTCCCTATTGAATTTTTTTGACACCTTTGTCAAAAATCAATTGCCTATAAGTGTGATGGCTGTGTTTTGGATTGTCAATTCTTTTTTTAACTCATTTTTTATTTGTTCTTTTTAGATATACATGACAGTAGAGTGTATTTTGGCATATTATACATATATGGAGTATAACTTATTCTACTTAGGATCCCATTCTTGTGGTTGTACATGATGTAGACTTTTGCTAGTTGTGTATCCATAAACAAACATAGGAAAGTTATGTCCAATTTCTTCTACTGTCTTTCCTATTCCTATCCCCCACCTTCCTTTTATACCCCTTTGTCTAATCCACTGAATTTCTATTCTTTTTCCCCTTGTTGTGTGTTAGCATCCACATATCTGAGAGAACATTTGACCTATGTTTTTGGGGGATTGGCTTATTTCACTTAGCATGATAGTCTCTAGATCCACTGGATTGTCCATTCTATTCTATTTGTATCTGTCTATTCTTATGCCAATACTGCCCTGCTTGATTACCCTTGTAGTGTGTTTTGAAACTGAGATGTGTGAGTTCTCTAACTTTGTTCCTATATCTCAAAATTATTTTGGCTATTCTGGGTCTATTGCATTTCCATATGCATTTGAGTATCAGCTTGTTCCACAAGGGTTATATAAAGAAACCAATTGAAATTCTGATAGGAATTGGTTTGAATCTGTACGTTGATCTGTGGAATATTGCTACTTAACAACATTAAGTCATCTGATACATGAATATGGCATGCTTTCCATTTATTTAGATCTTCTTTAGTTTCTTTCAATAATGTTTTGTAGTTGTCAAGTGCAGTGGCACTTGCCTGTAATCCCAGTGACTTGAGAGACGGAGGCAGAAGGAAGGCAAATTCAAGGTCAGCCTGGGCAACTTAGTGAGACCCTGTTTCAAAATAAAAAATAAAAGTACTGGGACAGTAACAGTGGTTAAATGCCTCTAGGTTTAACCCCCAGTTCTCCTCCCACAAAAAAAAAAAAAAAAAGTAGGAGGGCTGGGGTTGTGGCTCAGAGGTAGAGTGCTTGCCTAGCATGTGTGAGACACTAGGTTCAATCCTCAGTACCACATAAAATAAAATAAAGAGATTGTGTCCTCCTATAACTAAAAATAAAAAATTAAAAAAATAGGAAAAAGAAAAAACTTAGTAGTTGAAAGTGCAAGTTTGCACTTCTTTTGTTAAATTTATTCCTAAATACATATTTTTTTGTGTGTGGTGCTGAGGATTGAACCAAGGACCTTGTGCATGTGAGGTAAGCACTCTACCAACTGAGCTATATCCCCCATCTACTGTATGTGGAATTATTTTCTCAATTTCATATTCAGGTTGTTCTACTTAATTTTTGCAGGATCATTTTGCTAGATACACACACACACACATATAGTTGTAAATGGACATAATACCTTTATTTTGTTTATTTATTTTTATGTGGTGCTGAGGATCAAACCTAGTGCCTCACATGTGCAAGGCAAGAGCTCCACAGCTGAGCCACAACTCCAGCCTCCATACACAGAATTCTTAATTGACAATCATTTGCTTTCAGCACTTTGAGTCTGCTCTCCCACTCAGCCTCCCTGGTTTCCAGTGAGAAATCAGGTATTGATCTTATTGAATCAAGTATATATAAAGAATTATTTTACTCTTGTTGCTTTCATCATTTTGTCTTTGGCTTTCTATAGTTTGATTATGATGTGTTTAGATGTGGATCTCTTTGAGCTTATTTTACTTGGAATTTGTTGAGCTATTTGGCATATACATATGTCTTTCATCAAATTTCAGTCGTTTTTTGTCATTATTTCTTTAAAGATTCTCTCTGCTCCTTTGTTTGTTCCTGATACTTTTATCACATGTGTGTTGGTACACATGAGAGTGTCCCACAGGATTCTGACTCTTAATTATCATTTTTTTATTTTAATTCTTCATATTGGATAATCTTCATAATTGGATTTGTCTTCAAATTCTCTGATTCTTTCTTCCACTTGTTAATATTTGTCATTGAGTACCTTTAGTGAATGTGTTGCTTTAGTTATGCCAGAATTTTGATTTGCTTCTTTGTAATGATTTCTATCTCTTTATTGATATCCTGCAGTTAGTGAGATATCACTCATATATTTTTGTTTAGTTTTCTGACTCAAAATTAGCTCTTTTCAGAAGCTTTTCATAAGCCTCTCATCCCACAGACAGAAGCATCCTGCATTCTTGTAGCACTTCACAAATTTTGGAGGGGTGGGTTCCTAAATAAAATTTTTTCACAATTTTTTATTGGTGCATTATAATTATACATATTGATGGGATTTGCTGTTATGTTTTCATACATATACATATTTCAACACAATATAGCTCAAGTGATAGAGCACTCGCTTGGCATGCATGGGGCACTGGGTTTGATCCTCAGCACCACATAAAATTTTGGAGAAGGTTCCATGAGCCACTGAGGAAAAAAAAGTGTATTCAGCTGTTTTTGGATGAAATACTATATATATATATATATATATATATATATATATATATATATATATATATATATATCTGTTAGGTCTACCTGATTTATAATATTTTTTTATGTACAAAGTCTTTACTGAGTTTATATCTGGATGACCTATCTAATGGTGAGAGAGGTGTATTGAAGTCACCCAGTATTATCGAACTGGTGTCTATCTGGGCATTTAATTTCTGTAGTGTCTTTTTTATGTAATTAGTTGCACCTGCATTTGGGGTATAACTATTTATTATTGTTATATCTTCTTCTTGGATTGTTCCCTTTATCAATATGCAATGACCTTCTTTGTCTCATCTGATTAATTTTGGTATGAAATCTGCTCTTTCAGATATGTGAGTAGATACTGCTGCTTGTTTTTGAGCTTCATTTGTATGGAATATAAATTTCCACCCTTTCACTTTCAGCCTATGGATGTCTTTCCCTGTAAGGTGCATCTCTTGCAAACAACATAATAGTTAAGTCTTGTTTTTTAAATCCAATCTGTCAGTATATGTCTTTTAATTGAAAAATTGAGACCATTTACATTCAATGTTATATAGAGAGATGTTATTAATTCCTGCCATTTTTATTTATCATGTTTAATTTGGTCCTGTTTCTCATTTACTTAGCTACTCTTCAAATGAGATTTGTTCTCTTGCAAGCTCTGAGATTTGTTTTTTATTTCTTCTATGTGTAGTATTTCTTTAAGTAAATTCTGTAGTGTCAGTTTAGTGGTGAAGAATTCTTTTAGTTTCTGCTTATCTTGGAAGGTTTTTATTTCATCTCCAATTTGAATGATAGCTTTGCTGGTTATAGCAGTCTTGGTTGACAGTTTTTTTTGTTTGTTTGTTTGTTTTTCCTAGAACATGAAACACATTGTTGGCTTGTAGAGTTTGTGCTGAGAAATCAACCGTGATTCTGACTGGCTTGCCTCTGGATGTGAATTTTCTCTTGAGGCTTTTAAAATTTTATCCTTGACTAGAGCAGGGTGCATGCCTGTAATTCCAGTGACTCAGGAAGCAGAAGCAGGAGGACCACAAGTTCAAAGCCAGCCTCAGCAATTTAGCAAGCCCCTAAACAACTTAGTGAGACCCTGTCTGAAACTAAAAGATAAAAAGGGTTGTGGATATGACTCACTGGTTAAGCACTCCTGGGTTAAATGCCTGATACCAATAAATAAATAAATAAATAAATAAATAAATAAATAAAATTCTATCCTTGTTTTGTATTTAGGCCTTTTAATTATAAAATGTGTCATGGAGAGCTTCTTTTTTTGATCTTGTCTATTTGGGGCTCTGAATGTCTCCTATATCTGAATGTCCATCTCATTCTGACAGCTGGAATTTTTTTTTATTATTATTTCCCTGAAGAGTTTATTCATTTCATTAGTCTGCATCTCACAACCCTCAATTTCAATGATTCTTAAATTTGGTCTCATCATATCGTCCCAGAATTCTTGTCTATTCTGATCATGTTTATTCATTTTTTAAAAATACAATCTGAATGTAAAAGGTTGGCCACTTTGTCTTTCAGCTCTGAGATTCTATCTTCAGCACAATCTACTGTATTAGAGACTTTTGAAAACATTTTGATTTATTGTGTCTTTCATTTCCAATATTTCTTTTTTAAAAAATATCTATTTTATTTATTTATTTTTATGTGGTGCTGAGGATTGAATCCAGCACTCACATGTGCTAGGTGAGTGTTCTACCACTGAGCCACAACACTAGCAATTTCCAATATTTCTATTAGGTTCTTTTCCAATATTTCTATCTCCTTATTGAATTTCTCATTCATATCCTGTACTGACTTCCTTAATTCATTCAGTTATTTTCCTGTGTTCTCTCAGAATTTATTGATCAATTTTATAATAATTATTTTGAATTCCTTATCTGATATTGCATCCACTTCAATATTTTGGGGGTTATTTGCTGGTGAATTATGACCTTTAGGAGGTATTGTGCTAGCTTGCTTTTTCATATTTCTTGTATTAATTTTGGGGCTTATGCATCTGTTCAAAGGGATTTCTCTTCCACTTTTATGTGTGGGCCTTTTTAGGGTACGGTCTTAAGTTGCTAAAGATCCTAGAATGGTCTGGATGGAGATCTCCTTGTAGGTGCAATGTCCACAGCCTTTGTATTATTTCTCTCTATTTTTGCTGTAGAAATAAATTTCCATAGGTGGCACTTGGGGGCCTACCCCTAGCTGTCTCTATTTGGGGCCTGGTCATTAGTTTTGGTTTTTGTCTCTTCTATTCTTTGTATTAAAGTATATCTCAGTGTGGAACAAGGTGTGCTATCTTCTGGTTGGTTTTAGTTCAACAGGAGAGTTTCTATGCTGTGAAATTGTAGTGTCCCTGTAGGTTCCCGTATTCATAGGAAACAAAAAATAGCAACAACCAATGCAAACAATACATAGCATTAAACTAAATACTTGGTTCCTACTATGAAATCTACAAAGTTAATTGCCACAAAAAACAGAAATGGTAGGGTCAGCAATTGCCATTAGCAAAAACAATATGTAACCATGAACTGTATCTGACATTAAAGCAAACAACAGGTGTTAACTATGGCATCCACAGCAGTAATAATTGAGACAGCACTAATGGTGTGGGCAGGAGTTATATAAACCATTAATTTAAAAGATGGTAAGAATAGTTTTTTAAGACAAAAGAAAATGTGAAAGGCAGGTAGAAAAGAGTTTAAAACCTCAAAAAGTGAACATAGAGAATATAGAAGAGATGTAAGATGTGATGGTTATAAGGAAGGAGGAGAAAAAATAGAAGTAACAAAGGAAGGGTGAAAGAACGATAGAATTTGGCTAACAGAAGAAAAGAGAGAAAGAGAAACAGACAAATGAAAACTATACAAAACCAAACCAAAATATACTAATCAAAAACTCTATCTTCCAAAAACAAGATAAGAAGAAATAATTACATTTAAAAAACTACTACAAATGTGAAAAATAGAAACAAATATGTATGTGTAGATTTGTTCATGAATCAATCAGTACAGCAAACACTCCCAAAAAGAAAAAAAAAAAGGATTCTTAATTAAAAATTGAGGAATTGTTTCCACTGAGATGATCAAAATAGTCAATAAGAATAGATGATGGTCACTGTTTATGCCTGACTGTCTTTCTGTTTCTTCTTGAGCTATGTACTGAGTGGGAGAGCAAGGGCTGCGTTTGTTAAACATTTCCTCTTTTTGTGATGCTCAACTAGCTGCCAGTTTGAGTTCAAAAATTCTGTTTCACTTCTCACCAGTATGAGATAAATTGGGGAGGTGGGGGAAGTACTATCAGCTGGAGTTTTGTCTGCACAGACCAGATAGATGCACTCACTCCTAGGATGACCACGCTGCAGAGTCTAGGATTGGAGTTCCTGCTGGTGGGTCTTGGGTCTCATCAGGCCTCAGGGACTTTGTTGAGTGGTGGCTGCTCAGGAGAGATTAGATTAACACACTCTTGGGGCCTGGTAATTGCCTATTTCTGCTGAGAGTCTGAAACTCACGAGTCTCCCTAGGATTCTATTCATGTGTGGAGTGGGGGAGCCAATACTTTACCCCCTTTGCTGCACAAGAACACAGCCTTTCCAGGCTTCTCGAGCTTAGTCATTGAGTATATTCACACCCACTGTTCAGATACCCGACCTGCTTCAGCTAACCACATGAGACACCAGACTCAAGAGAAAACCAAGTTGGGCTCCCCTGCACTTGAATCCCCTTGATTAAAATATTCTCTGTGCCTGTTTTGCTCTGGGTCAGCGAGCTACACCCTATGCCACATGGTAGCTGTGTTTGCCCAGAGATGGCTCCACCTCAGCTCTCCATGGCCAGTTGGAAAACACTGGGCACATTTCATTCACCAATGTACAGTGCAGCCTCTGGATCTGCTAAGGGCAGGCTACTTTTCTGATTTCAGGATTTTCCATACTAAATCTGTCTGTTGTGTTTCTCTGTGTTCTTCCTCCCTCTGCTGAAACAGTGTTGTCACTGCTGCCTCTGCTTACATTGGCTTCGTTCCAATGTACTCTTTCTTCTTTGTTCAATGTACCCAAATTTCTGAGTCTCTGAGACACTCTGACTGTCCAATATGGAGTCTTAGTGAAATCCCCTTTTCACCCACCTCACAGAGAAGCAGTACTCCTGCTGCTTGAATCAGGAGTGACTAAGGATGTAGCCTTCCTCTTAGTCACCATCTTGAATCTTTTTTGGCTTAGTTTTTAATACAGTGTCCTTTATTTCTTAAAAAAAAAAATTAAAAGAGCTTATTTAAAGATTTATTTAATAAGTCCAACAGCTAGGCTTCCTCGGGGACATTTTCTATTGATTGTGTGTATGGGGACTGTGTGTGTGTGTATGTGCATGTTTTCCTGTGTATGACTGTATTTCTTACTTCTTTGCATGTCTTATACATACATTTTTTTTCTTTTGAGAATTGGACACTTCAATTAATATAATTGTAAAGCAGAAAGGGGCTCCTGAGATCAGGAACCACAGAACAAGAATGAGGCACCAAAAGGTTTATTGGGGGGCACTCCTAGTAGAGGAAGGTTAAGAGCTGGGGAAGTCACGGGCGGGAAAGGCAAGGACAATGCTAATAAGGGAAGCTAGAGGTAGGAGGGCCTAGGCCATCTAAATTGCAGCTATAGACAGCAGTTGGCTGAGCTCAGTTTAGGGGGATCATGTCTGCCGCAGGTTGGTCAGATCTGATGTGAAATGACAGGGTGATTGCTTGGGATAGGGGGCACCCATTGTGGTTGGGGTCAGCTTTTGATTGGCCATTTCAGGTCTCCTCAGCCAGGTGGAAAGTCCCCACCCACAGCTACCATGAAAGTGGAAGGGAAGGGGAAGCTGCTGACCTGACAATTAAATATCAATTGTGGTTACGGGATTATTTCCTGGGGCTTGTTTTTGCCGTTTGCTTGTGTAGGGACTTTTCTGAATAAATTCCTTAAAGTCTGTATTCTTTATCATGTGTAGCTATAGAAGTCTCTGCTCATTAGCTTATTAGCTAACGATTGAACACAGAGTTCCTTAAATTCCTTAATACATTTCATAGTGATACTAGTCTTGAAAATCAGGATTAGGTCCTCATCCCCAATCTCCTATGTTGAAGATTAAACATCCAAGAAACACTGAAGAAAGAAAACAAGTTTTATTTAAGTCACAGGAGAGAGAGAGAGAGAGAGAGAGAGAGAGAGAGAGAGAGAGAGAGAGAGAGAGAGAGAGAGAGAGACTCTTCTGTACAGAAGAGGGTCCAGAACTGGTGCCCCTTTATAGATTTTAGGTGTCCTTTCTTCTCATACCCCCTCCTCCTCTTATCTTGCCTAAAGTGACCGAAAGGTGGGAAAGGAGCCACCCAGGGAGTGATTGCTTGTGTTGGAAAGTGCATCCTTCCCCTCCCAGTTACTGTTAGGTCCCTAGACATTAATAAGTCCATTTTAATTCTGGGACTCCATCTTAATCCCAAACTGAAATTTATAAACTGCCAATAAAAAGAAACTTAAGGTACCTTGTTCCCATACTGCCCCCCAATGTCCCTAAATACAAAATCTGTTGTTAGCCAAACCCCTGCACCCAAGGTCAATTCTAACTTGTTGCATACAAGGTCATTTGCAGCTTGCTCTTGTTCCTTGTTAAAAAAAAAAAAAAGACATAAAAATCTCTATTCAAGTGACTCTGGCTGCTGTGCTTTGCAGAATGGTATCCTGGCAGATATTCTTGTCAATAAATCTTTGCTTGAGGAGCTGGGGTTGTGGCTCAGTGGTAGAGCACTCATCTAGCATGTGTGAGGCATTGGGTTCGAACCCACAGCACCACATAAAGATAAATAAAGGAAGGTATTGTCCATCTACAACTAAAACATTAAAAATAAATAAATCTTTGCTTGAACTCAAAGATGTGCCTCATATGGATTTTTGGGCTAGCTACCCTAACTGGTAGCAACCAGTTGATGGGGTACTATCTATCCTTTTCCTTTTTTTTTTTTTTTTTTTTTTTTTTGGATAATCAGCTATTAGTTCTTTGTCCCAGTCTCAATAGTCTTGTTGGGGAGCTTTGTGTGTGTTATACCTTCAACTCAGCCAGGTGATTGACAACTATGCTTTAGCTTTTTTTGCTTTTTGCTTGCTTAGAGTCCCAAGGTCAGCCACAGGGAGGGTGTAAGGGTCTTCTCAAATCTTTCCTGGGAAAGTATGAGACCGGGGGTACTTCATAACAGTCCTTTGTGGGTGTATGGCCTTTTAGATAGCCAGGAATAGGTGTGAGCTTTTCAAAGCCTCCATAAATGTTTCATGCCTTAGCTTTTCCCTTTAAGCTTTTTGGTTAGACTACTATTTGCCTGTATTCTATCCATCACCTCAGGCAGCCATGAAGCTAAACAATTGCCTCTGAATATCTTTGATTAACACTCCTAGAAAAAGGCTTTGAATTTGAGTGGGATAATTTCAGCTCTCCAAATTTGAGGGTTTGAGGGAACTCCAGTGCTGTCTTCTGTACTCTTTGTTGAATACTACACTGATGATTTTCACCATGGTTTTGGAATGTGACCATGAAGTTGGGGGAAAGGATGCAGGATAGAGAAAATTAAAATGCTACAAAATGCATCTTCTTACTGTTTTTTTAAGTATTATGCTTACATATTTTTAAATACTTTTATTTTATTTATTTTTATGTGGCACTGAGGATCAGACCCAGGGCCTCGCACGTGCTAGGCGAGTGCTCTACCGCTGAGCCACAACCCCAGCCCCAAGATTTAGCTGTTTTTAAAATTATTAATTGACAAATAATTATATATGTTGATGGGACACAATGTGTTTTGAAATATGTTTATAATGAGGAATGGTTGAATTGGGCTAATAAATTTATCACTTCACATATCATTTTTTTGTAGTGAAAATACTTTATACCCCTTTAGCAATTTTGAAATACACAATGCATTATTATTCTAGTCAACATTCTATGCCATAGATCACTTAAGCTTTTCCTCCTATCTAAATGAAAACTTGCAACCTTTGATCAACATCTCCTTTTTCCCTATCCAGCTCCCTCCCCAACTTCTGGTACCCATAATCATTATCCTTTATACTTTTATAAGTTTAGCTGCTTTTTAATTGAATTAAATTCTCCCCAGATTACTGCACATCTTTAATTTCCAGAGGTTTGAAGATGTTAATTCTGATTTTTAATGAGTTTTTTTTTTAAATTTCTTTGATGGAGGAGAGAATTTTTCATGGCCCTGACTCTACCATCATTCTTAATTTCATAAATTTCTGAATTTCAATATGCATATTTATATTTTTTTTCCTACTTTACTCCATCCACCTGTGAAATAATCAATAGTCTTAGGAACACTCTAAGGAAAAAAATGATTATCCTACAGATGTTCTTAAATATGTTCTGATTCCCAGCAATTTCTTGGCTCTTCTTTGTAATAAACAATCACAGCTAGTATTTTTTTTCTCCTGACTTTCCACACCCCCACCACCATGGTCAATCTTTAACTTTAAGCTCTATAGGAAGGGGGAGGGGAAGTATGTCAAAGTATAAAGAAACATATATTAAGTGTTTTTATTTTTATTTATTTATTTATTTATTTTCTTTTCCTCTTTTATTTTTTTAAGTGTTTTTATTATCAAATCTTTTTTTTCTGAGCTTGATTACAGGAATGAACAGGACAAGTATCAAGTCTTATTCAGTTATATGGGGGTATAATAGTAATAATGGGTATTATTAGGGGTATAAGGACATTTTGGTATCAGTTAAGCACTGTGATTTCTTAACTCAGTTCTAGTGCACTTAATTTCTGTAGGTTTTATGTTCTACTATATTGATTATAAATACTAACAAATTAATTGGAAAGGAAAGTTTACCAGAACTGGGGACCACCTTCTGTACTCTTCGCCAGTCAAGTGTCTAACTCCTCCTTCACATTGGGAGGTGGAGTTTTTGACCTTAGTTGCTTTACTCCAGGGCTGGAACTGTAATGGTGGCCATCCTGTTTAGGGGGCTTAATCTGTAAGTCAATGCCATGTTAATATGCGCATAGGGGTCAGTTGCTGATCAGAAGTTACCTTAGTGCACCTGCACTACTAAAGGAATCTTCTTTTCTAGACAATTGGAGACACTTATAGCCAAAATTCCTAGCTTTATATTAACATCAATGGACCCTGTCAAATTTAGTCCCATTAATCCTTCCATGACCCCTACAAGGAATGTTATCCCCATCACCGCCACAAGGTGGGGCCCACCGTCTGTTCTGGCATCTTGGGTCACAACCCCGGAAGCACACCCTCCCAGTTGCCCGCAGCGGAGATGGCGGCGGCAGTAGCGGCCCGAGCCTTGGTGTTACCGGCAGCGAGGCGGCGGTTGTGGGGTTTCACCCAGAGGCTCCTAGTCCCAGGCGCCGCCAGAAGGGTGAGCGTCCCTCCCCTGATATGGACCCGCTGGGGGCTGGCCATGACGGCCCGCGCCTTAGCGCAGCAGACCCAACCTCCCTGGATCGCGACCGCGGGTTCGGTCCGGCCTCCGGCACCGGGACCCTGGGACCCTGGACGCCTGGCGCGAAGGCCGGCGGGGCCGACTGCCCGCCACGTGAGCAGTCAGTGAGGTGTAGGGTGACCCTGGTCGCGTCTTCCGCAGCTAGTCTGTAAAGAGTGCCTACTGACCACCGAGAAGGTAGTGTTTGCCAGTTGGGAAAAACCTCAGCCTAAGACTGAGCTCCATCATCAGTTGGCTTCCCACGAGCTAAAGTAAAAAATTGTATTTACATTTTCCCATGGGAGAGTTTCTAGCTTTCTCCAAAGGGACTTTAATATGTATATGTGTGTTTTTTTGTTGTGGAGAAAGGGAAAAGGAAAAAACGGCGAAAGGTGAATAGTTCATAGTCAACAAGCTGGTTTATCGAGAGTGTGTTGGAATATTTGAGCTTCTTCCTATGTGCTTCCATTACTTTTCCAAATCGTTTTGCTTTTCTTCAGCAGTGACAATCTAAGTCTCATTTCTGTGTTGTAGTAGGTATTTATATATTTTCCTGGTTCCCCTCTTTCTCTGCTTGTTTTCTCCATAAAGAAAACGAAATGTTTCTAGGAGAAGTTTTGAAATAAAATTTGTTTCTTTCTGGGAAATGGTAATAGCTACTCAGCTTTTCTAAAGGAAGGGCTTGTTTATAATCATGTTGCTATCTTTAGGACAGTGATTGGTTAAGGAAGGTTTCTAGGCTCAGCAAAGGGATGGATTCCAGTAGAACCAAAGTTAATGAGGAAAGATTTTGTTTTTTCAGTACTTGGGATCTAACCAGGCCTTCCTTATATTTTCAGTGTTCTACTAGAACTTAGTTAAACCCTTAGCCCAGGAAGGAGTATTTTACAGAGAGAGTCTGTTAGAGATTGATTTGATGTTCTAATCAACATTTAATATCAGAATAGTAATGTGGTTTGCTTCCCTCTCTTCCTCCTTCTACCCCAATCAGTCATTGCATTTTGGAGGGACCAGATTGAGAAGTACACAGGCTGCTACACAAATTGTTCTCAATGTTCCTGAAACAAGAGTAACATGTTTGGAAAACGGACTCAGAGTAGCTTCTGAAGACTCTGGGCTCTCAACATGCACAGTAAGTGACTCAAGGCAACCTTCTCTTGAGTCATGTGTCATTTAGGGAAGAGCAAACTGTTTAACCTTCAACTTTGCAGTTGGCTGTAGTTAAAAAAAAACCCAAACAGTGGTTGTTATTCTGCTTTGCTAAGTTTCTCTAATGTGTGAACTTTTCTTCAGTTATTCTTCCATACCAGGTGCATGCATATCCTGTTTTATTGTTTGTATATGTTTCTTGTAGACTATTGCATTACTTATATTGTTGATGATTTCATTACTTGTATTGATGATAATGAAAGAGGTATATTTTTGGGCAACTCTATGTGATATTTTTTTGCATATATTTTGCTTATTTGATTTTTAAAACATTTCTTTGCAGTAGATATCATCCCACCTGTATTGTAGTTGAGGAAGCTGGTTCAGAGAGGTTGAATGGTTTTGTCATGCAGCTAATACATCGATTTCAACCTGAGCTTTCTGATAATCCCTGATTTTTTTTAATATATATTTTTTTGTGGTGATGGAAGGATCTTGTGTCTGCTAGTCAAGTAGTCTCCCACTGAGCTACATCCTAACACCTCCTTCCCCATGTCCTTTATACCACAGTTATTAATTGGCAGTAGTAGTGAGTTAGACTAATCTGGGTCCTTACTGAAGCTAAGAGGTAGAACTTGTAGCAACTAATACTAGCCTGATGGTCATAAAATTTAAGTCTCACTTCATAGGAATGAATGTCTCAGTTTACTCAGGTGAAGAAAACCTTAATGCTAAACTGAAAAACATTTGTCAGAAGAAGGAAGGAGACTGTTCTCTCCGCTCCTGGAAGAAGTGATTGTTTTACTTAGTTGTTCTTTGATTGCTCAAGGTTGGGCTCTGGATTGATGCTGGAAGTCGGTATGAAAATGAAAAGAATAATGGAACAGCTCACTTTCTGGAGCATATGGCTTTCAAGGCAAGTTATAGACTTACTTTACAAAAATGTGTTCTCTTTAAAAAGGCAGTAAGTGCAAATTTTCATGCTTTAAAGGCAAGCACTACACTTCAGTAGTATGGCATGTTTTATTTTTGTCTAGAGCAATATCTGCAATGATTACTGATAATTGTTTTGTAAAACTGAAATAAATTTTTTCTTCGGATGCAAGGGTTATTGGAATGAATATCATTTTTGAAGCCTAATCTATTTTAGAAACCAAATTTGTCCCTGTAAGAAACTGACATGCCTTTGTCCTCCATGTTCATTTTCTTCTTTTTTAAATAATTTTTTATACCTTTATTTATTTATTTTTATGTTGTGCTGAGGATCGAACCCAGGGTCTCGCACGTGTGAGAAACCTAAACTGAAAACATTTGTCAGAAGAAGGAAGGAAACTGTTCTCAGCTCTACTGCTGAGCCACAAATCCAGCCTGTCCATGTTCATTTTCTGAAGTGCTTAGAGTAGATGAAGGATAAAGGAATAATTTGTTTTTATTTTTTTATTTCAAGGGTACCAAAAAAAGATCGCAGTTAGACCTGGAACTGGAGATTGAAAATATGGGTGCTCATCTCAATGCCTACACCTCCAGAGAGCAGACTGTATATTATGCCAAAGCATTCTCTAAAGATTTGCCAAGAGGTATTATTTATACTGCAGATAATGTAATTTTCATGAGGGTTCAAAAATAACTTACTCCAGTTTTTATGTGTGTCATAAAGAGTAACCCCCAGAAATATGAAAAAATTAGCCAATCTTTGAGAAGAACAGAGCCCCTGCCATTGGATGTGGAATAATGTGGGGTGGGGGGTGCTCCTTGACAATCTGAAGTGGAGGTATGCTCTGAAGCATCTCCTATTTTGGGAATTTGCTTGAGATTTTTATCCCCGGAGCTAGACAAAGCTGGTGTATGAGGTAATAATTAGATGTTTGAAAATTTTTATGATCATCCATCTTCTTGTCAATATGAAATTTTGTCATGCAGCTTTGTTATGTATATATTTATGTTAAATACATGTACTTCTATTCTAATATGCAATATTAAAGATACATTAGAATGAAAAAATATTTAGATTAAAATTATAAATACTAGGAAATAGGAACTCTCATTTCCTATTATTTAGAAACCTGTCATGCTAGACTACATTCCCACATAAAGGAGGATCTTTTTTTTTTCCCCCTTAATGGTAGGCATTGAACCCAGAGCCTCATGCATGCTAGGCAGTCCCTCTAGATCACTTAACCCCAAGAGAATCTTCACAAAGGAATTCTGCTCCCATATATCTGTGAGCTCTTCCCTACTTATCATCCGTCTGGACAGATGGGTTTTATTTGCCTTCAGTGATAGTTTTTTTGGAGGGTTACCAGGGTTTGAACTCAGGGCATTTGACCACTGAGCCACATCCCCAGTCCTATTTTGTATTTTATTTAGAGACAGGGTCTCACTGAGTTGCTCAGTGCCTTGCTTTTGTTGAGGCTGGCTTTAAACTCTTGATCCTCCTGCCTCATCCTCCTGAGCCACTGGGATTATAGGCGTGTGCCACCGCACACGGCAGTTTGACTGATAATTTTTAAAAGTAATTTTTTGATGTTTTCCTTTTGGTTATGAGCTCAATCCCATCTTACATTAACACTTTGTTTTGTTATGTTCTTGGTATTTGAATATAATTGGTTCAGAGGCAAGTTAACTTAAAATAGGGAACAAAAGTTTACTGTAAGGGCAAAAAATAAATCTGAAGATGTTTATATTTAATAAAATTTATATTGTGATTACAACAAACATGAATTAGATTTAAAAAATTTTTTGAGAGGTATATGGTTTTGTAAAATTACTTTGGCTTTTTAGCAAATTAGGGTTTAAGAGGACACAATTTTGTAAGTGATTCATTGGAGGAATATTTTAGACTATGGTGATTCTTTGCTTCTTTATATAGCAGCCTTATTGCTCTAGGAAATTAAAAAAAAATGGATGATATGAATGCTTCTGTATATACCTACAAGTTTTTGGTCTTACACAGATAATTTTCTACTTTGTAATTTTCATAGAGAACAATCTGTATTAATGTACAGATTTCCAAGAGCTTTTAAAAAAGTCATTACAAAATGGTGGCAAATTGAGGACCCCCCCCGCCCCCCCAAATCTTGAGTACTACAGCGGTTTATATTTTACATTAATTTTAATACAATCCTTTTAGGTATATTGAATATATGGAAGTTTTTTTCTTCTCAGGTTAATCATTTAGTTAATATCAAAATGATGGTCATTGTCATGGTTTCTGATATTGGTTTGAGATCTTAATAACAAAAATTAGATTCTTAGCATTTCTGCTTACATTTTAATTTCAATTAGCTGTAGAAATTCTTGCTGATATAATACAAAATAGCACATTGGGAGAAGCAGAGATTGAACGTGAACGTGGAGTAATCCTTAGAGAGATGCAAGAAGTTGAAACCAATTTACAAGAAGTTGTGTTTGATTATCTTCATGCTACAGCTTATCAAAATACTGCACTTGGACGGACAATTTTGGGACCAACTGAAAATATCAAGTAGGTGTAATTCCCATATTTTTAAAATCAAACTTTCAAGAAATATGTTTCAATAATGTTTTTTTTCCTGATAATATGAATGGAATCATACAGCTACACTTAACATCACATAACTCCTAAGTGTCTGGGCTCATAAACACTTCTGGAATAAACAATGGTGTCAGATGGGTCTTTGTTGATATCAAGTTGAAGTTTTTGATACTTGTTGCCTATATCCTATATCTGATTGCTTGTAACTCTTAGAATAGTAGGGTTCAGTTTAATTTGATTTCAAGTATATTAATGTTATAAGATCTGTTTTATATTTTCTTTAAAATTGCTTTTCCTCACTTACAGATCTATAAATCGTAAGGATTTAGTGGATTATATAACCACACATTATAAGGGGCCAAGAATAGTGCTTGCTGCTGCTGGAGGTTAGTCAGTTTAAATTTCTATAAAGACAAGTTGCTAGAGTTATGTACTTACTAACTTAATCTTGTTGGGAGATATATCGTAAAGAGTTTTTATTTACAGAGCAAATTGTTTGTGTTGTGTTAGGGATTTCCCTCTGTCTTTTGTAGTAGGTTTCATTTATAGAAAAACTTAATGAACTATTCCATACATAAGAATACACAGTAGAATTTACTTACAAGACTAAGGGCTAATGAGTGAACTGGGAAACAGTTACCTTGGAAGTTAGCTGTTCTACAATTTGAGACTCTCTTGAGATTGTAAATTATTCCTTGAGGTGCAGCTTCATCTTTGGTCAAGTATGGAATGGGTATGTTCATTCATTCTTTCATTTACTCAATCATTCATGCAGTAGTTCTACTGATGACTGAGTAGGGGAAGCACATAAGGAGCCATGAGAATGTATAATGTGAATTCAAACATGCAGGTAGCATCAGATTTCCTTGGAGAGTGTGAAACTAATCAATCACAGAAAATTCACTTCTGCTACATTTCCTAGCAATGTGAATTTAGATCAACAGTACTTTTTTTGAGGTGGGCAGGGCAGACTGGGTATTGAATCTAAGGGAGCTTTACCACTGACCTATATCCTCAGCCCTTTTTTAAGACAGGGTTTCTCTAAGTTCCTGAAGCTTGCCTAGAATTTATAATTCCCCTGCCTCAGCCTTGGGAGTTGCTTGGATTACAGGTGTGTGGCACCATGCACGGCCCAAACAGTACATTTTAATTGGTTTTCTTGGTCTGTTAATACTAGAGCACAATGAAGATAGATGGAGTGTTTGTGTTATTTTAATTTTTCTCTTTTTAGAAATTACAGTAAATTAAAGTCTGGTTGCCCTCGATATACTTCTGAGCTAATTATTTGGGGGTAACAGAGAAGATGAAAGTGAAGTTAAATATCTAAGATGTGTTTTTTATTGTGGCACTTAGCTAAATCATGTTACCTTTTGTGTGGCAGACAGTAGCACTGAAATTTTCGAGTGGCCAGCATTGTTTCTAAAATGACTACTGCTGACTGGGGTTTGGTTAGCAGGAAAGCTCTCTGGGTCCTCTGTGCACATGGACACAATAAGTTTTATTTTGGTTTATTGGTTCATTTTGAAGTTGCTGAAGTTCAGGTATATTAATAATGTGTCAGATCAATTAGCATTTGTATTTCATTTGTTAATCTGCCTTATGAATAATGGCATCTTAAATTCAATGAAATAGGCCATTTTAATCCTCTGCTGACCTCTTCTGATTAACAATTTCAGCTACTCTTAGCTTTTTTTTTTTTTTTTTTTTTTTTTGGTACCAGGGATTGAACCCAGGGGGTATTTACCCACTGAGCCACATCCTCAGTCCTTTTTTTATTTTTATTTTTACTTAGAGACAGTATCTTGCTGAGTTGCTTAGGGCTTCACTAAGTTGCTGAGGCTGTCTTTGAACTCGTGATCTTCCTGCCTCAGCTTCTTGATTACTCGGAGGACAGGCGTGTGCCACCGCCTCAGCTTCCATTAGCTTTTTTTTTTTTTTAAATATATCTTTATTTTGTTTATTTTTATGTATTGCTGAATATTGAACCCAGTGCCTCACATGTGCAAGGCAAGCATTCTGTCACTGAGCCACAACCTCAGCCCCAGTCCCTACCATTAGCTTTTAATCTTCAGGATTTTTTTAATTTCAGTCTCATTAAAAAAAAAAAATCATAGGTTCACCTGCATTTTAAATTGGGGTAGCTGGAGGTGGGATTGAGCAGTAGGTAAGTATCTGTCCTGTTCAACCAAAAGGGTTATTAGTAAGTGAAGGTAATAAAATAGTGTTGTCATTAGGTGCCGAGAACTGTGTGCCTCAGGGTTTTTCACTCTGCAACTGGAACCTTTTACTGTCACACTCTTCTGTTTGTGGTGTTGTCCTCTGGATTGATAATCCAAGGTGACTCTCTTACATAATGATTCCAAAAATAACATTGAAACTGGAGTTTTGAGATGAAACTTGATTCTGTTTCTGCTGGCAGGTAAAGTCTGCACAAGTTGCAAGTGTCTGCAGCTGAGACACTCTTAATGGTCGACTGTGCCCTCCAGTGTTGCAGCAGACCCCAGCAGCTCACCACCAATTTCTTCTTTCTTGGTTCTGGTTTTGAGAATTCAAAGAATGAAATTCAGGGACCAGGATAAGTGAGTTTAAGAGTAGGATTTACTCAAGTGTGCAAAGAGAAACAACTCCCGAAGGATGAGAGGAGTTGACAAGCGTTGCTGTCTTGAGTCTGCTAGTCTAGGGATTTATTTATTTTTTTTATTTTAATATTTATTTTTTAGTTATCGGTGGACACAACATCTTTGTTTGTATGTGGTGCTGAGGATCGAACCCAGGCCGCACGCATGCCAGGCGAGCGTGCTACCGCTTGAGCCATATCCCCAGCCCTAGTCTAGGGATTTATACAGCACTGAGGTCAACACTATTGGTCCACAATTATGCTAATTAGGGTTTGGAAAAGTACTAATGTTGTTGGTTAGACCTGAATCCCATTCAGGTTCACGTTATGTTTTTTTCCCCACTTCTTAGGAAGTGGGAGATTGAAGTCAGTGAATTGTGCATGCTTGGTGGGGGAGGGGCATCTGGAGCTGCAGTGCTGCACGGAGCAGGTGTCTGTACTGGGCTGATCAGAACCCTGGTGGGATGACAGGTTGGTGCACCTTGGCTCACCTGCAGTACTGCCCATCCCTGCTTCAGGCCTGCACAGGCATGGCAGGTTCCACAGCTGCAGCCCACCATGGTTGTTGCTCTGCTGCTCTACTGCAGCTTCTTGGCAGGAATCAGTGGGCTGGCTGGGTGCTTGGAAGCAGGTGAGCCCTATCACATCCTACACTGTTGTTATCACACCACAGATTTGGAAAATATGGATATAAGTTGTCTTTTATATTCTAATAGTTTGCTTAAATCTTATGACACTATTTTTTTAAAGCACTTGCACATATTTGTAAGTTTATATTTGTGTTTAAGAATCCTTCCCTGACTGAATCTGTTTTGGTTCCCAGTTGGAATAGTAAGGAATATAGAATCTAAGTAATCAGTTTTGTATATCAAGTAGTGAGCAGGTAGATAGCTATGAATGTGTTCAGAAATTTAGATAAAACTTTTGTTGTTGGGTTCTAATAAGATTTAAAGAATAAAGCATATCTGTCTATCCAGCTTTCTTTAAATGAGATGGAACCCTTATTTGTATTTTTTCCTATTTAAAAAATAACATTAAAAATGGACCTTATTTGCTAGGTTGCATCTTAGAAATTTTATAACTTAATATAATGTTTGTATAGAAAATTATATTTTTCAAGTTGAATTACTGCCTTAAGTTGTAAAATTCATATTGATGAAAACTGTCAGTTCTACAAAATGAGAAATCTGTGCAAACACAAGCCTTAATTGCACCAAGGAAATGAATGTTGTGAGCCATTTACTCTTAAATGGCTTTTAATGAATTTGTATGAACAGTTCATGTGTAGTGTACATCACATACCACCTAGAGTTTATTGTAAAGCAAAGTATTAGCAGTTGGCAGTCTTAGATTGTACTGCTGTTAGATACAAATGAAAAAAAAAGCTGTTAGATACAAATGAAAAAAAATTTTTTTTTTTTTTCAATTTAGGTGTTTCTCATGATGAATTGCTTGAGTTAGCAAAGTTTCATTTTGGTGACTCTTTATATGCACATAAAGGAGAAGTACCAGTTCTGCCTCCGTGCAAATTCACAGGAAGTGAGGTATGGTAAGCCTCCTAGCTAGAAATTGGCCTTTCATAGTTTTGGATTTTGAGATGGGGTCTTGGCTAAGTTGACTAGGTTGGCATTGAACTTGGGAGAATCTTGCTTCAGGCTCCCAAGAAGCCTATTCCACACTGCCTGGCAAAATGTGCATATTTCTTATAGTTAGATGGAAGAAATCTAAACTGAAACATAGAAAAGGCAAGAGAATGGGTGCCTTTGCTTACATTGCTTCCTATTCCATATTATTTAATACTGCCTGTTTTTCTTTTGGAAGGAAGCAAGGTCTTAAGAGCAGTGTTATATTTGGTCATTTTGTGCTTTTTCTTTGGCACTGTACCCATTTAAATATGGTAAAGTATAACGATAACTTTATAAAAGATCCCAAATTTTGACTCTTACCTTGGGTTTACTCTTGGTTAAGTTCTGCCTACAGTATATTTTTTTCTTTAATTAGATTCGAGTGAGGGATGACAAGATGCCTTTGGCACACCTTGCAATAGCTGTTGAAGCCGTTGGTTGGGCACATCCAGATACAATTTGTCTCATGGTTGCCAACACACTGATTGGCAACTGGGATCGCTCTTTTGGAGGAGGAATGGTGAGTGATTTTAAGAGTTACTTCCCATGCTAATTAGAAGATTACCATATTTTTCTGAATATAAATTCTTTGTAAGAATCTTCCCTTTGAAATGGCAAAAACGGAGCTTTTGTTCTATGACTTTTGACTTATATAAACTGATCTTGGATTGCATCTGAGCCTAGAAAAAACTATCTTTGCCATACAGTTTATTAGTGGAATAATTGGCAAAATAAGGACAGAATTAGTTATTAGTTACTACTGTAATAGTAATGCAGTAACTATAATAGAGAAGTTACTACTAATAGTTAATAGTATTATATCAGTGTTTATAAATTTTAAAAGTACTGAGGTGATGTAAGAAAATGAATACCTTTGTATTTTCATTAGTGCACACTAAAGAAGTTAAGGACAAAGAAGCCTAATCACAGGGCTGGGGCTATAGCTCAGTGGCAGAGTGCTTGCCTAGCACTGTGATGCACTGGGTTTAATCCTCAGCACCACAAAAATATAAAATAAAGGCAGTAAAATCCTGTCAGAAGCTTTCTCCCAAACTGTTGAAAATAATAGTTGTTAAAGAAATTTGGATAGGGGTTGGGGCTGTAACTCATTGATTTTGTACTGTTTTTATAATTCTTCTGTAAATCAGAATTACTTTTCAAATAAATACCTTAGGCTTCACATACAATGCAATTTCAGATCTTACAGCCCTATATATGGGTTGATAACTATGTTAATTACAAAGATTCATTGCTTTTACATTGTGCATTGAACCAGATGAGCAAAATTCTTAGACTCATTTCAATTTTGAATTACTGAAATGTTGCTGGATAAAACTAGGAAATGCCTCTTAGGACATTTGCTATCTCATTTTTCTTTCTGGCAATTTAGACATGTGTACAATTCTCTTAGACTATTGTTTTCCTTATAGAACTTATCTAGCAAGCTGGCCCAGCTCACTTGTCATGGCAATCTTTGTCATAGCTTCCAGTCTTTCAACACTTCCTACACAGATACAGGATTATGGGGACTCTATATGGTTTGTGAACCAGCCACAATCGCAGACATGCTACATGTTGTTCAAAGAGAATGGTGAGAAAAAACAAATTTAAGTAGTTTATTGTCTAGGATTCATATTCTAGGCCAGTTTCCTTTTTATATTTTATGATTATTTTGTGGTGGTAATTTTACCTTTTTAAAGTAGTAGCAGCAGTTACCATGTTTTTAAAGATCATAGATGTTTCCTCCAAGTCTCATATAAGCTGCTTTATACTATAAGAAAATTTATAAATCTTTTATAAGTAGATTACTTCATAAAGAAGATCCTAAAACTTAAGCTAACCAAAAGTTGTTCAGAAAAATCTAGAAGTAATCTGACTTGGAAAGGCAGGGTATGAAAATTGAATGAGAAATTGTTCGTTAAAAAAGAAAATTTAGGGACTGGGGACATGGCTCAAGCGGTAGCACGCTCGCCTGGCATGCGTGCGGCCCGGGTTCGATCCTCAGCACCACATACAAACAAAGATGTTGTGTCCGTCGAAAACTAAAAAAAAAAAAAGAAAATCAGGAGATAGGCAGCTTATTTTTATATTGTGCTGAACCTTAGTCTTCTAATGAGCAATTACACAAATTTATATGTGATTTGCAAAAATAGCAATATCTGAAAAAACAATAAATATTATTTTAGCTTTTGCTTAGCATCAGAATTATTAATAATTTAAACTTTTTACTTAGTTGAAATCATAAATGCTTACACAATGTGGTGTATGTGGAATATTACCTCTTTCCTTAAGCCACTAATTTATAAAATCACAATAACATTTCCTAGCCACTGTATAATACCAGTTTCTCAATGTTTCTTAGGATGCGACTCTGTACAAGTGTCACTGAGAGTGAAGTTGCCCGAGCCAAAAATCTTCTGAAAACAAACATGTTGTTGCAGCTTGATGGTAAGAATAAATATTTAGGCAAGTGTCCTACTACCCTAGCCCCTAATACATGTAATGCCTTGGGTTTGATCCCAAACACCTTAAAAAAAAAAATCTAATACTTAAATTGTTTCTTCTCTTTAACCAGGTTCAACTCCAATTTGTGAAGATATTGGTAGGCAAATGTTATGCTATAATAGAAGAATTCCTATCCCTGAGCTTGAAGCAAGAATTGATGTAAGTTGTCTTTAGATATTATTGGATCCCGTGTAAAAGCATTCTTGTTAGAAGAGCTTTAGTTTTTGGGGTTCCAGGGATAGAATTTGTTCTTACTACAAAAAGTTCTGACAGTATCTTCCTTATTTCAGGCTGTAAATGCTAAGACAGTTCGAGAAGTATGTACCAAATATATTTATGATAAAAGTCCAGCTATTGCTGCAGTTGGTAAGCTTGGTTTCCTTTTCTCCTATGTAGAAAGTTGGCCAAGCACTTCTGTCAGTTTTAACCATCTTCTTTTTAATCTATAGGTCCCACTGAGCAGCTACCAGATTTTAACCAGATTTGCAGTAACATGCGCTGGCTTCGTGATTAAGAAGTGCATAATAGAAATATTTTAAACATATATTTATGAAACTAAGAATTTGCAAGTTTTAAACTACTGATCCCTAAAGGAAAATACAAATTTAGAAATTTGAAACAAATATGCGTCATATAAGACTACAGCCCTGATGATCATTTTAACGGTAGATCTTTGTGCTCTGAAAAATTATTTTGGAAAGAGCACTTTGATACAATAAATATAATTTTGAAAATGAAAGTTTATATAATATTTTCAGTTTTATTATAAAAATGCACACAATAAAGATTGTCATTATGTCATTTCTTGAGTCTACTTGCATTTAACACTTGCTCTTGAGCAGCTTTCTTTGCTTTTACCATCTCGACGAGCTCCTAGAATGGAAAGTTGATTTAAATTAAGAAACTGTCACTTTAAAAACAGATATATCCAGTACTTGGTATAAATATGTAAATAATTCAAATTGGATGAATCTAAAAATTAAGACAGTGCTGGAAAAATCTGATTTTACTAACTGCTAGGGTTAGAAGCTAGGTTTCTGCAATAATTTTGGCCTATAACTTTGGATACAGAAATAAACACAATAATCTATATTATTACCCATTTAATAGCTATAACTAAAATGCTAATTACATTACAAATTATAATTTAAATTATAATGCAATCTATAAACTCAAACACAACCTTATATCGTTTCATGCAGTCCTTCTTTGTCCTGCCAGGAACTGCTTCTGCTATTTTTTCCCATCTTTCAGGTGTATTGACTGGGTATGTTTTCAAAGCTTGTTCCAAAAGCTTCTGTTCTTCTGTCGTCCAAGGGGTGAAATCTGTGCATGGAACTATTTAAGAAAAATTTTTATTTGGAAAATCTTAGTCCAACTGGTAGAAAATTATCTTGGAATGCCTTCCTAGATAAATCTTTGGTGAACAGTAATCAAGTGCCTATGCTAATGAAACTTTGAGCAAACTTCTAGAGATTGAGACATGTATACATTCTAAGTGTTAGAACAATTTCTTACATTCCTAGAAAATGAAACATCTCAAGGGCCTTTTAAACATGGCATAATAGGAAGTATCTACCTCATTGCTGTTCTCTTAAAAATCTAATATTATACTTGCCCAACACCTCATTTTTAAAGTTAGATTTAAAACTTGTACTCTTGGGCTCAAAACCATGACTAAGACATTTAAGATTTGTTTATTCCTTACATGTAGGAGAGGACAAAGAACTGCCTCGAGTTACACAATGTTTTCTTGGATAGGTTCCTGGGAAACACTCTTTTACACTGGAGGAAACAAGCCTATCAAAATTAAGTGCCCAAAGTTTCAGTGTTATAGGGACAAGCTAAGATTAGTTGTCACCACATCTGCTAAAATCTTGTGGAGTAGACTGCTAAAAACTTGCAAAACATCTAATACATGTGTCAGAGACAAATATATTTCCTAAGGATAGTAAGTGTCAGCCCACTTCTGCACAGGAAATGAGTGTTAAAATGATGAGCTAATTTGGTTATTCTAAATTAATGGACTACTGGCAATCTAGTTGCTTCAGATCATGCAGTAACCCCTATATACTATCCATAATCTGACAACTGTTTGAAATTATACTCTGTGAGAAGACTGGGTACAATATTAAGCTTTAAAAAAGTATTTCCCAATTGAAAAAAAAAAAAAAACAAAAACTGACACCTAACTCGAAACAAGGCAAAGAACATATCCATATTTGAAGGAGATTAGCATTTTCTGAGGGTAGCTTTTAAATTCCAGGAAGCCTTTAATTGAATTTCTTTTTCTTGGTCTAAAGCCCACCTTAATACACATTTAGTTCATTTCCTCATAGAAAAAAAGATGGAAGTAACATGCAATTATTTTCTGAAGTTTTCCAGTTACTTAATACCCAAATAAAGTGAAACAGTGTTGCAAAATTCCTATTAGAAACCATTATTCAAGAGGCTGGGGTTGTGGCTTATTGGTAGAGTGCTCACCTAGCGCTGGTAAGGGACTGGGTTCCTCAGCACCACATAAAAATAAATACGGAGATAAAGAAGTCACACACAGATAGCAACACTGCCAGTCAATCCTGCCCTTACAGGGTCATTCACTTCTCATAGAAAGAAGACTGGATGTGGGCACAACCATCAGCGTCTCTCTCCAACATGAAAAGTTCCATAAGGAAGAGTTGGGAATAGTGTGCTAGTATCTGAACAATGATATCTTGTAGAAGAGATAAAGGAGAGGAATAAACTTTTAAAAAGTGCCCTCTAGGGCTGGGGTTGTGGATCAGTGGTACAGCATTTGCCTCACATACTTGGGGCACTGGGTTTGATCCTTAGCACCACATAAATAAAATAAAGGTATTGTGTCCATCTACAACTAAAAATAAAAAATAACTTTGAAAAGTAAAAAAAAAAAAAAAAAAAAAAAAAAAAAAGTGCCCTCTTAAGAGGTGTTCTGAAACTTCCCCTTTGGTTACTTATCTTCACATAAACCAAAATAAAATCTAGCTCAAACAACTCGACCTAGATTTTTATAAGGACAGAATGATTCCCCTTCCTTTCTAGAACATTCCAGTCTCCTCTATTTTCAAACTACCTTTGGGGATAATTGCCAGTCTAAGAATACAGAAAAAACTGGGAATGTTAGAAGACAGAGACAACTTGTTATGTAGAATGAAGTCTATTAGATTAAAAAAAAAAAAATTTGGAATGATGATATGGAAAGCATACCCAAGATTAGTTTAAGAAGAGAAAGGGTTGGAGGCTCACAAATGCATAAAGTGAAACAACTTCTTCAAATGTTTTTCTCACAGTTAAAGAAACCCCCACAACTTTGTATCATATCCCAAAGACAGACAGACATACACACACACACACACACACACACACACACACGCGCATGTGCAGACAAAACTGTACATATAAAACCTGTTTGCAGGTTTAACACTTGCTAATATTTTGTATTCACAACCCATTAAATTAATTTTGTAACTATTGTGAGTCATGATTTGTAGTTTAAAAAACACTGGTCCAGGATAATCAAATTAGGAAGAATCTCAAAACAGTGACAGCATTCTAATGGGTTTTGTTATTTTGAAATTCTTTCTAGAGAGTAAAAAATTCCTGTTAGTTCTAACTAGATTCTCTAAATGTGAACATTTCTGCCATATTTGCTTATTTTCTTTATGTATGGAAATGTATTCTGAATCATTTTAGACTACCTTATTAGACATGAATACCTTCCCTAAATAATTTAATACTTTTTCCATAAAAATAAGGGCATTCATAAATGTTTCAAAACCAGGAAATTAACCTTGATTAAATACTATTATTTCTTCAACTGCTCCAATAATACCCAGCAGTCATTTGTAGTATCTGGTGAACAAGGATAGCCCCTCCTCTATGGCGTCTGAATGGGAAGAACTGCACTTCTCAACTATTAATGGTCAGCAGAAGTAAACAATGCAACTGTCTAAAAATGCTTGCTTTACATCTTCCTGTCAAACATTTTATTTTCCAATCATTCTGAACACAGACCCCAGGTTTTTTAAGTCCTTAAATAGCCTGGAATCTTGGCTAGCATTTTCTACTTCTAAAAAGAACTTACCTTCAAATCGTTCTGAAGGTGTTGCATTATCTGCTTGAGGTACCACTCCATGTTCTTTTTTAAATTTATCAAAAGCTTTTTTGTTTATGTCATCTTTTTGATGAGGGTCTGAGGAATGAAAAAAAAATGTTGTAACATTAACAAAACATCTCATTTAGTTTTTTTTTAAATTTTTTTTTTTTGTAGTTGTAGATGGATAGAATGCCTTTATTTTTTACGTGGTGCTGAGGATCGAACCCAGTGCCTCATGCATGCTAGGCAAGTCCTCTACCACTGAGCTACAGCCCCAACCCCATCATTTAGTTTTTAATTAAATTATAAAAAATTACTTAAAAACAATGTATCCAAGGTACCAAACTGATTTCTCAAAACTGTCACTCACCAAGTTTCTGAAGACTCTTTGCTTTGCCAATAACATCTTTGGCAGTTCTTTTGATGCCAGAAGAGGAATGTATGTTCATATAATTAGCAATAACTTCCCATCTACAACAATCAACATAAGAATTTAGTAATATTAAGAAAAAAACAAAACAGATACCATTACGTTTTTATTGCTATACATTGGTGGTCTAATTTATTACTCAACCTTACTATTGCCTGGACTACATAGTTCTTGTTTTTCACATGTTGAAATCAACTATCTATAATCTTGATTTTAAGTTTGCTAAAACTTTATGATTCTGTGTATAAACCAACAAAAATAAAACCATACGTTTATGTATACTGCCAAATTAACACATACTTCTTAAGAAAAGGAGAGATCACTGAAAATAGCCTTAGTTTCCATTTCTATATAACAAGAGAGGCTGGGTCTCTAATGCTTCTTTGAGTGCTCAACCTAGAATCAAAAATAAGCTCTGGTTTGTGGTGGGGAGCAACTAACTGATAAAACATCTTGCTGTATGTATGTGCTGGTGTAATGGATAAGACTAATAAGGTTAAAAATGCATTGTTAAACAGAATTTAATAGAAGGCGGTTTTTACAGACTCAGGCTTATCCCTGCAAATTAATGCTATAATCATTGCTGCAATTTGGATTTTTGACACTATCTCTGGGCTCCAGTATGTGTTAAAGAAAAATTTCATGAAAACCAATACCTTGAATTTGTTCCAGCAGGGAAGAGATTCACAGCTTTAATTAGCAACTGCAGATCATCTTCTGACCAATTTTTACTACTACTGCCACCTCCACCAGTTGATTTCTCTGCATTTTTCGATGCTTGTCGCATACGAGCCTCAGCTTCCTCTTTTTCTTTTCTAATTTGTTCATTTATTTCTTCTATCTACACAAATATTATAGATAAGTCAGGGACTTAAAGCATCCTGTACGCTACACATCCTCATTTTGACATCATTCTCCTCCTAGGCCAAACTGGTATCAGCTTTTCACTCTGGCTTCCAGGTTGCATAGGTCTGCTTGAAGAACCAACAGCCACCCAAAGACTGACCTGCCCAATATTCACGTCATGAGATTTCTTTATGCTTTAGACACAACTTTGTCAAGTTGACGGTCACTAGATTATCATACACAAGGCCATACTGAACCTCTCTTTAAGCTCATATGCACTCTTAGCAAGTAATACCACTTATCTGTCACAAAAAGATAAACAGAGGAACATGTCCTGTTTTACCTTGAAGTTCTATCCTTTGTACCTTCTAGTCTACCTTCAAATGTTGTAGGTATTCTGACCGTGCAAACATCCAGGGAAGTGTTCCCCTGGTGAGCAAACTCCCAGGGAGTAATTGGTGCCCTGATTCCCAGGAGCCTCTTCCCTCTGAGGTAATAAGACAACTATGCAGGCACTATCTGGTTTCCTTAGCAATGTCCTTAGAGAGAAGGGGCTCTGTGTTTGTATTAACCTGGACCTTATCTCAGTTAGCTAGCACTTTG
The DNA here is from genome assembly GCF_964194105.1 of Spermophilus citellus. Classification (NCBI taxonomy): domain Eukaryota; kingdom Metazoa; phylum Chordata; class Mammalia; order Rodentia; family Sciuridae; genus Spermophilus; species Spermophilus citellus. The sequence goes on from NC_138184.1 coordinate 172,601,816, forward strand.
GTTAAAGAAATACTAATTAGAATATAGTCAAGGTAATGGGAGGTATGTGTTCTTTGAGTTAATAAACTCCCAGGCAGGAAGGAGTGGACACTTCACTTCTGCATTTCTTCTTCACCACTTCATTTCACTCCTATCCACTCCATCCTGTCTACCTGCTTTACTTTTTGTGTCTCTGTCTGTTCTTTGTGCGCCTCCTCACAGGTATTCCTCCACAGGTGTTCCTTTACAAAACGTGCATGAGACTTTTGTTGACAGCTATCATGAAGCCATCTTTAACTCAGTTCTCTCATTCAATACTTAGAACCAGTCATGAAGTCCCTGTAATTCTAATTTTGAAAAGCTTTTCCTGTTTCCCATCTTCCATAGTACAGATCCTTACTGATATAATTAAAACTAGTTATTTTTTATCTACCCCACGAATCCTACCCATAAATGCCAAATAATTAGTATAAAGTTGAATCTTCTGCAATTCAGAGGTTTTGTAGTAACAGAAACTGGTCACAATATTAAACAAAAAGTTATGGCTCTTCTCTTCATAACCAACCTCATTTTCCACTCCTCTTAACTTTCTACTCTTACCTCTATTTTACAATTTATGCTGTTTCTCAACCTTCCATTTTAGCACTGTCCTTCCTCCAAGGCTGGTTCAGACCTTTCACTGAGCCTCTGACTATTCAGATGTGGACTTGCCCCTTCTCTCTGACATTTAGCATAGGTCCTCCATATTTTGATCCTTGAGGCTTTACTTTCAGCATAACTTTCTGAATCCCTTTGTGGCAGCAGTAGCATTAGGTGTTTCTCCAAGAATGCCTAGGCATATGCTTTATCTATAGAATACTAATACTTGTTGAACTGAATTTAACTTCTGGGCCTGATTCTTCATCTATAAAATGAAAGATATACTAGACAGAACAAAAATTTCTTTTGGTTTTAAATGTTATCCTCTGAAAATATTCAGGGAAATTAAAAATTTATTTTTTAACATTATTTTATAAAAACTGGTGATTAAAGCGTTAGACATGGTGGCACATGCCTGTAATTCCAGCAAATTTGGAAAGCTGAGGCAAGAGGATCACAAGTTTGAGGAAACTTATTGAGACCCTGTCTCCAAATAAAAAAATAAAAAGGACTGGGAATGTAGCTCAGTGGTGAAGCATCCCTGGGTTCAATACTCAATATCAAAAACAAACAAACAAAAAAACTAGCGAATAATGTGCTAGATACCACAAATCTAACATTTTACTATTTCATTTAGTATGAAAAACATACTAAATCCAATTTAAATCAACAACAGCACTTTATATAAACAAAACAAAGTTGGGAGACAAAGAGAAATCAGATATTCTTTACCCTTAGTAACCTAGTATTAGGTGAAGAAGGGTGAGGTAAAATAATTAAATGCTAAATATAAGTAGAAATTACATGTTCTTCTATTACCTGTTTTTCCAGAGCAGCCTTTCCTACTTCTTTTGTAGATGATGTGAGTGTTTCATTCAAGCACTGTAAGCTAAAGAAAAAAGGAATGAGGACTTGTGGGTATAGCTCAGTGGTAGAACATGTGATGCATGAAGCTCTAGGTTCAATTCTCTAGCACCACATACAAAAAAGAAACTTTAAGTCCCAAAAAAGACTTCAATGGTTGTTCCATACATATACCTTGCTAGTTCAAGGCGATCACAAAGTTTTTCCACTTCTTCCATCATTTTAACCCGTTCTGCCTCATTGTCTGAAAAGTGATTCCAGGTCTAAAAACACAAACACAAACATTTTTATTTTCTATCTACTGATATAACACTGATGCAAACACAACATAAATATGATGATAAGCATAAACTTTTCAGGAGGTTCTTCATGTAGATGTATACAATGTCCTTGTGCCCATTACTAACTATATTCCCAGAATACTGTCCAGTGGTCTCCATTATTATTAGCTTACAATAAAAGGCATTATGCCAAGTGTAGGCAGGGGAGTAAAACAGAAAAGGAGATGGTGAACAATACCTTCTGAATGTTAATAAGTTATAAGTGGACCTCAAAGAACCAATTAAAGTTAAAGAAATGTGTAGGCTGACTCAAATTAAAATTCTTTTTTCAGCTGCCTGTTCCCACATGTGCTTCACTGAGAAGTCTACTGAAAATGTGAAATTAAAGAAATATATAATAATATATCCTGCTAAGGGACAGGAGATGTTATCAAAAAATATGATTAACGAAATATTAAGATCAGAATTGAACACCATAATGTAACTGGATTATAGGAAGTAACTGGAAAATACTTCTCATGTTTAAGCTGCTACTGACATACCTTCTATTCCTTACTTCTTCTTGCCCATTTGATCTGTTTGATTTGGCTCTCATCAAAGTCTCAATATTTCTTTTACTGCTGATATTTCTAAAAGCACTACTGATTTTTCTTCTAGCGATTTGATTACTTCTCAGGTTTCTCTTCCTTTATAGCAGTATCTCAAGGACTGGTGTTCACTAGGGTCCCAACTTTCACCTTCCTTATTCTACATTCTCTCCCAGAGTGATCTAATCTACTTGAACGGTTTCTAGTGCCACAAGATGTGCATGAGTCTGTGTTGATCCTGCTTGTGAACTCTATAATATGATCTATATGCCCAGGGTCCCTTCATTTGGGTGTCCCAATAGTTTCAATGTGCCCTAAACTGGACTCATCATTTGCCTCCTCCTCTGTCTTCTATTTCAATTGATGCTATCACTACTCATCCAGTATACCATGCCAGAAACCAAGGTATCTATAAACTTTATTTCTCCCATGCTGCCCCCAATATACAATTAGTCCCAACAGTCAGTAACCTATTATACTTCCGAAATACTTCATCTCATTTACTTTTTCCCATTCCCACCATTTCTACCTTATTTCAAGCCACACCGATTGGAATGTACCAAAAATTCCTGATTAGTCTCTGTGTCTCTTTTCTTCTCTGAACACTCTAACCAAAACCAACTCAGGATCAGATTTAAACTCTTTAGCAAGGCATATTAAATAGCCCTTCAAACCTTGCTCCTCCTACATGTTCAGGTGCTTCTCACTCAGTAAACTTCATTATCTCTGCATATCTGAATTCACTCAATATTCCTCAGTCTTTTATCTGGTGTACACACTGCTTTGCCCAGCTCAATGCTACTAAAGAGAAAGCCTTCCTTGACTACATTTTTGGTATCTTTTCATCCTAGTGCTCATGCTCATCTTAAAGTGTTCGAATTGCTAGTTTACTTGTTGTTTTCTATTACAAGGAATCAGTGGATTCCTTGAAGGCAAGGACTATGTTATCATTATACCCACATTAATTAAAATTGCTTGGTACCCAGTATAATGCTCATCAGAGACTTGATGACTGAATAAATTAACTCATGCTGGAAAGGAGAATAAAACAAAGTTACTAAATATCAGAATTTGTTCCCTCACTTATGCAAAAATCTCTTAAGAATTATTCACTTTCTGGTTGATATCTGGTCTTTTTTTTTCACGTTCTCATCATACGCTGAATGTGCCAATTATATGTGAATCATTTCACTCAACATTCACAACTCTATGACTAACTATTATGTCAGCTATAGAACAGGTGAGGAAAGCAAGGCACTAAGGTGTTTAGGTAACTTCCAGAGGGTCCCACAGGTGGTAAGTGATAGGTGGAAAATGACTTCAAACCCAGACAGCCTATCCTGAGTCCATGCTCTTAACCATTTTGATATATTGCATTCTCCTAAAAATAATCTTCCACCCAGGAAAACTGTGAATAGAATACTTCATTTTTTTCTAAATTTTCCTAGTTTACTAAAATGCCTAAAGAGACAAACCAGTACTTGTGTTTTCATTAATTCTCTTTCTAAATTTACTGATGGGGCTGGTTGATTTCTTTTTCTTTCTTTCTTTCTTCTTTTTTTTTTTTTTTTTTTGTGGTGCTGGGGATTGAACCCAGGTCATTGTACATGCAAGACAAACACTCTACCAAGTGAGCTATTTCCCCAACCTGAGGGGCTGGTTAATTTCAATTGTGTTATTAACTGAATGTTTAGGATATTTTATACTAAACATACTAGTGTCTAAAGCCTTCTGGATGGTCATGTGAAAGATAACATGATTTTTCTATACATATTAAGCATTTACATATTTCTTGAATTTAACTATAGTGGTAAGTACAGAATATTCTCTTGTAGCAATCTGTTGTAGCTTGGAATTTCATAAATATACTTATTTGACACAGTTTAATAAAGTACAATTTGCTCTCTGAATTTACCAATTTAAAAATGTAAGAATATCTCTTACACAAAATTACAATAAGAAATTTGGGTTTTTCTATCAATATGTTTAATAAAAATTGTATTTGAATGAAAACTACCAGTACTCACCCAAATGATATCCCTTTGTTTAGATAAAGATAAAAGTATTAACTTCCAAAGAAACTTTAAGATAAAAATTAACTTTGTTCATTAGGAAGCAACCAGCTAAAACCAAATTGTTGCACATTCTCAGAAAATAATTTGATTTCTCCAACAAACATGGCCATATGGTGGGGAGAAGTGATGGTAGATAGGTTGTGACAAAATTAGAGGGTCTTAAGAAATATAATTAGAAGTTACAATAACTGAAGGCTTTATAGTGACTTATTTAAATTCTAATTTGTTTAAATCAACTATTAAAAAAAACACTGAGAAAATCAGATCTGAATTTGGATGAGGAATCAGAATAGAAAAAAATTAATCTAAAAACAAATATAAGAAAAGAAATAATCTTTAAGCTTAATCAGCTGCCTGCTTTACTGGTGCCTGATGTCAATCTGACATACCTTGCATGAATTTCGAAGTTTTTGCCTCTCCTTTTTAATAGCTTTTTTCTGGATATCTTTTTCCTTCTTTGCCAATAACGCTTGCTGTCTAATTTCCTCCTCTTCTTTCTCCTTAGCCAACCGAGCCGCTTCTAATTCAGCTTGTCTTTGCTTTTAAAATGAAGAGCAAAATTGTTTTGATAATTAGAATTTCAAAATGCTCTGTAATGATTTAAAAATTCAATCTTTTAATTAGAAATTAACAAATTAATGGCTCATCAACTTATTGAAAATTGAAGGTTGAACTAGGAGGGAAAGCAAGCTACCAAAGTTCTACAAGCATTTATGAGGAAACAAAACAAACATGTTAGAAATAAGCATAATATAAAGTCAGATTTATGACATAAATATTTATATGAGATTATGTTTTTGTTCAATAACTATTTGCTATTAAGGAAGATCTAACTATTGATTTTACCAACTTGTTAAGATTCAATTATAGTAGTACCCAATTTCCTGCTTCCAGATTATAGTTATTTTAACTATTTTTCAATGATTAACAAATATTTAAAGTCCAACATAATCAAATGTCGCCTTACTTTTTCTTTAGCTTCTTGTTCCTTCCGTTTTGCTTCTGCTTTTGCTTTCTTTTCTGCTTCTTTCTTGGCTTTTTCTTCTTCCTTAAATTTTTTTATTCTTGGATCACAGCTATAGGCATTGTCTACCCCAAAAAAATTAGTGAATCTTTTAAATTCTAACATTTAAAGAACTTTAAACATCAGTTATAAAAACATTAATTATACTTACCAACTAATGTTCTTATTCTGTTCATTTCTTCTTTTTTTCTTTGTGCCCTTGTTGCTCTATTCTGCTTTTCAATCCATCTTCTCTCATCACGACTATATAATAGTAAATATTGGAAACAAATTATGACTGGAAAGAGTAATATTTTATAAATTTATATGTAATAATGTCTTACAAAATTAATAATGCTATATCACTACTAACATTGAAGTGTGCTTCTGTTTATTATCAATTTTGGTTAGTTTTCTTGGACATGCATGTCAAAAGAATTTTCCTCCGTACTCTGGGAAAAGTATAATAAAACCTAGGTTAAGCAACCAAAAGAAAAATTTGCTGAATTGAGTTATCTTGGCAATTTTGGGGCAAGGAGGGTAATCAGGGAATAAACCCAGAGGGATTTTACCACTCATTGAGCTACATCCCAAAGCTCTTTTTATATTTTTAATGATAAGAAAGGGTCTCATTAAGTTGCACAGGGCCTAAATTGCTGAGCCTGGCCTTGAATTTGTGATAATCCTGCCTCAGACTCCTGAGCTGCTGGGATTATAGGTGTGTGCCGCCCTCTTGGCAATTTCTTAAACATAAGCCTAACCAGTTACTCTTTTGGCCCCATCTAGTTTAATTTATATAGAGGAATTTCAAATTACTGTGTCAGAGAAAATAATGACTGGAGAATGTAGCTCAGTGGTAAAGCACATGTGCAACATATACTTGGCCCTTCTTTCAATTTCTAGCACCAAGAGAAAATACACACACACACAAACGCATATATTTGTATATGTATGTGTGTGTATATATATATACACACACACACACACACACACGCACACCTTATTTTTATATTATCACAGGTACCAAAGGAATATATTCCTTTATTAATGATGTGCATACCTACCATTCTGCCTTTTCTTTTTCTTCTTCGTCTAAATAAGAAAATTCTCTCCAAGAGTCAAAATTATACCTAATATAGATAGAAAAAAAATTAACACAGAATAACATTCCTTTTAAAATTAAGTTAGATACATATAATTTTTAAAAATAGTAATGGCAAGTAAATAAGTTAGTCTGAATGGTTCCTTCCCTCCCTTTGGTATTAAACCAATACTATGCTCAAGTCCTTAATGTCATCATCTTGTGTTAAATGACTCCACATTTAGTATGAAAATTGAAAATACATTCAGCACGCTTAAGTAAAAAAAAGAAGTCACACCTCACTGTCCTCTTTTCTTTCTTAGGTTTGTTTCTCTCTTGCCTAGGACTTGTTAAGTTTTCCCTGCCTTTACTCTCATTTTCTGTGAAGCCTTAAAGTAACTCCAGTAATGGTTATTTTATTTCTGAATCTATAGACAACTGAACTGGCAACTAAATCTTACATAATTTTTCCTACAGTGAATTTATGCTTCCATTATTTATTAGATATTTAATAAGGAAATAATACACAATAAAATTTGCTAAATATTGTTTACTGAAAATCAATAAACTTGAACACAAAGCAATGTCTTCCTCAAATGCACAAACACTTTTAATGGGAAAACTGCTAAGTGAAAATGTGTTAATTTTCATTGAATTCAAATGATTTTATTTTTTAACTGCTACAGTGTGCTTATTACCTAGATCTCATTAATAGAAAACAAGCTAAATAAAACACTCATAAAAGCCTGAATATCATAGAGAAGACATAAAACATGTGAAACCTTTATTCATTTTGGAACAGTGCTTTTTGTTCAGTAAGTCACCCATCCCTCAATTAATTTATAAAGCATCAAGTACTTATTGAATATTTTAAAAAAATGACAACTTCACAGAAGTATTTACTTACCAGAAAGAATAAAATGCATCTACATCTTCAAATGATGAATTCATATCACCAAGTTTAGGGACATTTTTTTTATTTGACCATCTGATATATTAAAAGAAAAATTTAACTGAAAAATTTTGCACAAAAGTTCTACCTACAGCCTAATTTATTAAAAACAACAAGGGCCTTTACTAATCCCATTTAACCTCCCTCCCCTATAATCTCTGCAATTAAAAGATGAGAGTTGGAAGGTCAACAGTCACATGACAAACAATGTAGGTGTGAAGAATGTGAGGGGAAGGGTGGATTAGAAGGTGGCAAGAGACAATGGAATAATTTTCAGGTTATCTTCAGTTCAAAAAAGTTTAATGATTTTGTTGTAGTGCTGGTGACTACATTTATGGCCTTGCACTCACCACTGAGATATATTCCCAGCCCCAAGATACAATGATATAGTAGCTGTCAGACAGGTTAGGAAAAAATGGGAACTAGCCTTTTTCCCCCAAGCTCACTTACTCCTTCCCCTAAATAGGTAGCACAGAAGCAACACTAATGTAAGGCCTGGCCTTTAAAATAAATGCTAATATTTACAGAAAGAACAAACTTTCATCCCTTATCACCACCACCTGTGCCTAAGAGCTAGACTTCTAGGCTTGGCATTTCACTCATCACCTCTGAAAAGGACTCTATGGCTACTACTGATCCATGTTTTCTACTTTATTAAATCACTACACACAGAAATACTATATCCTAGCCAGGTACAGTGGCACATGCCTGTTATCCCAGCTCACAGGAAGTTCATAGATTGGAGGCTAGCCCCAGCAATTTAGTGAAAATAAAAAATAAAAAGGGCCGGGGATGTAATTCAGGGGTAGAATGTCCCTGTGTTCCATCTTTCCAGTACCACTAACAAAACAAAACAAAAAAAGCTGTCTTTATATCACCTTCAGTACTGTTTTAAAATAAATATGAGAAGACAGAGAGGAGCAACCAGTAGGCCGCATCAAACTACTAAATAAGTGGTTCAGCTGGTTGCAGTGGTGCATGCCAGTAATCTCAGCAGCATGGGAGGCTGAGGCAGGAGGATTCCAAGTTCATAGCAAGCTGCAGCAATTCAGAGAGGTCCTACACAACTTAGCAAAACCCTGTCTCAAAATAAAACATTTCAAAAAGGCCAGAGATGTGGCTTAGTGATTAAGTGCCTCTGGTTCAACCCCCAGTACCAAAGGAAAAAAAAAAAAAAAAAGGTTCAAAACTTTGGCTGCACAGTAGAATCACCAGAGAGGATTAAAAATTCCTACTGTTAATCAGCATCTCTCTGCAAGCAATAGGCAGTACAAAGTTTTTTTAAGCTCTCCAGATGAATCCAACACACAGCCAAAACAGGCTTTGAGAGAACAAAAAATATAGAATACTGACACTATGCATACTATTATAAAAAACAATTTACTGAAATAAATTATGTATGCTTTAATCTTAAATGTAAATCATCCTTTGTCAGAGATGCCTTATGATAATCTTGTATGGGGGAAAAAAAAAGGATCAAGCTAGGTGTGGTGGCACGTGCTGTCATCTCAATAATAGAGACTGAAGCAGGAGAATCACAAGTTTGAGGCCAGCCTCAGCAACTTAGTGAGACTACCTGGTCTCAAAATTAAAATAAAAAAGACTGTGCTGTGGGTGTGGCTCAGTAGTTAAGCACCCTTGGATTCAACTCCTGGTACCAAAAAAAAAAAAAAAAAAAAAAAAAAAGGAAGAAGAAGAAAAAGGACCATAAGCCCTTTTCTTTTCTTTCTTTATTTTTTTAAACTCTTAATGAGCCAAACAGTGTACTCACAGATAAAGAGGAAGTTAAAAAAAAAGTACTATCACCTAACTATCAATATCGCATTACATAAAGCCAGATATAACTTTTCAGCCAAAGGAAAATATCCCATAAACGATAAAGGAATTTCACTATGGAAAGGCAGAATTTTGTTTAGAGAACAAAATAAACGAGAATAATAAGTTTATCGGAAGGGCTCAATAAAAGATGAGGAGGACAAGACAGTAGAAACAATTTTATAAATAAAACTAATATCGGGGAAAATAGCAAAAAGCTGAAGGACTGCACAAAGCAAGCTAATAGAGGCTTTTATGATCAAAAGTGGAAATGCTTTAACTCACCTGGAATTCCTTTCAAACACTGGAGAAAACACTTCAAAGAAATTATCCTTTGCTTCACTTTTAGAAGGAACTGAGTTATCAAAAGTAGGATCTACACTGTTAAATGCTCGTCTTTTCACTGGATCAGATAACATTTCATAAGCTGAGGGGGAAAAAGCAAGATTATAGCACTATTAAGTTTACCCCAGGAAAAAAAGCAAGATTACAACACCATAAGTTTACCCTTTTTTTCCTAAGAGAAAACAAATATCCCCCTCTTTTAAGTTATTAATTTTCATATTTAAAATTTTGGGGGGTGGGGAGGATTTAATTTAGGTAAGGACAGCTCTAGCACTTCTGGATATGAGTGGACGCAACTCCTTTAAGTACTTCTGATAGGAAAGTGACAAAAAAATTTTTAAACAGTAACTGAAAAAAGATGATGACGACTCTGGGGGAAAAGAAAATTAACTGTTGGATCTCATGGCTGTAAAAGATGGAAGGCTCTTAGGTTTCTAGAGTAATGTGTAATATGAGTGGGCTAAGATGAAGAATTTTGAAAAATGCACATATAATTATTTAACAAGTATCATCAAAATGTAAAATCACACTGAGCGTGGTATCGAATGCCTGTAATCCTAGTGGTTCGGGAGGCTGAGACAGAAGGATCCTGAGTTCAAAGCTGGCCTCAGTAAAAGTGAGGTGCTAAGCAACTCGACGAGACCCTGTCTCTAAATAAAACACAAAAATGGGCTTGGATGTGACTCAGTGGTCAAGTGCCCCCGAGTTCAATCCCCGGTACCCACAAACATAAAAATTAATAAAATCACATTTAGGAAACATTTACAAATGGTGGTTACCTATGTTAACTTGCTTAATGAGCATATTGCTATGTAAATTAGCAATAAATAATTATTGTATAATGATATAATTAGCTTAATTATTATTACTTTTTCCTAGTGCTGGGGATGGAACCCAGGGTCTCCTCACACATTCTAGGTAAGTGCTCTGCCACTGAGTTCACATCCAGCCCCCAATTTAAATTAGCAAAGGATCTAAGGAACAATTTACTCTCACAAAGAAACTGATAGGCAAAAGATCTCAGTAGTCTCATCATTAAATACAATGCTTGTATAAGCTTCTGGTAAGAGTCATCTGGGGATCCATTAAAATGCAAATTCTAATCAGTAGTTGCAGGGCCTGAGATGTTCATTTCTAACAAGCTGCCAGGTGTTATTCCTGCTGGCTGGGGGAACCTCACTTTGTATAGTGAGGTTTTGGGGAAATAAATAAAAAATAACCTGATATAACTAAAAGCATTTAAAGATATCATGTGATAGTAAATGAACTATATCACACATAGGAAACCCAATCCCAGCATTTATTAAATAAAAATTACTTTCAGAAATTCCCGACTGTAAAATATTTTCTTACCTTTAGTTATACAAGTGAAGTAATCGTTGTCTCCTTCTTTTATTGGTTCACCCGCTGCTTTCCGTTTGTCTGGGTGATGTTTTAAGACCATTGCTTTATCTACAAAATGAGTCAGATTTGTCACTTCAGGCATCAAAACCAAAAATAAGGATGAGCTAAATACAGACCATCTCCAAAATGGCAATGCTAATTTTAAAATCTTTTCTTCCAAGGTAAAATGCGTGCTTATTAAGTGTGAAAATTAAAGAGCAACTGAAACAATTATTTTAAGAAATCAGCCAAAGTGCCAGCACCCAAAGACAAATATATAATGTTTTTGTATATTTATACATAGGTATTTTTTCCCTTAAGGATATGCTTTAAAGAATTTAGGAGTGCTGAGGGGTGTAGTTCAGTGGTAGAGCCCTTGCTTATTAACAAGGCCCTGGGTTGAATCCCCAGCACTGCAAAAAAACAAGAAAAAATTAAAAATTAGGTGTGATCATACTGTATGTATAAATTTATATTGTTTTTGTTTTAAGTTAATATTATATCATTTGCCTTTTTCCATTTTTCTTGTCAACTCTTCAAACTTCCCTTTTAGTGACTGTTTAGGACTGCATTTCAAGTAGAATTGTCATAATGTAAGCATTTCTCTACTGATAGAAATTGGAATTGTTTCCAATCTGAATCATCTTGAATATTACTATTTTTCCACATTTAGGACTCTTTTTCTGAAGATAAATTTATACAGAAGTGAAATTAGTGAATAAAAATATAGGAACAAGGTGCATTCCAAAAATTAAACTATTTCATTTTTTTTATGTGTACATCTTTTTCACCATAGTCTTAACTAGCACAGGGTCTAAAAAATTTATCACTAGAGATATAAAATATTACTGATATAAAATTATCACTGGTGCTCAAAATTTTTTGTTTGTACCTTTCATCTATCTATAGATAGAAGGGTTATCTGTTTTTATCCTTAGTTTGTGTCACTTCACAATAAGATATTAGCTATTGAGCATTTGTGAGCCAGGCCTATTTATCTCAATAACTATGAGAAAAGCATTATTTGTTTCTTTATTTCACAGATGAGAAAAATGAGACACAGAGAAGTTAAGCAACCACAATCTTTGCAACCTGCACAAAGTTATGGCCAAGTCAGGCTCTGATCCAAGCAGTCTATGAATCCTCAGCCTATGTGCATGCTGCAACTCTTTACATTCAATATCTGTTGCTAATGTTTTCCCCCAAATGGTGTTGTTCATTTTTTAAAATTCATTTTTATTTACACAATTACTTATCATTTCCTCTATAGCTTTTTCCAGTATTTATAATTCTTCTAGTATCACAAATGTTTCCTATGCTTAGATTTAAAAACAATGAATCCCTTAAATCTTTTCTGGAATTTAATAGTCAAAGAGGTATTAAAAATTTGTCATTTCTTAAAATCCTAATATAATCAATAATACTTCCCTTTTCCACTGATTTGTAATGTTTCCTTTATCACAGCAAATTTTATAAGGGCTTGTTTTAGTTACTCATTCTTGCCCCAGGATTGTCCTTAAAATGACTATAGCTATCTAATATATTTGATGGTAACTGCCAAAAAATATAGGTTTGCTACATTTTAACTTATTTATTTTTTGGTGTTACAAATAAGATTTATTCATAGTTTCGTTTGAGCTCTCTTTGCTAAATTTTCATACTTGGGCTGCATTAATTTCACAAAATGAATTGTTCCATGCTAGGGGTGTAGCTCACAGGCAAAGCACATGCTTAGTACAAGTGAGGCCCTGGGTTCAACCCCCGGCACAGGAAAAAAGGGAAAAAAAAAAAAAAAAAAGGGAAGAACAAAATGAACTGTTCCAAAACAGTTTATGTTCAGCATGAGCATTTTCAATTCCTTTAACATATGAAATATTCACCTGAAAAATTACCTGGGCCTAAAAATGGTTTTTAGAAGATAATTCTTTGGTAACTTTAAAAATTTCTTCTTCAGTTTTTACTGAAATTTTCAAATTCACTGCATATAAGAGTAGTTTCAATTAAAAGTATCTTCTATAATGGTTTTCATCCTTTGTATATTTCACTATTTGATTTGTTTTTTTCTTCTTTATAAAACCCATTTTGGAATATTGTTTTATCTCTTCTATTTCCTTCCTCCATCTTCCTTAGTGTTGTTCTCTTAAACAATGAATTGAAAGTCTACTTTATTTTTTCCCCTGTTTTAAAGAAAGTAACATAATAGGTTAAGGCAATGAACTTGCTATGGTACAATTCTAGTTGCCGTTCCTATAAGTTTTGACAGGCAACAATCTTAATCTTACTTTTGCATCCATAAATACAATTTTAATTTTTCTAGGCCCCCAAATATTTTAAAATTTCCCAGTGATTGTTTCTCTAGTTTGTTTTGCATCTTATTCATCTGGTTGAGATAAAATTTTAAAAAATACATTTAAGAGCAAAATGTTCAGATATTAAGTATTCAATTTAATGAGTTAACAACTGTACATACACATGCAACTACAGTTACAATCAAAAGAAATGTACACCATTTCCCTTACCCAGAGTTCCCTTGCACCCCTTCCCAGGTGACTCCCATCCCCTACCAACTAAGGCGATCACTTTTTGATTTATATCACCACAGATTACTTTTATATGTTCTTGAACTTCATATAAATGAAACCTATAGTATGCTATTGTGTCTGTCTTCTCCTGTTCAACACCATGTTTTGAAACTCTTGAGTATACTGGTAATGCTATTTTTTATTGCCGAGTAGGATTCTATGTTCTAAGAGCAGTTTGCTTATCCATTTTCCTGTTGGTGAACATTAGGGTGGTTTCCTATTTATGAACATTTTGAATAAGGCTGCTATGAACATTTGTGTGGAAATTTTTTACTCATTTTTACAAGGGTTCAGAAGTGTGACAAATACATTTGTTTTCCTGAAGTCCAAGATTTTCCTTCTAGTTAGGTGGTCATTTCTCTACTAGCACTGGAAAACAGGCATTTTAAAATTCTAGCTGGTTCAAGCAGAACAGAAATTTATTAAATGTTATTAGGTAGTTCACAGAACTTTTTCTTTTAAATATGTATTTTTTTAGTTGTAGTTGGACACAACACCTTTATTTTATTTATTTTTATGTGGTGCTGAGGATCGAACTCAGGGATTCTCACATGCAAGGCGAGAGCTCTACCCCTGAGCCACAATCCCAACCCAGTTCACAGAACTTTCATAATAACCAAATTATCATGTTTGGAAGCTCATGACTCAATTTTTACTGGAAAGTTCAGAAACATGTTTATCCCACCACTGACACAATCACTGTGCCCCACAACTGCTGATACTGAGCACAAGCTATGACCCCTATCATGTAGCCAGTGAAAGCCTTAAGTTTCACTATGCAGTGCTCTTCCCCGCTTGCCAGCAAATGGATTCCTGCAGCACAGCCTGTTGTTCTCCTTTGACTCTGAAGTGTGTGCTGATTAGTGAAACCTAAGTCATTTGTCTATATATTCTGAATCTCAAGCCATACATATTTTTAAAAATCAGGTTAAACTTTCTGATTTGTAGTTGTTTCTTATTTCTTCTTTAGGGACATCTTGCATTTCTTTATTCTTTTCATCTGAATCTTAGGAACATTCTTTAAGGTTGTCCCTGGCTTTACTGTATTTTCTAATTATACATCAGCAATTTTTTATAATTTTATATTCTGCTCTCAAGTTTTTAGTTTTCATGCAGCCTCTACTTATTTCTCCCTAATCTCCCTCTGCAAGGCTGATCTCACTGTAATACAGCATCTTCGGATTTCATTGACAACATAGACACTTCTTGGGCTTTCTTTTAAACCTCAGGATAAAGTCTGAAAGATATCTTACTTTTTTTTTTGTAAAAAGGATCAAATTTGTCTCTTTTTATGCTGCACTATTTTTTCCTACACTGATTTTTCTGCCTGATCATCTTTAGTCACCCATGTGTATTAGAGGCTTCTATCATCCTACTTATAAAACTGTCCCTGGGAGGGACTGAAGATATAACCCAATTTAAGAAAATAATGTAAAGAGAGCCAAAAGACTGGCCAACTTGAAAAAAAAAAAAAAGAAACAAAAGTAATCTGGGAACAGCTCTTATACATTTACTGAAATTTCAGTCAGGCACATTGCCTATAATCTCAGTGACTAGGGAGGCTGAGACAGGAGACTTGCAAGACCCTGTTTCAATATAAAAAATAAAAAGAGCTGGGGGATGTAACTCAGTGATAGAGCACTCATGGGTTCAATCCCCAATACTGCAGTAAGGAAGGGAAAAATAAATAAATAATTTCAGGTTTTCTTTTCCCTTCCCTCCCCCATGAAAAACAAATTTCTCAGGTATTCTGAGGCTACACCAGTAAAGGGGCTTTTATTGTATGATCACATTGGTACTATTAAAAAAAGCATTTAGGGCTGGGGATGTGGCTCAAGCGGTAGCGCACTCGCCTGGCATGTGTGGGGCACTGGGTCGATCCTCAGCACCACATAAAAATAAAGATATTGTGTCCACCAAAAACTAAAAATAAATATTTTAAAAAAGCATTTAAATATAATTTTATTTTTAAAAAGCTTGAAAGTTTTTAGTTTAAAATATCACAAATAAATCTGGAATATCCAAATTATCTGATTATTCAAACAAATGAACCTATAATATGCTATTGTATCTGGCTTCTCTTGCTCAACATCATGTTTTAAAAAGATTATAAAACCTACACACCATTTGCCAATGTGTACCTCAAGAACAAAATTACATAATTTATTTTTAAATTTATTTCGTACTGGGCATTGAACCATGAGCCCCATCCCCACCCATGTTTTTATATTTTATTTAGAGACACAGTCTTGCTCAGTTGCTTAGGGCCTCACTAAGTGCTGAGGCTGGCTTTGAACTTGTGATCCTCCTGCCTCACCCTTCTGAGCCACTGGGATTACAGGCATGTTACAGGCATGTTAAGGCATGCACCACCATGCCCGGCTATACACAATTTAAATACTACCGTGTGTTTGTAATATGATCTAAGAACGCAAAAGATCTTACGTATTATCAGACTTACATTTTTATTATGCTTATACTATAATAATCATGGATTTGCAAACACTAACTGCATTTTCACTTTTTGACTAGACTTTCAGAAAGCAGTATGTAGCAACAGTCTATTTTATACTTCTCTAGTTAACAGAACTATTTAAACTGTTTAGTTTGAACTATATAGTTTATAGAGGTAGGGAAAATGACACTCTCCTTCTGAATAAATACTGATATTCAACCAGGGTGGTGTGGAGTGAATTACAGTTCCTTTCTTATGGTTAACAATCTGCACAGGTGTTGTAAGACTTCCACTACAGAATACTCAAAAATTAATTTCTACTTTGTCAAGAAAAAGTGTGGCCTTAACAAAAATAAAATGAATATTTCTTTATAATTTTTGCTCATTTTTTATCCTTTAGAAAAAGACAAAAGAATTCCTTCATTTTAAAATGGCAAATATTTTTATAGTTCAAAAATAACTTCTAATTTTTTTTACAAATTTGTGTGCATCATGACATATGTAGTACTTATATGCTATTTTTATAGTAAGACTCTGCAAATACTTTCCCATGGTGATTCCTGGCATTTATGTATATTGCAATAACTATTTGTATACACTAGCATATGTTCTATCTAAAATCATGCCAGCCTTTTAAGAAATCCAGTAATAAGTATAAAATAATCTGATAAATCCCTTCACTACTAAAAATATTTGTGATTTTCCTAAATATAACCATTAATGGGAAAAATTGAGTTTATCTACTAAACTAAGTCTCAACCAGCATTTTTCAACGTAAGTTCTTGTTTAGCCATGTTCATCCAAGCACAGTACTTTCTCTTCTTGGCTGGACTTGACTCCCTATTCCTTTTCCAAATGGCCACAATCTTACCTCCTCTGACCTCAATATCCATTCTCTACAGTGGAGGGCAGAACATTCTCCTAAGATAAAACACAGAAAACTAATCACCTTCACCTTTTTCATTAAACTTCACTAATCAAGGTGTTTAAGGAATTATGTCCACAGAAATGAAAAGAACAGGACATTTAGGCACATTAAAGGATGGTGTCTTTTTAAGGTATATGAAGTCTCAGTTCCCAACATTTTCCTCCCCCGATATTTAATCTTGTAAAATAAAATAATAACAAAGCACTGAACTCTTGGGCAGAGGAAAGGGTGATATTGACAAAGGTGTGACCTAAACCCACTAAATAATATTGAAAAACCAAAGAAACAAAGCAGGGCCCCCACTAAATACAGCTGCCCATACTTCCAAAGAGAGGTAAAATATTTTTAATAGCTTGCTATTGGAGTATTTTTTATCCTGCCTGCCTGCTCCCCACACTTCTTTCTCTCTCTCTGTCTCTCCTTCCCTCCCTCCCTCCCACACACACTCTCTCTCTTTCTCACAAACACACGCACACACACACACACGCACACGCACACACCCAAACTGATTTTTTATCCCTAATGAGAAAGTCCATACACCATTAATTTTTTTCTGGTTATGAAGGCAAAGGAGACCTTGGTCTTACATTTTATATTGCTATGACAATTATTACACATACTGTTAAATGTAGAGTTATGGCAATAGATTATGACCCTGCATATTTTTTCAAAATAACATTTTCTATAACAAATATATAATTACTTCAAAATAACTAAGTACTTACGAGCTGCTTTGATCTGTCTCTGTGTAGCTTTGTATCTTACATGGCCAAGTCCAAGCACTGCATAATGATCTTGGTTCTGATAAGACACAAGAGAGTCAAGTTTGAAACGGAGCGATATATCCTATCCCTTATATCATGGTACCCTAAAATAGTATTTCCCACAGTGAAACTTTCATAGCAGGAGTCCAGTGAGAAGTTCTGAATAAAATAGGCTCTCTGGTCATGTAAGTTTCAGAAATGTGAATTACTGTATAGCCTTCTTGATAATTTGTATGCACATAAGCCTAATAAGGGCTCCAAAAAGTCCTCCAATTACAAAAAGGAAAACAAACACAAAGAGGCCCGTAACACCTAGCATTTTCTAAAATTACTTGAAAGTACACTTTTCTCTTTCAACATCTATTAATACCCTGAAGCCCTCTGATATCAAGGTACATCTAGGAATATTTCAGAACCAAAGGGAGCATTTTTTACAGTAGCTCCTCTGGTTGGGTTAGTGGACAATGACAGCACAAAATGAGGAACCATGTGGAGTAAAGAAGGTAGGCTGAGTAAAAATCAAATTAAGGGAAAAGGTTTCTGTGGATAGGAAGTACCTGCTTTCATTTCTCCTTTGGTTAACATCTAGTGAATTTATAAGCTGAGGTATCAACTAGAATGAGGGCTCCTTACAGAAGTCAAATTGTGCATTCCGTCTTGGAGAATGAAGATAGCTATCAGGTGAAGTGGAAGAGGAGTTGAGGGCACACAACATTGGAGAAAAAAGTCAAATAGGACTGACTAGTTTTCCTTCAAATTCCAGATACGAACATCACATGGATAGATCCTTTATTATGTCTGGAAATCAGTTCACTCTTCTACTTCCTAGCTATTTCAAACATTCTGTCCTCTAGCCTTCCCTCATACTTCACACACCTTTCTCCATCCCCAAGCTGACAGTCGTGACTGCTGCTTAACTAAAAAGTGAAGCTATCCCAAACTAAATTAGATGTATAATAGGGTTTTTTTGTATATCAATTATACCTGAAGAAAACCATTAAAAATTAGTATTATCCTATTTAAATGTCAGAATCCACCAACCTCCTTGCACTTGGACACGTTCTCCTTCCCTACTTTCACAATTGAGAAAGCCTTTCCTGTCATGATGAATTACTTCAGCTTCCTGTTTTGAAATCCATCCTAAGCTTCTCAGGTTAGCATCTTTCACCTTCTTCTAAATTTCAAGTGGATTATTTTCATCAATACATAAGATGCCATTGTCTCTCATCCTTAAAAACCCTCCCGAGGCCATCCTTCCCCAAAGTTCTGTTTGTCAGTTAAGCTTCTTGAGAAAGCTGTTCACACCACATTCTTCTCCTCTTGCATTCATTTTTCAACCCACTTCAATCTAGTCTGCTTTGACCATTCTCACCACAGGTGCTGAGATTTGTTTCCATGGGTATTTTCACCCTCACTTGACTTCAACTTCCATTGGCTGTCCTTGAAACATTGTCTCTTTTAAGAGTTAATGTGAATCCATTCTCCACATTCCCCTCCACCTTCCAGTGGATATTTTTAGTCACCTTTACTGGCTTCCTGAAGACTTTCAAAGATCAGTTTTGGGGGTTATCTCTCATGTTGTATAAAATGTGCAAACAAGGCCTCTGGGGGATTTTATCCAACGTGATGATATAATACCTAATACTCGGTACATGCTGAAGACCCCCAACTAACTCTAGTACAGACCTCCCTTCTGATGGCCAGAGGTATAGAGCAACTCCCTCTCTCTAACCTCCTGGCCTATGACCCTCTATTGGTGTTCTAGTTCACTGAAAATGCTGAGCCTTTTCTCACTTCAAGGCCTCCTAAGTTTTTCTCCCTGCCTGGCATATTCTCTTTGTACCCACCCCATTCTTATCCTTTAGGTTCTCAGCTTAAATGAGACCTGCATTTCGACTTGGTTGTTGTTTCCTCCAAAGTTCTTGAAAATGACCAGGCCTTAAAATGCTCTAATGGCTTTCCACTGACCACTACTCCTTGCCCTTCCCTCTGTCACAACAAGTTGCCTTCTTTCAATTTCTTCTTTCTGCCTTTGCAGAAAGAGAGTTTATACTCTCTACATGCAATACTATTCTCTTTCATCTTTGCAAATCATTCATGTTTTGTCTTAAATGTCAACTCATAGTCCTTTCCCATCTACTCAATCTAAATTAGTCACCTAGACAGTTTATTCATATCACCCTATTCTAATTCTTTGCCTGGAGCTTACTGGACACATGTTCTGCATTATTTTTTGTCTGCTCAATGGAACATAAACTATGTGGAAGCAACAATGCTGTCTTGTATGGCATAATATCCTTGGTACCTATAATAGTGTTTGACAAGCAGCAGAGGCTTGATTCATACTTGATGAATAAAAATAATTAATTGAACACTGAATCAACCATTACTATGTTCTGATGTCATTTACTTCTGATGTCATTTCTATACCTAAGACTTTTTTTAAACTTCAACATTCCCCTATTTTATCTTCTCCTGACCTTGCCTTCACCCCAAGTTACTATCTTCTCTTTCTTTACAATCCAGCTATGACAGTATTTTATACCTACACCTCTACATCATCATTCCCTGATCACTCCTCAACCCACCAAGAAATTTGTTTTCAATCCTTTTACCAGAATAGCTTTCAATGAAGCCATGTATACTTGTTTTCTCAAATTCAATGACCCTTCATCATTTCATGTTCTGTGAGCGACCCCTCTTTGAAACACTGATGAATGCTTTTTCCTTCTTGAGACTCCTTCCTCCCTTAGTTTCTAGAAGAGTATAGTGCCTAAAATTCAACAAATCTTTGTTGAACTAATACATTTCTTTTATTTCCCTATTTTTTTTTCAATCCTCCTTAGTATCATTTGCTGTTCCTTTTTTTCCTACCCCTTCAAATAACCATGTTCTTCAATGTTCAGTCCTTTTCTTTTGAAATTGATGACAGGAGAGTCAGCTAACAGTTTCTGAGTGCTTATTTGCTTTTCTCTTGAGGGTTTTATTCACATGCTTTACCCCATTTAATTCTCAAAACAACCTAAGACACAGGAACCTTATTATCCACAATTTGTTTAGCATTTATCATGTGCCAAGCACTAAATGCCTTATATGTATCATTTCATTAATCCCCATTACAACCTTGAAACTGTTAATAATCTTACTGTTTTAACAAGGGAAATGAGACATTGAGATGTCCAATAAATTTCCCAAGGCCTCAGTGCACAGAGTGATGGAAACAGACTCAAATTCAGGCACTCTAATTCCACAACATACACATATAATACCTGTTTGTCTATATTCTTCTCCACAGCTGATGTTATTCAATTTCTCACAGCCTCAACTACCACCCTGTGCCAATGAGTTCAAATGTCTTTGGCTCTAGTATCTCTTTGGGGTCACAGACCATCTATATCAATGTGGTTATTAGAGCTTCCCCCCCACCCCCGAAGTACTGGATTGAGTTCAGGGATCCTTTACCAATGAGCTTTACATCCCCAGCTTTTAAAATTCTGAGACAGGGTCTTGCTAAGGTGCAGAAGCTGGCTTTGGACTTATAATCCTCCTGCCTCAGCCTGCTGCATTGCTGGAATTACAAGTGGTTCCACCATGCCTGGCTAGAACCTCCGTTTTTTTTTTTTTTTTTGGAGCTGGGGGTTGAACCCAGGGCTTTGCAAATGCAATGCAGACACTTTGCCACTGAGCTACATCCCAGCCCCTAGAACCTCAATTTTTGACAAAGCTAAATTTGGATACAGGTAACATTCTCTACAAAATTCCTCATCCTACATCTTAGTGTTGGTTACTGACTCCAGCAGGTCACTCAAGTCAGAAAGCTGAAAACCTTCTGAATACCTCCCGCCTTCTCCTGTACCAAGTAAGGTCACCAAGGCCTGGCAATTATGTCTTCAAAATAAATAATAAATAAAACCTGTTTCTTCTTGTTCGAAATCCAGCCACAATTTTAGTTCATCTCCTTATTCACAGGCTTGGATTACTGCACCAGCCCTATCTCAGTAAATTATTCACTCTCCCTCTAGGTCTGTCCCCACTTTCAAGCACTTTTCTCTTCTACTAGGAAAATCATTTTTCTACAATTAGCTTAGAAACTTGATGACTTCCTACTGTCCTGAAAATAAAATTTTAACTCCTTCTTGAGCATATCGTAAAAAGGATACAACAGAGTTTGGTCTAGAATACATTTTAGGCCTAATTCCTCACAACCATCCCTATGTATCCCACTCTACTCATTTTTAATCCTCTACAGTGGAACATGTTCTTTCTCCTTTGTATCTATACCTATCTAGTTTTCTTTGATTCACTAACTGCCACTCATCCTTTGAAGACAGCTTAAAAATAATCTTTCCTGTGAAACCTTTCTGGATTTCTACTATGGCTAGTGCTATCCCAACTCTGGGCTTAACAATCAAAAAGGGCTCAATTATGCTTATCTTGTACCACTTAAAAACATGGATGGAAAATCATGGGAATATTGCCTATGTCAATATGCACTGACTGAGCAAAAGATTTGATTAAATACCTTCCAGTCTTTTGGATCAAGTGTTTTCAGCATGGGAAACTCTTCCAGCTGCAATTCCTCATCTTCTGATTCCTCTGATAACTCTTTCTTATCCTCCAGTTCCTGAAAAGAGGCAGAAGCATTTCTGGTTCTCCTCTTAACAAAAGCTTCAAACCATCTTCCCACAGGTTCAACTTGACAGAGTGCAGAGGCTGTGATTGAAATTGGTAAGAGAGGCTTCAATGTATTACATGAAACAAGTCTGTTTCAGGGCAATATATTTTCTTAGGAAGATTAAAACAGTGATGCCATTAGAATATAATTTTAAAATCACCAACTATAAAAATAATTGCAGTCATCCTATTTACATGAGAGGTAGCAAGAAATTATCATTTCTAGTATCTACAGAGTATTCCATCAAACTTGTCCAGATAACTAAAAAAATATAAAATCATTCAATAATGTCCATAATAAACCAATACTTTTCTGTGGATAAAAGACTGGTAGGGAACAGGAAGAAATGTTGCAAATTGCTTTACTTTTATACCAATAATGGAAATGAAGCAATACATCATGATAAACTGTCACTAGGAATTAACCTCCAAAAAAAATCAACTCAAACTATCTCAATTATTAAAATCTTGAATTAAAATAGCTCCTAATAATTTTAAGGATTCACTAGCAAGATTGTTCCTAAAGATAATTTTACAAGCAGCTGATGGGGACTTACTAATGCTGCTTGCTGTTAGATAACTTGGGATCTAAACTCAGAAGATATGAGCTTTAGTCTAGGTTTGACAGTGTATCTTGAAATGATTCAGAGAGGTCTTCAACTATAAAATGGTAACAATACGAACGTCATTTAGTTCCTAGAAACATTGAGAACGCATAAAAGAACTCTGCAAACTACACTGTTGTAAGAAAAGCATTGTATATCTGTATATTGGTAACTGAAAAATAGCAATTTGGGTCAGGGAAGGGGGATATACTCAAAACCACATTTAACAAGCACCAATGAAAGTGGCAATGGGAATTTGAAACTCGAGACTTCCACAACTTTCCTGAGCTATAAATCTAAGAATCTACAGCAGCAAACAAGTTTCACTTGTTATGACTGCCTTGAAAGTCTATCTCCGCCAACCTTTCCAGCAGCACAAGGAGGGGTCTTTTAATACTTTAGAGCAGTGTCTGAGTTCTGACGTTTAAACTACAAAGCCGGAGCAAACGTACAGGAGGAAAAAAGTGTTAAGGCTTTGTACAATCCCAGACACGTGGGGTATTTGCAGCTGGTAGTCTCTTCGCCGAAAGCAAGAAGATGGTTATGGGTATCCTTCTTTCTGGGGTACTGGAGAGTTCGGTCCCGAAGTGTTCAGACGGATCCATGAGTCAGCAGCCCCAAGAAAAGGAAACAACCTTAGGGACAGAAAGATGCCCCCAAGCCGCTCAGTCTTCCAATCTAGAGCAGGATTACTTTAAAGCAGGGAGCAAAAGGGCACTTGTGACTGCACCACAGAACCCGGAGCTAAACGCCGGGGTCAAGGGTAGAGAAATTACAAGATTGCGAGAGGGGCGGCTGAAGCGGGACGGACCCGGAGTTGGTGGGCACGTACCAGAGGTCAGAGCGTGGGTGATGGCGGTGCCCTGGCCGTCCGCGGCGCTCGGCAGGAGCAGCATGATGGCGCTAGGGCTAGCCCCGCGGGCGCAGCGGCTCACGTCCCCGGCGGAAGGCCCTCTGCGTTCCCTCCAGCTCTACCTCCCCGTCCGAGCCTCGCGCCTAGGCTCTACGACGCCCAGGAACCGGCGCGTGGACACGAGCAGCAAGCACTTCCGGGATGTGTCTTCCGTGGTGTGGACACCAATCCCACCCCCACCCATCCGCGCCAACGTGTGCGGCAACCTAGTTCCTCTACCCACTCAGATCCGGCTGAAGACCAAGGCGCACGAAAGAACGGTTCCTAGACTTATTAGTACCCATGTAGAAAGGATTATTTTTACAAGCCGTAGAAAATAACTTTTAAAAGTTATTTGCATATGTTCTCTCTCTCTCTCTCTCTGACATACACACACACACACACACACACACTGTAAAAACAGCTACTTCTAGATTGTAATTTTCAAGATCCTTCTTTATGTATTAGCCTGAACCTAACCACTGATTTATTTTTTACCAGTAGCTCTACTTGTACAAATACATACACTTAGGTACGGATACCTGTGATGCAATTTGTCATGCTATTATTCGTTTACCAGCATTATCTCTTTTAATAATCATTTGGAGGAAAAAAACACCCTCTAGCGTTAGATTCTATTTCAAGGCCAGCATTATTTTTATCCTGTCCTAACAGAATGAATTTTTATTTCAAGATATTTCCAATGACAGGGTTCTGGGTTTTGTTTGTTTGATGTACATTAAAAGTCAATTGTGGGGCTGGGGATGTGGCTCAAGCGGTAGCGCGCTCGCCTGGCATGCGTGCGGCCCGGGTTCGATCCTCAGCACCACATACCAACAAAGATGTTGTGTCCGCCGAGAACTAAAAATAAATAAATATTAAAGAAAAAAAAAGTCAATTGTATTTCCACTATAAGCGTCCTTCTATGACTGAGGTTAAAAAAAAAAATTCAAAACGTGCAACTCCCCCCCAAACTTTTCCAAAGCTATCGGGTATACGTAATTTCATTCCCCATCCCCCCATCGTTGCCAAACTTACTTTAAAAATTTTTTTATAGTAACCATTTTAATGGGTTTGAGGTGGTTTTGATTTGCCTGTTCTAAGCAGCTATGTTGAACACCTTTTCATGTAGTCTGTCCTTTATATACTTTCTTAAGAGAAATGTAGACTCAAGTTCTTTGCCTCCCTGCCTGCCTTTCTTTTTCTTTGCCCATCTTAAAAATAAAGTTGTTCTGATTGAGCTGGAGGAATTCTTTGTATAGTTTGGATATTAATACCCTATGAGAAAAATATTCTCTGTTCTCGTTTATAGATCTATCCATCACTTGTTCCAGGCATTTTGCAAACACTGTTTGATCTGGCGTCTTCCTAATCCTGTGAGGAAAGGAGGAAATTAAAATTCAGAGATTAAACACATTACACAAACTGGCCACACTAACTCAGGATTTAAACTCATCGACTGAGCCAGGGTTGGTCCTGGAATTTACTGCTACGGGATCTTACGAGACTAGAGACGGCGAGGGGACAGAATAGACCATCGTTTCCTTCTAACAAGTACGCTTTCCTCCGGCCACGACCGGGGCTACAACGTGTTTCCTTACAAGGCTCTCGTCATCTCTCAGGTGCAGAGCAAACCGGCACCAGGAGCCGGCTCTACTTCCGGTGGGGAAGGGAAAGGGAAAGCACCACCGGAAGCGAGGAAGATGCTGTGTAATCACTGAGAAAGTAAGGGAGGCACTCGCATCCTAAAAATGCCGGATTACCTCGGTGCGGATCAGCGGAAAACCAAAGAGGATGAGAAGGACGACAAGCCCATCCGAGGTCAGTTGAGACAAGCATGAGCTCGGAGCTGGGTGGGACCAGCCTTGGCACTGGAGAGGAGCTAGATTGTCGTCCTGGCTCGGTGTTCTGTTCCTTTCTGACCCAGTCATTTAGTCCGGGGCGGCAATCCCGGGCCTGCCTTCTCTCTCGTTCTCCTCCCACTTCAAGTTGTGAATTCATCTGTTGCTGGTCGAATTTTTAATTAATTTTCATCTCACGGGAATTGAACACGTTACGCACTCTGCAGGGCCTTTCAGGCCTGCAGAAATTCCCTCGCCTGGCGGTGTTTGGTTACCTCATCCTCTTATCGAACCTCCGCCAACGGCCCCCAAAGTGTGACAATTTGGTACTATAACTGTGTAGCCAGAACCCTGAGACAACATTGTCTTTAAAATAACAACAACTTATTTGACTAGATAATGCATTCACAAGTTTCAAAATTCGAGAGTTAGGAAAGAGGCATTTTGAAGTTTTCCATCCTTGGTCCCAGCCACCAGCTTCTCCGCGGAAGCAGCTAATGTTGACATTTTACGTATCCTTCTAGACGTTTTCTATACAAACAGTTCTACTTTTGTGTTTTCTTTTTTTTTTTTTAAACATAAATACAGCATGCTCTACATACTTCAACATCTTTCTTTTTAAAAA
The DNA here is from genome assembly GCF_964194105.1 of Spermophilus citellus. Lineage (NCBI taxonomy): Eukaryota > Metazoa > Chordata > Mammalia > Rodentia > Sciuridae > Spermophilus > Spermophilus citellus. Next base: position 172,628,186 of record NC_138184.1, read on the forward strand.
TATATTTTTAGAAATAATTTCATTGTTTGTCTTTCTGCATCTATATAGTATTCCATCGTATGGGTGTATGATAATATATTTAATAAGGCATTGATGACGTTTAGATTTACCTGGTCACCATTATAAAGCACCTTGTTCATACAACTTCCACGTGAAGTTGTAGTGTAAATTCTAGAAGTGGTGTTGCCATTTGTTTCTTTTGAGCTATTGAAAAATGTCGTTATGGTGTTTTGAAATGTTTTTCTCTTACTCTTCCCTTTGTAACTTCAACTTTTACCAGAACCCCTTTTTCACCATTTACACCCTCCTCCCAAAGATAAAGCATTTTCTGTCCTCATTCTACTCTAGTCTCCTTGAAAGTCTTGTAAAACTGAACATTTCAGAGGTACTAAGTACCTGTGAGAAAACCTAATCACAGAAATTCGCTATTTGATATGCATAGTGATCTATGTGATTCTCTATGTTGTTTTGTAAAATTAACAAATTTGGACATAGTTACAACTAATATGTATATTGAAATTCAGGTGTTTCTTAATCGGTATCTTATTTCATCTTTACAGAAACACTGAAGGTAAAATAGTGTTATCTCTGTTTTTCAGGTGATGAAACTAATACTAAGATTTTGTTGTTTTTACAAGGTTATCTAACAAATACATGACATTTTTAGGCCTAGCCCCAGGTTGTTTCATTCTCAAACCCCTTGTTGTTCTGCCTGCTATTCTGTGGCATCATTTTGAGTATTTTCAGTGGTTGTGTTGATGATCATTGATCACCTCAATTCTGGCAATTTCTGTTATCATTGCCCTTTAACCACCTAAGGAGTTGATACTGTTAGACTTTATTATTAACAGAAGCTACTTAATTTCTATTAAACTTCACATTTCTCTTTCCTTCACAACCTTTTGCTCTTCAGTGTTCATTATCACTGAACCTTAACCTGACCTCACTTTTGATCTGTTTCGATCTGGTATCTTATTCTTCCCTGCTCAGACTGTTCCTATTTTTTTGTGGTAACTTAGTATACCCAATTTTTGCTCATTGCATTTTTTTTTTTCTCTGTTTAATTCTGAAAGTCTCAGTGTTTCTTGTCTTTTCTCTGCTCAAAGGCTGCCAACATTGTTCAACAAGTCACAGAAATCTCATTGATGAATTTACTTCAAACTCAATCTTTCAGGTCTCAACTGAGAACTATTAACTAATGCCCATTCACTTTGTGGTTGTTTCAAATCTTTTACACATTTCTCAAGTCTTCAGTTAGTCCCGGTCTTCCTGGCTGATGATTTTTTTTTCTCTCTGCTGAGAAGATTGAAAATGCACTGTTAACTTTTCTATTATCTTCCATTTTTTTGTTTTGGTCCTGCCTCAGAATGTGATGTTATTTTCTGTCAAGTCTTAACCTTCCCATATCTGTTCCTGACCCTTTCCCTTCCTCCTCTAGAACTTTGTTTCATCAATTACCACCTCTTTTGTTTGTTTTCTTATGGGCTTTCCTTTTGTTCCTGTGAATATACTAATATCAATTTTATCTTAAAACCACACACAATTGGGAAGATTAGTGTTTTTGTTGTTGTTTTTTGTGTGTGTTTGCCCATGTTCGCAGTGCTTGGGATTGAACACTATCATTGAACTATAACCCCAGCCCTTGAAAAGATCTTTCTGTTCTTCTATCTATCCTTTCAAGCTACAACCCATTTTCTTTTTTTATCTGAAAGTGGCTGAAAGGGTGGACATGAGAGTTAGGAAGATTTGAATGTTGATTTTGCTTCTTACTTAGTGGACGAGTCACATTCAGTTTTTCTAATGTATAATATGGAAACAATTGTATTCACTTTACAAGTTTATATAGGATTAATATTATATCTATGGCATTTATTTATCTGTAGTCAGTGAACTTTTCAATAAATGGCAGCTATTATTACTATTATGCTCACTAGTCCATTTCTTCACTACTGCTCCTTTTTTCTTTTTTCTTTTTTTTTTTTTTTTTGGTGGTTCTGGGAATTGAAACCAGGGATGCTCAACCACTGAACTACATTCACAGCTCTTTTTTTTTTTAAGACAGGGTCTCACTGAATTTTCAGGCTAGCCTTGAACTTGTGATCCTCCTACCTTAGCCTCCCAAGTTGCTGGGATTACATGCTTGTGTCACTGCACGTAGCTCTTATTAAGTTTTAAACCTCCTGAAGTTTGGTTGCTGTGTCTGTAAATCTAATTGATCATTGGTTTTTTAATCCAAGACCCTTTATTATTTTTTCAGTCCTAATCTTGATGTTTTTGACATTGTTACACGTGGGCCTCCTTTGGTTTCTCTTATTGAATCTTTCTGTTTATCCTCCCAGTCCTCACATGGTTTCTCTGCATTTTTGTTACTGGTGATTTCATTCTCATCTTGCACTGCTGCCTCTCAAATGTAATTCCCTAATCTTTTTTACTTCATACACTGGTATCTGAATTATAGAGCCAGATTACTGTCTGCCTTCCAGGTTGCTGCTTTGGGATACACTGGTGTTACGGAGTTCCCAAGATTGTGTCCTCAGATTCAGTAAATGATCATTAGGCGGACTCATAGGACTTAGCATACTATTTTCCTTATTACTCTGATTTATTATAGCAGAAGGATACAAAACAAAATCAGCAAAGACAAAAGGAAAATGAGACATGAGTGAAGTTCAGGGATAAATTTCAAAGGTTCATTGTGCTTGTGGATTCACACAGGTGCTCCTAATTTTCACAGTAACAATTGTGACAGCGTGTAAAATATTACCAACTAGGGAAATTTGTTAGATAGTCATTGCCCAGTTTTTTTATTGGGGACTGAACATGTAGACACCATCTGCCTACCACATACCAAATTTCACACTCTTTGAAGAAATGCAGTTGTGTTTGTACAAAGGGTTTAGACAGTGAACTACTACTCATTGTCAGTTCTGGAAATGGTGGGAACACTCTCAAAAATTCATGTTTTCAGATACCCTTCAAGGGTTAACCTTGTAAACAGAGCTTTCAGATGCCATGGTAACTCTTCTGAGAGGTAGAGTAATACAGCAAACTTAAGAAAATTGAAACTGAACTGGATTTTCCCCTCTGTTTTCATAATCCAAGACCCTTTACTATCCAGTTTTTCTTGTGATTTCTCTTAAAAGTTACCACCTTCTCTGGGATATGCAGTGCAAAGCCTGGGCATCATTTTGATTCTTCTCTTCCTTAGCTCCTGGCATTTAGTTGCCATGTGCTGCAGATTTCTCCTCCAAGGACTTTTTATCTAGCTCTTTATTTCTCTTTTCATTGCCACCATCATATGTCAGGCTCTTGTGACCTTCAAAATCGCCTCACATACTCCAGTTTGTTCTCCATACGTTAGCTTATTCTTCCTAAGGTACAGTTCCTATATGTCAAGATGTGCCATGTCCTGTCTTAATTCACTCTAGCATTCTTGGACTACCTCACCAGGGCCCCAAACATCCAACTACTTAATTACTCACTAACCATACTATGTTTCAGTTAAATTGGTCTAGTTGGCAGTAACCTGCATGTTTTTCTTACTTTTACTCATACTTATTGGGGAAGGTGGGATCCTGCCCTGTGAAAATAGCTTGTCCTTGTAGGCTCAAAAAAGTTTTTTTCTTGAAATATATAGAGTTGACTTTTGTTACTCATAGTAGGTTTGTTTTATAAATTCTAGGAAATAGGAACTAGGAAATACTGAACCATTGCTCCTAGGGGAAATACACACATATTTCACATGGAGTATAATCTTAGATACTAAAAGTGACTCATCCTGTTAGATTGTTGTTTTTATTTTACAAAAAAGAGAAAACAGGTTCAAAAGTATTGACTTACCTAATGCTGTTCCCATTAGCAGATTCCAGAGTTGGGATTCAAACCTATCCAACTGGTGGCTAAGTTTCTTGAACTACATTGCGTTGCCCCGCCTTCTCCATCCTGTGGTCTTCTGTATAAGAGCTGAAACAGGAGAGCATTCTGTGCATGATCACAAATGATTGCAAATGCACATTGGGGGATTTACACATAATTTTAGTGACTACACACATTCATTAATGCAGAATTGCCATTTAATGGGGATTTACTCTAAATCACCTGAAATTTCAGATAACCACTGTTAACATTTAGATGAACACCAGTTAGGGCTAATCTTCATATGTGTTTTAAAGAATTTTTATATAAAAAATTATATGCACGTCTTGTATTTTTTTAAAACCTGCTTGTTTTACTTAAAATGGTACTTCTTTTAGCTTTCTACTGTACTGTTATAATTTTTAATGACTACATTGTATTTCATTGTAATAACATAGTGTAATTTATTCAACCAAGATCCTTAATGGGAAAAAAAGATCCTTAATGGTTGTTTTGGTACATATTATATAAAGTACATAAATGTTAATCATGTATACTATGTATTCATCTACTTATTATGAATTACTTATTCATTTTCCCAATAATTAGGTCATTTCTTAAATCCAGGAACTATTTGATGGTTGTATTTATATCATTGTAATTTTACTCAAGTTTTGGCACTCAAAACAATTTGAATTGAACAGAAAAGTTGTTTGAATTTCATTTATTGTCATTTTTCTTTTAGCTCTGGATGAGGGGGACATTGCCTTGCTGAAAACTTATGTAAGTCCTTAAAATGTCTAGAAAATGTAAATGTTTTGTGTTAAAATAAAAAAAAGTTTTGGTTTTGTTCTTCCATACTAATTAGAGGAGAATGTCAGGTAGTTCACAGTAATCTTCACTGAAAAGTTAATGACCTAAGCCTGTCTAGACTAGATCAGCGCATTCAGCAATCTAAGCTGCTTATACATACTTTTTATACTTTTCATAATTAAAATGTGGTACTACATGGGAAAATATTTGAAATAATTTACAGAAATACTTACTATACTTATTATGTATTTAACTGAGATATGAATGATAGTTTTTTTTTTAAATTATTATTATGTATTTGTTTGTTTATTTTATGGTGCTGGGAGTTGAACCCAGGGCTTCATGCCTGCTTAGGCAAGCACTCTACTGCTGAGCTATATCCCTGGCCCTTGAAATGGAAAGTTTAAATGCATAGAAACAGATTTATTTTTATTTGTTATCTTGCATAATGGCAAATGGTCTGGGGAAAAGTAATTGACTTAGGAATACTTCTGAAAATGGTACACACTCTGTGTTTCACTTCATGGGCTTTGGGACAATAAATACTAATAAGATTGTAATTGTTAAAAATTTTTATCTGTTGTTTAGTGAATTGTTGATATCTGGATGTTCTAATTATACTGCTCTTCATCACCCAGGGTCAGAGTACTTACTCCAGGCAGATTAAGCAAGTTGAGGATGACATTCAACAACTTCTTAAGAAAATTAATGAGCTGACTGGTATGTATTTCTTAATCCCATTTCCTCTCTTTAAATGTAATGTGTTAATTATAGTAAGAGTTTAAATGCAAATTTTAATCTTTCATAAATTATAAATTTTAAAAGAAATTATTATTCTTCCTCTGTTAAGAAATTGGATCTTACTTAACAGTCTCTTTCACTGCTTTTTTACAAGGCTTAATGCTTATGTATTAAAAAACATCATCGTCCTCTAAGCAAGTGATGTTTCTATTGATGAAGGCCTTATTTAGTAAACTCCAACAAATGCAGCAAATAAAATTTTGAATAAAAACATTATTTCACATAGTATTGCTGGAGTAAGCAGATTATTGCCTGGTAGTGGAAACTTTTCCTTTTGGGAACTTTAGCAGTGAAGTTTTACATTATTTGACCTACATGAAAGATGTCAAGTATTTCATTAAATTTTTTGGTTTGATAATTACTTTAGGGCAGTGATTTTTCAAGTTGGGTGATTTTGCCCCTCAGGCCTTTGACAATGTCTGGAAACCGTCTTGATTCTTATGACTTGGGGGAAGGCAATATTAGTGACATCTAGTGGCTAGAGGCCAAACATGATGCTGAACATCATACAATGTATAGGACAGTCCCCATAACATGCCAGTAGTGCTAAGATTGAGAAAGCTTATGTTAGGATAATGTATTACATTTTGGTAAATTTTGTTGTTTTTCTCTCTGTAGGTATTAAAGAATCTGACACTGGCCTGGCCCCACCAGCACTGTGGGACTTGGCTGCAGACAAGCAAACTCTCCAGAGTGAACAGCCTTTACAGGTTGCAAGGTATACACAATTTTCTGTGGAAATTTATTGTTATCTAGTATTTCCTTTTTTAAAATATTAATTTTTTGGTTGTAGTTGGACATAATACCTTTTTTAAAAATTTATTTTTTATGTGGTACTTAGGATAGATCCTTAGTGCCTCATGCATGCTAGGTGAGTGCTCTACCTCTGAGCCACAACTCCAGCCTGTATTTTCAAGCACTTTTTAGACTTAGGGATAATGCAATAGTTTATAGGGAATTTTTATTTCAAATTCTGTATAAATAAAAACTTTCTACAAAAGTATCTGGAGGTAAAATTTTATGCAATTATTCAAAAAGACATAATGTCATAAGTAAAAGATTAAAATGATACAGAAATATGCAGAGCTTATTATTAAAACCTCCCTTCTCATCTTTGCTCTCTGATTGCCTCTTCCTTAAATGTAACTACTGAAAAGAGTTTGGTCCTCCTATTCCTCTGCATATCTTTATGTGTGTATCAGCATGTAGAGAAACACGTGGAAGGTTTTTTAAGACATTACTACTCTGGTTTGGAAATCTTTTGTTATCTTTAACATAGGCGTTACATATCTTTAACATTTACTTCTTTAATTTTTTTAAAAAGGGAAAAAAGAAATAATCTGTTGATACAAGCAAGCAATTTGTAATTTTGTTATACATAGTGCCCTAATTAAACATTTCTCTGTGTACATGCATACATTTCTTTTTTTTTCTTTTTTCTTTTTTTTTTTTTTTAAGAGAGAGAGAATTTTTTAATATTTTTTAGGTTTTTTTTTCGGTTGACACAACATCTTTATTTTTATGTGGTGCTGAGGATTGAACCCAGCGCCCCGCGCATGCCAGATGAGCGAGTTACCACTTGAGCCACATCCCCAGCCCACATGCATACATTTCTATAGGTTAGTTTACTAGAAGTGATTTATGGGGTCAGAGTCATTTACAGTTTTGAAAATCTGTGAAGCCAAGTGGTTTAACAGGTTTATACTCTTTACTTACTAAGAAGGTTTGAGTCAAATGCCTGTTTGCCTGATAGATTTTTGCCAGTTTTATAGAAATTTTTCATTTTAATTTGTATTGCACTGATTACTAGTACTTCTTATTAAACATCTGTATTTCTTTGACATGTTTTGCTCTATTGGGTTCTTATTAGATTTTAGAAACATTCATATATTGTACATATTAATCTTAAATATGTTACATTTTTCAAAGTGTGTCACTTTTAACTTTTTGGTATATTGCTGTATGAATGTTTTATATTTTTAGAAGGTAAAATAAATCAGTACTTTCATTGTCCCTCTTGGATGTTGATATTTCTTAGGAAAGCCCACTCCAATCCAAGGCTACACACATATTCTCTAATGTTTTAAAATTTTATTTTGATTCTTATTTCTTTAATACAGCTAAAAGTTGGTTTTTTTCTTCTTCTACCCTCCTTGTATCTCTTTCTCCATCTTTTCGTTTACTCGTTGATTTTTGTTTTATCATCATTTTAAAACCTTAATAGTTATGTAATAATAGCTGTATTTTCCAATTTCTAGAGATGTTCATTTTCACTTTTTTCAGCTGATTATTTTGTTTTCTACCTTCAGGTTCTAATGAGCACATTTACTCTTTGTGTATTCTAGATTCTACATGTCAATTTTTTCTTTTTTAAGTTTAGGTATTAGGTCTTGGCTTCCTACCATGGAAGATGAGGATTTTGTTTGGGTTTGGGGTTTGTTTCCTCCCCCTTCATCCTAAAGGTGTACCCTTCCTATCGCCATTTCCTCCCAATATAATTACTATTTTGTAATTTTGATTAGGTAAGTTTTCAATGTTTATATAATTGTATCCAAGTAAACTCTATTCACAAGGAGCCAAGTAGTAAACTATGATTACTTTTTCCTTTCTTGTACCACTTTTTGTTATCCCTGTTAGAATCAACTTGTTTCCCGTTTGCCTGGTTTTCTATATACTAACTTTTGAGTTTTGTTTTTTTTTTATTGTCTAAATTGTTCTTCAGATGCATAGATCCATCAGGTGTTTTCTCAGCTTCATCTTCCTTGAGTATTTCCTAGCACTTTCTGACCTGCTTTATTGCCCACCCCCAACTTCTCATTTTCAATAAATTTACCCAAGCCTTCCTCTGGCATTCCTTGCTACCCCATTTTACTTTCTACAGAACAGCGTTTAACAAACTTTTCATAAAGGGCCAAATGGTAAATATCTTTGACTTATTTATTTATTTTTATTTTTACATACATGACAGTAGTGGAATGCATTACACTCATTATTACCCATTTACAGCACAGTTTTTCATAACTCTATATAAAAGTATGTTCACGCCAAATTATGCCATTATACATATATGTACTCTTTTTTTTGCATTACAATTCTTAATACACATATATACCACAATTTATCATATCTCTGTATATAAGCTATGTTGACACCAAATTCAAATCTTCATACATGTGTTTTGATGTGTTCAACTACAACTAAAAAATGATGCACATGTGGTAAATGAGAGAAGAATCAAGAAAAATTGAATCCTAAAGGAAAATGAAGAAGGCAGACATCAGTCATCTAATGATGACTATCACCTTCCACCATCCTTGCTATTCCCCTTCCCTCTCCCTTTCCCTCCCACCCCTTTTCCCTATCTAGAAATAATCTTCCTCCCATGCTCTCCCTCCCTACCCCACTTAAATTGATATAATCAGAGAGAAAACAAACTAATTGTAGATATTCATGTTTAAAAACAAGCAGGATTTGGCCCACAAGTAATTGGCTGATCTCTACTCTAGAGAGTAGAGGTAATCTTTTGTCTATTCAAGGGAAGTACAGGCCACATCTTCTGCCTTCACCTACATCCTATCTGGTCCCTGAGCCTTTGCTGAATTTGACCTAATCAAGGAAGATGTCTGCCTTCTTCATTTTCCTTTAGGATTCAATTTTTCTTGATTCTTCTCTCATTTACCACATGTGCATCTGTTTTCTTCTTTCCAAAATTTAGTTGTGTATGGTCTCTTTAATATGTGTTTATTTCCCTTTTTTCCCTTTTTTTTCTTTTTCTTTTTTTAGTTGTAGTTGGACACAGCACCTTTATTTTATTTGTTTATTTTTATGTGCTGCTGAGGATGGAACCCAGTGCCTTGCACATGCTAGGCAAGTGCCTTACCGCTGAGCCAAAACCTCAGACCTGTTTATTCCCTTTTAAAAATTCCTTTCTGGTTCTAGTGGCATTATGTTTAAAGAGGGAAAAAAATGGATGCTTGCATTGAATTTTTGTGTTCAACCACAGGTCCTTGGAGGTCTTTGTTGTTTTAGTTTTTTTAATATTTATTTTTTAGTTATAATTGGACACATATCTTTCTTTATTTTTACATGATGCTGAGGATCGAATCCAGGGCCTCACACATGCCAGGCGAGCGCTCTATCGCTGAGCCACTATCCCAGTCCTGTTTTAGTTTTTTTTAATATGATGTGAGGTAGGTTGCTAGCTTAACTTTTTTCTGACTAAGATAGCTGTTTTCTCAGTGCATGAGGCACTGGGTTCGATCCTCAGCACCACATAAAAATAAAATAAAGATATTGTGTCCACCTATAACTAAAAATTTTTTAAGAATCAGTAGCAGTAAAAATGTATTTAAAGAAAAAACTCATGAAAAAATGAAAACACATTTACTATTGAATTTGACATGAGATAATATGACTGTCTTTTTAGGAAAAATAAGAAGGAAATCAAGATATAAAGGGGTATCCCTAATAATAAAAAGGAAAAAAAATCAAGAAATTTGAGAACTTCCTAATAAAATGTTTGGGTTTAATTTTCCAGGGGTATGATCATTTGAAAATTTGGTTGCCTGGCTAAAATTGAGTGGATCCTTGGGGCTGAGCATAGAATGGAATCTTTAACAGTGGCCCAGTTTCTACAGTTCAGTTCAACTTTATACTTGCTCATTAGTGTCCTACATGTCCTGATAATCTAGTTACTTGAATTCATTATTAGTGGTTTAGATTTCATACTCTAATCAAGCCTTTTGCTGTGTTAGGTGTACAAAGATAATTAATGCTGATTCAGAGGACCCAAAATACATTATCAATGTGAAGCAGTTTGCCAAGTTCGTGGTAGACCTCAGTGATCAGGTGGCACCTACTGACATTGAAGAGGGGATGAGAGTTGGGTAAGATTTCTATTTACAATAAATACGCTTCTTTTATTAAAGACATCAGGTCACATTCATACCTTGGCTTTGATATGAATGAATGAACACAGTGCCATGTATTAATAATAATATAGTATAGTTGAACAGCTTTTCTTTTCCATCCATCTACTCCCTAACTTCCTATCATCTTCCCTGCTTCCCACTCTTAACTTTTGCTTTTTCTGTGTGGTTTCAAATGTCATAAAGCAAGTACATAATTTTTACAGTTGAATTTACTGGTCCATTTAAGGTAGGTAACATGGTATAAGTAGAGGAGGTATTTGCTTAAAGAGAGTTACAAGGATTGAGGTAATGTCTACAGAATACATAATAATCCACTCAGTAAATTTTGTAAAATTTCCCCTTCCCCTTTGGGTCTAGGGTTTCATTGCACTTGTGTAGGTTGTTTGCCATGTCAGGCTGGTGTTTTAGTGTCCTAAGTTTTAATGTTTCTCTTTGCATAACTGTGTTTCTCTTGCTTGCTTAAAGTATGGTTTGAGGATTAAAGACTAAACATAAAGGCCCTTAGAAAGCTTAAAGAATGTGTTAGTGAGTATGTTTTTTACCTCCTTAGTGTGGACAGAAATAAGTATCAAATCCATATTCCACTGCCTCCTAAGATTGACCCAACAGTTACCATGATGCAGGTAAGAAACTCTGGGAGGGAAAAGAATTGGTTGGCATGGCTTCTAATACAATTGAATTCATTATTCCCAAAATTTAAGTATATAGGCATGTATCAAAAAATTGCCAAAAATTTAAACATAATTTTTCAGACGGGATAGTCCTTATCAACCTTTATTTTACTTGTTTGTCTTACTTATTAATGTCATAAAGATATTGTGTCCACCTGTAACTAAAAATTTAAAAAAAAAATCAGTATCAGTAAAAATGTATATAGAGAGCAAATAATTCTAGGACACTGGGCAATGTACTCCATTTTTATTAAAATTGTTGTTTATAAGTCTGAATTTTCTTTTATGATATTGAGTCTACTGTACTGGACTAGTTAATCAAAAGTCAGTAATTATTTATGAAGCAATGTTATTGCTCTCTTAGGTAGAGGAAAAACCTGATGTCACTTACAGTGATGTTGGTGGTTGTAAGGAACAGATTGAGAAATTGAGAGAAGTGGTTGAAACCCCACTACTTCATGTAAGTAATTTCAGTATTGCATTCACATTTTTGTGTTAGAAAGATGTAATAATCTTTTGTGTATTGAGCACTAAAATTGGTTACATATTAGAAAGCTGTTAAGGTTAATATTTTCCTGAATGAAAATTTTTGAAAGGGTGGGGAGGTAAGTTACAGTATGTGAGGCACTGGGTTCGATCCTTAGTATCACATAAAAATGAAACAAAATGAACAAAAAGGATGAAATGATTAATTTGTATTTAAAAAAAGAAAGACCTACTGTTTAGATCAGTAAAGGAAATTGAGATGTTACCTCTAGCACTAGGTTAAATATGTTATAGGTTAATTATAGAAGAAACTACGTATACCAATGACATCAAGAGGAAAAAAATTAAACTTAGATCATGAAAAATTAGGTATTAAATACCAGATAATACTTTCATTCTTTAAACACTAATTTTTCTTAAGGAAAATATTTTGTTCATAACTGTTCATAAAAGTTCATAAAGCACCTTTAAAAACCATTCAGGATGGGCTAGGGATGTCACTCGGTGGCAGAGTGCTTGCCTAGCATGTGTGAGGCACTGGGTTCGATCCTTAACACCACATAAAAATGAAACAAAACAAAATAAAGGCATGCTCTCCATCTACAATTACCCAAAACAGCAACAACAACAAAAATTCAGCCTTAAATATCTTATAGGTAAAGTAATATTTCTTATTTATATCAAATTATAAATTATGGGCCTAATATTGATGTAGACATAGTCTTATTTTTATTATACAGAAATGTTAAATGAAAAAATTCTGTCTCTGTCAACAGCCAGAGAGGTTTGTTAACCTTGGCATTGAGCCTCCCAAGGGTGTGCTGCTGTTTGGTCCCCCAGGCACAGGCAAGACACTCTGTGCCAGGGCAGTTGCTAATAGGACTGATGCTTGCTTCATTCGAGTTATTGGATCCGAACTTGTACAGAAATACGTTGGAGAGGTAAAGTAAATTCATCAAAATCAAAGAATATATAAGTCTGTTGAAGATGAATGAAATTAAAATAGTAATTCACATTTTATTATGAGGGATTGAGGCCTAAAATTTCTTGAGTGTGATTGTAATTGGTGATTGAGAAATCGAGAAGTCAGAAACCTTCACTTGTGGTCATTTGGAAAAAGACAACTATTTATAATTTGACAAAGACGCCCAGGTGCAGTGGTGTACCCCTGTAATCCCAGTGACTTGGGAGGCTGAGGCAGAATGATCGTGAATTCATGGTCAAACTCAGTAAGTTAGCAAGGCCCTCAATAGCTTATTGAGATCCTGTTACACAATAAAAAATAAAATGACTTGGGGATGTGGTTCAGTGATTAAACATCCCTGGGTTCAATCCCTGGTACAAGGATTGCACATTATACAAATCTGGTTTGTGAGATAAATGACCCAGAAATGCTTGGTGAATAAAATTTTATTTCAGGGACAGTGTTTTATGGTCTAATGAGAAAAGGAGAACATCAATTGCCTATATGTATGTATGTATGTGTATATATATATATGCACCTCTATATATTTAGGCACTAACTAGGACTATGAAACCTAAGAATGATAAGTATACTTGAAATAAGAATTAGAAAAGGAGCCACACAAGTAGAGATATACTTTGATTTTCTGATCCATGTTCATAAATCAAATTTGATAATTAGCAATTCCAAGTGATAGAGCAGATGCTTTTATTTCCTTAAGTTAGTATTATTTAGCAGAATCATGAAAAATTAATATTGTTTTGAGGCTAACAAGATCAATTTGATGTTACTAGTAGCAAACTTCAATCTTTAAAATAAAGATTTAGGTAAAGATGGTTGAGAATACTCTTTAAGAGTTTAAGTAGTGAAACTTTTAAAACATAACTTTGTACTTTATGTTAAAAGATTTAAAAACCAACTCTGAATTAATAAATTAGTTTTTCTCTTTAGGGGGCTCGAATGGTTCGTGAGCTTTTTGAAATGGCCAGAACAAAAAAAGCCTGCCTTATCTTCTTTGATGAAATCGATGCCATTGGAGGTATGAATGGTGTTTTAAAGAACTTCTTTAGGATTGGAGTTCATAAGAGCTCTAAAGTGATATGTGTTAAAGTTCTATTATGTTCATCTTGTGCAAAATTTTAATTCTGACTCCTTTATGAGCTCTGGGACCTTTAAACCACAGATCTACTTAAGAGTAGGGCTAAACCATAAAGGAAAAAAGAAATACTATATAGCATTGACATTTTTCAAAGCCTTTATTTTTGTACCGTATCATTATTGTGACACATATTTCTGCATTTGCATTAATAACTCCTACATTGAGATGAGTCGTCTCTTAATGTGAAAGCTCTTTGTTATAATTTGATTGGTAGTGATTATTTTAGTTTACATAAGTTAGCTTCATAGATTTGATGAGATACAGTATTAGTAGTCTAGGTAACTTATTTTAACTAAGCTTCAAGCTCCAGTTTGCTCAGATTATAAAGGAAATGATAATTCCTGCCTTATGGGTTTTTGAGAGGTTAAAATTAAGTAATGAATGTGATAGACTTTGAAAACACTCAACTCTCCTATAGGCATTGACTGTTGTTGTAGTCTTTAATACTCCTTAGCGGCTGGAGAAGTATCACATTTCCATGTAGTTAATTGTTATTTAATAAACTGAATGACAAAAATGACTTGAACTATTTGGGTAATGATGTTAGATGGTTTTAGATTGCATGGGCATTGTTGGGTTTGGACATTGTGCCACTAATGTTTTCAAAGGCCATTATTTGGCTGCAGTGTAATGATGTAATGTTCTACTCTAATATCATCTATAACAAACCTTATAATGTCAGGGTACTTTGAGGCTCTGGTTTCCAAAGTAGATTGTGTAGAAAAACATTGTTTTAGGGTATAGGAAGCAAACACTAAAACTTCCTTTTGTATTTTTAATCTTTATTTAAATGTCCATTTTTGGTGTTTTATTAATGTATACATTAATAATATGCATTTATATAACTTATAAGTAAAAAAAGTATATTTGCAGGCTGTTTTTTTCCCCCTTTTTTGCTATTCTGGTTGAAATAAGACATGAACCTAGAGTATTTTCATATATCGTTCAGCCTCATAATAAACTGCTGTGGTTTATTATACTATGGATTTAGACATTTTAAAGGAAAATTTTGAGAAAATTAAAATAGTATGATAATTTCCTGCATATAGTCAAACATCCATGATAGTGCTTAAGTTGCCTTAACCAAGTATCAAACAATAGAGGTGGTTAAGTGATTTATAAACAAAATTCCTTAAAGGTCTTCAAAATACTGTAAAGGAGCCAAGCATTATGGTGCACCCCTTTAATTCCAGCTACTCACGCAGTGAGGCAAGAATACATAAGTTCCAGGAGACTCAACAACTTAGCGAGACCCTATCTTAAAATTTAAAAAAAAAAAAGGTACTGGTACTGGTAATGTATCTCTGTGGTAAAGTGCCCCTGCATAATTCCCACTACCTAAATTAATTATAATTAAACTTTAAAGGAGACAATGTTAAGTAAATCTGTGGTGAATTTTTTTAAAAGCAAAGATTCACTTTCTAATTAGTTTTGTGTACCTGATTTGCTTCAAAGTAAGATGTGCATTTGTGCTAGAGGTAATTTGAGCTGAGATTGACAGTACCATTAAGTAGTGCTACTCTTGGTTCTCTTGGTGGACATGAAATGTTTTTCTCTTGTTTTCTTAGGGGCTCGGTTTGATGATGGTGCTGGAGGTGACAATGAAGTACAGAGAACAATGTTAGAACTGATTAATCAGCTGGATGGTTTTGATCCTCGAGGCAACATTAAAGTGCTGATGGCCACCAATAGACCTGATACTCTGGACCCAGCACTGATGAGGCCAGGGAGATTGGATAGAAAGATTGAATTTAGCTTACCTGATTTAGAGGTAAGAAAATTATTTCATTTTAGAAAAGGAATTCTTGATTTTTTTCTGTGCCCCCCCCCCCCATTTTAATACTTGTCGATTCCTTCATTTTTAGGGACGGACTCACATCTTTAAGATTCATGCTCGTTCAATGAGTGTTGAAAGAGATATCAGATTTGAATTGTTAGCACGACTATGTCCAAATAGCACAGGTAAGAGAAAAGGTGTTGTTTATTTTGCCAGTCTGTCTGTTTGGGCTACTATAATTAAGCGTTTTTTTTTCTTTTTGTTTAACAGGTGCCGAGATTAGAAGTGTCTGCACAGAAGCTGGTATGTTTGCAATCCGAGCACGGCGAAAAATTGCTACTGAGAAGGATTTCTTGGAAGCTGTAAATAAGGTCATTAAGTCTTATGCCAAATTCAGTGCTACTCCTCGCTATATGACTTACAACTGAGCCTCAAAGGCTTTCAAATGACAACTTCAGTTAGAATCTTAAGACTTGTTAGTACCACCTCACAAAAAAAATAAATGGTTTAAAAATTGTATGCTTTTCCCCCAGATCTCTTTTTTTCCATAGTGTAAGTTATTGGTATATAGGCAAAAAAGCTTGTTACAATGTATGTTGACTTGTTTTGATCCACCACCATTTAAAGGCTTCACATTATTATATAAAGTGCTTGCTTAAACTATATGTATTCTAGGGTTATGGTGACTGGTGGCTATATCATTATATCCTCCCATCTCCCCAGTGAAGAAGATGAAATGGATCTTGAATTAATAGATGCAAAAACTTTTCCTTCGTAATTTACTCATTGGTAGGGCTGGGATTCAAATCTAAGTTTGTTAGCTCCTTTACCTATGCACTTATTTTGCTCTTCTGCCCTCCATTAAAATAGGTCATCTACATATTGACCACATGCATTGTGATAGTTTTCCTCCACCATGTTGAATAATAAACTTTTGTCCAAACCTTTTTTAAAGTGAAAAAAATAATTTGATAAATATTTTGCTTTACTGTTTGGCTGATTTCAAATTATCCCAGAATTGGTGATTTTTTAAATTTATATATGACAGCGGAATGCACTACAATTCTTATTACACATGTAGGGTACAATTTTTCATATCTCTGGTTGTACACAAAGTATATTCACACCAATTCGTATCTTCATACATGTGCTTTGGATAATGATTGTCACATTCCACCATCATTTATAACTCCATGCCCCTCCCCTCCAACCCCTCTACCCTATCTAGAGATCATCTATTCCTCCCATGCTCCCTCTCCCTATCCCACTATGAATCAGCCTCCTTATATCAAAAAAAAAAAAAAAAAAAAATTGAGCCTTTGGTTTTTTGGGATTGGCCAACTTAGCATTATCTTCTCTAACTTCATCCATCAGTGGTGATTTTAATAAACATTGAAGTAGTAGGAGGTAAAACAGAAATAAAAATGTACACATAATTAATTTAGAAAATCCAGAGTTGGTTTCATTCAGAGAAGTGGTTATTTTCAGTTTATAAATTTGTGCCTTAAAATTTTGGTAAACTTCTATAGTGAGGTATAAATATACGTTCCATGAGAATTCCCCGAAGATCTCTTAGAATTACTTCTTATGCAACTACCACCAGACCCCCTTTTCTACCACAGTTACCTGTAGTCCCCCAAGTACTGAGACCAAAGCACAATAATCAATGTTTTTATTGAATTTCAGTATTCATAAATAAATTGAAAATAGTGAGAGCTGGATAATTGTTTAAGTCACAAAAAATGTTGACAGCATAGAAACTACTTGTTATACTGTAATATTTATGAAAGTTTTCAAATAGAAATGTTAAAGTCCTTCATTTGTAAAATCCAACTAATATTTTCTTGATTTTTGATCAGAAACATTCTTTTTTCTAACCCTGTGCTAGTCTTTCTTGAGGTATAAAATAGAACAAACCATTTCCAGGTTTTGCTTACAATAAAATGTACTCAAGTAAATGAGCGGAGATATACTTTTTTGAATGTTTTGATTAAATAAATTTTAAGCATTTAGAACATTCTGATCTTTCCCCTTTTTCATATAGCCATATACTCATGTACACCAAGGCAACATTGTACACATAGGCCTAACATTGATAAAAACTAAATAATCTTTTTTTTTTCACATTCTTTTTTTTTATTTTTTTTATTGGTTGTTCACAACATTACAAAGCTCTTGACATATCATATTTCATACATTAGATTGAAGTGGGTTATGAACCCCCAATTTTACCCCAAATGCAGATTGCAGAATCACGTCGGTTACACATCCACAATTTTACATAATGCCCTATTAGTAATTGTTGTATTCTGCTACCTTTCCTATCCCCTACTATCCCCCCTCCCCTCCCCTCCCATCTTCTCTCTCTACCCCATCTACTGTAATTCATTTCTCTCCTTGTTTATTTTCCCATTCCCCTCACAACCTCTTATATGTAATTTTATATAGCAATGAGGGTCTCCCTTCATTTCCATGCAATTTCCCTTTTCTCTCCCTTTCCCTCCCATCTCATGTCTCTGTTTAATGTCAATCTTTTCTTCCTGCTCTTCCTCCCTGCTCTGTTCATAGTTGCTCTCATTATATCAAAGAAGACATTTGGTATTTGTTTTTTAGGGATTGGCTAGCTTCACTAAGCATAATCTGCTCTAGTGCCACCCATTTCCCTGCAAATTCTATGATTTTGTCATTTTTTATTGCTGCATAGTACTCCATTGTGTATAGATGCCACATTTTTTTTATCCATTCATCTATTGAAGGGCATCTGGGTTGGTTCCACAGTCTAGCTATTGTGAATTGTGCTGCTATGAACATCGATGTGGCAGTATCCCTGTAGCATGCTCTTTTAAGGTCTTCAGGAAATAGTCCGAGAAGGGCAATAGCAGGGTCAAATGGTGGTTCCATTCCCAGTTTTCCCAGGAATCTCCAAACTGCTTTCCCAATTGGCCGCACCAATTTGCAGTCCCACCAGCAATGTACAAGTGTACCCTTTTCTCCACATCCTCGCCAGCACTTGTTGTTGTTTGACTTCATAGTGGCTGCCAATCTTACTGGAGTGAGATGGTATCTTAGGGTGGTTTTGATTTGCATTTCTCTGACTGCTAGAGATGGTGAGCATTTTTTCATGTACTTGTTGATTGATTGTATGTCCTCCTCTGGGAAGTGTCTGTTCAGGTCCTTGGCCCATTTTTTTTTTTTTTTTTTATTGGTTCACAACATTACAAAGCTCTTGACATAACATACTTCATATATTGGACTGAAGTGGGTTATGAACCCCCAATTTTACCCCAAATGCAGATTGCAGAGTCACATCGGTTACACTTCCACAATTTTACATAATGTCCTATTGGTCATTGTTGTATTCTGCTACCTTTCCTATCCCCTACTATCCCCTCTCCCCTCCCCTCCCAACTTCTCTCTCTACCCCATCTACTGTATTTCATTTCTCTCCTTGTTTATTTTCCCATTCCCTCACAACCTCTTGTATGTAATTTTGTATAGCAATGAGGGTCTCCCTTCATTTCCATGCAATTTCCCTTTTCTCACCCTTTCCCTCCCATCTCATGTCTCTGTTTAATGTTAATCTTTTCTTCCTACTCTTCCTCCCTGCTCTGTTCATAGTTGCTCTCATTATATCAAAGAAGACATTTGGTATTTGTTTTTTAGGGATTGGCTAGCTTCACTAAGCATAATCTGCTCTAGTGCCATCCATTTCCCTGCAAATTCTATGATTTTGTCATTTTTTATTGCTGCATAGTACTCCATTGTGTATAGATGCCACATTTTTTTTTATCCATTCATCTACTGAGGGGCATCTGGGTTGGTTCCACAGTCTAGCTATTGTGAATTGTGCTGCTATGAACATGGATGTGGCAGTATCCTTGTAGCATGGTCTTTTAAGGTCTTCAGGGAATAGTCCAAGAAGGGCAATAGCAGGGTCAAATGGTGGTTCCATTCCCATCTTTCCCAGGAATCTCCAAACTGCTTTCCAAATTGGCCGCACCAATTTGCAGTCCCACCAGCAATGTACAAGTGTACCCTTTTCTCCACAACCTCTCCAGCACTTGTTGTTGTTTGACTTCATAGTGGCTGCCAATCTTACTGGAGTGAGATGGTATCTTAGGGTGGTTTTGATTTGCATTTCTCTGACTGCTAGAGATGGTGAGCATTTTTTCATGTACTTATTGATTGATTGTATATCCTCCTCTGAGAAGTGTCTGTTCAGGTCCTTGGCCCATTTGTTGATTGGGTTATTTGTTATCTTATTGTCTAATTTTTTGAGTTCTTTGTATACTCTGGATATTAGGGCTCTATCTGAAGTGTGAGGAGTAAAAATTTGTTCCCAGGATGTAGGCTCCCTATTTACCTCTCTTATTGTTTCTCTTGCTGAGAAAAAACTTTTCAGTTTAAGTAAGTCCCATTTGTTGATTCTTGTTATTAACTCTTGTGCTATGGGTATCCTATTAAGGAATTTGGAGCCCGACCCCACAATATGTAGATCGGAGCCAACTTTTTCTTCTATCAGACGCAGAGTCTCTGATTTGATATCAAGCTCCTTGATCCATTTTGAGTTAACTTTTGTGCATGGCAAGAGAAAGGGATTCAGTTTCATTTTGTTGCATATGGATTTCCAGTTTTCCCAGCACCATTTGTTGAAGATGCTATCCTTCCTCCATTGCATGCTTTTAGCCCCTTTATCAAATATAAGATACTTGTAACTTTGTGGATTAGTCTCTGTGTCCTCTATTCTATACCATTGGTCCACCCGGTGTTTTGGTACCAGTACCATGCTGTTTTTGTCACTATTGCTCTGTAATATAGTTTGAAATCTGGTATCGCTATACCGCCTGATTCACACTTCCTGTTTAGAATTGCTTTTGCTATTCTGGGTCTTTTATTTTTCCATATGAATTTCATGATTGCTTTATCTATTTCTACAAGAAATGCCATTGGGATTTTGATTGGCATTGCATTAAACCTATAGAGAACTTTTGGTAATATCGCCATTTTGATGATGTTAGTTCTGCCTATCCATGAACAGGGTATATTTTTCCATCTTCCAAGATCTTCTTCTACTTCTCTCTTTAGGGTTCTGTAGTTTTCATTGTATAAATCTTTTACCTCTTTTGTTAGGTTGATTCCCAAGTATTTTATTTTTTTTGAGGATATTGTGAATGGAGTGTTTTTCCTCATTTCCGTTTCAGAAGTTTTGTCGCTGATATACAGAAATGCCTTTGATTTATGCATGTTGATTTTATATCCTGCCACTTTGCTGAATTCATTTATTAGTTCTAGTAGTTTTTTTGTAGACCCTTTTGGGTCTTCTAGGTATAGAATCATGTCATCTGCAAATAGTGATAATTTAAGTTCTTCTTTTCCTATTTTTATGCCTTTAATTTCTTTCGCTGTCTAATTGCTCTGGCCAGTGTTTCGAGAACTATATTGAATAGAAGTGGTGATAGAGGGCATCCCTGTCTTGTTCCAGATTTTAGAGGGAATGCCTTTAACTTTTGTCCATTCAGAATGATGCTAGCCTGAGGCTTAGCATAGATAGCTTTTACAATGTCGAGGTAAGTTCCTGTTATCCCTAGTTTTTCTAATGTTTTGAACATAAAGGGATGCTGTACTTTGTCGAATGCTTTCTCTGCGTCTATCGAGATGATCATATGGTTCTTATCTTTAAGTCTATTGATGTGGTGAATAACATTGATTTCCATATATTGAACCATCCTTGCATCCCAGGGATGAATCCTACTTGATCATGGTGCACAATTTTTTTGATGTGTTTTTGTATTCGATTCGCCAGAATTTTATTGAGGATTTTTGCATCTAGGTTCATTAGAGATATTGGTCTGTAGTTTTCTTTCTTTGAGGTGTCTTTGTCTGGTTTCGGAATCAGGGTGATGTTGGCCTCATAGAATGAATTTGGAAGAGCTCCCTCTTTTTCTATTTCCTGAAATAACTTGAAAAGTATTGGTATTAATTCTTCTTTAAAGGTTTTGTAAAACTCCGCTGTATACCCATCCGGTCCTGGGCTTTTCTTGGTTGGTAGTCTTTTGATGGCATCTTCAATTTCATCCATTGATATTGGTCTCTTCAAATTGTGTGTATCCTCCTGAGTGAGTCTGGGCAAATCATATGACTTAAGAAATTTATCGATGTCTTCACTATCTTCTATTTTATTGGAATATAGGTTTTCAAAATAATTTCTAATTGTCTTCTGTATTTCTGTAGCATGTGTTGTGATATTGCCTTTTTCATCCCGTATGTTAGTAATTTGAGTTCTCTCTCTTCTTCTCTTCGTTAGCATGGCTAAAGGTCTGTCGATCTTATTTATTTTTTCGAAGAACCAACTTTTAGTTTTGTTAATTTTTTCAATAGTTTCTTTTGTTTCAGTTTCATTGATTTCCGCTCTGATTTTAATTATTTCTTGCCTTCTGCTACATTTGCTGTTGTTTTGCTCTTCCTTTTCTAGGGCTTTGAGATGAAGTGTGAGCTCATTTATTTGTTGGTTTTTTCTTTTTTTGAGGAATGACCTCCAGGCGATGAATTTCCCTCTTAAAACTGCTTTCATTGTGTCCCATAGATTCCGATATGTTGTGTCTGTATTTTCATTTATCTCTAAGAATTTTTTGATTTCCTCCTTTATGTCTTCTGTAACCCATTGATCATTCAGTAACGTATTGTTCATTTTCCATGTGATGTAGGATTTTTCCTTCCTTCTTTTATCATTGATTTCCAGTTTCATTCCATTATGATCAGATAAAATGCAAGGTATTATCTCCACCCCTTTATATTTACTGAGGGTTGCCCTATGGCATAATATATGGTCTATTTTTGAGAAGGATCCATGTGCTGCTGAGAAAAAAGTGTATCCATTTGATGATGGTTGATATATTCTATATATGTCAGTTAAGTCTAGGTTATTGATTGTGATATTGAGGTCAATAGTTTCTTTATTCAACTTTTGTTTGGAGGATCTGTCCAATGGTGAGAGAGGTGTGCTGAAGTCACCCATAATTATTGTGTTGTGGTCTATTTGATTCTTGAACTTGAGAAGAATTTGTTTTATGAATGTCGCAGCACCATTATTTGGTGCATAAATATTGATAATTGTTATGTCTTGTTGGTGAATGGTTCCTTTTAACAGTATATAATGTCCTTCTTTATCCCTTTTGATTAACTTAGTCTTGAAGTCGATTTTATTCGATATGAGGATGGCCACCCCTGCTTGCTTACGAGGACCATGTGCATGGTATATTTTTTCCCATCCTTTCACCTTCAGCCTGTGTATGTCTTTTCCAATCAGATGTGTCTCCTGGAGGCAGCATATTGTTGGATTTGTTTTTTTAATCCATGATACCAGCCTATGTCGCTTTATTGGAGAGTTTAAACCATTAACATTCAGAGTTACTATTGATATATGGTTTGTACTTCCATCCATGTTTGATTGTTTATCCTTTTTTAAAAAAATTTAGTTTGTTTCTCCATGATTATCTTTCCCCTCGCCCTCTGTCTTTACCGAGGCACTTCCTACTGATGGATTTGGTTATTGTTTTTCATTTCTTCCTCGTGTAGTGTTTTGCTCAAAATGCTTTGCAATGCTGGTTTTCTGGCTGCAAATTCTTTTAACTTTTGTTTATCATGAAAGATTTTTTATTTCGTTGTCATACCTGAAGCTTAATTTTGCTGGATACAGAATTCTTGGTTGGCATCCATTGTCTTTCAGTGTTTGAAATACATTGTTCCATGACCTTCTTGCTTTCAGTGTCTGTGATGAAAAATCCGTTGTTAACCTTATTGGTTTACCCCTAAATGTAATCTGTCTCCTTTCTCTTGTAGCTTTTCATATTTTCTCTTTGTTCTGTATATTGGCTATCTTCATAACAATGTGTCTTGGCGTTGGTCTACTGTGATTTTGTGTGCTCGGTGTCCTGTATGCATCTTCAATTTGTATATCTGTTTCCTTTTTTATTTCTGGAAAGTTTTCTGTAATTATTTCATTCAGCAGGTTACTCATTCCCTTGGTTTGAATCTCTATACCTTCTTCTATCCCGATGACTCGTAAGTTTGGTTTTTTTATGTTATCCCATAACTCTTGGATGTTTTTCTCATGATTTTTTAGCAGCCTTTCTGAGTTGGCTAGACTCTTTTCAAGATGATATATTTTGTCTTCATTATCTGACGTTCTGGCTTCTACTTGCTCCACTCTGTTAGTGATACTCTCAATTGAGTTTTTAATTTGGTTTATCGTTTCCTTCATTTCTAGAATTATTGTTTGATTATTTTTTATAATCTCTATTTCCTGATAAAGATGCTTAACTTCTTCTTTTATCTGTTTATGTAATTCATTCTCAATGTGTTCTTTCGCTGCTTGAATTTGCTGTCTTGTATCCTCTTTAAGGTTCCATTCCATCTGTCTAAGGTGTTCCTTGAGTTCTTTATATGACCATTTTTCTGATGACTCTAGGTCCTCCTGAATATTTAGGCTGTCCTGCATTGTTTGTACTCCTTTTGTTCCTTGCTTTTTGAAGCTGCTCATGTTACTTCTTGTTCTGTTTGACTGATGAGTTACTGTTTACTCCTATAATCTTATTAGATGCTTGGGAGGAAAGGTATTAGAAGGGAAGGGAAGAAGTCACTAAAGAGAATGAGAGTAAGCAGGTAGAATTCAAGGAAGGGGGGATAAGATAATTGAAAAGAAATGAAAAGACAAAAGAAGAAAAAAATAGGAAATAAAAAAAGAAAAAAAATTTAAAAAAAATTGTAAAAAAAATTTAAAAAAAACAAGAAAGAAAAATGAAAATGAAAGAAAAACCCAAATCAAAAAAAAAGAGAAAAGAAAAAAAAACTAATAAATGCAGTCTTAGAGTTTGATTAACTTCTCTTCCAGTAGGTGGCGCTGTGCCCACCAGTCCAAGTTTCTCCTGTCAATACGCGGGAACCAATCACTGTGCAGCAGCTCCTCCCAGACTGGGCGAGTCTCCAATCCTGAGTGCCTAGGGTCTCCTCTTGTGTCTAGTCACTTCCCACTTTTCCTCTAGCCAGGCCCCTCTCACGGGTGCCGCTCACCACAATACTGGCTACACGCCAGGTCTGCTGCTCCCGGGAGCCTTGTTTTCATGAACGACTGGGCACACTCTTCCAGTTTGCCATTCCCTCAGACCCTAAGTTTGTAGAGCTTGGGGCTGAGAATCCTCAGCGAATTTTACTTGCCCTCCGGTAGCCACTCCCCCGGTAGCTGATGCAAGAGACTTCAGCTGTCAGCACTGGTGGGAGCAGTCGTTCCACGCCGCGGGTCCCGCGCAACCTCTGATTCCCTGGGTCTGGCTATCGTGCTCACGGGAGAGCTGGGAGGGGCCCTTAAGGTTTCCCCGATGTGTGGAGAGGGAAGGCTAGGGAATTACACACCTGTAGCCGCAGGTTTCAATGAAGTTATCTCCTCTGCCGCAGTCTGATGACGTCAGTTCTCTGCCATGGTGGTGTCTCTTGCAAATGGTGACAGTTCGTTTCCCTTTGCCGGGCGACCAATGCAACGGGTGGGTCCTTACTGTCTCTCCCTAGCCCCGTTTCAAACCTGTGGCCACTACCTATGAAGGCTCGGTAGGCATTTACCTCCGTAGGATGAGAAGGGCTGACCAGTTGTTTCAGCCGGATGGATTGGTGCTGAGTCACAGCTGTTTGTCTGCGGGAAGCAGGCGAACGGGAGCTTGAATTCAGCCTATCCAGGCTCAGAGTGTGTTCTGAGAGGCCCAGACTGTTTGCCCCAGATCCACGTCAGCTCAGCATTGCCTAGTGATCCTGAGCAAACAGATTTAGGTTGTTTATGACTCCCTATGCCTGCACAGCTGAAGAGACTTGATCTCTGCGCCCGCCGCCATGTTGGAATCTCCAAAACTAAATAATCTTGACATTTTTGTTTTTTAGAAACATGAAAAGTCCATATAACTACATTAAATACTCAAAAGTTATTTGAAAAATGATTCTAGGCATATGTATGCAGATAGCATCAATACTACCTAGATTAGCATGTTTGTACCTTTTAAAAAAATAAAATACACATTTACTAGTAACTCCTATGTAAAAAATATATGAATGCATATGTAGATAATTCTTGATTTTTTTGACTTTACAATGGGGCAAAAGCAAAACACATTAAGTTTTCCCTGGCAGTATGCAATATGATACTTTCATGACGCAAGGCAGCAGCCAGTCACAGCTCCCAATGAGCCACACAATCGTGAGGGCAAACAACTGATGCTGT
Organism: Spermophilus citellus; assembly: GCF_964194105.1. Classification (NCBI taxonomy): domain Eukaryota; kingdom Metazoa; phylum Chordata; class Mammalia; order Rodentia; family Sciuridae; genus Spermophilus; species Spermophilus citellus. The sequence goes on from NC_138184.1 coordinate 172,653,904, forward strand.
CTCTATAGTGAACTGTGACCTACGATGTTTAGTAGGGTAGGTCTATTAAGTTCATTTCAGTTTACAATATTTTCAGTTTATGATGGATTTATCAGGATGTAACCCCATCATACACCAAGGAGCTCCTGTACATATGTGTATAGATGTGCATATTATATATATATATACATACATATATGTGTGTGTGTGTATATATATATACATATTAAGGACATATACACATGCACACACATACCTGTATCAAAGTGTTGAGATGCACAGGGTTATGACATAAGAAAAATATATTGAGTTCCTTTAAAAAGATGCTTTAATATTTAAAAATTGTGATTAGATTGTATAAGGAAAAACATTTCTGGAATCCCTGGATTCACCTATTGCATAAAGTGAAATACCAGCTAGTATAAGAAAACTAGCAAGCCTTTCTTGAAGACAAGATGGGTTTTTAAGATGTTCAAACTTAGACTGTGGAAGCAACCTAGATGCCCTTCAATAGACGAATGGATAAAAAAAATGTGGCATTTATACACAATGGAGTATTACTCTGCATTAAAAAATGACAAAATTATAGAATTTGGAGGGAAATGGATGGCATTAGAGCAGATTATGCTAAGTGAAGCTAGCCAATCCCTAAAAAACAAATGCCAAATGTCTTCTTTGATATAAGGAGAGTAACTAAGAACAGAGTAGGGAAGAAGAGCATGAGAAAATGACTAATATTAAACAGGGATTAGGGGTGGGAGGGACAGGGAGAGAGAAGGGAAATTGCTTGGAAATGGAAGGAGACCCTCAGGGTTATACAAAATTATATACAAGAGGAAGTGAGGGGAAAGGGAAAAATAATACAAGGGGGAGAAATGCATTACAGTAGAGGGGGTAGAGAGAGAAGAGTGGAGGGGAGGGGAGAGGAGGGGGGATAGTAGAGGATAGGAAAGGTAGCAGAATACAACAGACACTAGTATGGCAATATGTAAATCAGTGGAAGTGTAACTGATGTGACTCTGCAATCTGTATACGGGGTAAAAATGGGAGTTCATAACCCACTTGAATCAAAGTATGAAATATGATATATCAAGAACTATGTAATGTTTTGAACAACCAATAAAAAAATTTAAAAAAAAAGATGTTCAAACTTGATTGAATCCAAGTAAATAAGTTAGCTAGTGTATTGTGAATTTTTGACCTTTTTGTTGGCAGGACTTGAGGGGTTTCAAAACTATCGTATGCATTTTGGTTCGCTGTGTTTTTGGAGAATTAGAGAATACTTTTATCAGTTTTCAAACTTACCAACATTTAAAACATTATCAAGAATCTAAACATGCTGAATCTTAAAAGCATTCCTGAAAGGTGCATTAAAAAGACCAACAGCATTTTTGCACTCACTAAAAGCACATAAAATCACACCAAGGAAGTTTAGTTTTGTTTTAGAATTTAAATTAATTTACTATTTTTCAAGGGCACACATAAAGATAAGGCCTTCCCCACCATGTACCCTTCCCTCCCATTTTCCCTCCCACAACCTACACACAAGGGCACACCTCCCCCCCACTCCCTAATACACAGAAAAACCACCTATACTCCAGGGCAGCAGATTCTCTGTGTTTGCTACCTTTTCTTCATGCACACAATAGGGCAGATTTCATTTTCTCAAATATTTGGAGGCAAATACCTCCTTTCTCTGCTAAACAGGTAAAGCTACAGAATTAAACCACATGGAATGGATATTTTAGACATTACCTAAAAACTACAAAATGAGCTACTTTCAGGGATTGAAGAGGATCAAACACCCTTCACTGACTTCTGAGTCCCACTCCAGATGAGATCAGCAATTGGGATCCCATTGTCAACTACCATATGCTTTTATAGAGTCAATGTCCATGACATGCATTGGAATTTTCTTGGCCCTGGCCTAATAATTGTTTTCAAATATATTCCATACATCCATAATGCAGAGATCAACCACTGTTATATTTTTGAGAAATCTCTCGACAAAGGACTTCTCTATGAGATTTTCCTGAAAACAGGGTTTCCCCATATTGCCATAAAATAAGGTATTCTAGGGCCTGTAATATGTGGACAATGCCCGTTTTGATTGGGCAATATAAATCTTGAGTTTAAATCAGGACTGAAAACCATAGTCAACATACATTAGCAGCTATTAATGCCCAGAACAAACAAGTGAGTTTACATATTAATTTCTTGAAAGAGAAAACTAAGCCAAAAAAAGGTCAGCAAATAAAAATTTTAAAAAAATGTCAGGATGTTTTCCACTGTGTGAAAAATTAAAGTAAAACATTCAGACATATTTACATATAGATGTTATTTGTTATTTTCTGAAACACTATCAGATACAGTCAACAAAAATATTTTCCCACTTTCAATAAATGCTTTTTATGTAAATTGTGTACCTGCATTCAAACAGCTTAAAAATTAAAGAACAGAAAAGTAAAGTATAAATACTATTTGTACACTACATTTATTAGCCACTAGGATAATGGGCATTGTCCACATTATCTACTGTGTAGAAGGAATTTGTTGAAGACTGGTGCTAAAGAATAAGCAATGAAGTATTTTATAATATTGTTTAAACTCTTACACTGAAATTATTTGGGCCATTTTACAAAAGTTTCTAGTATAAACTGAAGTTCTACAACTATGTGCTCTTTCAGAAGGCAGTCTGTCAGAATGCAGATGTATCTGATCTTGCATATGATGATTACAAAGGAAATAACTGGATGCAAATCTAACTTTATTCTAGGTTGAGATAAAGAATTGATTAAAAAAGGGCTCTACTTTGAATCAAATTAGTACACTCACTGAGAAACCTAACATATTATGCTATCCTTTTAGGGTCTGACTACTTTCCTTCATGAAAACTGAAACAAGGAGGCAGTAAGAAAACAGAAAAAGACTTAGCAGTAACTCTTAGCAGAGAAGCTTCAGACATGTTGGCTAATGCCTGTGCTTTGTGAGGTGGTAATTAGATACTAGAAGGAAGTATAAGAGCAAGAACTACTGACGACTAATTGGTTTAAATGCCCTGTCCCTCAACCTCTGAACATTCCACATTTCTGTATCAACTATAAAATAATGTCATTAAGATTAGCATTTTCCTCACCGACAAAAAACTGAGTTTGACAGATCTTAACTGATAACTATTATCAACTTCTAAGGAAGATATTAAATTATACCTGGGCCTTAGCTTTCTTAAAAACCATAGTCTTTGAGGCTACTTCACTATTAACAACAACAACAAAACTTCTAGGGAATTCTATGGGACATGGTTGTGACAATGTATCATAAAGAAAATGATAGTGTGAAATATTACTAACAAAATCTCAATTCTACAATTTTACTAAAAAAGAGAAATATATAAAAATCCTAATTTGTCACATCTAGTAAACCAATTCCTTATTTTAAAATTGATAAATTAAATGGAAATAAAGCATTATCCTGCCTTACCTGTAAGAACCGTATTTAAGGATGACCAAATGCTCCAAGTTGAGGGAAAACTATAATTTACATAGATTAACCAACTAATAAATGCAGAAGAAATGAGAGAACTACAAAAAAAAATTCACAAATGTAATACAATTATTGATTTAGGCAAGGACTATCCCCTGATGTTACAATTTCTGAATCAGTTGTTAGTGGAGAACTAGATATTGTTTAATGCAAAAGAAACCATATGGATAACACTATTGTCACAAAGGGGAAAACCAATAGAAGGACCGGACTGTCATGCTGATCCAGAGATCTATATTAATACTGTTAGTGGTAGATGAACTAGAAGTTATGTTTTCTGATGTGATGCAAAATGAAGCATGGATCTTATCTACAATATATCTCTCATATCTATTTTTAACTCAAATCCATGAACCTTTGGTGAAACTTTCAGCCTGTAGGTAGTATAGAGAATAGAGAAACAAACTGACATTGTGGGAAAAAAAACTAGACAAACTTATAAGACAGAATTTTGTGTGTGTGTGTGTGTGTGTGTGTGTGTGTGTGTGTGGTGCTGGGATTGGACCCAGGAGCACTTTACTAGTGAGCTACATCCTTGTTCTTGTTTCTTATTTTAAGACAGGGCCTTACTAAATTATTGAGCTGGTCTCAAACTCAAGATCCTTCTGGCTCAACTTCCCACCTTGCGGAATTATAAGCGTGTGCCATCAAACCTGGCCACAAGATGGAATTCTATAAGACAACTTTTCCCCAGTCTTTTTAACAAGTAAATATAATGAAAAAAGGAACCATGCTAGGCTAAAATAAGATTTAAGGTATGTGACCAGGTACAATGTAAAAATCACAGAATGAATACCAGTTTAGACAAATCAACTGCAAATTTGGGGACAGCCAGGAAACTGGAATATGGTCTGAGGTTAAAAAATGTTCTGGAATAGAATGTGGAGATTTCTGACAAAAAAAAAAACTACAATAAACACTAGGCAGATATGATCTTGTTTTTGTTAAAAATGTGAATATATATGCATAGAAAAAATCCAGAAGGATATGTATGCATTGAGCCGTTAATAGTGGTCATCCCTGAGTGGTGGTAATACAATGTTTTTATTTTCCTATTTTGCTTATCTATTTTTTTAAAAATGTCCACAATGCACTTCTATCTCTTCTGTAATGTTAAAAGGTTATCTTAAAACAAGAACTTCTAGAAAATTATAGATTTCCTTTTTTGGATAGGTAACTGTAGACAATCTGTAGCCAAAAACTACAAAACCTAGGTACCACTCCCCATCTAGTGACAGTATATCCTATTTGTAGCTAAAGTATTTAAAATACTTTAAAATAAATTTTTAAGTGCTTGGCTTGCAAGGATAATACTAAAAACTATAATAGAAATATCACTGCACAAAAAGCACATTGCAAGAGAACAATTCATCTTTGATTATTCAATTAAAAAAACACACACAAGTAGATACATCATGCTACACGTCATTCACCCTCCAAATCAAGCCATAACTACCAGTATTACTCTTAGGGAAAAAAAAAAATCTAGGTTCTAGTATTTCAAAGTACAAAGTAGGAATTTCTCAAGAGAGGCATCCATCCCAGGCCAAGGTCCTCGTCTATGCTTCAGGTGTGGTTGGAGTGGCATTGGGCTCCAAGTCCTCCTGGGGAGGGGGAGCTGAGGCTTCTTGTTCAGCAAGTGCCTCTCGGACTTGGCTGCCCAGAACTGCATCATGGATGCTATAGAACAGCAGCTCCTTTAAGGCTGGATTTTCAAAAAATCTATTTCGAGTGAGATCATTCACAACTTGCGCTATAAAAAGAAGAACAGAAAATAATTCCATGAATGCTATATTATGTCTCACTCCAATCCCTGTGTTCATCCCATCACACCTCCAGGCCCAGGAAACCTTTTTATTTCTTCTTGTGTAATCATCCAGGATTTCTCTATGCAAATATAAATAAATAGAAATATATATTTTCATTTTCTCCCTTTTATTACCTAAAAGGTGTACACTATATTATTCTTGACTATTTTTGCTTATTTTTTCCTACCACTACATGCTGTTCTACTGTATAGATATACCCCAGTTTATTTAACTGGTCCCTTTTGTTTGATATTTGAGTTTCTTTTCCATTCTCTTGTTTTTATAGACAACCTTGTGATGAACAACTATGTAGATGTGCCATTTTGAATGCGTGCTGCATGGGTTTGCTTCATTAAAAGGCAAATACCTCTGTATTTTCAATAGATAATGCTGGTCTGCCCTCCAAAGGGGCTGTTTTGCACTTAACACCAGTTACATGCCTATTTTTCTACCAGATGCCTATGAAGCAAGTGGTCACATTTTTCTTTTTCTTTTTGTCAACCTGACAGGTGAAAAATTATGTGTTTAGGCAGATTTAATTTTCAAGTACTGTTTAACCCAAATATAATATAAATAAAAATAGCAGGCAAAGTATTCCAAAACTATTGGATGGAACAACAACCAGAATGATTTTATAAAATGTTCATGGCAGCCACTGATAATAAGCAATGGTTTATCAGCTCCTTCCCTCCAACACCTGTTCAGAGAGATGAATGCCTGTAAGTGGCTAATTTCAAAGCTGGCTTTACAGTGACTTTTGAGAAGAATGATTTTCATTTTTATAAAAAAATTAAAGTACAGAAAATAATTTTAAAGGCAGTTCTTAAAGAAAACTAAAATGTTAAGACATTCCTAAAGATATACTCACCACTGCATCCTGCTAAATATACATAAATACCGACATCTCCATATTCTTTTACAATCTGTAATAATGTTGAAATAAAGATTAGTTTCTCTTGACTCTATGCCAGATGCAAGTCATTTTCTACCAATATGTATTTAAGAGATATGAGACAGTCTAATTCACTCATTGAGTTACCTTTAGCTTTAATATTTATGCCTTATTAAGCTAATCACTTAAAAGTAATTCTGTACTTCTTTTGCTTTGCATATAATGATAATGAGGGGTATCAAAAATATTGTTTTACTTTGGTGTAATAAATGTATTATGGTAATGATTTTTTAGAAAGAATCTTCTTATATAGAGATACTGAAATATTTACAGATGAAGTGATAACTCAGTTGTACTTCAAAATAAGAGAACAGAAAATGGGTGTCTGGTATAAATGAGATCAGATTGGTCATAAGTTGTAACCATTAAAGCTGAGTGATAGTTACATGGGATTCATTTTATTCATTTATTTATATGCAGTGCTGAGAATTGAACCCAGTGCCTCACACATGCTAGGCAAGTGCTCTACACTGAGCTACACCCCAGCCCCATATGGGATTCATTATGCTGTTTTTTTTTTTTATTTTTGTATTGAGGATTGAACTCAGGGGCACTTAACCACTGAGCCACATTCCCAGTTCTTACTTTGTATTTTATTTAGAGACAGGGTCTCACTGAGTTGCATAGTACCTCGCTGTTGCCAAGGCTGGCTTTGAACTTGTGATCCTCCTGCCTCAGCCTCCTGAACTGCTGGGATTACAGGCTTGTGCCACCATGCCCAGCTTTTACTTTTGTTATGTTTAATTTACTTTCCATAATCAGTTGAAAAAAAAATTTTTAAGAGTTTTAAGAGCTGAAAGGACTCTCATCAATTTTCTGATGTGACTGATGGAGACCCTGGACGTGGAGAAATGACTTGGTTAAGGTGATGCTCACCCCTGCCAGGGTTTTCACTCCCACAGAATCGATAAAATTGACTTGAGTAAAATCCAGGATGATGGTGTGGACATTATCCCCTGGGGGCATAAACCTCTGCAGTTCTTCAGGAAATGTGTTTTTGATGACTATTGGGGGATATTTGACTTCATCATCCTCTTCTTCAGGCTTAGTTCCATCCTCTCCATCTACTTCTGCATCCTATGTCAAAAATGATACCAACCCAGAATTATATGAACATTTTTGGTTGTTAAAAAGATTTATAATGGAAAATAATCCCTTAATTCTCAACTCACAGATTATACAAGAACCCTTCTAAAATATTTGTCATTACAGCCTCGAAATATGACAAAAAGAATATGTGTATAATACTTAGGGTTAGTTTAGTTTCTTTTCATCTCTTTCTCCTTTTTAAAATAACTTTATTTTGTTTATTTATTTTTTCATGTGGTTCTGAGGATCAAACCCAGTGCCTCACAAATGCTAGGTGAGTATTCTACCACTGAGCCACAACCCCAGCCCTCTTCTTTTTTATTGGTTCACTAAAATCTATACTCCTTAGTTTTCTTCTCCATTTCCCCCTCACTTCTAAAATAGTTCCATTAACTTCAGCATGACAGGTCACAAGTTACCATAAGTCTGAACAGCAAAAGCCTTTGAGCTTTTTACTATCAGCTGAATAAGTCTGTGACAAAGTATGAATGGTAAAATTTACCAACTTCTGTGTGATTTTTAACCTTGAAAACAACATTTTCACTCTTTATTACAGACATATCTTCAAACTGACCTTTTACATACTTTTAGTATGTGAGATACTTAGATTATTTCTAAGTTTTTCTATTTTAGTGACTTTATGCTGTGTATAGACGTTAACCACAGGTAAAGATGGAGGTCACTGTGGACTAAGAGAAATGGGAAAAGAACACTCACCGCCTTGACCACAGTTGCGTTGGCCATGTTTGCATTTCCGACTTCCTTAGCATACTTCCTCATGGCCTTTCTCCTGGCTCCCATTATGACTGCTGGGTTCACTCCAGTCTTTACAGAAGAGCAACATATACAAATCACTTTCAGGCTCCCAGAGACATACCACATGTTATCCATCTTCCAATCTCCCCCATTTAAGCCATTTCTGTGCTTGATGACCACCCCAAATTCTTATTCTACTTTTCCCTCAGATGTCCTGAGCTACTCCCTAAGAAAACATTAGTAGCCTTTCTTAGTCTTTAATCAAGATAACTAGAAGCTTTGTGTGTTGATGGCCAGTGTAGGGTTGATTTTCACTCATACCAAAGGAATTCACCTGATCCCCAAAGTAGGAAATCTATGACTTATATTTTCACTTTCTTTTCTTAAATGTTTTTCAAAAAGGGAACATATGCATATGATAAGAGAGAAGGAATGGTAGTAATGGTTGTACAACATGAGAAAGTATTTAATGTCACCCACTGGATTGTACACTTGAAAATACTTATCGTGGTAGATTTTATCTTATATATATTTTACCACAGTTTAAAAGAGAGGGGAGGTAGAGGGGAAAATAGTCTAATAGTGTATACTGAGACATTTAAGTGACCCTCCCATTCCTGCCAATTCACCCATCCCCTCCCCAGAAAGGATCACTCTTAATCTCATGGGACTCACCTTTCTTTTTAATGCGTTGCTATATAAGTCACTATTTGCATAGTAAATGGGGGCATTTATTTGGAATATTTTAATTCCAGGAATTTCTTTCACCTGAGAAATAAAATATTAGTGAATTTAACACCTGGATATATTTCAGAATCAAAACTGCAATTTTCTGCCTCCTTCAATGTAAAAATGAATACAGAAGCTGAGAATGGCCCTCTTAGTGTGTTGGTATAAAATGATGTCACTATATCTACTCAGGCTTTGTAAGGAAGAATCTTGAGGATAAAAAGTTTTTTTAAAATATATTTATTATTGCATTATAGTTACACATAATAGTGGGGTTCATTTTGACACATCCATAAATGCATATAATTTGCTCCCTTTCAATCCTTGGTACTTCCCTTTCCCTCTCTTTCTTTTATGTATAACTATAATGCACCAATTTAAAAAAACAATAAATAAATGGAAGAAAATTTTTTTGAGCCAGAGTCTCAATGTTGCACAGGCTAGTCTTGAACTCCTGGGCTCAAGTGAGCCCCTTCCTCAGCCTCCTGAGTATCTGAGACCACAGGCACATGCTTCCAAACCTATCTTGAAAGTCTCTAAAAATGTACATATTCCCATTTCTCTAACAATCCGTCTTTGTTTCATTTTTACCATTAAACACAAAGAAGATGGAGAAGATGGAACTGATAATCATTCAAAAAATATAAAAGAAAGTGGATAGGAGGGGAGCTGCAGCAAGATGGGGAGAAGTAGGCTAACAAAGCAAACAGAGGTTGGCACTGGTGTGACCCACAGACTGCAGGAAGGAGCCAGTGTGGACACAGGCAACACAGAGGGACCTTTTTACTGAAAAGCCTAAATGCAGAAGGAGGAAGTCTACATGCAGTTTGGAAACAAGTAATTCACCACATAATTTTCTGGAATGAGGAAAAAGATAGCAACCCTAACACCAGGATCATTTCTTAATACTATATAGTAAGTCTGAGAATTTCTTCCCAAGCAGAAGACAAAACTAATTTTAAAAGATTTTTTTAAACGTTTTTGAGGTTGCACTGAAGAAAAGAACCTTTGTAATAAAGGGAACTCGAAGCCATCGTTTTACCCATTAAAAGTGAAATGGAAGAATTTTAGAGCCCCAGATTTTACAGTTAAAATTAGTATTGTAACATCAGTTTAAATCTATCAAGAGAAAGTCATGCTAGATGCAGTGGCACATTCCTATAATCCCAGCAGCTCTGGAGGCTGAGGCAGGAGGATTGTGAGTTCAAAGCCAGCCTCAGAAATGGTGAGGTACTTTGCAACTCAGTGAGACCCTGTCTCTAAATAAAATACAAAATAGGACTGGGGATGTGGCTCAGTGGTCAAGTGCCCCTGAGTTCAATCCCTGGTACCAGGAAAAAAAATAAATAAAAGAAAGTCATGCACTTATATACCATTCTCCCACTTTCAGTATTTTGTACATATATACTTTAATTCCAGCAATATATATTTAGCTTCATTAAAAATGAGGAAATATAAATGTTAGGAAGTCGAGTCATTAATGCACAGTATAAACTATAAAACTGAATCCTGACAGTAAATTAAACCTCGTGATTTTCACTTTGACCACGATGCCTCCCTCCCTTTCATCCCTGGTTTTTGTTCTGGGCAAATATACCACTTAGCCAGTTACATCACACTCTAAATCTTTTAAAATATTTTTTAAAAAAGGTCCTACCTCCTCATATGCATCTATGTCGATATACACATCAGTGTCAGGAAGCTGTCCCAGGACTTTGTAGCTTGGACTGGAGATGGAGAGCATGTTAAAGTCTACTGTGCCGAAGGGCAGTGTGTGCTTAGACATGACAGCATGATTTGCTAGTGCATTCAGGAATACATGATCGGTACACAGTGCCTTGTGAAAGGGCTCCTTATGTATCACATTCCTAGTGACATCACATTGAAGTGATATTGCAGGTATACAGAGGGAAGTCAAGGTCCCTTGGTGTGGGGAGAACTGGGCATCAAAGGATGAGGAGTTCAAGAGGCAGAGGAGGAGTGGGACTTCTGATCACCTGGGGTACCCTGACACCCCATTTCTGTAGGTCTAAATCCTACTGCTTCTAACAAAGGCCAAGTCCTGACTACATCCCTACTGAAACCAGGAGCAAAGAAGTCTCTTTCCGTAAACTCCTCTGGGATTTCATTTGGGCATCTCTTATGTTTATTGTCACACCGTACATTGCTTATATCTACTGAAGCACATAAAACTGTACATTCTAATTTTCTGAAGAAAGATTACAAAATGGTGATTAAGAGTCAGCTTCTGGACTCACAAAAATGCATATTGAAGTCATGATCCCACCACATACTGTGATCTTGGTAAGTTAATCCAATCACTCTAGGACTCTGTCTATGGCTATGAAATTAGAGTACTAATAGTCATTGGGTTGTAAGGATGAAATGACATAAAGCATTGATCTGCACAGTGCTCCATTACTTCATTGTCATCATTAACATTATCACTTGTATTATAGTCTGTCATCCTTAGGAGAATACAACCTTTTTCAAGGGCAAGACCATGTCTTATTTATTGCAATATCCTGAAAGGCTACTATGTCCCTGGGAACATAGTAGAACTTCAACAAATAGCTACTTAATTAAGATTATAGTTATTTTAATACATTTTATAACACAGACTAAACTTTAAGCTCTTTGGGGGCAGAAATAAACCCTCACATATAACACACAGAGTCCTAGCATGGAAGTGGCCATCAGAGTTATTTGCTGAATGATCAAACAATTTGGTTGTCTCATGACTCTGTGTGCTCTGAAGGAAACTTGAGTGTTTGGAACAAGCCAGTGCATCTCTAGCCATCTCCTGGAAGAATTCCCTAATTACAGAACGAGACTAGCTGAGTCACCACGTATCCTAAGAGCTGGTCCCAAACTCCACCCTGCAAAAACCCAGCAAGACCCAACAACAAAGCACACATTCAAACCTAATTAATTATCAGAGGGAGAAAGAGAATTATAACACTTAAAAAAAAACTTCCCCAATCTTAAAATTTATAGGAAACCATAAAATTCAATTCGTTAAAGAAAACAACAACAACATACTCTCAACTTCTAGACTATAGCTTGTTAAAGGACAGATTTTTTAAAAAAAATTTTGGTGCTGGGAAGTGAAACCAGGGTCTTGTGCATACTAAGCAAACACTCTACCACTGAGCTATGCCCTCAACTCCCTAGATGTTTTTAACAATGATGATGACCAAAGTTCTGGGATGAAGGATTCCTATATGTACTACTAATATTTTTTTATAAAAATGGGGAAAACCTCTTTTAGATAAAAATGGGCAATAGTGTTATTATATGGGATTCCTCCCTCCCTTCCTGTGCTCGTGATGGATGGACCTCAAACATGCCAACCCCACTTCCACCCATTCAAATTCAGACTGTACTTTAAGTCAGCATGGGAATCTCAGCCAGGACATTCACTCCCCATTTTAGTCTGGGCACTTGCCTCTGGGTTCTGTAAATCACAGTCAGCAGAGCAATGATCACAGCAGTGATCAATCCATAGTCCAATCCCAGGAACAAGGAGGACACGAACGTGGTGAGCCAGATGGTCTAAATAGAAGTCAGAAAGCTATATGGAGAATCATGTTAAAAATTCCAAGAACTAAACACCCACAAGTTTTGTTCATCTTGCCTACGTGTGTACTGCAAATAACTAACTGGATTAACATCTTTCTCACATAGTTGCTGCTGTAACCTATTAATCTAAATATCACCTTTACTTACCAGCTCTATCTTGCTGGTTCTCCAGAAAAAGGGGAGATCTGAGAACTGCATAAACATCCCCTTCAGGTTGACGATCACAATGGCCGACAGCACAGCCTGAAACACAGCACATCCACCCATGCCTCTCTTCTTGTGTCCACAGGGCCCTGTTGCTGGGTCTTCACAGTCTACCTGCTGCCCTTCCCCCATCTTCTCCCCACTGACTTCCTAGGTTGAGCTGATGATACCTTTGGAGGCATGGACGCCTGGATACCGGGCACATAGTTAACTAGAATGTACTTGGGAAACCAGGTTTATATCCTAGTAGCAAACCTGCATGGTGGTCAAGAGGTTCAGAATTAAACAAGATACTCAAGGATTTCACCCATGGTCTTCCTAAGATTTTTTTTATGTTGTTTCTGAACTCTCCTAGATTAAATACATCAACAAATAAATTTCTTACAAGTATAGGTCACCTCATATTTTTAACGAAAGTATAAAGTCATAGAAGGTCAAAGAGCACAGGAACCTTGGAGATTACCCAGTTCAAACCCCACTTTGCAGATAAGGGAACTGAGACCAAGAGGAGTTCAGATGGCTTTCTCAAGGTCCCAGTGACACTTGATTATGGAGCAGGATCTTGATCCTAGGCATGGCTCTTTCTCGTTCTTTTCTGCTAGGATTATAGTAAAAATCCCTAAGGCAGCCATAAAAACAGAGAGAAATAAAATAGTAAAATATCTACACATGGAAAAACCTCACATCAAGTCCACACTACACACCTGGGGTAATGATTCAAAGAGGAATCCAGTGGCTAATATGACCAGCAGAATCATTAATGAGGCCAAACAACCTGCAAGCTGAAAATGAGAGAAGACACAGGAAGGGACTTTTAGGAAACTAGAGTAAGAGGCAGAGGGTGGGTTGATCTAATTCTTTTCATATCACTATGGGAAAATCAAGAAAATCTACATTCAAATAAGTCATCCAAACCATTATATAACCATATCCTGCTCCCTCTTTGAAGTTTTGATTCTTCCTATGGCTTTTAAATATTCTGACTTAAAAGCCCTTGTAAGAAGTGGAAGAAAGATATCTGGTACCAACCTAAGACTGACCAGGGCCAGAAAAGTCCAAACAAGTGGTTCTACCCAATACAGTAGTCACTAGATACATGTGACTATATAAGATTTTTAAGCTAAAATCAAACAAACATTTAAAAATCAGGTCTCAGTTCCACTATTCATATTTCAAGTTGCTAGGGGCTGTCATATGGATGGTGCAAATATTGTATATTTCCATTACTGGAGAAAGTTCTTTTGGATGGTGCTGGCATCCTGCCCATACTCAGTCTCAGACTTTCTTTTTCTTTTTTCTTTTGGTACTGGAGATTAAACTTAGGGGCACTTTGACCACTGAGCTACATCCCCAGTCCTATTTTTGTATTTTATTTAGAGACAGGGTTTCACTGAGTTGCAAAGCAGCTCGCCATTGCTGAGGCTGACTTTGAACTCACAATCCTCCTGACTCAGTCTCCCAAGCTGCTGGGAGAGTGCGCCACCAGGCCTGGCCTCAGTCTCGGGCTTTCATAACAACATTCCATGTCTGAACTTTGAGGTTTACTGGTAGCAAAGGGAGCACTATATAACTTTCCAATTTAACTGGAAAATATGCCTCTTTTTTATAGATTCAGTTTTTGTGATTTGCTTCAACCAGTCATTGTCTTTCTCTGATTCACTACATAGCCCACTGGACCATGGATCTGCAGGCAGAGTAGCTTTGTTGGGGTTCAGAATTTAATCAAGAGATCAACATTTAATTTCCACTCCAAACATGAGTTCTTAGAGGCCTGTTGTATACCCACCTGTGTCTTCCCTCCGGTTCCCTCCTGAACAAGGCTTCGAGATAAGGAGCATGAGATAGAAAAGGTCTGGAAGAGTGAGCCAATGGAATTGCACAGTCCCAGGGCAATGAGTTCCTTTTCCACATGGCAGCAAAAACACAAAGGAGAAGGTAATTTTTTTTCAGCGGGGGGAAACATGGTAGCTCATTTAATAAACATTCAGAAGTACAGCCTGTCTTTTCATTCTTTCTTTTTCTTAATATTTATTTTTTAGGTGTAGATGGATACAAGACAATTCCTTTATTTTTATGTGGTGCTGAGGATTGAACATGGGTCCCGCCCGTGCTAGGGGAACGCTCTACCACTGAGCCACAATCCCAGCCCCATTCATTCTTTCTTTCTTTTTCTTTCTTTTTTTTTTTTTTTTAAAGATAGAGTGAGATGAGAGAGAGAGGGAGAGAGAGAGAGAGAGAGAGAGAGAGAGAATTTTTTAATATTTATTTTTTAGTTCTCGGCGGACACAACATCTTCGTTTGTATGTGGTGCTGAGGATCGAACCCGGGCCGCACGCATGCCAGGCGAGCGCGCTACCGCTTGAGCCACATCCCCAGCCCCCCATTCATTCTTTCTTCAGATAAAATAATTTGTTGAGTTCACAATAGGAATTGTGGCATATTTTATGATGGAATAAAAATACTTTGGTTATTATAATTTCTGTGATCCTCACCCTAACACACCCTATATATGAATAATACTATAAGAGAAAAGAAAAGAAAATCACAGTAAAAAGGAGAAAATACATTTGTTAAGAGAAAGTTTTTGATGTACAATTATTGGCATCATTTTGATACCCGGGCTATTTCTCATCAACAAGTACATGCCAGTGTCTTCCCAGGACCAGAGAGTTCTGCTCTTGGCTACTCTGGGAATTTCTAGTTTGATGAATGCATCTCATATGACTGTGGGCATCTGGTATTCCCTTAGAAATATATAGGGTGCTAAAAAAAGACACTGTTAGGCCAAGATAGTTCATGGTGTTTGGATTACCTACCTCATAAGTAGGTCTGTTTAAAAAAAAGGCATCAGAGAGAATACTATGGAGTTCAGATGATTAATCATATGCCTAAAGGTCAATGAACAAATATAAACCTTTCTGTGGAGCAAAAATGATTCTGGAGATGTGTTTTATTCCCAGGCTGTGGGCTTTAAGCAGAGGGATAAATTGGAGTATGGCAAATCACAAATTTCGTGTCACCTTTCTAGCTGAACCCCTGAGGGCTCTCTACTTCAAGGTTTGGATATCTAATGCTCATGAATAGTAAAAGAAATCATAGCATTGAATCAACACATGCTTCAAATACATCCAATAACAAAATAAAGGTTTTTCTACCAAGATAGAAATCTAGTTCATTTGCCTTCCATGACAGAGCGTAATGAATGAATGTACCACTATGAAATGTCTGCAGGAAACTAACAATCTTTACCTGATTGCCATCGACCTGGTAGCCATGTTTATTTGCCAAGGTCTTGGCCATTGAGATGGTCACTGAAAATCCAACGATGGCTATGGCAATGGCATCCACATACACGAGGTGGAAGAGGCTGGTGTCTGGATTGGCTGGAGGTAGTAGCCTGAAAAGTTAAGCTGATTTTAACTCAAGTGCTTTGACCACCAGGAAACCACTAGGGAGCATTAGAGAGGGGCAGAGTCTACAATGAAGTTACCAAGGTTTGGGTAGTTGTTTGCTCTGGGTTAGCAAAAATGAGGGCTCTCCTTGACAGAGAGAGGTTCTTTCCAAGCCCAAACTGTACAAAGCAGGCATACTACCTGGATGGATTATCAGCAGAGATCAGATGCTGTTTTATTTATAAAGGAGTAACCTCATACTGCATGGCGCCCTGTTGGTAGGTGTAAATAAGACACAGAAACAGGAAGAAGAGAGGGTCAGCAAAGTGCTCAGATGCCATAAGACATTTAAACCAGTCTTGGGGTGGGGAGGATGTTGGAGGGACAAGGACTACCTTGGAGAAGAATTACTGTCATTGTAACATGATTCACTTCTCTCACTGTTATACAAGGTAAGGACTCTTAAGTCTGTTAACTCTTCGCATGTCATGTCCCTTCAGTTCTAACATGGGAAAGGAGCAGCGGCCAGTTATACTCCTTGAGTCTCACCTACGAATCCTGGGAATTCGAATCTGAAGGAGCCCAAAGTGTGATTCCTGCCTCTACAAAGGGGAACCTGACTTTTGTAGTTGAGGACACTTGAAACAAAACAGAGATTCCCTAAAATGTTATAGGGGAAAAGGCAACAGGGATTTTCTAAGACATCCTGCTTCAAATCAAGGCATTGTACTAAATAACAATCACTTAATAGAGACACAATGATATCATTATTACAAAACAAAATTATTATTCATGTAATAATATCATTATTACAAAAATTATTATTATTAAGTGCTTTCTTTGTGCCAGGATCTATGCTTGCTTTTTTTTTTCCCAATAGCCCTGTGAATGAGGCATCATTATAATCTCGATTTTACACAGGTGGGGAAATGAGGTTAATTAAGCAACTTGTCCAAGACTGAACAGTTCTACTAGGTACAACAAAACCAGGAAGAGCCTGCCTCTCTATTTCTCTCACCATGTTATGCACAGTGACAGAAGGGACACTTCAAATTCTTGGGTAAAAAAGGGAAGGGAGAAAGGGAAAGGAAACTAGTATCTGTTAAGGCTAGATCACACACTATATACTTGATATAAGCCATCTCACTTATCCTCACAATAGTCCTATTTGAGAGCTACCACTATTAGCCTAATTAATAGGTTAAAAAAGGGATGCTTTTAGATGCTAAGTGATTTCCCCAAGATGGATCAGAAAATTAAATGCAGGGGGTCTGAGTAAATTAGTTGTCTTTCCCCTGCCCATTGATGCACAAAGGGAAAGACAACTAATTTACTCACAGGGAAGGCCTAGCACAAGGGTTGGACCTGAGGAGTAAAAATGTAAGAAATGGATGTATTTTGGAATGAATTCAGGAAAGTAAACTCCAAGTAGGTACATTACCATGACTGGGATCTTAATAACTGTCAGTTGCCACTTTCTGGGTCCGAAAGTATGTTTGGCTTAGGAATGTGTACAGATAAGGGTAACAGTTTACTTGTTACTGTTACTTGTTACACCAACCATTCCTCTCATTCTGGTAAGTGCTGACAGCTTCTCTCATCTAGATGTGAAATCTATTTGCCCTCTTGCTGAACCTAAGTTGGCCTTCTGATTTGCTTTGAGCAACAGAATGTGGTGGAAGTGATGCTCTATGAATGCCTAAAGTGGCCTGGCAAATTCTCTACATTTCTTTGTTGTTGCCCTGAGCACCACGTAAAGAGGTCTGGCCACCCTGCTGGGGACATCATGTGGAGAAAAGGTGCCAGTCAGCCCTCAGCTGTTCCAGCCACTCCAGCTGAGGCAACAAACATGTGAATGAAGCCCTCTTGGATCCTTCAGCATGAGATACCTTCAGATATGTCCAGGTGTATGATAACACCCCAGGGAGACCAGAACCCTGGTGGAAGCCGTCCTAGACTGAAGAATTATGAGCAAATTAAAGATTGCTGTTTTAAGATACTGTTTGGGAGTGGTTTGTTATGAAGTAGCAATAAGACTCATAGATAAGAGAAACAGTATGACTCTATGTAGACATGCAGGTAGGTGAGTATTTGTTACCTGCCTCTTTAGGGTAAAATTTCAGAAGGACAAGGTTTCTAGGCAGCCAAGTTCCAGAACGGTAAAATGTTTTTGTTTGTTTGTGCTTCAAGTTTAGTTCTCACAAATAAAATGAAAGCAATATATTTGGATATAGTACAACAGGGAAAGGCAGGCATTTAGTGGAAATTATGGTGACATGTGAATTTTAATGTATCAGTATATTTTTACAAGGAAAATTTGAAGTGTAAAAATCTTGCATTTAATCAAATTATTTGTAACTAGTAAGTGAGAGTTATCTATTGGGTTGAATCAAAGATCAGAGTTTATCAGTTACTGTGTTAGAGACCCAGGTGTGAAGTAATGGAAAGATCACACACATCTGGGTATCAAGAAGGACAATTTCTAGGTCCACGCTGGGACTCTCCAAGTCACTAAAGCTCATTTATGTCTCTCAACTATCACTTCCCTGACACTTAAAACTTCAACCCAGTCCCTCTGATGGCTTACTTGCCGTCTCTTGTTTTCAAAGCATTTTGCATTATTTGTCTATTGATCAATTGTCCATCTCCATTAGAATATAAGCTCCATGAGAGCAAGGACTTTTTGCTTGAGTGTCTGTTTTTCTCTTTAATTGCTGTGCTCCTGATACACAATAGGCATTCAATAAACAGATGCACAATAAATAAGAATAAATGAACTTTTCTGTAAAATAGAGATAATAATGTATTTTGTCAATAGAGTTGCTTTAATCTCAACTGATATGGCAGATATACAAGTATTTTATAAATTATAAGTCAAAGTTGAAAAGCAGGGTATTTCTACTGTGCCATAGCTTTACGCCGAATCATTATAAGAAACATGTTCACTGCCATATTGTCATGAAGTTTAAAGGTAGAGTGCAATCTTCCTCCTTCAACACTTGTACTATGGGATGAGCTTTGGCTTAGAGAACATCTTCAGTGCCCTCTGCTTCCCAGGAGACTCAGGACTGGAGGGCAAGGCCTGATGGAATGGGAAGTTCCCTCAATGTCCAACATCTGGGCAAATGTCTGACTCTGTTAGGAAGAGAGAAGAGGGTGTTGAGAGAAAGCAAAATAGTACAAGAGATAGAAAGACAGGGATATACCTAGAGATTCAGAGAGGGTCGAAGTAAGGTGAGCAGAGGTGGTAGTCATTCTTGCTTTCAGATACAGAGAAAGATTAATCAATGTTAAAAATGTAGAGTAGGTAATATAGATGAAGCACAGAAGCAAGCAGCATATGATTTGAAATTAGAAAACCCACAGTAATAGCAGACCTCAGAACTTCCAATTAGCCTGTCTTGAATGTGCAATGTGCAGACCAGGGCTACACTGGCTGTGAGCATGGTCTCCTGCCCTCTCATGGCTGCCCTAGGAAAAGCAGGGATTACCAGGCCCCCATTGAAAGGCAGGGACACTGAGGTGTTAAGAGGATAAGTGACCCACTATGAGTAAGGTCTTTTGTTCTTAATTCCTGTGTCACTCAAGGAAATGTTTTAAAAACTCTTAAGGAAAACAAAAGAAAAACCATTTCCCACGGTTGGTGGAATTGTAAAATAGTACAATTGCTATGGAAAGCAGTATGTGATTTCCTCAAGAAATAAAAAATTAAACTATCATATTATCCAGTAATTCTACTTTGGGGTTTATACCCAAAAGGATAGAAAACAGGGTCTCAAATATATATATTTATTTTTACCAGTGTTCATAGCAAGTACTATTCCCAATACCCAAATGGTAGAAGCAACATAAATGCTCACTGATGGACGCTTGGAGAAACAAATACAGTATATATACAGTAGAATATTACTAAGCCTTAAAGAAAGAAGAAAATACTGTTATGTGCTACAACATGAATAAACCCTGAGGACATTATGCAAGTGAAAAAAAAAAAGACAAATACTGTTTGATTCCACTAACATGAGGTACCTATGGACCTTTTCATTGAACTAGAAAGATGAAGATGGTGGAGCTGGGAGATGGAGAAGGAGGAAGTCATTTAACGAGAATAAAAATTCAGATGTGCAATATGGAAAAACTCTGGAGATGTGTTTTACAATGATTTGAATATACTTAACATTATTGAACTGTCAACTTAAAAATGGTTAAGTGATATGTTTTATTAATACACTCACCCATTCCCAACCCCTAGCACCCTCAGTTATTTGGTATGCTGGAAAAGATTATTTTCATCGCAATAGTACTTATATCAGAGGTTAGAAACAATTTGATTATTCAAGTCACCCTGTTACCAAAGTCAACTATTTTCCTACCCCAGAGGAAGTGTTCCAACGACATCCACATTGTATGATTCTTTCAAGTTAAATCCAGCTGAGATGCCAGTTCCCATTACCACCTAAGACAGACACAAATACAAATGTACCTTCAGGGATGAATGTTCAAATGTCAGAAAAATAAGCTTCAAAGAATTTCTTAGCCAAGTCTAACCTAGTCTCACTTTTGATGGTCAGTTTTAAAATGAGAAGTTTTTGTTAGCTTCCAGCCATTCTAACTTCTCTCAATGACTCTGCATCATGTAACACAAACAGGTTTTAAAGTTTCCTTGAGGCCTGGAATGATTTTCTTCTCACTTTGTTCTGTTCCCTGCTGAGGTGTCAGGCTGGTTCAGTGCAACAGAAAGAGGACATTAAGCTTCTCAGGGGTGGACCTTACCTTGGGGCAGGTAAAAGGAGTCTCTGGCCAAGCTCTCATGAGTGGAGGGTAGTAAGATGTGTGTGGTGAGGGTGGCTCAGCATATCAGTATGAAATGAAATAAATCAATGTTTGGATTTAGAACCCTCCTGCTGACTCTGTTTCTAGGACAGCAGCACCCCACAGTTGTCTTCTCCAGGGCCACAGTGCACACTCCCCAGGGTGATGGTGGATAGAAGGCCACCCTGGATGGTCAGGCCCCAGATTTACTTGAGGGATATTGCTCAACCCTTAGTGAGACACAGTGAGATGGCAGTTTGCTTCCATCTCCATAACTACTGCTCATGTTGCTTTCTGAAGAGGTTACCCAGGACGGGAGGAATTAGACTATCTCTTACAATTTTAGAACCCCTTCTTTCTCTGGGAGTGGACATGTAAGTCCCGGTTTCCACTTGGGAGTCCAGCAAGAGATTCTAACCCTCTTTGTATTGGAAATAAGGCAGGAAAGCCCCACTTACTGAGTGAGCAGTGAAGGTTGCCTTTCCTGCCCGGGTACTTCCCAGATACCCTTTAGAGACTCCTTTGTTTTCCAGGGAAATGGTTTGCCAAAATTCTGTCATTGAAATGTCTTTCAATCATAATTTAATCCATGCCTTTTCAACTTCTTATCAAAGCTATCCACAGAGCACAGAAAATAGAAGCCATATAGGAAAGTTTGGGGATAGACTCTTTAGGATCCCCTTTAAACAAAAAGTAAAATATTTTTTTATTATAAAAACATTCTTTTGAGCTTTGCATTCTATTTTATAACACATCTTTTTGTATCTGTTGGACACTGTGTAGACTTCTAATTGAAGGAAGCTCATAGTTTGAACATTGTTCATAGTATGTTCATTTTGATAAAACTGTGTCTTTGCAAGCTGGGTGTTTAGTGGTTGCTATGATTTAAAAAAAAAATCCATGTGAACAGGAAATGAAGGTGGTGTTGTCCAATTAGGTTCTGAGGTCTGAGAATTTGTATAGTGCTCAACAGGTGTACACATCCATGAATAAATAACTGTAGTTATCCGAGAACATATTTTTTATTCCAATTTTTGTGTATTTTTTTTAATAAAAAGCTACCAAGCTGTCAGTCATAAATACGTATTAAGGTGTTAGGACCTAACTACTTCTTAAATGGAACCATGAGGTGCTTCTTTGGCTCAGGAGTGACTAAGAAAGTTTGGGAACTTTTGTTTTTTACTATTTTGAAAGTGCAGACAACTTTATCTTTCTCTGATTATGAGACCAATATATACTCATTAAAAAACAATTATATCACAAACAATTTGAGGAAAACAAATCCTCCAAACTCCCATCACTCAGAGATAAAGTTAAAATTTGAATTTATGGTCTTCACCTATATTTAAAAGTCATATATATTTACGTTTTAATGCTTTTTCTTTCTACTTTTTGTTATCTATTTTGACAGAACTAAGAGAAAAAATATACTCTCTCTGCTCCTCTTTCATCCACTTCAAAATCCCTCACAGAAACAGGTACATGGGTTGTAGGAGTTGAATAGATCATCTCCTTGAGTGGACTTACCGCAAAGAACTCTAAAGGAATGGGTGCTGGCAGTTTCTCTTTAAATCTCTCATTAAACTCCTTTCCACCCAACAGCAAACCAAAAACCATCAGCCCGACGCCTAGGGAACACACGTTGAGGTTTTTAACATTCTGCAACACAGCAACTGTACTCTGTAACACAGTGAACACTGGAGTTTATACCAAGAAACGACCCCTGTATTTAGTGACTCAACACATACAAGTTACCTAGAAGAGGCGATTTACAGAGACAGAGGTAGAGGAGTTACCAGAGGTTGGGTGGAGGGGGAGAGAGGTGTTGTCTAATGAATGTGGAGTTTCTGTTTGGGATGATGAGAAGGTTCTGGAAATGGGTATTGGTCATGACTGCACAATACTGTAAAAAATGCACTAATGTCACTGAATTGCTTCCTTTAAAAAATAAAGTGGTAAGTTTTATTATATATATTTTACTACAATAAAAAAAGTCTCAGATAAGCTCAGAAAGAAAGGGGGTAGGGGGGAAGAAAGGAAGGCCAGGGATATAGCTTAGTCTTAGGGCATATGCTGAGCATTCTTTAGTTCGATTCCTAGCACTACAAAAAAAAAAAAAAAGTTAAAGAATAAATAGTTCTTGATTAGCCATCCTATCGCTGGGCATTTCTAATTAAAAGTTCTCAGAGCTGGAGTGTAGCTTAGTGGTAGAGAATGTGCTTAGCAAGTACAAGACCCTGGGTTTGATCCCCAGCATCACTGAAAAAAAAAATTTCCTCTGGCTATAATTTCTTTGTAGCATCCACTAATTAGCTGGCATTTTGATCTATCATACAATTTTATAATTGTAATTCTTATTCAAGTTTCTTATACCAAGAAACGACCCCTGTATTTAGTGACTCTAAATGTAGTGTTTTGTAATATGCTGCTATCTCAATGTATTATTATAAATTTAGAAAAATAACCCTGAGGCTGAGCTGTGAGCATTAGGAAAGAATTAAGGGTTGATATCAGCAAAATATTCTGAAGGTAAACACAAGAAAAGCTTTTAGTTTAAAGAGGGAGAAACTATTGTTAGCAGATGAAAGAGAAGTTAGGTGGACTGTGAGGACAGGGCATGAAGTTTGGAATGGACCTCAAGAGAGTTAGAGAAGAAAGCCACTGGGTTATATCCCACAGCTACAGTCTAGGTACCCCGAATATAGTCAGTTCTCATCTAAATCCAACAAAGAAGACCCCTTCCAAGCCCAGGCCACACACCCTCTCCCATCAATGCCTAGAATAAACTCAGATATGCTTGGATTTTGTGTTTTTCTTTTTCTCACAAGCCATTTTGAAAAATCTCAGAGTAAGAAGCATGTTACTAGCTATTACCAGAAAAACAGTTTAACTATTTAGGGTATATTCTTATAGTTCCATTCTAATCAGTCAAGGACTCAAATTTAAATGTCACTTCAAAGTGACTTTCCTATGTCTCCCTATTCAACTTTTAGAATAATATGCAACTTTTCTTTGCAGTACTTAACATAATTTGTAATTACTTACATATTTGTGCAATTCACAATTTACCAATTATCTTCCTCTTAGACTGTAAGTTCCAAAGGACAAGGGCTGTATCTGCTTGGTTCACTTTTTTTTTTGGGGGGGGGTACCAGAGATTGAACTCAGGGGCACTTGACCACTGAGCCACATCCCCAGCCCTATTTTGTATTTTATTTGGGACAGGGTCTCACGGAGTTGCTTAGCACTTTGCTGCTGCTAAGGCTGGCTTTGAAATTTGGATCCTCCTGCTTCAGCTTCCTGAGATGCTAGGATTATAGATATGCTCCACCGCATCCAGCTTGGCTGTTTTATCTCAGTGCCTGGCAGAGAAACCTACAAAGGCTGTAGCAGCATCTTTTAAGGTTTAATATCTAGGACTTCTACTGTCAATTGGTTCTAATCATTTCCTAGTTTCCTCTTTATCCATGGATCATTTAGAAATATCATTATTAGCATTCAAATACATCGGGCTTTAAAAAATATATTTAGTCACTGATTTCTAGTTATATTTTACTCTGTGAAAAAATGTTGAAGTTTCAGAATTTGTAATCAGTTTTGTATAATCAGTTTCAACATGGACAGTTATTACCATTGCTCCCCATGTAATTGCAAATGATTTATCTGAATTGTATAGAGGCTATGCATATTTTATTATATTAAACTGGTTAATTATGTTCATTAAATCTTTTATATCCTTCTTTTTTTTTTAGCTGCATGAGTTAGCAATTTTTGAGAGAGAGGTTTTCCCATTATGTCTTTAAATTATTTGTTAGTATACAAAAAGAACAAAATTTGTTCTTAAGAAAAACCTTCTCTTCACCTAATTAGAGTAATGATATAGTCACCAAATAAAGACCTAACACAAAATTATCTGTGATGTAGAAAGAATCACTATCAATAAAATAGGATTTTAGGGTTTAGATCTCTTTGTGGCACTATTCTCAGAAAGCCTCAAAATAGGGCTGAGGTTATGGATCAGTGGTAGACTGCTTTCCTAGCATGTGTGAGGCACTGGGTTCAATTCTCAGCACCACATATAAACTAATTTAAAAAAAAAAGGTCCATTGACAACTAAAAATATGAAAAAAAAAAAGAAAGCCTCAAAATGTCTAAGTCTTTTTCCTTTTATGGAAATCCTTGAAAATAAAAAAAATAATAAAAAGAAAAAGAAACCTTGAAGATAAAAGATGAGGAGGAAAAATAAAGAAGGAAAACCAGTACCACCAGATCAGAAGTTGCTTACTTACATACACCACTGAAAAGATGCCACTGTACCGCTTTGTTTTAACCCCAAACAGGTATTTTAACATGGACGTGAAGACATGCACAGCTGCCGCAGTGGTAAACCCCCGGACCAGAGGCTCTGTGAGGTATATGGCCACAAATCCAAACCTACAGACACCTAGGCAAAACTATGTTGTTGTTGTTTTTTAAGACAAAGAAAGAAAGAAATAGGTTATAGGAAATTATGATCAATGGAAACGTAAAAATTCTTTCTGGAACACTTTCTGTCATTACAGGCTTGCAACTGCAGTAGTTCAGTAGATAACAATTACTATTAACATAGTTAACAAATTAATCACTGGTTATAGATAAAACCATGGGAGCTGTGGAGTGGCTTGGAGCCCCAAGTGGCCGTGGTCATAATGCTTTCCCTGTCTACTGAACTAGGGACATGCTTAGTCATGCATCACAGTTATTCCTTCCAAGCAGATAAGGAATGTCCTCTTCTCCTTATAAACCAATCCTACTGTTTCAAATTTGTCTTGCTTTTGGGACTTCTAAAGTCCCCAACTGAAGCCTGCTAATCACTCCTAATTGTCAATAAGGCATGCAGTTTATAGAGTCTGAACTCTATAAACCCTGAGTTCTAGAGTTTTACTGGTTAGCCCTGCCCACCCCATAGTAAGATTATTCCACCACCTGGTAAGTTTATCCTAGTAAGATTTTCCCTACTACATGGTTTCTTTTGCTTACTAGTAAGTAGCCAAGAGGGTTCAATAGATACTAGATGAACAAGTCAGAGCCCAGTTCCCTGTTTTCCAGTCTCACCTGAATGATTCCTGAAAGTAAGGTCACAGACATGGCGACTTTTACTCTCAAGGCATCTCTGGCTTCTGTACCATTGGTTGCATTTACTCCTCCTGGAATGACTATATCATCTGGTACTAATCGAACAGCCACACCACCAATCATCAAGCTAATAACAGCAAAAGGACCTGAAATGATGAAACATGAATGTCCACTGTCAGGGGCTTTAGGAAATTGTTCAGTGTACCAGGTGTGATGAGCATATATGATCCTTATTCAGGGGTACATGAAAACTCTCTCCAGTGCATCTGATGTGATTATTGCCAGTATGTCAAGAGACACAGGTGAGGTCAATTAGTCATCCTTGGACAAAGACTTCCCTGACCTGCTGTAGCACTCTGTGCCTGATGTGTGTGCAAACTGTGCTTCCAAATGTGACCACAACAATATCTCCCATCCCACAGGCTCTTCCTGTACCTTGACAATTTCCAACCAAGAGGTGGAGTCTAGTTGCTCTCCCCTTGAATCTGGGTGGCCTTATGACTTACTAATAACCCATAGAATACAGCAGCAATCACACTGTGTGACTTTGGAAGCTAGGTGATAAAAGGTGATACCAGTTCTACCTCAGAGCTGTCAAACTTATGCTGGAGCCTGGGCCACCATGTAAGAAAGCTCCAACCAGGCCACGTGGAGAACTTCTAGGACTACACAGAGGAGTTGGGATGAAAGGGAGTAGATGGGAAGGCAGAAGGGAGAGAGGAGGAATTACCCAGACAACCTCTTCCCAGGTCCTGATGCAGAGGAACTGTGAGAGGTAATAAAATCATTGTTTTTCATGCTTTCTATTTATTTATTCTTTATATTAAATTTATTTTAAAAACTTTTATTTTAAAAAACAGAATATAAGCTGCTTAATTTGGGGAGCATTTCTCACCCCTATAAAAGATATCTAAGACACTGTGGTGGTCTTAAGGACCATCACTACTCTGATGAAATTTACATACATCTGATCTTAAATATATTAAAGAGAAAACATGTACAACTCAGAGCCTAAAATATGATGAAAGTGACATACATGCATAGCCATTACGAGCTCAAAATACCACTATTAACATAAAGAAGGAAAACCAGACACAAGCAAATTGTATGAGAAATAAAGCATTTACCTCATTTTACAGGTTTCAACACTTGCTCTTTTATACAAGAAACTTGTCCTTTTTAATTTTCCCAAGATAAAAAGAAAACTTTTTAACCTTAGAGATCTTGGGAGGAGTCTATGTTTTAAAGCACCTATTGTATATTCAGTATCAAAAGTTACCACAAAGTGGATGTTCTATGACACTATTTCCTTGGCACATTGCAAAGCTTGGAAATCCAAAAAAGAAAGGTAGTAGAATGTCAAGTGTAAGATTTTACCTATGGATATATGTCTGGAGGTTCCAAGAAAACAGTACATGATAACAGGATAAAATGAAGAGTACAGGCCGAACACCGGAGGCACAGCTGCCAGCATTGCGAAGGCTAAGCCTGTGGAGTTGAGAGCCAGAGAAATGGAGAGACTATTAGAAAACAAGGGGCCACATGGACTTTTCTCTTGGTTCTCTTTGATAAGCATCTTAATGGAAGCTGATGTGTCTTACCTGCCCACCCTTCCACCCCAATCTTGCATGCAATCTTGTACCTACAGAGTCCAGGCTGAGACAGTTTTCCTTGTTATCTCTGCTTTGCCATTAGGTGGATGTTTTCTGCTTTATTCTTTCACAAATTAGATAAGAGCAGGGAAAAAAATCTTATTTGACTTGATGGATGCAGTTGTAGGTTGTTGTTGATGCACAAATGTCATCTCTTTCTCTACTGGGCCATTTTTTGTGGGTTTGTGGAGACCCCTTTGCTATTAGGAAGCCACTCCCTGGCCTATGTGATGCCCCTCCACCTGACCCTTGGATTCCTCCCCTGGCTCCCCAAGATATAGTCATCTAGGTTCTTTCTGCTGGCATTTGCTTATCCTGTGGGAGGGCTTCTTGGGCAGCACCTTGAAAGAAGCCAAGCTGGGTTACCCTCCAGGGTTCCCAGTTTTTCAATGGGAAAGCTTGGCCCTTGACCCCCAGAAACTTTAGCAGTACAGGTTACACCTACTGGAAGACTCTCTCTTCATTCTGCTGTCCCAGGGACTTTACACCATCTTTTACCTGTGACTCTTTTTTTTTTTTTTCTTAAAAAAAAAAAAAGAACTTATTTGTTATAGAAGCTTTAGGTCCATAACAAATTGAATGGAATGCTCGAGATTTCCCCCATTTCTACACAGGCATAGCTTCCCCCACCACCAATATCCCCCATCAGAGAGGTACACTTGTGACAAATGACAAACTTATACTGAAGCACTGTTATACCCAAAGCTTATATTAGGGTTCACTCTTGGTGTTGTACATTCTATACAAATGTGTAATGACATATATCCACCACTATAGTATAACGCACAATGGTTTCATTGACCTAAAAATCTTCTGTGCTCTGCCTATTTATCCCTCCTTCCTCATAAATCCCTGGCACCACTGATTTTTTATTGTCTTCATAGTTTTGCCTCTTCCAGAAAGATGTGGCTGGGATAACACTGTATGTAGCTATGTCAGATTGACTTCACTTTGAAATACACATTTAAGCTTTCTCCATTCTTTTGTGGCTTGATAGCTCATATCATTTTAGTGGTGAATAATATTCCATTATCTGGATGTACCAGTTTATTTACCTATTAGTCTACTAAAAGAGATTACATCTTGGTTACTTCCAAGGTTTGGCAATTATGAATAAAGTTGCTAGAAATGTCCATGTGCAGGTTAATTTCCAGATTTTTAAAAAAGGGACTATTTTTTAGAGAAGTTAGATAAGTAGGATTAAGAAGCAGTCTCCACAAACTCTGGGGACATTGCCCAATGCTCTGAGTAGCACTCTTGTCATCCTTCTTTCTTGCTTTTAGGTGGGAGGAAAATATATAGGGTCTTTAGAAATTTCTCATTCCCATCTTATATCAGTCTCCTCTTCTCATATATTCTGTTGCAGAATAAAAGAGTTTGGATGTCATTCACTCATAGTTTTGCATAGATGGTCTGGCATCCCTCCAATGGGTAGGCAGTAAATACCCTTTTTTGTAGCTTTGGGAGCTCAGCTGAATTTCTAGGGTAACTAGAAAACTCACTTAATGCACTGTTATATTTTGAAGAAAAACAAAATAAAACAACAACAACAAAGAACTACTCTCCCTCCAGGTGTCACTCAGGCTAGCAATCACTTCCAACTCTATCCTGTTTTTCTGCTATTTTTCTTCATTTTCCTAAATCAGCAGCTCTCATTGGAGAGTGCTTTTGGTGCCCTGCCTCAACCACCATCACCAATGACATATGGCAAACTCTGGAGATATTCTGTTCTCATGATGAGGAATTCTGCTACCATAAAGGGTTACACAGCGATGCTATCAATCATCCTATAATTTACAGGATAGTTCCCACTATATGTAAAAGGGACAGGATTGACAAACCTTGTTTTAAGTAAAATGTTTATATTGTTATTTCCCAGTTTATCAATTTTAGATATAAACTATTAACTTTCTATTCTATTATCTACCTTTCGGTTTCTCATTACTTATATCATAATTGCATGGGTTTCCGTCTCTTTTATAGAAAGTCCTGTTTTCTTATTTTTATCCCTGGTATTCAGATGTTTTGCTGTGATGTGCCATGTTTTAAATTATTTTTCATTTTTGTCTGCAGGGTACTTAATGATTTCTCTCAGTCTGAAAACTCATGTACTTCAATTTTGGGAATTGTTCTTTGATAATTTCTTCCCGTTTTATTTCAACCTACTTTCTTTCTGTAAGTCCTATTAGACATGACAGAACATTAGGCTTGATTCTCTGATATTTATTTTTTAAAAAACTTGTTTCATTTATTTATCTTTTATCTCTACTGCCAAGATATTTCCTTTTCTTTATCCTCCAATTAAATGTTTTATTCCAGATATCACATTTTTAGCTTCTATGAGCTCATTTTTATTATCTGATGCTTTTTAAAAATAGACCCCTGTTCTTGTCTCATGGATTCAACATGCTTTTATATTTCTTTAAAGATACAATAGTTTTAAACTTCTTAATTTTATCCTCTCCATCATTTCTGTTTCTGATGAATTCCTTCTCTGTGTATGGTTTGGTCTTTTTTTTTTTTTTCAGAAGGATGTGGAACATTTTATTTATTTATTTTTTTATTTATTGGATGTTCACAACATTACAAAGCTCTTGACAAATCATATTTCATACATTAGAATCAAGTGGGTTATGACCTCCCATTTTTTCCCCAAATACAGATTGCAGAATCACATCGGTTACACATCACATTTTTACATACTGCCATATTAGTGACTGTTGTATTCTGCTACCTTTCCTATCCTCTACTATCCCCCCTCCCCTCCCCTCCCATCTTCTCTCTCTACCCCATCTACTGTAATTCATTTCCCTCCATGTTTGTTATCCCATTCCCCTCATAACCTCTTATATGTAATTTTGTATAGCAATGAGGGTCTCCCTCCATTTCCATGTGATTTCCCTTTTTTTTCTCCCTTTCCCTCCCACCTCATGTCTCTGTTTAATGTTAGTCTTTTCTTCCTGCTCTTCCTCCCTGTTCTGTTCTTAGTGGCTCTCATTATATCAAAGAAGACATTTGGTATTTGTTTTTTAGGGATTGGCTAGCTTCACTAAGCATAATCTGCTCTAGTGCCATCCATTTCCCTGCAAATTCCGTGATTTTGTCATTTTTTAGTGCTGCGTAATACTCCATGGTGTATAAATGCCACATTTTTTTTATCCATTCATCTATCGAAGGGCATCTGGGTTGATTCCACAGTCTAGCAATTGTGAATTGTGCTGCTATGAACATCGATGTGGCAGTATCCCTGTAGTGTGCTCTTTTAAGGTTTTCAGGAAATAGTCTGAGAAGGGCAATAGCTGGGTCAAATGGTGGTTCCATTCCCAGCTTTCCCAGGAATCTCCATACTCCTTTCCAAATTGGCCGCACCCGTTTGCAGTCCCACCAGCAGTGTACAAGAGTACCCTTTCCCCCACATCCTCGCCAGCACTCGTTGTTGTTTGACTTCGTCATGGCTGCCAATCTTACTGGGGTGAGGTGGTATCTTAGGGTGGTTTTGATTTGCATTTATTGACGGCTAGAGATGGTGAGCATTTTTTCATGTACTTGTTGATTGATTGTATGTCCTCCTCTGTGAAGTGTTTGTTCATGTCCTTGGCCCATTTGTTGATTGGGTTGTTTGTTTTCTTATTGTCTAATTTTTTGAGTTCTTTGTATACTCTGGATATTAGGGCTCTATCTGAAGTGTGAGGAGTAAAAATTTGTTCCCATGATGTGGGCTCCCTATTTACCTCTCTTATTGTTTCTCTTGCTGAGAAAAAAACTTTTCAGTTTAAGAAAGTCCCATTTGTTGATTCTTGTTATTAACTCTTGTGCTATGGGTGTCCTATTAAGGAATTTGGAGCCCGACCCCACAATATGTAGATCGGAGCCAACTTTTTCTTCTATCAGACGCAGAGTCTCTGATTTGATATCTAGCTCCTTTATCCACTTTGAGTTGACTTTTGTGCATGGTGAGAGAAAGGGATTCAGTTTCATTTTGTTGCATATGGATTTCCAGTTTTCCCAACACCATTTGTTGAAGATGCTATCCTTTCTCCATTGCATGTTTTTAGCTCTTTTATCAAATATAAGATAGTTGTAGCTTTGTGGATTAGTCTCTGTGTCCTCTATTCTATACCATTGGTCCACCCGCCTGTTCTGGTACCAGTACCATGCTGTTTTTATTACTATTGCTCTGTAATATAGTTTGAAATCTGGTATCGCTATACCACCTGATTCACACTTCCTGCTTAGAATTGTTTTTGCTATTCTGGGTCTTTTATTTTTCCATATGAATTTCACGATTGCTTTATCTATTTCTACAAGAAATGCCATTGGGATTTTGATTGGCATTGCATTAAACCTATAGAGAACTTTTGGTAATATCGCCATTTTGATGATGTTAGTTCTGCCTATCCATGAACAAAGTATATTTTTCCATCTTCTAAGATCCTCTTCTATTTCTTTCTTTAGGGTTCTGTAGTTTTCATTGTATAGGTCTTTCACCTCTTTTGTTAGGTTGATTCCCAAGTGTTTTATTTTTTTTGAGGATATTGTGAATGGAGTGTTTTTCCTCATTTCTATTTCAGAAGTTTTGTCGCTGATATACAGAAATGCCTTTGATTTATGTGTGTTGATTTTATATCCTGCCACTTTGCTGAATTCATTTATTAGTTCTAGTAGTTTTTTTGTAGACCCTTTTGGGTCTTCTAGGTATAGAATCATATCATCTGCAAATAGTGATAATTTAAGTTCTTCTTTTCCTATTTTTATGCCTTTAATTTCTTTCATCTGTCTAATTGCTCTGGCCAGTGTTTCGAGAACTATATTGAATAGAAGTGGTGATAGGGGGCATCCCTGTCTTGTTCGAGATTTTAGAGGGAATGCCTTCAATTTTTCTCCATTCAGAATGATGCTAGCCTGAGGCTTAGCATAGATAGCTTTTACAATGTCGAGGTAAGTTCCGGTTATCCCTAGTTTTTCTAATGTTTTGAACATAAAGGGATGCTGTACTTTGTCAAATGCTTTTTCTGCATCTATTGAGATGATCATATGGTTCTTATCTTTAAGTCTATTGATGTGGTGAATAACATTTATTGATTTCCATATATTGAACCATCCTTGCATCCCAGGGATGAATCCTACTTGATCATGGTGCACAATTTTTTTGATGTGCCTTTGTATCCGATTCGCCAGAATTTTATTGAGGATTTTTGCATCTAGGTTCATTAGAGATATTGGTCTGTAGTTTTCTTTCTTTGAGGTGTCTTTGTCTGGTTTCGGAATCAGGGTGATGTTGGCATCATAGAATGAATTTGGAAGAGCTCCCTCTTTTTCTATTTCCTGAAATAATTTGAAAAGTATTGGTATTAATTCTTCTTTAAAGGTTTTGTAGAACTCCGCTGTATACCCATCCGGTCCTGGGCTTTTCTTGGTTGGAAGTCTTTTGATGGCTTCTTCTATTTCATCTATTGATATTGGTCTGTTTAAGTTGTGAGTTTCCTCCTGACTCAGTCTGGGCAAATCATATGACTTAAGGAATTTATCGATGTCTTCACTATCTTCTATTTTATTGGAATATAGGTTTTCAAAATAATTTCTAATTGTTTTCTGTATTTCTGAAGCGTCTGTTGTAATATTGCCTTTTTCATCCCGTATGTTAGTAATTTGAGTTCTCTCTCTTCTTCTCTTCCTTAGTATGGCTAGGGGTCTGTTGATCTTATTTATTTTTTCAAAGAACCAACTTTTTGTTTTGTTAATTTTTTCAATAGTTTCTTTTGTTTCAATTTCATTTTTGAGAAGGTTCCATGTGCTGCTGAGAAAAAAGTATATCCACTTGATAATGGTTGATATATTCTATATATGTCAGTTAAGTCTAGGTTATTGATTGTGATATTGAGGTCAATAGTTTCTTTATTCAACTTTTGTTTGGAGGATCTGTCCAATGGTGAGAGAGGTGTGTTGAAGTCACCCATAATTATTGTGTTGTGGTCTATTCGATTCTTGAACTTGAGGAGAGTTTGTTTTATGAACGTCGCAGCGCCATTATTTGGTGCATAAATATTGATAATTGTTATGTCTTGTTGGTGAATGGTTCCTTTTAACAGTATATAATGTCCTTCCTTATCCCTTTTGATTAACTTAGTCTTGAAGTCGATTTTATTCGATATGAGAATGGCCACCCCTGCTTGCTTACGAGGAGCATGTGCGTGGTATATTTTTTCCCAACCTTTTACCTTGAGCCTGTGTATGTCTTTTCCAATCAGATGTGTCTCCTGGAGGCAGCATATTGTTGGATTTGTTTTTTTAATCCATGTTACCAGCCTATGTCGCTTTATTGGAGAGTTTAAGCCATTAACGTTTAGAGTTACTATTGATATATGGTTTGTACTTCCTGCCATGTTTGATTATTTATCTCTTTTTTTTCCCCTAATTTAGATTGTTTCTCCATGATTAGCTTTCCCCCGTCCTCTGTCTTTACCGAGGCACTTCCCACTGATGGTTTTGGTTATCGTTTTCCATTTCTTCCTCGTGTAGAGTTTTGCTCAAGACGCCTTGCAATGCTGGTTTTCTGGCTACAAATTCTTTTAGCTTTTGTTTGTCATGAAAGATTTTTATTTCGTTGTCGTATCTGAAGCTTAATTTTGCTGGATACAGAATTCTTGGTTGGCATCCATTGTCTTTCAGTGTTTGAAATACGTTGTTCCAGGATCTTCTCGCTTTCAGCATCTGTGATGAAAAATCCATTGTCAACCTTATTGGTTTACCCCTAAATGTAATCTGCCTCTTTTCTCTTGTAGCTTTTAATATTATCTCTTTGTTCTGTATATTGGATAGCTTCATAACAATGTGTCTTGGCGTTGGTCTACTGTGATTTTGTGTGCTCGGTGTCCTGTATGCATCTACAATTTGTATATCTGTTTCCTTTTTTATTTCTGGAAAGTTTTCTGTAATTATTTCCTTCAGCACGTTACTCATTCCCTTGGCATGAATCTCTGTGCCTTCCTCTATCCCGATGACTCGTAAGTTTGATTTTTTTAAATTATCCCAAATTTCTTGGATGTTTTTCTCGTGATTTTTTACCAGTCTATCTGAGTTGGCTAGACTCTTTTCAAGATGATATATTTTGTCTTCATTATCTGACGTTCTGGCTTCTACTTGCTCCACTCTGTTAGTGATACTCTCGATTGAGTTTTTAATTTGGTTTATCGTTTCCTTCATTTCTAGAATTATTGTTTGATTTTTTTTTATAATCTCTATCTCCTGATAAAGATGCTTAACTTCTTCTTTTATCTGTTTATGTAATTCCTTTTCAATGTGCTCTTTAAGGTTCCTTTCCATCTGTCTAAGGTGTTCCTTGAATTCTTTATATGGCCATTTTTCTGATGACTCCAGGTCCTCCTGAATATTTAGGCTGTCTTTCATTGTTTGTACTCCTTTTCTTCCTTGCTTTTTTATGCTCATGATACTTCTTGTTCTGTTTGACTGCTGAGTTACTGTTTACTCTTATAAATTTATTTAATGCTTGGGAGGAGAGGTATTAGAAGGGAAGGGAAGAAGTGACTAAAGAGAGTGTAGGCAGGAGGAATTCAAGAGGAGGGAATAAGAAAATTGAAAAGAAATGAAAAGACAAAAGAAAAGAAAGTGAAAAGAAAGAAAGAAAAAACGAAAAAATAAAAATTTTAAAACAAACAAAAAAAATTATAATGATAATAGAAAAATGGAAATTGGAGTTTAAAAAATAATAATAATAATAGAATAAAAAGAATTTAAAAAATTGAAACCATTAATAAGAAAGTTAAAGAACAACAACAACATCAACTACAAAAAGTGAGAATAAAAAAAATACTAATAATAATCATTAAAAAAAATAGTAATAATAATAAATGCAGTCATA
The DNA here is from genome assembly GCF_964194105.1 of Spermophilus citellus. Classification (NCBI taxonomy): domain Eukaryota; kingdom Metazoa; phylum Chordata; class Mammalia; order Rodentia; family Sciuridae; genus Spermophilus; species Spermophilus citellus. The sequence goes on from NC_138184.1 coordinate 172,689,396, forward strand.
GAGCTCGATTAACTTCTCTTCCAGTAGGTGGAGCTATGCCCACTGGGCCAGGCTTCTCCTCATGATAGGTGGGAACCAATCACTGTGCCTCAGCTCTTCTTCCCAGACTGTGCGAGTCTCCAGTCCTGAGTGTCTAGGTCCTTCTCTTGTGGTTCTTCAATCCAGGCCCCACTCACCTGTGACGCTTACCACATTACTGGCTACACGCCGGGCCTGCTGCTCCTGGGAGCCCTGTTTTCATGGATGCCTGGGCACACCCTTTCTGTTTGCCTCCCTCGGACCCTAAGTTTGTAGGGCTTGGGGCTGAGGACCCCCAGCAAATTTGTTTGCCCTTAGGTAGCAACTCCCCTGGTAGCTGGTGCAAGGGACCTCTGTTGTCAGCCCTGGTGGGAGCGATACCCGGGGTTCTGCGCTGCTAGTCCCACGTCACTCCTGATTCCCTGGGTCTGGCTATGGTGCTCAGTTGGCTTTTACCTCTGTGAGATCAGGTGGGCCGACTAGTTATTTCAGCAGGATCGTTAGTGCTGAGTCACGAGAAGCAGGCGATCCGGGGCTTAAATGCAGCAAATTCGTGCTCAGTGTGTGTTTTCTGAGGGGCCTAAAGTGTACGCCCTAGCTCCATGTCAGCTCAGCATTGCCTAGTAATCCTGAGCAAATAGGCTTTAGATAATTTACAGCTCCCTATGCCCTCGCAGTTGAAGAGGTCAGAAACTTGATCCCTCCGCGTCTGCCATCATGTTAGACCTCCTCAATGATATTCATGTTACCCTTACAGTTTCCTGGCATAAGCAAGATCTTGGGGTTATACAAACTGCTGCTTCTGTTTCCAGTCCAGTTTTCTAGAACTGAAATCCTGCTGCCTTCGCCTCCACCTCTGGTCCGCGCTCTTTGGCGCCGCGCTTGTCTGCGACCTTAGCAGCGCCGCCGTGGAGGACCCAAGCGGCTGCCGCCGCGGAGGGCCCAAGCGGCTGGCGCCGTGGGGGGCCCAAGCGGCTGCCGCCGCGCCTGTCCCCTCGCAGAGGGATGCCGAACGACCCCAGAGCAGGCTATGCCCCAAGGTGCAGCAGGGAACAGGCGACCGAGGCACTTGAGGCCGTGGACCAGCCTTCGGAGGACAGGGTTCGGCACGCAGCCCAGTTCCAGTCTCTAGCTGCGGTAGCTGGACCGTGTAGACAGGGCCATCAAGACAGCGTGCAGAAAGCAAATGGCGGCTCCCGCGGAGTGGATTTTCGGCCCCGAAACTACAGCCCCGCCAACAATTCCAATCCACTAACTCTCCCTGTATAGACAATATTCAAAAAAAAAAAAAAAAAAAAGGGCGGGGTGTACTGAGCTTTCTTTGCCTCAGGTACTTACAATCCACTGCTGATTGCCCATTCAGCTTCTCTGCCGGGAGCGAAGTGAAAGAGGAAGCAGATGGGTGCAAAGCGCCCGCGGTTTTGAGCAGGAAAGCGTCTGGGAGCCAAGCATCTCTTTTTCAATCTCTTTGTTTTTTCTGCTGCTTGGCCGGGTGGTCCACTACAGATTAATGGTGAAAGGAGCTCTAACAAGCTGGGCGAAGTCTCTATTAAAGCTGCTGTTCTGAGCACCAGGCTCAGCACTTCAGCTACCCCCTTACGCAGCGGCCATCTTCTGGTTTGGTCTTTCTTGAAGCTTAATACGTATTGGCTTGCTTTGTTTACCAATGGGTTTTATTGCAGTGCAACTGGGTGGCCAGAAAATCTCTTCATTGGGAGTCCTCCAGCTGTCACTCTGTCTTTTCTCTGGGGACATTTCCCCATCTGCCTTGGCCCATGTCTTTTTTGCAGGCACTTTGGAGCTGAGCAGGGTGAGGGAAGAGCCTTTGTTGGCTCACAGCTGAACATGCAGTCTTTCATTTAATCCTCCTGACAGCTCTGGGTGTCATCACCTTATCATCCCCTGCATGGCATAGGGTGGGCACCTGAGTGCCTATACGCTACTTATAACATAGACATTCAGACAATTATCTTGCTCTTGTCCTTCTGCCTGGCTCTCAGCTTTGACAATATTTGGAGCCTCTACACTCCCAGGGTTCTGTGGGGTAGGTTCATAAATTTCAGATTTCAGCTTCCTCCCTTCAGTTTTCAGTTGCCCATATACTATATACATATTTCCACCCCCACCCAGGTCCAATATGTCTTTTCTCCCATTCTCTTTGTCCAGGCTGGTTCATACCACTTCCCCTTCCTTTACTGATATTTTAGCAGAATTTTAAATGAAGACAAAACAGTGATTCGATCTGCCATGCTTAACCAAAAAATTCTTTCAGATATTTAAATCATTTATCAATCACAGTAAATTTACTTTCTCTTCGATTTCTATCTTTTTTACATTTTGTTTGTCATATTTATCTGTCTTCATTGATTTATGATGAGCAAACATAACTTTTCAATAGAAAATTGATTGTAGATAATCTATACCTCTTAGCAGCATCTGCTGGGTCATTCCATGTATTGAAATAGCTTCCTTCTTTCTGAAATATCACATATGCTCCTGGTTTTCCTTTCTGTTCCAGATACTTTTCTTTTCAGTCTCTTCTGCTGGGTCCTCCTTCTCTATTTGGCCTTTAATGCTGGATAGAATGTGTTCTTGGTTCCCTTCTCTTTTCACTTCACATACTCTCCCTAGGTGCCCTTGTCTCCTGCCGTGGTTTAAATGCTCTATATCTGTCAAAGATTCCCAAAGTGACATCTCTAGGCATGCCTCTTTTTTAAGTTCATCACATTTGAATATAAACTTGAAATATCCAATTGTATATCTCACAAGTACCTTAAAATGCACAAGTTCAAACTTATCCTTCAATTCCATTCCTGTGATTTTTATTATTCTGCAACCATCCTTCCCTCCCTCAGTAACAGAAACCTGGGAGTCATTTTGACTATTCCTCTTCCTTATCGTCCCCTTATCCAACTCAATAGCCCAGCAACCTTAAAGCTATCCTTGACACTCCTTCCTCCCTCATTCTCACTAAATGGCTAGTCTTACTGATCTTACCTACAGAATACATATCACACAGTTTTCCAGTTGTTTCCATTTTTAAAAAGATATTTTTTTAGTTATTCATGGACACAATACCTTTATTTTGTTTATTTTTATGTGGTTTTGAGGATTGAACCCAGTGCTGCACATGTGCGAGGCAAGTGCTCTGCCACTGAGCTACAGCCCCAGCCCCCAGTTGTTTCCATTTTTATAGCCATCACCCTAGTCCAAGATGAAGAAAGCCAACTGGTTAAAAATGAGCTTGTGAGATGACTGTGAAAACCCAACAAGGCAAAATCCTGAGGATTACTTTAAGTATGAGTTTATTAGGTTCCCTGGAGGCACATCCTGAGTTGTCAGTCCTGCTCCACTGAAGGTCAGTAAGCTTCTGTTTGCCATTGCGAATGCTGAGGCTTTATCTTCTCCTTACCCTGCCCTGGCCTCTGCCTTTGAATCTGTCTGTTTTTGCATTCTTGGGGGTGATGGTGCCAAATGGGTGTGGGAAACTATCCTCTACCTTGTCTAAGATTTCAATAGATTTAATAGATGTGGCAAATCAAACACTTGGAAATTTTAAAACTCAATAATTGATTGTTAGGGGAAGCATTTTTCTTAGAAATTAATTTTGGGGCCAGGTACAGTGGTGTACACCTATAATCCCAGTGAATTGAGAAGCTGAGGCAGGAGGATCTCACTTTGAGGCAGTCTCAGCAACTTAACAATGCCCTAAGCAACTCAATAAAACCTTGTCTCAAAATAAAAAATAACAAGATCTGGGGATGTAGCTCAGTAATAAAGTACCCCTCAGTTCAATCCCAAGTACCAAAAAAAAAAAAAAAAAAAAAAAAAGAAAGAAAGAAAGAAAGAAAGAAAGAAAGAAAGAAAAAGAAGAAAAATCATTATAAATTAATTTTTGGGAAACTGGCTAAGAAGGTAATGGATTTTTGACCAGCTAACTTAGAACCTGTTCAAGCCATTATTACCTTTGCCTATGCCAAGCCACTGGAATGAATAAATTGATATTTTCTTAAGTTCTTATATCAAATATAAAATCATAGTATATCATGATCCCTTGTAATTAGAGTATGGATTTAGAAGCCAAAATCTTTAATAACAACCACAACAAAATGTTGATTGATTGACTTAGCAAGGTAATGCCAAATCAGTTTACTGATTTGCAAAATAGAACCACCATTTTCTGCTATGAATACTTCTGGGGCTTTTAAAGGGCAAAGTTTCTGAAGAAATCCATTAGGAAGGTAAAAGTTATAAAAATGATCTGATAAAAACCATACATTTGCAATCATGATGGAAAAGGGTCAAATAACTGTTCAAGGAGATGATAGCAAGGGAAACAAAAGAAGAAAAACAACAAAAGAAAAGAAAGATATTCTACTAACCTTGAGGAAGCTGAAGCACTCCAGTGCTTATGCCTGAGACCAAATCACCCAACACATACTCCTTGAATTTATATGCTGGCAACCATTTAGTTATGGGCAGAAACATATAAATGATATTTCTTATTTTTTTAGGAGTACAGCTGTGAAGATAAAGACAGAAACAAAGTTATAAATAAGGAATATCTCTGCAGAGTTCACAGTGTGACATTTTCCCTTCCTTATATCCATGAGTGAGAAAGAAACATTCACAACTGATGATTCAAGGTGTTGCTAAATAGGGTCAGAGTCAGCAAGGGCTGGGGTGGAGACAGAGTGGGCTGGACCTTCTGGGAGACAGAGGGAAGAGGTGGATATTTCAGAAGTGGGTGGAGAATTAGAAAGCGGGTCATTTGGGTAAAACTTGACACAAAAGTAAGGCATCGTAAAAGTAAAATAAACATGGTGACACCCATGATGAAGCCCAGGTTCCATCCTATGTCTAACACTGAACTGTTGTGGCTGGCTTTGCACATCAGGAGTGCTCAATTCACTCTCCCTTCACTTCATGGTGGAACCATACGTAAAGGGAGCAGATTAGAACACAACGTACGTGAATGCCTGTTTTAGTTTATCACCAATGGAATCCGAAACCTTGTCCTTCGTGTGTAGTCTTTCCTGGAGGACTGGATGACTAAAGATGGGCCTTTCCACATAGTACCTCTGGGATGCTGCAAGGATTTCATTTTCTTCAGCATGATCCATAGTACTCCAAAATTATTTATTAACAGCAGGAGACAAGCATTTCTTGAGAGTCACTAAGGAAGAAAATTAAAGCTTCATGTCAGTTGCCAAAGTCCTACTGCTCCTAAGCATCTCTTCCTTACAGTATTCCTAAGTTCTGAGGACTTCTTAGACATCCAGGGCACCCAACACATTATTCTGTATACAGTAGGAACTAATAAGTAGAATAAAGTCATCATCAATACAAACATAAACGTGATTTATTTCCTCCCAAAGCAACAAGTGTACTTTCAACAAAAGCTCATCCTAAGTTCAGTGGCTAATGCTGTCTCTAGTTCCTATTAAGGGGAACTGTAAGGCAGGCCAACACTGGCCATCTGTTTATGTCAAGTAAACAGAATGGAGAGTAAGACTGCACTTAAATTGATATCCAATTTCAAGAAGGTGTATCAGCTTCCTTTCCCAATTCCATGCTTATATTTGATTACTCCTCAAATTATTCTATGGTTCAGTCTGGATGTTCATGTCTCCATGAAGGAAATCCCTGTGAGGTCACAAATAAAAACTTTAGCACATTAGTATAATATTGTTTTAAAGGTGATAATATTGTCAAGTGTTAGACTATTAGAATGGTTGATATTTTTTCCTTGCTACATAGTGAATACCTCTTATTTGAATAAAATAAACAATTGAGGAATAAAAATCTAACATATTTGTGTACCTGGAGATACATATAAGAATATTCACATGGTTTCATGACAGTAAACAATTGGTAAAAACCCAAATGTCTACTTATATACAATAAAAAATATATTTTGGTGTATTCATAAATTGAACCCTATGCAGTAGTTAAAAGAAAATAAATCTATACATCATTATCAATAAATCTCAAAAACTTAATTTTGGGGCTGGGGTTGTGGCTCAGTGGTAGAGTGCTTGCCTTGCATGTGTGAGGCACCACATTAAAAAATAAACAAAATAAAGTTATTGTGTCCATCTACCACTAAAAAATAACCCCTTATTTTCAATAAAAATATAAGGCACAAATAGATATATACAGGATGCAATTACAATAAAAAACTTTCAAAGCAAAAGTGTATGTTGTTATAGCAGTATATATTTAATATATATGTGTGTAAAAGTACAAAAGTACAAAAGCATTTGTGACAATGGTAAACAGTGAGACCAGATGGTGTTACTTCTGGAGAGAAGGGGAATGAGACTAGGGAGGGATAGTCAGAGAGCTCTGACTAACTGTTATTGGCAATGTTTAGATTGTAAAAAGAACTGGCATAATTAGAGCAAGCATAAGATTTTATTGTGGTGAGTGGTAAGTAAACTGTTGTTTGCTACATGATTCTTTGTGCCTGACTTAACCGTTGAACTATATATTCATAATAAAAAGCACACAACCCTTGGGCTGGGTAAAGCACTTGCCTAGCATGTGTGAGGCATTGGGTTCTATCCTTAGCATCACATAAAAATAAATAAAATAAAATAAAATAAAATAAAGGTATTATGTCTATAAAAAAAAAAAAGGCACACAACCCAATATTCCCAACAGAAGGAAGTCAAGAGCAGAGGAGCCTGAGCTAACAAATGCATGGTTAGGTTTGGGTGGCGCCTATGGCATTGGGTCACTAATGTCAGTGAAACTTCGTGATGGTGAAAAGTCAGGTTTTCACCAAAGTGAAACTAGTCTTGTGCAACTGGCCACAAAACAGAATGCAAAATAAATACATATGTCCAAAAAGACTGAAAATTCAAGAGCCTCAAATAAAATGATATGTGACAAGCCAGTGTGACCAAGTGCCACCAAGAATGGTATTTCAATGCTATTGTTTGAATGTTTTTGTCATCTCTAAAATTTGTGTTGAAATTTAATTGCCTATGCAATGAAGATGTGTGGCCTACAAGGGGGATTGAGCCCAAAGGACTCGGCCCTCATAAACGGGATTAGGTGGCCTTATAAAAGAGCCTGATGGAGGGATCCTATCCCTTTTTGTCCCTTATGTCAGGTGAGGACACAGTGTCCCTCCCCTCCAGGTGATACAGCAATAAGGTACCATCTTGGAGGTGGAGAGACCAGGCCCTCATCAGTGGGCAACTTGATTTTGGACTTCCTGGCCTCTGGAGCTGTGAGAAATAAATTTATATTGTTTATAAATGACTCAAATCTTGGCATTTTGTTTTATCAGCATAAACGAACCAAGGCAGGAATGATAGTCTGGGGAAGAAAGACTTTGCAACAGAATCTGATAAAGATTATACATTTTTTGTTTTAGATTAGCAAGTCTGGGTGGACACCCGTCATCTGACTTTTATGGCCACTCCTAGGAACCATTATAATACACCGAAATGCAGCAGCAGAAATAAATATTAGACATCCTTGTTTTTATTGTCAAGAGTTCTTTGGCTAGCCCCAACATCAGGAATCTCTGATTTACACCCATTAATCTGAAGAGTACTTTTCACCCCTGTTTTTCTCCTAGAACCTCAAATTTCATTTCATTAACCAGAACAATTATAAATTATATAAAATAAATATAAATTATAAATATATAATTATATATAATATTTAACATATTATAATTATATAACATAATATAATTATATATAATATATAACAATTATATATTTATAGAAATTCAGATGACCAGGGAGACAGGCACTTGACATTTAAAATGCTGGCTTTCAACTGTGGCTAGACTGGACTCTCCTCAGACACTAAAACACTAAAGCCAGGTTCCACACACGACCTGTTCATTAGACAGCCTTTAGGAGGCAAGGCCCAGGCATTGTTTCTTAAAGCATCCTGACATGATTTTAGTGAGGAATATGAATGGAGAACCGCCAGTTTATAACCTAAGACAGACAGAGAAACAGACATGAAAGAGACAAGAAAATCACCAAGCAGCATTTTAAAATAAAAGCAAATGACAGATTTTAAAGCAAATTAATCAGTGACACAATTAAAGCCAGATTAGATTATTTTTTAAAAAATTTTATGATATATGACATAATAGAGTCATGCAACATAAAATAATAAATATGGTAAAAATAGTAAGCGTACTGAGAAGTACATGAAATCAGTTTTGAAGAGGAATTTTAAACATAAGGGCATGCTGTAGCAGTAAAAATGTTTCTCTGAATCTGCTATTTTCACTTAGGGCATTGGTTCTCAGCCCTGGCTGCACAGTGGAGTGACTTGGGCAGATTTAACTACTACTGATGCCTACCTCTACAGGCAGGGATTCTGACTTACTTGGTCTGAAAAGCAGGCAGAGATTTAAAATTTAAAAAGTTCTCAGGTGATGCTACTGTGCACCCAAGGTTCTAAACTAGTGACTTAGGAGATGGCAAAACAAAAACTCATACCCACCCACCCAGCTATCTACCCTCCCAAACAAACAAAAAGGAAAAATATGAATACAATGTAAATAGTATGCAATGCATTGTATCAGTATCTTTACTTGTGTGTCATTGAAATATTTAATACAAAATTACAAAGAGGAATTATTTAGCTTGGGTTTCTCAAGCAAGTCTTGCTTCTGTGCTTATGTTCTCACAGCAAAAGGGAGTTCTGTGTAGATGGGCAGTTCACTGTCTTCTGTGTCTGAGGCAAATGCAGCCTTAATTGAAGGCCAATTCATTGAGGAGAAAATCTCAATGCAATTTAGATCTCAAACATTAGATGGAATCAGGAAAGCATTAGGACATATTTTCTTCATAGGGTTCAGAGAAAGTACATGATATCTGGTAGAATTTGCATGTTAGATAAGCAACATATTTTTAGTGTAAGTATGTACCAAATATTACATGTGACATAGAAATTTATTCTTTGTTTACCTCAACTTTAACTGGGTATTCTGTATTTTTATTTGCTAAATCTGGCAACCATAACTCCTGTAGATTAGAAAGATACACAGTAAAGAGAGATTTCTCAAGTATTTCTGAGGTTCTACAACCCTGGCTATAATCTGTGTCCTCCTAGAGAGATCTGTTTCACAGCTCAGAATGTCTCAACTGGGAAAGAAAAAAAGAGGATATTATAAGTACTATAGAGCTTAGTTAAAGCATTTGGGAGGATTGTGTAGGCTGTATGCAAATACTATGCCATTTTATATAAGGAGCTTGGGCATCCATGGATTTTGGTATCTATTGGGGGAGGTTGGAACCAATCCTCATTGATATCAAAGCACAACTATATCCTACAGTCAACAATCAGAAGCCCTTGTTCACTAGAACTAATCCAGGAAGACTCTCCATTCACCTCTCTGCCTTCAGACCTGGCTGGTCATGCATGTCATCTGCCTCTGCCAATCTCATGTTCACCACTTCTCTGGTGTTCTTTTTATAAGATCACTTGCAACCCCATGGTCTTTCTTATTTATTTATTTAAATTTTTAAATTGGTTCTAATTAGTTACCCATGGTCTTTCTTGCACTAATTCTTGGTTCTGTTTCATTACTAACTTACTTCTAGACATTTTCCTATATCATTCTCTTCAGAGTTTTCCATTCTTGTATAATTTTTTAGCCATTTAAATGGAGTTCTGGGATAGACAGAAAACAAATGTTTGTTCTTACTCTGTTATCTTTGACCCCTGATTTGTTATTATGGACCATTTTTACATTGGGTAGTCAGGTGCTACAATTCATCACATATATTTTTAACATGAAATATATAAATGTATGAAGAAATATTTGAAAAAATTTTTCATAAAATGGCAAACAGGAGCTGTGTTGATGGTGGTATTATAGGTACTGATCTTTTATATTTTTGTTTATCTGCATATTCTAGGATTTCCACATTAGATACTATTATTTTAGAAACTGACATTATAAAACTATGTTAAGTGCTGATAACAAAAGTAACAGGTACCTTCTGTTATTCTCTTAGAGGAGGAGTCTGCAAATACAGGAGACCCTTGCCATTTGAAATGACAAGCGGGAATTATGAGCCAGAGGTGGTGGTGCACACTCATAATCTCAGTTACTCAGGAGGCTGAGGCAGGAGGATTACAAATTCAAGTCCAGTCTGGGCAATTTAGCAAGATTATGTCTCAAAAGAAACTAAAAAGGGTTAGGGACATAACTCAGTGGCAGAGTGCTTGTCTAACATGTACAAAGTCCTGGATTCAATCCCCACTACCATGCACGTGTACACAAAGTGGGAGTTATATCCACAGACCAAAATTTAAGAATTTGAATATTCTCAAAAATTGAGAAGGAAATACAGGTGAGTTTCTCAACTGATTCAAGTTATTAAGGATTATGCCTTGTAGCATGACCCACATATTGACCAAGATACAGGTCTATTTTCTCTACTATGAAATACATGAGGCCTCTTTGGATTTGCTTCTTATTAATAATTGAAACCAAACACCAAGCATCTACTAAAGGAAACACGAATCAATGCCACCTATGAGGGGACAGGTAGTTAATGAAAATGCATGAAGTGAACCAGTTGAGTCTATGCCAATCTAGAAAGCATATGCCAAGCCAAAGTAGACAGGTGCTACTCAGCTCTTGCTGAATATGAGTAAGGCCTCCATTTAATCTTTTCTTTAAATAGTCTTTTCAATAAATGATGTTGGGAAAACTGGTTATCTACATGCAAAAGACTGAGATTGGATTCTTTTATCACACTAAATAAAAAAATAAAATAAAAATGAATGGATAAAAGACTTAAATTTAAGACCCAGAAGTACTAGAAGAAAATAGTACAGAAGTACTAGAAGAAAATACATGGAAAAGTTTCATTACATTTCATTACATTGGTCTGGACAATGATATTTTGGGATATGAGCCTGAAAGCACAGGCAATAAAAGCAGAAATAGACAAATAGGTGACATCAGGAGAATGTAACCCACAGAATGGGAGATAATATTTGCAAACCTACACCTAATAAGGGGTTAATATCTAAAATCTGTAAGAACGCAAAAACTCAATAACAAGAAAACCAAAAGCATGATTTAAAAATGGGCTAAGGACCCTAATGGATACTCAAAAGAAGACACATGAATGGCCAATAGGTAAATGAATATATGTTCATTATCACTAATTATTAGAGAAATGCAAATTAAAACCACAGTGAGATGTCACCTTGCATCTGTTAGAATTATTTTTATATATATAAAAAAGAAAGATGAGCGTTGATGAGAATGTGGGGGTAAGAGTCAATCTTGCAATATTGTCAGTAGGAATGTAAATGAATACAGCTATTATGGAAAACAATATAGAATTTCCTTAAAAAAACAAAAAAAAAAACAAAAAACTATGATTAGAACTACCACATGACCCAGTGGTAGTTCTGAGCATTATCCAAAGGAACTGAAATCAACATGTTGAAGGGATACTACCCTCTGGTGTTCTTGTAGCACTATTTATAATGGAAACAATAAAATGAAATGGAAGAAATGGAAGCCACATAAGGTCCATCAGAAGATAAACAGAAAAAATGTGCTATATACACACAATGGAATACTATTCAGTCTTTAAAAGAAGGAAATCCTGTCATTTGTGACAACATGATTAATCTGAAGAACATTATGCTAAGTGAAATAACCTAAGCACAGAAAGAGAAATACCACTGATGTCACTTACATATGGAATCTAAAAAGGCTGAACTCACAGAAATAGAGAGTAGAATGACAGTTACCAGAGGCAGGGAGATAGGTGGAAAAGGGAGAGAGAATGGGGAGTAGTTGATCACAGGGTACAGAGTTTCAGTTGGAAAGGAGGAATAAGTTTTGAGATCTGTTGTGCAGCAAGTTGACTACAGCCAATAATAATGTAATGTGTACTTCAAAAGGACAAAGAGTAAGTTTTAAATATCTCACCATACAAAATAATAGGTAAATGAGGTGATGGTTAATTAGATTGATTTCATCATTCCATAGTGTATGGATATATTGAAACATCATACCATACTTCATAAATATATACAATTATGATTTGTCAATTAACAATATTATTAACTCAAAAATTAAAACATTCTTTATCTTGAAGTTCATTTACATAGGGTGAATTGTACAGATCTGCATATGGTTTTATGAGTCTTACTGTGTGTGCCTTTCTGGCTTCTATATGTAGAATTCCTATCACCCAGAAATTTACCTTGTCAATCCCTACCACAGTTCTGGCAACCATGGTTCTGATTTCTATTACCATGTATTAGTTATGCCTATTGTAGAACTTCATATAGAACATCCAGGTGTTTTTTTGGGGGGTGGGGTACTTATGATTAAACTCAGGGGCACTCAACCACTGAGCCACATCCCCAAGCCCTATTTTGTGTTTTATTTAGAGACAGGGTCTCACTGAGTTGCTTAGCACTTTAACAACCTTGCTGTTGCTGAGGCTGGATTTGAACTAATGATTCTCCTACCTCAGCCTCCTGAGCTACTGGGATTACAGCCATGCACCACTACACCTGGCAGTTGGCAGAACATCCAGTTTTTAAAGATAACTTTAAACTACACTTTTACAAAAACATTTTTAATCTTCAATGGTGGAAACGAATACTGATTTTTAAGGAAACAATGTGCAGACCCAAAACAGAGAGGCTAACCTCAACGCAACAACAACACAACCACTGTGTGTCTGTTCTACAGTAAGAATGATTTGTACAAATTCATTAAATTTCTCTCATGAAATAACCTGATGGGTTTTATTCTTTAGCAATTAGGAGCACATTCCTTAAAACAGGAAGGGCCAGCCTTATCTTCAGGGAACAAGAAATGAAGAAAAGGGAGAGTGGAGCCCACTCCATAGTCATTCCTGGGGGAAAAGGAACTTCAAAGGAAATACTGAGAAAAGTCCAGTTTGGTGGGGGAAAATAAAAGCTAAGGGAATGTTTAGAGGCAGTAACACAGAAGGAACAGAACACAGGGCTGCTATTATTTTGATCAAACAGCAGGAAACCCTATCTTCACATCATCCCTTAGGAATCCCACTGACAGGCTGGGGCTGGGGCTCAGTGCACTTGCCTAGCATGTGTGAGGCAATGAGTTCAAATCTCAGCACTGCATATAAAAAATAAATTAAATAAAGGTCCATTGTGAACTTAGGAAAACAAAATAAAACAAAACAAAACAAGAATCCCACTGACAAGGCACTACAAGGCCCTAGATGCTCTTCAGCATCCTCCCAAACTCCTGTCCACAACTGCTCCTTTCTTGGCTGACTTTAAAAAATTTCCCTCTACCTTAAAGAGGATACAAGACAGCAAATTCAAGCAGCGAAAGAACACATTGAGAATGAATTACATAAACAGATAAAAGAAGAAGTTAAGCATCTTTATCAGGAGAGAGAGATTATAAAAAAAAATCAAACAATAATTCTAGAAATGAAGGAAACGATAAACCAAATTAAAAACTCAATTGAGAGTATCACTAACAGAGTGGAGCAAGTAGAAGCCAGAACATCAGATAATGAAGACAAAATATATCATCATGAAAAGAGTCTAGCCAACTCAGAAAGGCTGGTAAAAAATCACGAGAAAAACATCCAAGAGTTATGGGATAACATAAAAAAACCAAACTTACGAGTCTTCGGGATAGAAGAAGGTACAGAGATTCAAACCAAGGGAATGAGTAACCTGCTGAATGAAATAATTACAGAAAACTTTCCAGAAATAAAAAAGGAAACAGATATACAAATTGAAGATGCATACAGGACACCGAGCACACAAAATCACAGTAGACCAACGTCAAGACACATTGTTATGAAGATAGCCAATATACAGAACAAAGAGAAAATATGAAAAGCTACTAGAGAAAGGAGACAGATTACATTCAGGGGTAAACCAATAAGGTTAACAACGGATTTTTCATCACAGACACTGAAAGCAAGAAGGTCATGGAACAATGTATTTCAAACACTGAAAGACAATGGATGCCAACCAAGAATTCTGTATCCAGCAAAATTAAGCTTCAGGTATGACAACGAAATAAAAATCTTTCATGATAAACAAAAGTTAAAAGAATTTGCAGCCAGAAAACCAGCATTGCAAAGCATTTTGAGCAAAACACTACACGAGGAAGAAATGAAAAACAATAACCAAAACCATCAGTAGGAAGTGCCTCGGTAAAGACAGAGGGCGAGGGGAAAGATAATCATGGAGAAACAAACTAAATTTTTTTAAAAAAGGATAAACAATCAAACATGGATGGAAGTACAAACCATATATCAATAATAACTCTGAATGTTAATGGCTTAAACTCTCCAATAAAGCGACATAGGCTGGTATCATGGATTAAAAAAACAAATCCAACAATATGCTGCCTCCAGGAGACACATCTGATTGGAAAAGACATACACAGGCTGAAGGTGAAAGGATGGGAAAAAATATACCACGCACATGGTCCTCGTAAGCAAGCAGGGGTGGCCATCCTCATATCGAATAAAATCGACTTCAAGACTAAGTTAATCAAAAGGGATAAAGAAAAACATTATATACTGTTAAAAGGAACCATTCACCAACAAGACATAACAATTATCAATATTTATGCACCAAATAATGGTGCTGCGACATTCATAAAACAAATTCTCCTCAAGTTCAAGAATCAAATAGACCACAACACAATAATTATGGGTGACTTCAACACACCTCTCTCACCATTGGACAGATCCTCCAAACAAAAGTTGAATAAAGAAACTATAGAACTCAATATCACAATCAATAACCTAGACTTAACTGACATATATAGAATATATCAACCATCATCAAATGGATATACTTTTTTTCTCAGCAGCACATGGATCCTTCTCAAAAATAGACCATATATTATGCCATAGGGCAACCCTCAGTAAATATAAAGGGGTGGAGATAATACCTTGCATTTTATCTGATCATAATGGAATGAAACTGGAAATCAATGATAAAAGAAGGAAGGAAAGATCCTACATCACATGGAAAATGAACAGTATGTTACTGAATGATCAATGGGTTACAGAAGACATAAAGGAGGAAATCAAAAAATTCTTAGAGATAAATGAAAATACAGACACAACATATCGGAATCTATGGGACACAGTGAAAGCAGTTTTAAGAGGAAAATTCATTGCCTGGTGGTCATTCCTCAAAAAAAGAAAAAACCAACAAATAAATGAGCTCACACTTCATCTCAAAGCCCTAGAAAAGGAAGAGCAAAACAACAGCAAATGTAGCAGAAGGCAAGAAATAATTAAAATCAGAGCGGAAATCAATGAAATTGAAACAAAAGAAACTATTGAAAAAATTAACAAAACTAAAAGTTGGTTCTTCAAAAAAATAAATAAGATCGACAGACCTTTAGCCATGCTAACGAAGAGAAGAAGAGAGAGAACTCAAATTACTAACATACGGGATGAAAAAGGCAATATCACAACAGATGCTACAGAAATACAGAAGACAATTAGAAATTATTTTGAAAACCTATATTCCAATAAAATAGAAGATAGTGAAGACATCGATAAATTTCTTAAGTCATATGATTTGCCCAGACTGAGTCAGGAGGATACACACAATTTGAACAGACCAATATCAATGGATGAAATTGAAGAAGCCATCAAAAGACTACCAACCAAGAAAAGCCCAGGACCGGATGGGTATACAGCGGAGTTTTACAAAACCTTTAAAGAAGAATTAATACCAATACTTTTCAAGTTATTTCAGGAAATAGAAAAAGAGGGAGCTCTTCCAAATTCATTCTATGAGGCCAACATCACCCTGATTCCGAAACCAGACAAAGACACCTCAAAGAAAGAAAACTACAGACCAATATCTCTAATGAACCTAGATGCAAAAATCCTCAATAAAATTCTGGCGAATCGAATACAAAAACACATCAAAAAAATTGTGCACCATGATCAAGTAGGATTCATCCCTGGGATGCAAGGATGGTTCAATATATGGAAATCAATAAATGTTATTCACCACATCAATAGACTTAAAGATAAGAACCATATGATCATCTCGATAGACGCAGAGAAAGCATTCGACAAAGTATAGCATCCCTTTATGTTCAAAACATTAGAAAAACTAGGGATAACAGGAACTTACCTTGACATTGTAAAAGCTATCTATGCTAAGCCTCAGGCTAGCATCATTCTGAATGGAGAAAAATTGAAGGCATTCCCTCTAAAATCTGGAACAAGACAGGGATGCCCTCTATCACCACTTCTATTCAATATAGTTCTCGAAACACTGGCCAGAGCAATTAGACAGATGAAAGAAATTAAAGGCATAAAAATAGGAAAAGAAGAACTTAAATTATCACTATTTGCGGATGACATGATTCTATACCTAGAAGACCCAAAAGGGTCTACAAAGAAACTACTAGAACTAATAAATGAGTTCAGCAAAGTGGCAGGATATAAAATCAACACACATAAATCAAAGGCATTTCTTTATATCAGCGACAAAACTTCTGAAACGGAAATGAGGAAAACACTCCATTCACAATATCCTCAAAAAAAAAATAAAATACTTGAGAATCAACCTAACAAAAGAGGTGAAAGATTTATACAATGAAAACTACAGAACCCTAAAGAGAGAAGTAGAAGAACATCTTAGAAGATGGAAAAATATACCCTGTTCATGGATAGGCAGAACTAACATCATCAAAATGGCGATATTACCAAAAGTTCTCTATAGGTTTAATGCAATGCCAATCAAAATCCCAATGGCATTTCTTGTAGAAATAGATAAAGCAATCGTGAAATTCATATGGAAAAATAAAAGACCCAGAATAGCAAAAGCAATTCTAAGCAGGAAGTGTGAATCAGGCGGTATAGCGATACCAGATTTCAAACTATATTACAGAGCAATAGTGACAAAAACAGCATGGTACTGGTACCAAAACAGGCGGGTGGACCAATGGTATAGAATAGAGGACACAGAGACTAATCCACAAAGTTACAACTATCTTATATTTGATAAAGGGGCTAAAAGCATGCAATGGAGGAAGGATAGCATCTTCAACAAATGGTGTTGGGAAAACTAGAAATCCATATGCAACAAAATGAAACTGAATCCCTTTCTCTCGCCATGCACAAAAGTTAACTCAAAATGGATCAAGGAGCTTGATATCAAATCAGAGACTCTGCGTCTGATAGAAGAAAAAGTTGGCTCTGATCTACATATTGTGGGGTCGGGCTCCAAATTGCTTAATAGGACACCCATAGCACAAGAGTTAATAACAAGAATCAACAAATGGGACTTACTTAAACTAAAAAGTTTTTTTCTCAGCAAGAGAAACAATAAGAGAGGTAAATAGGGAGCCTACATCCTGGGAACAAATTTTTACTCCTCACACTTCAGATAGAGCCCTAATATCCAGAGTATACAAAGAACTCAAAAAATTAGACAATAAGATAACAAATAACCCAATCAACAAATGGGCCAAGGACCTGAACAGACACTTCTCAGAGGAGGATATACAATCAATCAATAAGTACATGAAAAAATGCTCACCATCTCTAGCAGTCAGAGAAATGCAAATCAAAACCACCCTAAGATACCATCTCACTCCAGTAAGATTGGCAGCCACTATGAAGTCAAACAACAACAAGTGCTGGCGAGGATGTGGAGAAAAGGGTACACTTGTACATTGCTGGTGGGACTGCAAATTGGTGCGGCCAATTTGGAAAGCAGTTTGGAGATTCCTGGGAAAGCTGGGAATGGAACCACCATTTGACCCTGCTATTGCCCTTCTCGGACTATTCCCTGAAGACCTTAAAAGAGCATGCTACAGGGATACTGCCACATCGATGTTCATAGCAGCACAATTCACAATAGCTAGACTGTGGAACCAACCCAGATGCCCTTCAATGGATGAATGGATAAAAAAAATGTGGCATCTATACACAATGGAGTACTATGCAGCAATAAAAAATGACAAAATCATAGAATTTGCAGGGAAATGGATGGCACTAGAGCAGATTATGCTTAGTGACGCTAGCCAATCCCTAAAAAAAAATACCAAATGTCTTCTTTGATATAATGAGAGCAACTATGAACAGAGCAGGGAGGAAGAGCAGGAAGAAAAGATTAACATTAAACAGAGACATGAGATGGGAGGGAAAGGGAGAGAAAAGGGAAATTGCATGGAAATGAAGGGAGACCCTCATTGCTATACAAAATTACATATAAGAGGTTGTGAGGGGAATGGGAAAATAAACAAGGAGAGAAATGAATTACAGTAGATGGGATAGAGAGAGAAGATGGGAGGGGAGGGGAGGGGGATAGTAGGGGATAGGAAAGGTAGCAGAATATAACAATTACTAATAGGGCATTATGTAAAATTGTGGATGTGTAACCGACGTGATTCTGCAATCTGCATTTGGGGTAAAATTGGGGGTTCATAACCCACTTGAATCTAATGTATGAAATATGATATGTCAAGAGCTTTGTAACGTTGTGAACAACCAATAAAAAAAAAGAAATTCTAAATAAAAAAAGGATGATAATAAAGTCACCAACCTCCAAAAAAAAAAATTTCCCTCTACCTCTCACCTTGTCCCTGGGCTGCAGCCACAGGGACCTCTCTTGCTTCCCTCTGACTTTTTCATGCACACCTGACTCAGGGGCTCTGTCTGGAACTCTACTTCCAGATAGCTTCATAATCTTTTCCTTTACCACCTCCATTCTAGCTCCATATCACTTATTCACAGGAAGCTTTCTGTGAGCATTGATTAAAAAATTGTCCACCACGCTTTTTCCCCAGCTTTGCCTTAGCATTTTCATCATCTAACCTATATTACATTTTATTTCTTTATTTTGTCTTCCCTCCTCCATTCATGAGAATGGAAGCTACAGGAAAATGGCATTAGAATTCATTAAATATTTGTTGAATGAATGAGTGAATCAAGGCAGAAGGAAAGAGAGGAAGAAATGAAAAACCCTGCTACCTTTAGAGATTGTTGTTAAGAGTGCTCAATAAAACAGGGACTAGTTAAGAAATTCTATCATTTCTCATTATTTTATATTTCATTGTTTTGAGGAACTAAATCAGTAGATAAATGGATTAAAAAATGTGGCATATATACACAATGGAATATTACTCAGCAATAAGAGAGAATAAAATCATGGCATTTGCAGGTAAATGGATGGCTTTGGAGAAGATAATGGTAAGTGAAGTTACCCCATCCCCCCAAAACAAATGGTGAATGTTTTCTCTGATATAAGTGACTGACTCATAGTGGGGTAGAGAGAGGGAGCATGGGAGGAATAGAGGAACTCTAGATAGGGCAGAGGGGTAGGAGGGGAAGGGAGGGGGCAGGGTGTTAGCAATGATGGTGGAATGTGATGGACATCACATCCAATTCATTCATCTTCATTCAATTCATGAAGACATGAATTGGTGTGAACATACTTTATATATAAACAGAGATATGAAAAATTGTGTTCTATATGTGTAATAAGAGTTGTGATGCATTCTGCTGTCATATATTTAAAAAATGAAAGCAATTAAAAAATTTAAAAAGTTAGATGCATTGGAGAACAAATGTTTATATGTAAACATATTAATGAGTCTTTGAGTTTAGCAAATTTTTATCATTGTTAAGGTTATGGTGACAAATCCATCTTTTCCTAGTGCCTTTATTCCTACCTTAATTCATTTTAAGAAGCAGGTAAAGAATAAATCATGAAATCATAAAACAGCATGTGCCAATACCATAAAATCTTTGGGAACAATGATCAGTGAGAAAGACATAAAATCAATGCAATGCTAGAATTTTATTTATGCATTTTTTTAATGGTGTTGGGTAAACCAGCTCTAGGTGGCTGGCAAGGTGGAGGCTGAGCTGGTTCTGTAGATATGCACTGGATTTTTAAAATCAGGGATGGGCAGCTCCTCTGAGATACAAAGGCAAAGAACTCCACTGCTGGTAGCTTTCCACTCCAGAAAAAAGTATTCTCCAACAAATACTAATACTAAAATATCATTTAGTATTCAGTCAGGCCCTGGTATTGGTGAACACTAGATTATATCAAGTGTTTGAGGCCACCAGCTCACTCTTGGAGCTACCATTCCACACACTGCATATGGAAGACTGCAGGGAACAAGCAGGAATCACGGGCCAGAAGCCCACATTCACCAACAGAGCAAATAGGATATGATGATTTGCCTACAACATAGAAAGCTTGACAACAAGTTTGTAGCAGATTAACCCAAAGAGAAGTTCAATATAATCCCCTGTAATGCACGTGCCTCTTACCCTGGCTTAATCCTTCCCATTTTTTGTCAACTCATGTCCTTCTCTCTGACATGCCTTTGAGGTATTTTCAGATATGTAGAAGGAGAAACAAAGAACAGGAAAGACGAAGATCATGGATTAACACTTTAATAACTTATATCTTTATAGCAAGAATAGTTTTCTAAGTATGAGCATCTATAGAGGTTTCAATGTAACCGCAACAAGATTAGGTCCCCCAGACAAGTAAGTAAACAATGTGCTCTTTTTTTTTCCCCTCTCCCAGTTCTGGTAACTCGATAGTCTGATTACTTGAGAAGGTTTGAGGATCTTAGCTCACATTTCAGCTACAATCAAGGTGATCATCCTTATCCCTTGTTGACACCTTTCTTCCCTACCCCAACAAGTCACAGATCACTTCTAGGAGACAATTTCAAGAGGCTATTCAACACTGGCATGGATACCTAGAAAAGAGATGCAATCGTCCCAGGGGGCCTTTTGGAACAGTGGATCATTTTAGATAGGCAGAGTTACATCTAATTCAGCCCATCAAAATGCACCAGGAGCTGAAAACTCAAAGCACTCTGGGTGGTGAAAAGGAGGAGTCCCTTCCCTGAATTCACTGAAATGTCTTGGTCTGGACTGCTGCTTACAGGGCATAATTCAGGCTTGGTTACCCAGAGTGTAGGTAATGCAAGGGTGAGATAATATGTAACAGATTTTTGGGGTCTGCTTTCTGTCCTAAGATTACAGAATCTCAGAATTGGTTCTTTGTGATTATTTAACCCAGTGATTCTGATTCTTGACTGGATATTATTATTTCCTGGAGGAACTTTTAAAAGATGTCTGGGCTTACCTTAGTCCAATTAAATCAAAATCTTTTTTTTTTTTCCCAAATAAACTTTCAAGTGATGAAAACATAATGGGCCTACCTACATACTAGTAGCTGAGAAACACAGGTACCATATGTCAGCCTACTTTTTTTTAGAGACAGAGTGTCACTGAGTTGCTTAGTGCCTCACCATTGCTAAGGCTGGCTTTGAACTTGCAATCCTCCTGTCTCAGCCTCCTGAGTCACTGGGATTACAGGTGTGCGCCATCTCGCCCAGCTGCCAGCCTACTTTTATACATAGCAAAACCAAGGTCCAAAGAATTTAATTGACTTGCCCAAGATCATATGCCTAGCTACCCATGCCTAGAAGGGCCTGGATTAAAGCCATGATCTCCATGAATTTAAACATCTACCAATAATATTCTAGACTTGATTACCAGTCGCAAATTGCCAGTCAAGAATAAGGTCAGCCAAGTCTGGTTGATATCTAAGTTATATATATCAGGATCAGTTAAGCTGATCCTGACCTAAGTTCAAAGGTGAGGATAAGGTATGAGGATTTTGGCATTCTCTTTTATATTTTTCTTCCAAATAGTGGTGTATGAATCACACCTCTGGAGATTTAAGGATCCCTTTGCTCTAGATTAAATTTGTCACTACCTATGTCCCACTGTCTCATTTTACTAGTTCCAGAAGGCCCTTTACTTACCCAGATCCAATGTGCAGTACAAGAGGCAGGGGACAGAATCCCCAGCTGGGAGCTCAGTGAAGTTTAGTGAAACCTTGATTAGTGGGGCTGACAGTTGAAGGGACAGCTCACTCCTCCCCTGGGTAAAGAAGAAAGGGAGTTAACACAGAAACTGCTGGTTTGTTCTTAGAAGTCATGCCTAAATGTTCATTGATTTCTAATTCCTAATTCCAACCCACTCCAAGATACAGCTACTGTTATCACAGTGGTTTACATAGACTTTAATACTTACAAAATAAATAGAAATTGAATAAATAAATAAACAAATAATTCTTCCTAAAGGTGAACTGCTATGGTTTGAGGGAGATGGACTCCTTGATTTTTTAATTCAACCATTCCCATACTTATTAAGTCAAGGGTAGAAAATCATGTGTGAGAAACTGTTCCCCTAAATAGGATACCAGTACTGGGAACAAATCTTAGAACCACTTTTCTTGAGAAAAGCAAGAAAAATTAAAAAATAAAGCTAGGTATAGTGATGCACATCCCTGCAACTCCAGAGGCTGAGGCATGAGGATCACAAGTTTGAGGCCCAACTAGGCAACTTAGCAAAAACTTTCAAAATAAAAACAAAAAGTGCTGGGGATGCAGCTCAGTGGTAGAGTGTCCCTGGGTTCAATCCCTGGCACTCAAAACAACAAAATACAAAAAGTGAGAATGGTATAATATTCAAGAAAAAGAGCTGATCTTTTTAATATCAATTAAAATGTCAATTAAATATCAATTAAAAATTAATATAATTAAAGTGTCTTTAGTCTTTCACAGATAATCCAGAACACTTACACAAAAGACCAGGTATTTATTTCATGTGTAAGTAGAATAATACACTCAGTTTGTGGATTTATCCACATCCTTCTTCATTCTCATTTTCCTCTATCTATCTGCCCTCTTATAAAGCAAGATCTATTAACCCTGACATGAGGAATCCTCTGAAAGGTGTCCAACATTTTGAATAGGTGTGCATTTTTTTCTGGAGATGAAATCCCTACTTTTTGCTAGATTTTGAAAAAGACCTGTCGACTCTCTCAAAGTCCCCTACAACACAATTGGTTTTCAAAGGTTGAGTTGAGCAGTAGATAATAATATTCATCATTTTTGGTATCTAAAATGAAAGATTTTATGAAATTGTCTTCTGGAATTACTGTCCAAAAGAAGAATTAAAAGATTCAATGAAATTGGGTCCATTCTCCAAAAGAATGGACTTAGATAAAAGATGGTTTGGGAGGTCCCAGAGGATTAAAGTTATCCATGTTTATTCTGTCTTCCATCATATAAGATTTTACTAGTTTGAAAGCAAAAGAAAGGAAAACCATCATTTCATCACTTTTCTTGTTGATTTTAACTGTGTTAATTTAATGGTAATTCAAACATCAGGAGAAATGGATGTGTCTTCTTATTTATATTTCTGAGAAAACTGCTTACTTTGGAATTAACTAAAATGCAGACTAGCTGCTACTGTAAAATAAAATACCCACCAGAAGACATGCAAGGCATTGAAAATGAGATGAAAACTCAACTGATTTTGATTTTCAATCAAACTGGTGCTACAAACCTGTATCAACCCACTGTTTTAATTAGAAATTTCCCCAATCTTTCACTCTTCAGTTCTTAGCCATGGGCCTTTACACAGATAGCACTCACATACTTACTGGATTGAGTAAATTCTTTTGGTATCGCTCATAAATTAATGAGGAACCTGTAACTCTGTATAGTTTCAGAGTAGTTAAAGAGAGAGAGAAAAAAAGAAATGCTATGCAACAGAACTGGGACCTCAGGTGTTACTTAACAAACTAGAACACTTTCCAACAGTGCACTTAAGATATCAGCCATAGCAACCTTACCCAGGAATTCTTTACCCTAAGTTTTTTTCTAATGCAAATTAGTTTGAATTTCGTTTTCCTCCCTCTTGTCCCTTCTGGTACAAAACAATACTACCCTACAGCAATTAGATCACCTGGCAAAAAGTATCTCAGCTAGGGCTGCAGCACAGAGGTAGTGCTAGTAGGTGTAAGGCCCTGAGTTCAATTCCCAGCACCACAAGAAAATTTTAAAAAGGTCTTTCAAATTTCATTTCCAAAAGGAAATGTGCATTTCCTATTGCATATTTCAAACCCCATTCCATTTTCATTCTGGGTTAGGCCCTAAGCTAACTTTAGTAAATACGTTTAAATACAATGCACATTGTTCCCAGTTTTCAAATAAGATAAAGCAGAATCTCAGCAACCCCTCCAAAAGTTTCCATTTTTGTTGCTGCTGTTGACAAGAGTCTTCATTAAGCTTTTTAAAAATTCTAGACTCTAGATCAGCCCACAGTATTCATCACACCAGGAAAAGAATCTCCCCCTCCTCACAGTGTATCTGGTGGTGGCCTTCTCCACAGCAGCAGATCCTTGCAGTTTTTTTAAGTTCACTGAGAATGTCCGGCTTGTCTCCTTGGGGGTTCGGTCCCCAGTATGTACCCTTCAGGGCGTATTTTTTTTTTTTTTTTTTTTTTTTTTTTAGCAGATTAGTCGAAGCAAGGGGCCAAGCAGTGTCCTGTGATGTGCGGAGGGGCCGGGTCTCGAAACCGGTTTACCCTCCGTGGATTGCCCAGGCAGTCAATTGCCAGTAGAACCCATTCTGACACAGCCCGAGGCAGCGCTGCGCTCCAGAGAGAAGGCTAAAGGAATCGCTGAACGTTTTTTGTTTTGTTAAATTGGATTTTGTTACAAACAGGCTAGAACTAAGAGGGACTCGATTCTGGCCACAGCAGGGCAAGTATGAAGTATGACAATATTTTGGAAGCAAGGGTCAGGGCGCATGAGAAATTATGAACACGAAACTGTCAACAGCAAAGAGCTGGGTTAGAACCAAAGGGACTTCGAGAGGCAAACGTCTAGTAAAAATCTCTCTGCAGAGGGTGAAGGAACCAGTTAGGGGAAAGCAAGGGAAAGCACACCCTGAGACTTTATCCCCGCAAGGTGTGGGCAAGTCAGATTTGTGGGCTATTAGTTTTAGAGGAGTGAGAAAGGCCTGAAGGTAAAGTCCGAGGCAGAGGGACAGACCCCCTGGGAGAGGCGGTGACCGCCCGAGCCCAGGTCGGGTGGGCATCGGTGGCGTCAGCGCTCGGCGCCCGTTCCCCCCAGGGCGCAGAGCCCAAGGTACCCTAGAGAGCTCCCCAGACCCGCGGCCGCCCGCGCACACTCACCGGCCGGCGCTGCCCGGGGCTGCCCTGGGCGGAGCCGCCGCTGCCGCCTGGACGCCGCGCCGCTGCCTCCCGGTGCGGCTCTCGGAGGAGGCGCCGGCCGGTCAGTGGAGGCGCGGCGCGCAGCAGCGCTCCGGGTAACCCGAGTCCGTCCCGCCCCGCCTCGGAGCCGGGACCGCGCGCAGCCCGCCCCTCGGGAGGCCAGCCCCAGAGCCCGCCGTCACCGCCGCTCCCCGCCCGACCCTGGGGCTTTGGGCTCCCCTGCTCCCCAGAGTCTCCTAGAACTTTCTAGGATGTGCTTGGAAATGAACACTTTAGTCTACCGGCCAAGAGGAGTTACTGAGCGAGACCTGCTTTCATCCTTCATCGCCCATGAATTTCTCAAGATG
The DNA here is from genome assembly GCF_964194105.1 of Spermophilus citellus. Taxonomy (NCBI): domain Eukaryota; kingdom Metazoa; phylum Chordata; class Mammalia; order Rodentia; family Sciuridae; genus Spermophilus; species Spermophilus citellus. The sequence goes on from NC_138184.1 coordinate 172,714,855, forward strand.
GGATTCCTGTAGCCTTGGGGTGAAAAGTAAAAGGCAAATTTAGAGGTCAGGTTCAAGAAAACTCAGTAAGCGAGCAATAATATTCAAGTGCAAAACATTGCTCCATTGCTTATTATTTGAATGAAAACATTCAAACATTTAAAAAGACAGTCATTGTGGAGATAGAAGCATAGGGACATTCTAAAACTTAGAAAATACTCAGTGGAAAAAAATGCATTTTTTTCCCCTTTAAAACAAGCTTTGGTGAGCTGTCTTTGATTAACAATTTACTTACAAGTACTGACTCTCGTGCAACAAGGCAATGGTTGATAGGTTACTTTGCAGGCATTCAAGTTAGAATTTACAACCCCCCCCCCCAAGAAAAAAAACCCCCAAACCAAAAACCCTTTATTTTTTGTTTTTTAATGCAAATTAACCAACCTGTTACTCCGGAGAAAGGAATATAAACAGAAGGAAGATGAGGAACGGAAAGGAAAAAAGAGGGGAAAGAAAAGAGGAAGGAAAGAAGGAAGCAGCCTGTTTTGTTTCTGACAGCTGGGATTCAGGAGAGCACTGCTGCCAAAGTGCCAGGATCCAGGAAGGTGAGGGTAGAAAACTATTTCAGACACTTTCTTCTGGTTTTATCGTTTTGCAAAAATTATATCTGGCTCATAAGGAACACTTTTTTGTTTCTGCTTTGTGCATTTCTGTGCGTGTAACACTGTAGTGACACAGGTGATGAGCTAGCTATTAGGCAGCCGGTTTTAAAACCAAAAACCCCGCCTAGAGACACCAATGACTTCTGACCAGGGTACCTCACCGGCAGAGAACAGAGGCCAGACTCAGCCCCAGGTGCTCTATTTCAGAGAGGGGGCCGCAAATTCCTTCTGTATACCACTGGAGGGCACTGTTTTCAAGGGTTCGAGAGCACTGCGTGTCCTGTGCTCAGAAGCGACTGTTTTATCTGGGCGCTTGTATAGAAATGAGTTTGCTTTTCTCCAGTTTTTTGAACATCTCTGAACAAATCCTAACAGGGAGAATTACTAAGGAGCAGTTGAGCTCCTCGGCATGCATTTCTGGTATCTTTCATTTGCCACTTGGCCTTTGCTAACTTGAGATTACCTTGTCACATACATGTCCTGTAGCTCAATACTTCTTAAACAACTAGCATATGAATCACCTGTAGACCCCAGTTTGATTTAGTAGGTCTGAACTGGGCCTGAGACAGGCATCTCCAACAAGCTACTGGATGAGGCTCATGCGCTATTGTAGGACCAAACTTTGAGTAGCAACATTGTAGAGATGGTTTACAGAACACTTGGGGAGTGGGGGTGGGGTGGATAGCTCTCAGGTACTTATTATAATCACAATAATAGAAACAGTGTTAATTTGTGCAGGGCTTACCTATACTAAGTACTGTTCTAAGCACTTAATCTGTTAACTCATATTACCACAACTTTGTGAGTTAGGCACAGCTATTATTTCTAGTTCAGGGATGAGTTCACTTTGAGTTTTAGTTCCCCCTACCCCTCTTTCCCATCTTTGATGGCTTACTTCTACTCTTCAAGCCTGTGGAACATGAATATGATTCAAAAAGTGAAAACTGCACAAAAAACACACTCGGAGAAGTGCATTTCTTCCGGAATTCCACCCATTCTGCTCAGTCCTCTGAGTAAACAACTTCATGGTTTTCTGGTTTGTCTTTCCTGTGTTTCTTTGGTAAAGCTAAGTGATCCATGTGTATCCTTCCCCAGCTTCTTTCTCACACAAAAGGAGACAAGCTCTACATGATTTTTTGCACTTCTTTCACGTACCAGTATCTTAGGGAGTACTCTCCATGTCACCTCACAGAGATCTTCCTCATTGATTTTTACAGCTGCATGGGCCATCAAATACACATTCCGTTGTGTGGTTCCATAGTGTGTTCAAATAGTAGCTGGCCTATGTTTGGGCATTTATGTGGTTTGCAGTATTTTTCAGTTATAAATGATGCTGCAATTAAGAACCTTTTGCATGTATATTTTCATATTTTTGGCAGTATATCTTCAGGGTAAATCCTTAGAAGTGGGGTTGCTGTTTGCTGGGTCACCAGATCAATGTGTATATAGTAATCAAAAGATTTTTTTAAGCTATTGCCATACTTCTTTCCTTAGAGCTTATATCATTTTACTTTTCAACATTTTACACAGCAACATATGAGAGTGTCTGTGCTCCACAAGCTTTCTAAACTTTATTGTCAAGCTTTTGAATTTTGCAATCTGATGGGTAAGAACTACTATCTCAATGAGGTTTAATTATTTACATTTCTATTATAATAAGTGAAGTTGAACAAACTTTTGTATATTTAAGGGCCATTTTATTTATTTTTATTAATGTTATATTTGTTGTTTGCTCATTTTTTAATATGGAATTTTTGGTTTCCTTTTGTCTTCAATTTTAAAAGATCTTTGTATGTTAGAGATATCAGCTTTTTATCTGTGATACGTATTCCAAATATATTCTCTCAATTTATCATTTGTATTTTGACTTTAAACCATTATTTTTGTTGACAGGAATAGCTGTTATTATTTAAAACATATTCTTGTAATACACATATGTAATTCAATTGTGATTACTTAACTCTCATAGTAGTTCCATAAGTAGATATTATTTATTTCATTTTACAAACAGCAGTCCAATATTAAATGATTTGTCCACGGATCTAATGCTAATAAACAATATAATTTTTGGAATGCTTATTTTTTAATACTTATTTTTTAGTTGTAGTTGGACACAATACCTTTATTTCACTAATTTATTTATATGTGGTGCTGAGGATCCAACCCAGGGTCTTGTACATGCAAGGCGAGTGCTCTACTGCTAAGCCACAACCCCAGCCCATGGAATGCTTATATGTTTACTTATTGTTTTTACAACTGTTACTTTTTAAAACACTATGTGAGCTGGGCATGGTGGCACATACCTGTAATCCCGGTGGCTTGGGAGGCTGAGGCAGGAGGATTGCGAGTTCAAAGCCAGCCTCAACAAAAGCAAAGCACTAATTAACTCAGCGAGACCCTGTCTCTAAGTAAAATACGAAAAGAGCTGGGGATGTGGCTCAGTATTCAAGTGCCTCTGAGTTCAATACCTGGTTACCATCCTCCTGGAAAAAAAAAAACACTATGTGGCAGGCACTGAGACTATAATGGTAAATTATTTTTTTTAAAAATTATTTTATTGTTGGTTGTTCAAAACATTACATAGTTCTTATTATACCATATTTCACAGATTGATTCAAGTGGGTTATGAACTCCCATTTTTACCCCGTATACAGATTGCTGTGTCACATCAGTTACATTTCCATTGATTTACAAATTGCCTTTCTAGTGACTGATGTATTCTGCTGTCTATCCCATTCTCCACTGTCCCCTCACCCCTCCCCTCCCCTCCCCTCCCCTACTCTCTCTCCATCCCCTCTACTATAAATCGTTTCTTCCACTTATATAATTTTTCTCCTACTCCTCCTTTCCTCTTATATGTAATTGTGTATAACCCTGAGGCTCACCTTCCAGTTCCATGCAATTTCCCTTAACTCTCACTTTCCCTCCCGCCTATCATCCCTGTTTAATGTTATTCTTCTTCTCCAGCTCTTCGTCTCTACCCTGTCCTTGGTTACTCCCCTTATATCAAAGAAGACATTTGACATTTGTTTTTTAAGGATTGGCTAGCTTCACTTAGCATAATCTGCTCTAATGCCATCCATTTCCCTCCAAATTCTATGATTTTGTCATTTCTTATTGCAGAGTAATACTCCATTGTGTATAAATGCCACATTTTTTTAATCCGTTCATCTATTGAAGGGCTTCTAGGTTGGTTCCACAATCTTGCTATCGTGAATTGTGCTGCTATGAACATCGATATAGCAGTGTCCCTGTAGCATGCTCTTGTTAGGTCTTTAGGGAATAGACCGAGGAGGGGAATAGCTGGGTCAAATGGTGGTTCCATTCCCAACTTTCCAAGAAATCTCCATACTGCTTTCCAAATTGGCTGCACCATTTTGCAGTCCCACCAACAATGAACAAGTGTACCCATTTTCCCGCATCCTCGCCAGCACTTGTTGTTGTTGGATTTCTTAATGGCTGCCAATCTTACTGCCATCTTAGGGTGGTTTTGATTTGCATTTCTCTGACTGCTAGCGATGTTGAGCATTTTTTCATGTACTTGTTGATTGATTGTATGTCCTCCTCTGAGAAGTGTCTGTTCAGGTCCTTGGCCCATTTGTTGATTGGGTTATTTGTTATCTTATTATCTAATTTTTTGAGTTCTTTGTATACTCTGGATATTAGGGCTCTATCTGAAGTGTGTGGGGTAAAGATTTGTTCCCAGGATGTAGGCTCCCTGTTTATCTCTCTTATTGTTTCTTTTGTTGAGAGAAAACTTCTTAGTTTGAGTAAGTCCCATTTGTTGATTCTGGTTGTTAACTCTTGCGCTATGGGTGTCCTATTGAGGAATTTGGGGCCTGACCCCACAGTATGTAGATCATAGCCGACTTTTTCTTCTATCAGACGCCGTGTCTCTGATTTAATATCGAGCTCCTTGATCCATTTTGAGTTAACTTTTGTGCATGGCGAGAGAAAGGGATTCAGTTTCATTTTGATGCAAATGGATTTCCAGTTTTCCCAGCACCATTTGTTGAAGATGCTATCCTTCCTCCATTGCATGCTTTTAGCCCCTTTATCAAATATAAGATAGTTGTAGTTTTGTGGATTGGTTACTGTGTCTTCTATTCTGTACCATTGGTCCACTCGCCTGTTTTGGTACCAGTACCATGCTGTTTTTGTTACTATTGCTCTGTAGTATAGTTTGAAGTCTGGTATCGCTATACCGCCTGATTCACACTTCCTGCTTAGCATTGTTTTTGCTATTCTGGGTCTTTTATTATTCCATATGAATTTCCTGATTGTTTTATCTATTTCTACAAGAAATGCTGTTGGGATTTTGATTGGGATAGCATTGAACTTATAGAGAACTTTTGGTAATATCGCCATTTTGATGATGTTAGTTCTGCCTATCCATGAGCAGGGTATATTTTTCCATCTTCTGAGGTCTTCTTCTATGTCTCTTTTTAGGGTTCTGTAGTTTTCATTGTATAGGTCTTTCACCTCTTTTGTTAGATTGATTCCCAGGTATTTTATTTTTTTGGGGGATATTGTGAATGGAGTAGTTGTCCTCATTTCTGTTTCAGAGGATTTGTCGCTGATATACAGGAATGCATTTGATTTATGCGTGTTGATTTTATATCCCGCCACTTTGCTGAATTCATTTATTAACTCTAATAGTTTCTTTGTAGACCCTTTTGGGTCTGTTAGGTATAGAATCATATCGTCTGCAAATAGTGATAATTTAAGTTCTTCTTTTCCTATTTTTATGCCTTTAATTTCTTTCGTCTGTCTAATTGCTCTGGCCAGTGTTTCGAGGACTATGTTGAACAGAAGTGGTGAGAGAGGGCATCCCTGTCTTGTACCAGATCTTAGAGGGAATGCCTTCAATTTTTCTCCATTCAGGATGATGCTGGCCTGTGGCTTATCATAGATTGCTTTAACAATGTTGAGGAATGATCCTGTTATCCCTAATTTTTCTAGAGTTTTGAACATAAAGGGATGCTGTACTTTGTCGAATGCCTTTTCTGCATCTATCGAGATGATCATATGGTTCTTATTTTTAAGTCTATTGATGTGGTGAATAACATTTATTGATTTCCGTATATTGAACCAGCCTTGCATCCCAGGGATGAATCCTACTTGATCATGGTGTATAATTTTTTTGATATGTTTTTGAATCCGATTCACCAGAATTTTACTGAGGATTTTTGCATCTAGGTTCATTAGAGATATTGGTCTGTAGTTTTCTTTCTTTGAAGTGTCTTTGTCTGGTTTAGGAATCAGGGTGATGTTGGCCTCGTAGAATGTATTTGGAAGTTCTCCCTCTTTTTCTATTTCCTGAAATAACTTGAAAAGTATTGGTGTTAGTTCCTCTTTAAAGGTTTTGTAAAATTCTGCTGTATACCCATCCGGTCCTGGGCTTTTCTTAGTTGGTAGTCTTTTGATGGTTTCTTCTATTTCCTCTATTGTTATTGGTCTGTTTAGGTTGTCTATATCTTCCTGACTCAATCTGGGCAGATCATATGACTTAAGAAATTTATCGATGCCTTCACTATCTTCTATTTTATTGGAGTATAAGGATTCAAAGTAATTTCTGATTATCTTCTGTATTTCTGAAGTGTCTGTTGTGATATTGCCTTTTTCATCCCGTATGCTAGTAATTTGGGTTCTCTCTCTTCTTCTCTTCGTTAGCATGGCTAAGGGTCTGTCAATTTTATTTATTTTTTCAAAGAACCAACTTTTGGTTTTGTCAATTTTTTCAATTGTTTCTTTTGTTTCAATTTCATTAATTTCAGCTCTGATTTTAATTATTTCTTGCCTTCTACTTCTTTTGCTGTTATTTTGCTCTTCTTTTTCTAGGATTTTGAGATGAAGTATGAGATCATTTATTTGTTGGTTTTTTCTTTTTTTAAGGAATGAACTCCAAGCAATGAATTTTCCTCTTAAAACTGCTTTCAATGTGTCCCATAGATTCCGATATGTTGTGTCAGTGTTTTCATTTATCTCTAAGAATTTTTTAATTTCCTCCTTGATGTCTTCTATGACCCATTGGTCATTCAGTAACCTATTGTTCATTCTCCACGTGGTGCATGATTTTTCCTTCCTTCTTTTATCGTTGATTTTCAGTTTCATTCCATTATGATCAGATAGGATGCATGGTATTATTTCTACTCCTTTATATTGTCTAAGAGTTGCCCTGTGACATAATATATGATCTATTTTTGTGAAGGATCCATGTGCTGCTGAGAAAAATGTGTAACTACTTGATGTTGGGTGGTATATTCTATATATGTCAATTAAGTCTAGGTTGTTAATTGTGTTGTTGAGTTCTATAGTTTCCTTATTTTACTTTTGTTTGGAAGATCTGTCCAGTGGTGAGAGAGGTGTGTTGAAGTCTCCCATGATTATTGTATGGTGGTCTATTAGACTCTTGTACTTGAGAAGAGTTTGCTTGATGAACGTAGGTGCACCATTGTTTGGGGCATATATATTTATGATTGTTATGTCTTGTTGGTGTATGGTTCCCTTGAGCAGTATGCAGTGTCCCTCTTTATCCTTTTTGATTAATTTTGGCTTGAAATCTATTTTGTTTGATACGAGTATGGACACTCCTGCTTGTTTCCGCAGTCCATATGAGTGGAATGATTTTTCCCAGCCTTTCACCTTCAGTCTATGTATATCTTTTCCTATCAAATGCGTCTCCTGTAGGCAACATATTGTTGGATCTTGTTTTGTGATCCATTCGACTAGCCTGTGTCTCTTAATTGGTGAGTTTAAGCCATTAACATTTAGGGTTATTATTGAGATTAGGTTTGTTCCTCCAGTCATATTTGTTTATTTATGTTACTAAACCTGATTAGTTTTCCTCTTTGGTTACTTTCCCCCCTTTACTGTCCTATCTCCCACTGATGGTTTTCAATGTTATTTTCAGTTTCCTCTTCCTGTAATGTTTTGCCAAGGATTTTTTGAAGAGATGGTTTTCTAGCTGCGAATTCTTTTAACTTTTGTTTATCGTGAAAGGTTTTAATTTCATCTTCCATCCTGAAGCTTAATTTCGCCGGATACATGATTCTTGGTTGGAGCCCATTTTCTTTCAGTGTTTGAAATATGTTATTCCAGGATCTTCTAGCTTTCAGAGTCTGTGTTGAGAGATCAGCTGTTATCCTGATTGGTTTGCCCCTAAATGTAATCTGCTTTCTTTCTCTTGTAGCTTTTAAAATTCTCTCCTTATTCTGTATGTTGGGCATCTTCATTATAATGTGTCTAGGTGTGGATCTCTTATGATTTTGCACTTTTGGCGTCCTGTAGGCTTCTAGGATATGGGATTCTGTTTCATTCTTCAAGTCTGGGAAGTTTTCTCGTATTATTTCATTGAATAGATTGTTCATTCCTCTGGTTTGGAGCTCTGTGCCCTCCTGTATCCCAATGACTCTTAAGTTTGGCCTTTTAATGTTATCCCATATCTCTTGGATGTTCTGCTCATGGTTTCTTAGCAGTCTTGCTGAACTGTCTATGTTCTTCTCAAGTTGAAATACTTTGTCTTCATTGTCTGATGTTCTATCTTCTAAGTGATCTATTCTGCTGGTAGTATTGTCAATTGAGGTTTTAAGTTGGTTTATTGCTTCCTGCATTTCTAGGATTTCTATTTGTTTGTTCTTTATTACTTCTAGCTCCCTGTGAAATTGATCTTTTACTTCCTGGATTTGTTTCTGTAGTTCCTTGTCAATGTGATCTTTCATTGTCTGATTTTGCTGTCTCATGTCTTCCTTGAGAGTCCAGATCATCTGAAGCATGTATATCCTGAACTCTTTATCTGACATTCCATCTGTTGCAGCTATTACCTCTTCTAGGGTTGAGTTGACCTGCATTGCTTGTGGTCCTTTCTTTCCTTGTCTTTTCATGTTGCTTGCGTTTCTTTCTGCTTCGTGAAACTGTTGTGTTTTTGAAATTTTTCCCCGTTTATTTTTGTTGCTCTTGTATATTTGGGATATCTCTCTTGTAGGGCAGGTAGTGGCTGTGATCCTCCTCTAATCAGGGTGATCTATATACTACGCTGGTTGGTCGTAGGTCTGCCCGCCCTGCGGGCACGGGTGGCTGCTCTACTCTGCCCCCACTCCAATTGCGGTGACGTTCCTACCACGTCCTCGGATCGTTGGTCCTGATCCGGACGTGGGCAGCAGCTCTTCTCCACCCCTACTCCAATTGATGTGACGTGTCTACCACGCTGGTCGGCCTCCAAGCCTGTTCCGCCGGTGGGTCTCAGATCTGCCCACCCTGCGGGCCTGGGCGGCAGTTCTGCTCAACCCCCACTCCCAGTGGGGGTACCTAACTGCCTCTCCAACGGGTCTCTGGGCTCCTTCCGGATGCTGGCGGCGGCTCTGTTCAACCCCCACTCCAACCAGTGTGACGTGACTGCCTCGATGCTACTCGTCCACTACACTGGCCGGCTGCCGAGCCTGTCCTGCCAGTGGGACGCAGGACTGCCTACCTTGCAGGGTCAGACGGCAGCTCTTCACGGCCTCTACTCCAAGTGGGTTGACTTGGCTACCCTGCCGTCGGGTCGCTGGTCCTGTTCCAGGCGTGGGCGGCTACTCTCCTCGGCCCCAGCTGCAGTTGGGGTGTCGCGATACCACACCGGCGGGACCCTTAGCCTGCTCTGGGCACAGGAGGCAGCTCCACTCTGCCCTCCAGGCCCCCGCAGTACCCAGCAGGACCCAGACCAAGAAGCAGTCCCTGTAGGATCCCCAACCCTGAGCCAGAGCCGCTTCGGGAGCCAGGAGCCGGTCTCTCCGATCCCCGCCACTTTCTGCTAGGAGCAGGCTCCTCAGGGCAACCGCCGCGGGTTCCCCAAACCCAGGCCAGAGCCGCCCCGGGAGCCCAAGCCTGGCCGCACCAGACTCTCCCTGCTTGGTGCCCAAGCCTGGCCGCACCAGACTCTCCCTGCTCGGTGTACGCTCCCCTTGGAGCAGAGTCTAAGACGCACTTCCCGTGGGCTCTCCAGCTCCGGGTCAAAACTGTTCCAGGAGACAGAGTCCCGCTGCCCCTCGTCGCAAGTTTCACTTGTGGCTGGCCTCAGCTCGCGGTCCCCGCAGGCTCCGCGGCCCTGGGCTCAAGCAGCCACGAGGGCCAGAACCCAGCCTCTCCGATCCCTGCCACACTCTGCTCGGAGCAGGGTCCACAGAGGTACCCCAACCTCAGGCCCAGGCTGCCCCCGCCCAGACCTGGCAGCTCCAACCTCTCCCAGCTCAGTGTGTGCTCAGACAGGGGCAGGGTCAAAGACACAGTCGCCGCGGGTTCCGTAGCCCCGGGCCAAGAAGGATCTCCCGCCCTGGGCCAAAGCAACCCGGGGAACTAGAATCTGGCCGCTCAAAGCCCGGCGCCCGCCTTGCCAGGGGTGAGGCCTGAAGAGTATTCTCCTCAGAGTTTCCAATCCCGAGCCTGAGCGATCTGTCTGCGCGACGCAGGCAAATACCAGCCTGGAATCACCTGTTCTGTAGTTGAATGAGCTGAGATCAGTAGAAAACAGGGATGATTGCGTCAGCTCTCCATGATGGCGGCTGCAGTTCTCCTGCGTGTTCCGACCGGTGTCTGGAAACGAACTGGACCAATTCTCTCCTGTATTTCAAAGCTGGAATTCAGCACTCAGCGCGGCTAGTGTGCCACTGGCAGGAGCCTGCAGAATCCGCTTCGCTGTAATCCCTCTCTGGTAACTCGCGGCTAATTAACTCGGGCGCGTCCCAGACTCCATCCACGGGGCGGTCCGCCGAACAAGTACTGCTTCGCTCCGTATGGAGAAATCGCCCGCTACCAAGCCCCTGCAGCCGAATCCCGCGCGCTGGAATTTTGACCTCTAGATTCTGGAGCACTTCAATTTCACTGGGGATTCCCACCAAGGTAGCCTTCAGCCATTTCACCTCGTGTTTCTCCCACACAGTGGCGCAGCGTACTCAATGGTAAATTATTTAGGGGGACTTTATAGCCCAGCAAACAAGAAGCCAGATTTTTGTCAAGATAATCATACTAATAAAAGTGTAATTACAAACTTGGATAAATGTGTTAAAAGAAAAAAAAAAGATGAGCACATTTAAATAAAAACCTAATCCAGATAAAGAAGGCCTGAGGTATTTGAAATAAGGCATCAACTAGATGGAGATGAGGGGGTGTGGTGGCCACACCAGGGCATTGGTCAGTCCAGCTGCAGGCTACATTTCTGATCCCGTCACACCCTAGACCAGGCATCTTGACACAGCACAAATTGAATAACCAAGGGCCAGCATGTGTGCAAACCTACATGGGTGGAATTAGCATTCAGGAACAGAAAGAAGCCTGAGGAGGCCCCTGTGGATGAGCACAAAGAGCAGAGTGAAGATAAAACTGGAGAGGAAGGCAGGCCAGAGGAGGTGAGCCTGCGGGGCCAGGTGAAAAACTTTGTTTTCTGTCCTAAGAGCAATGTGAACTCTGGGGAGTTTAAGCAGGAGGTGAGAGGATCAGTCTAGTTGCTGCTTGGAAAATGGGTTGGAAAGGACCAGGATGGATGCAGAGGAGGGCCAAATCCTGGTTACTGTAATAATTTTCTATCAATAAGTTGAGAGACTAGAAAAATGTAAACAGAACAATAAGAGGAAAGCTAGAGGACATAAAGGACAAGGGGCATCGATAGATTTTATGAGAATTAGAAAGAAGTGCTTCTCTAGATGACAAGTTTTTAAAAGGCATCTCCAGGCAGGTGAGATGGTGCACAACTATAATTCCATACTCTTGGGAAGCTGAGACAGAGGATTGCAAATTTGAGTCCTATACCCTGGCTCAAAATAAAAATAAAATAAAATAAAATAAACTTGGGATGTAATCCTGTTCAATCCCAAGTATGAATGGAAAAAAGAAAGAAAGAAACACATCTCTGGCAGAGGCATTCCTATAGATGCAGGGCTTGGGCAGCAGACAGTGGCATTGCAAAAAAAATTAGGCTTCCCCTTCCTCTAGAAAGATTCAGCTCCACACCAGGGCATTGGTCAATCCAGCTACAGGCTACATTTCTGATCCCATCACACCCTAGACCAGGCATCTTGATACAGCACAAATTGCATAACCAAGTTCAATGTCCATGGCAAGAGAAGAGAACATAACCAGAGGGATGATTTGGTCAACTATGTCAAAGCAAAGTCAAGAAGAACTTCTTCTGACATTGGAAGAGGACTGACCAATGTTTATTTGATACAAAAACACTGAGATCCTTGGGAACCTTGAGCAGGATCTATTTTGATGAAGAGATGAAAACAGAAGTTGCAGTGAAGTGAATTGAGAATCAAACAGATGGAGAAGAAGGTGCTAACTTGTATAATTTAAACGTGAGGGGCTGGGGTTGTGGCTCATTGGTAGAGCACTTGCCTAGCATGTGTGAGGCACTGGGTTCGATCCTCAGCACCACATTTCAAAAAAAAAAAAAACTAAATAAACATAATAAAGGTATAATAAAGAAACTTGCAAGGAGTTTGTAAGGGGAAGGAGATGTGTGGTGCTGAAGTAGAGTTAGCTAGGAGAGGCGTGAGGATATTTGCAGAGTGATGAAATAGGATCCAGTTTATGGAACATTGTTGATTATACAGGAGAAAGAAGAGATAATATAGGGTAAGTACTGGGAGACAATTCTCCATGGACCTTTTGCATTTCTGTACATTTTGTGGGAGCTTTGTTCCAGGTTGCCTTTTCAGAGATATTTGTATAGAAACAGCCTTGAAAGATAGAGATGGCATCTCCCTTTAGACTAGAGGGCACATATGTTTGCCATTCAGGATAAGATTTCCTTCCAGAGCAAAGGGTGGGCATGTTTGCTAGTGGCCCATTTAAAAGACTGGGGTTTCCTAATCTCAGGGTTCCTCAGCTGTGACACAAACCCACTGTGCACAGCATTCATCTGGGTCCATCTCTATATCACTTCCCACCCATAGGACTTAGGTTGGAGAACTATGTAGCCAACTCAAAAATGAAGTTCATGTTGCCTTCTGTTCTGTAACTCATAAAGTCCTTTGTCTCTGACCTAGGATCTATGAAATGGTGGCAGATTAACTTGTCAAGAACCTCATAGTTCCTTTTTTTTTAAACATGATCGCATGATCTTTTTTTTTTTTTTTTTTTTTTTTAATGAGCACTTTGTGTGTGTGTGTGTGTGTGGTGCTGGGGATTGAACCCAGGGACTTATGCAAGCAATCTACCAACTGAGCTATATCCCCAGCCGATACTTCATAGTTCTTAATAGTACGTTTTCTGAGAAAGAAAGAGAGGATTGAATCCAGAGCACTGTGAGGAGTTGGCATTAGATCAGGAGTGGGAATGAGATTCTTTTCAGATTATCTGTTTATCACCAAATTTTCATTCATTTAGTTATGATGTGTCTGGGAATGTTTTTATTCTGTTTGTTTATCCTGCCTGAAGTTTTCTGAGATTTTTTTTTTTTTTTTTTGGTACCAGGGATTGAACTCAGGGGCACTCAACCACTGAGCCACATCCCTAGCCCTATTTTGTATTTTATTTAGAGACAGGGTCTCACTAAGTTGCTGAGCACCTTGCTTTTGCTGGCCTGCCTCTGCCTCCTAAGCCGCTGGCTTGCTGAGATTTTATTTTTTTTTAGATATTTTATTTTATTTATTTTTTATTTTTTTTATTGGTTGTTCACAACATTACAAAGCTCTTGACATATCATATTTCTTTTTTTTATTGGTTGTTCACAACATTACAAAGCTCTTGACATATCATATTTCATACATTAGAATCAAGTGGGTTATGACCTCCCATTTTTACCCCAAATACAGATTGCAGAATCACATCGGTTACACATCACATTTTTACATACTGCCATATTAGTGACTGTTGTATTCTGCTACCTTTCCTATCCTCTACTATCGCCCCTCCCCTCCCCTCCCATCTTCTCTCTCTACCCCATCTACTGTAATTCATTTCCCTCCATGTTTGTTATCCCATTCCCCTCATAACCTCTTATATGTAATTTTGTATAGCAATGAGGGTCTCCCTCCATTTCCATGTGATTTCCCTTTTTTTTCTCCCTTTCCCTCCCACCTCATGTCTCTGTTTAATGTTAATCTTTTCTTCCTGCTCTTCCTCCCTGCTCTGTTCATAGTTGCTCTCATTATATCAAAGAAGACATTTGGTATTTGTTTTTTAGGGATTGGCTAGCTTCACTAAGCATAATCTGCTCTAGTGCCATCCATTTCCCTGCAAATTCCGTGATTTTGTCATTTTTTAGTGCTGCGTAATACTCCATGGTGTATAAATGCCACATTTTTTTTATCCATTCATCTATTGAAGGGCATCTGGGTTGATTCCACAGTCTAGCAATTGTGAATTGTGCTGCTATGAACATCGATGTGGCAGTATCCCTGTAGTGTGCTCTTTTAAGGTCTTCAGGAAATAGTCCGAGAAGGGCAATAGCTGGGTCAAATGGTGGTTCCATTCCCAGCTTTCCCAGGAATCTCCATACTGCTTTCCAAATTGGCCGCACCCGTTTGCAGTCCCACCAGCAGTGTACAAGAGTACCCTTTTCCCCACATCCTCGCCAGCACTCATTGTTGTTTGACTTCATCATGGCTGCCAATCTTACTGGGGTGAGGTGGTATCTTACGGTGGTTTTGATTTGCATTTCCCTGACTGCTAGAGATGGTGAGCATTTTTTCATGTACTTGTTGATTGATTGTATGTCCTCCTCTGTGAAGTGTTTGTTCATGTCCTTGGCCCATTTGTTGATTGGGTTATTTGTTTTCTTATTGTCTAATTTTTTGAGTTCGTTGGTCTACTGTGATTTTGTGTGCTCGGTGTCCTGTATGCATCTACAATTTGTATATCTGTTTCCTTTTTTATTTCTGGAAAGTTTTCTGTAATTATTTCATTCAGCAAGTTACTCATTCCCTTGGCATGAATCTCTGTGCCTTCCTCTATCCAGATGACTCATAATTTGATTTTTTTAAGTTATCCCAAATCTCTTGGATGTTTTTCTCGTGATTTTTTACCAGCCTTTCTGAGTTGGCTAGACTCTTTTCAAGATGATATATTTTGTCTTCATTATCTGACGTTCTGGCTTCTACTTGCTCCACTCTGTTAGTGATACTCTCGATTGAGTTTTTAATTTGGTTTATCATTTCCTTCATTTCTAGAATTATTGTTTGATTTTTTTATAATCTCTATCTCCTGATAAAGATGCTTAACTTCTTCTTTTATCTGTTTATGTAATTCATTTTCAATGTGATCTTTAAGGTTCCTTTCCATCTGTCTAAGGTGTTCCTTGAGTTCTTTATATGGCCATTTTTCTGATGACTCCAGGTCCTCCTGAATATTTAGGCTGTCCTTCATTGTTTGTACTCCTTTTCTTCCTTGCTTTTTTATGCTCATGATACTTCTTGTTTTGTTTGACTGCTGAGTTACTGTTTACTCTTATAAATTTATTTGATGCTTGGGAGGAGAGGTATTAGAAGGGAAGGGAAGAAGTCACTAAAGAGAGTGAGTGTAGGCAGGTGGAATTCAAGAAAGGGGGAATAAGAAAATTGAAAAGAAATGAAAAGACAAAAGAAAAAATGTGAAAAGAAAGAAAAAAGGAAAAAATAAAAATTTAAAACCAAAAAAAATTATAATGATAATAAACAAATGGAAATTAAAGTTTAAAAAATAATAGTAATAATAATAGAATAAAAAGAATTAAAAAATTGAAACCATTAATAAGAAAGTTGAAGAGCAACAACAACATCAACAACAAAAAGTGAAAATAAAATTAAAAAAAATACCAATAATAATCATTAAAAAAAAATAATAATAAATGCAGTCATAGAGCTCAATTAACTTCTCTTCCAGTAGGTGGGAACTGGGCCAGGCTTCTCTTCTTGATGGGTGGAAACCAATCACTGTGCCTCAGCTCTTCTTCCCAGACTGTGCAGGTCTCCAATCCTGAGTGCCTAGGGCCTTCTCTTGTGGTTCCTCAAGCCAGGCCCTGCTCACCTGTGAAGCTCGCCACAATACTGGCTACACGCCGGGTCTGCTGCTCCTGGGAGCCCTGTTTCCATAGATGCCTGGGCACACCCTTTCTGTTTGCCTCCCTCAGACCCTAAGTTTGTAGGGCTTGGGGCTGAGGACCCCCAGCGAATTTGTTTGCCCTCAGGTAGCAACTCCCCTGGTAGCTGGTGCAAGGGACCTCTGTTGTCAGCAGAGAGATACCCTGGGTCTGACTATCGTGCTCAGTTGGCTTTTACCTCTGTGAGTTCAGGTGGGCCGACTAGTTATTTCAGCAGGATCATTAGTGCTGAGTCACTAGAAGCAGGCGAACCAGAACTAGAATGCAGACTGTTCGCCCGGGATCCCCTTCAGCTCAACAATGCCTAGTGGTCCTGAGCAAACAGTATTTTGACAGTTTACTTCTCCCTATGCTCGCGCAGCTGAAGGGGTTAGAGACTTGATCTCTCCGCGTCCGCCGCCATGTTGGGTCACTTAGATTTTAAATTGTCACTCATCAGCTGTTCCATTTAACACGGCAGCTCACTCGCGCGGTGAAGAGTCTGCTCTATGGTGCTCCGCGGGAAGCGGCGGCGGCGGCGGTGGCGCGGTCACGGCCCAGCTGTGGCCTTCAGGACCCCCGGGGTGGGGGAGGGGAGGCAGCGCCTCGGGGCCACGCGGGCCGGGTACCAGACACGCTGGAGAGCAGGCGGGGTGGGGGAAAGAAATTGAGATCTAGATTTAGGGACTGAGCGTGGGAGGAGAGACGGCGGGGGAGAAGCAAAGCGGAAAGTTGGAGAGGAGAAGGAGAAGGGGCCGAGGGAGCTGGGCAGCTCGGGCTGCAGCCTTACTGCTCGCGCTGAAGTCGTGATGGACTCACTCCACCTTGGCTGGAGTCGTGGCGGATTCACTCCACCTAGGCCCCTTTCTTGACACGGTGCGGAGTCTTTGTCAACAGATCTCCTTTAATGATCTTTACTTCATCTTTTAAGACGCGGCAACATACGCTGTGGGCACGGTGGCGCGGAGCATGGAGCGGCTTACTCACATCCCACCGCCATCTTCTCCTGACATATCATATTTCATACATTAGATTGAAGTGGGTTATGAACCCCCAATTTTACCCCAAATGCAGATTGCAGAATCACGTTGGTTACACATCCACAATTTTACATAATGCCCTATTAGTAATTGTTGTATTCTGCTACCTTTCCTATCCCCTACTATCCCCCCCCTCCCCTCCCAACTTCTCTCTCTACCCCATCTACTGTAATTCATTTCTCTCCTTGTTTATTTTCCCATTCCCCTCACAACCTCTTATATGTAATTTTGTATAGCAATGAGGGTCTCCCTTCATTTCCATGCAATTTCCCTTTTCTCTCCCTTTCCCTCCCATCTCATGTCTCTGTTTAATGTTAATCTTTTCTTCCTGCTCTTCCTCCCTGCTCTGTTCATAGTTGCTCTCATTATATCAAAGAAGACATTTGGTATTTATTTTTTAGGGATTGGGTAGCTTCACTAAGCATAATCTGCTCTAGTGCCATCCATTTCCCTGCAAATTCTATGATTTTGTCATTTTTTATTGCTGCATAGTACTCCATTGTGTATAGATGCCACATTTTTTTTTATCCATTCATCCATTGAAGGGCATCTGGGTTGGTTCCACAGTCTAGCTATTGTGAATTGTGCTGCTATGAACATCGATGTGGCAGTATCCCTGTAGCATGCTCTTTTAAGGTCTTCAGGGAATAGTCCGAGAAGGGCAATAGCAGGGTCAAATGGTGGTTCCATTCCCAGCTTTCCCAGGAATCTCCAAACTGCTTTCCAAATTGGCTGCACCAATTTGCAGTCCCACCAGCAATGTACAAGTGTACCCTTTTCTCCACATCCTCGCCAGCACTTGTTGTTGTTTGACTTCATAGTGGCTGCCAATCTTACTGGAGTGAGATGGTATCTTAGGGTGGTTTTGATTTGCATTTCTCTGACTGCTAGAGATGGTGAGCATTTTTTCATGTACTTGTTGATTGATTGTATATCCTCCTCTGAGAAGTGTCTGTTCAGGTCCTTGGCCCATTTGTTGATTGGGTTATTTGTTATCTTATTGTCTAATTTTTTGAGTTCTTTGTATACTCTGGATATTAGGGCTCTATCTGAAGTATGAGGAGTAAAAATTTGTTCCCAGGATGTAGGCTCCCTATTTACCTCTCTTATTGTTTCTCTTGCTGAGAAAAAACTTTTTAGTTTAAGAAAGTCCCATTTGTTGATTCTTGGTATTAACTCTTGTGCTATGGGTGTCCTATTAAGGAATTTGGAGCCCAACCCCACAATCTGTAGATCGGAGCCAACTTTTTCTTCTATCAGACGGAGAGTCTCTGATTTGATATATAGCTCCTTGATCTACTTTGAGTTGACTTTTGTGCATGGTGAGAGGAGGGGATTCAGTTTCATTTTGTTGCATATGGATTTCCAGTTTTCCCAACACCATTTGTTGAAGATGCTATCCTTTCTCCATTGCATGTTTTTAGCCCCTTTATCAAATATAAGATAGTTGTAGCTTTGTGGATTAGTCTCTGTGTCCTCTATTCTGTACCATTGGTCCACCCGCCTGTTCTGGTACCAGTACCATGCTGTTTTTATCACTATTGCTCTGTAATATAGTTTGAAATCTGGTATCGCTATACCACCTGATTCACACTTCCTGCTTAGAATTGTTTTTGCTATTCTGGGTCTTTTATTTTTCCATATGAATTTCACGATTGCTTTATCTATTTCTACAAGAAATGCCATTGGGATTTTGATTGGCATTGCATTAAACCTATAGAGAACTTTTGGTAATATCGCCATTTTGATGATGTTAGTTCTGCCTATCCATGAACAGGGTATATTTTTCCATCTTCTAAGATCTTCTTCTATTTCTCTCTTTAGGGTTCTGTAGTTTTCATTGTATAGGTCTTTCACCTCTTTTGTTAGGTTGATTCCCAAGTATTTTATTTTTTTTTTTTGAGGATATTGTGAATGGAGTGTTTCTCCTCATTTCCGTTTCAGAAGTTTTGTCGCTGATATACAGAAATGCCTTTGATTTATGCGTGTTGATTTTATATCCTGCCTCTTTGCTGAATTCATTTATTAGTTCTAGTAGTTTTTTGTAGACCCTTTTGGGTCTTCTAGGTATAGAATCATGTCATCCGCAAATAGTGAAAATTTAAGTTCTTCTTTTCCTATTTTTATGCCTTTAATTTCTTTCGTCTGTCTAATTGCTCTGGCCAGTGTTTCGAGAACTATATTAAATAGAAGTGGTGATAGGGGGCATCCCTGTCTTGTTCCAGATTTTAGAGGGAATGCCTTCAATTTTTCTCCATTCAGAATGATGCTAGCCTGAGGCTTAGCATAGATAGCTTTTACAATGTCGAGGTAAGTTCCTGTTATCCCTAGTTTTTCTAATGTTTTGAACAGAAAGGGATGCTGTACTTTGTCAAATGCTTTTTCTGCGTCTATCGAGATGATCATATGGTTCTTATCTTTAAGTCTATTGATGTGGTGAATAACATTTATTGATTTCCGTATATTGAACCATCCTTGCATCCCAGGGATGAATCCTACTTGATCATGGTGCACAATTTTTTTGATGTGTTTTTGTATTCGATTCGCCAGAATTTTATTGAGAATTTTTGCTTCTAGGTTCATAAGAGATATTGGTCTGTAGTTTTCTTTCTTTGAGGTGTCTTTGTCTGGTTTCGGAATCAGGGTGATGTTGGCCTCATAGAATGAATTTGGAAGAGCTCCCTCTTTTTCTATTTCCTGAAATAACTTGAAAAGTATTGGTATTAATTCTTCTTTAAAGGTTTTGTAAAACTCCACTGTATACCCATCCGGTCCTGGGCTTTTCTTGGTTGGAAGTCTTTTGATTGCCTCTTCTATTTCATCTATTGATATTGGTCTGTTTAAGTTGTGAGTTTCCTCCTGACTCAGTCTGGGCAAATCATATGACTTAAGGAATTTATCGATGTCTTCACTATCTTCTATTTTATTGGAATATGGGTTTTCAAAATTATTTCTAATTGTCTTCTGTATTTCTGTAGCATCTGTTGTGATATTGCCTTTTTCATCCCGTATGTTAGTAATTTGAGTTCTCTCTCTTCTTCTCTTTGTTAGCATGGATAGGGGTCTGTCGATCTTATTTATTTTTTCAAAGAACCAACTTTTTGTTTTGTTAATTTTTTCAATAGTTTCTTTTGTTTCAATTTCATTGATTTCCGCTCTGATGTTAATTATTTCTTGCCTTCTGCTACATTTGCTGTTGTTTTGCTCTTCCTTTCCTAGGCCTTTGAGATGAAGTGTGAGCTCATTTATTTGTTGGTTTTTCCTTTTTTTTGAGGAATGACCTCCAGGCGATGAATTTCCCTCTTAAAACTGCTTTCATTGTGTCCTATAGATTCCGATATGTTGTGTCTGCATTTTCATTTATCTCTAAGAATTTTTTGATTTCCTCCTTTATGTCTTCTGTAACCCATTGATCATTCAGTAACGTATTGTTCATTTTCCATGTGATGTAGGATTTTTCCTTCCTTTTTTTATCATTGATTTCCAGTTTCATTCCATTATGATCAGAGAAAATGCAAGGTATTATCTCCACCCCTTTATATTTACTGAGGGTTGCCCTATGGCATAATATATGGTCTATTTTTGAGAAGGATCCATGTGCTGCTGAGAAAAAAGTATATGCATTTGATGATGGTTGATATATTCTATATATGTCAGTTAAGTCTAGGTTATTGATTGTGATATTGAGTTCTATAGTTTCTTTATTCAACTTTTGTTTGGAGGATCTGTCCAATGGTGAGAGAGGTGTGTTGAAGTCACCCATAATTATTTTGTTGTGGTCTATTTGATTCTTGAACTTGAGGAGAATTTGTTTTATGAATGTCACAGCACCATTATTTGGTGCATAAATATTGATAATTGTTATGTCTTGTTGGTGAATGGTTCCTTTTAACAGTATATAATGTCCTTCTTTATCCCTTTTGATTAACTTAGTCTTGAAGTCGATTTTATTCGATATGAGGATGGCCACCCCTGCTTGCTTACGAGGACCGTGTGCGTGGTATATTTTTTCCCATCCTTTCACCTTCAGCCTGTGTATGTCTTTTCCAATCAGATGTGTCTCCTGGAGGCAGCATATTGTTGGATTTGTTTTTTTAATCCATGATACCAGCCTATGTCGCTTTATTGGAGAGTTTAAGCCATTAACATTCAGAGTTACTATTGATATATGGTTTGTACTTCCATCCATGTTTGATTGTTTATCCTTTTTTAAAAAAAATTAGTTTGTTTCTCCATGATTATCTTTCCCCTCGCCCTCTGTCTTTACCGAGGCACTTCCTACTGATGGTTTTGGTTATTGTTTTTCATTTCTTCCTCGTGTAGTGTTTTGCTCAAAATGCTTTGCAATGCTGGTTTTCTGGCTGCAAATTCTTTTAACTTTGTTTATCATGAAAGATTTTTATTTCGTTGTCATACCTGAAGCTTAATTTTGCTGGATACAGAATTCTTGGTTGGCATCCATTGTCTTTCAGTGTTTGAAATACATTGTTCCATGACCTTCTTGCTTTCAGTGTCTGTGATGAAAAATCCATTGTTAACCTTATAGGTTTACCCCTGAATGTAATCTGTCTCCTTTCTCTTGTAGCTTTTAATATTTTCTCTTTGTTCTGTATATTGGATATCTTCATAACAATGTGTCTTGGCGTTGGTCTACTGTGATTTTGTGTGCTCAGTGTCCTGCATGCATCTTCAATTTGTATCTCTGTTTCCTTTTTTATTTCTGGAAAGTTTTCTGTAATTATTTCATTCAGCAGGTTACTCATTCCCTTGGTTTGAATCTCTGTACCTTCTTCTATCCCGATGACTCGTAAGTTTGGTTTTTTTATGTTATCCCATAACTCTTGGATGTTTTTCTCGTGATTTTTTACCAGCCTTTCTGAGTTGGCTAGACTCTTTTCAAGATGATATATTTTGTCTTCATTATCTGACGTTCTGGCTTCTACTTGCTCCACTCTGTTAGTGATACTCTCAATTGAGTTTTTAATTTGGTTTATCGTTTCCTTCATTTCTAGAATTATTGTTTGATTATTTTTTATAATCTCTATCTCCTGATAAAGATGCTTAACTTCTTCTTTTATCTGTTTATGTAATTCATTCTCAATGTGTTCTTTCGCTGCTTGAATTTGCTGTCTTGTATCCTGTTTAAGGTTCCATTCCATCTGTCTAAGGTGTTCCTTGAGTTCTTTATATGACCATTTTTATGATGACTCTAGTTCCTCCTGAATATTTAGGCTGTCCTGCATTGTTTGTACCCCTCTTCTTCCTTGCTTTTTGAAGCTGCTCATGTTACTTCTTGTTCTGTTTGAGTGATGAGTTACTGTTTACTCGTATAAATTTATTATATGCTTGGGAGGAAAGGTATTAGAAGGGAAGGGAAGAAGTCACTAAAGAGAATGAGAGTAAGCAGGTAGAATTCAAGGAAGGGGGGATAAGATAATTGAAAGGAAATGAAAAGACAAAAGAAGAAAAAAATAGGAAATAAAAAAAGAAAAAAAATTTTTAAAAAATAATAAAAAAATTAAAATTAAAATTAGAAGAAAAAAATAAAAAAAAGTGTAAAAAAATTTTAAAAAAAACAACAAGAAAGAAAAATGAAAATGAAAGAAAAACCCAAATCAAAAAAAAAAGAGAAAAGAAAAAAAGAAAAAAAAACCTAATAAATGCAGTCTTAGAGTTTGATTAACTTCTCTTCCAGTAGGTGGCGCTGTGCCCACCAGGCCAAGTTTCTTCTGTCAATACGCGGGAACCAATCACTGTGCAGCAGCTCCTCCCAGACTGGGCAAGTCTCCAATCCTGAGTGCCTAGGGCCTCCTCTTGTGTCTAGTCACTTCCCACTTTTCCTCTATCCAGGCCCCTCTCACGGGTGCCGCTCACAACAATACTGGCTACTCGCCAGGTCTGCTACTCCTGGGAGCCCTGTTTTCATGAACGACTGGGCACACTCTTCCAGTTTGCCATTCCCTCAGACCCTAAGTTTGTAGAGCTTGGGGCTGAGAATCCTCAGTGAATTTTACTTGCCCTCCGGTAGCCACGCCCCCGGTAGCTGGTGCAAGAGACCTCAGCTGTCAGCACTGGTGGGAGCGGTAGTTCCGTGCTGCGGGTCCCGCGCCACCTCTGATTCCCTCGGTCTGGCTATCGTGCTCACGGGAGAGCTGGGAGGGGCCCTTACGGGAGAGCTGGGAGGGGCCCTTAAGGTTTCCCCGATGTGTGGAGAGGGAAGGCTAGGGAATTACACACCTGTAGCCGCAGGTTTCAATGAAGTTATCTCCTCCGCCGCAGTCTGATGATGTCAGTTCTCTGCCATGGTGGTATCTCTTGCAAATGGCGACAGTTCGTTTCCCTTTGCCGGGCGACCAATGCAACGGGTGGGTCCTTACTGTCTCTCCCAAGCCCCGTTTCAAACCTGTGGCCACTACCTATGAAGGCTTGGTAGGCATTTACCTCCGTAGGATGAGAAAGGCTGACCAGTTGTTTCAGCCGGATGGATTAGTGCTGAGTCACAGCTGTTTGTCTGCGGGAAGCAGGCGAACGGGAGCTTGAATTCAGCCTATCCGGGCTCAGTGTGTGTTCTGAGAGGCCCAGACTGTTCGCCCCAGATCCACGTCAGCTCAGCATTGCCTAGTGATCCTGAGCAAACAGATTTAGGTTGTTTACGACTCCCTATGCCTGCACAGCTGAAGAGGTCAGAGACTTGATCTCTCTGCGCCCGCCGCCATGTTGGAATCATTGCTAAGATTTTTTGATCTGTAGATTTATACACTTTATCAAATTTAGAAACATTTGAGAGATGGTTAATCTGCAGGATGGGAACTCAAGCTGTTTTTCAGCATAGGGATTTGGTCAGGGTTCTGGTTGTATGTGAGTGTGTCTGAGGGAGAGGGCCCAAAGATAACTTTCTTCTTTTGCTTTTTTATCAAGCTCCAAACACAGAAGATACTAGAATACTAGTATTCTGTTACAGTTAGGACATTTAGAGGAAGACCAAAAAATCAACTTCAAATCACTGAAAATATCATTGCAGTGGATAATTCATTAGGAATGATAGGATTTCTTTTTCAGCCTTTAAGGGAGCTATGCAGTTTCTGCTAGGTGATCGTGGAGGCATTAAAAGTGTCCGATTTGTCACAATTCCTGCAGTCTGTGGAGCTAGCACTAAGGGGCTACCATAATGTCTAGTGTAAGTTAGCTAACTGTCACTAGGTTTACTGAGGCAGAACCTGTAGGCTATTGTTTGGAATTGACATTCTCTATTGTTACTTTGCTCATTTTTACATTCTCTTTTTTGTTTTCACTGGAAAGATGATGCTCAGTTTTAAAAAAAGTGTACAGATTCCTTGTTACAATAAAAATGTATGCGCGTGCGCGCACACACACACACACACACACACACACACAAGCTATATTTTCCAGGCTTAACTTCTCTTCCTCTGATGTTTAGGCATGAAGCTGGTACAGTGGGTATAGACACTGGAATAGATAATAAGTTCACAGGAGAGTGACAGACCTTCTCCTTATCACTGCATACTCTCCTATGTGTATAAAAAGCATCAATTTCCACTCATGTGGGATTAAAAGAATTGTAAAAATTCATTTATAATAAGCACCCAAAGGATTAGATAGAAGATGCAGTATTAAATCCTCCTCTCTTCTGAACTGGAATGCTCTTAATGACAGCTGTTTTTTTCTGCTGACCAAATAAATAAAAGTATACTTTTATCTTTACTACTCTATTTTGGATGTGAGCAGTTTTCAGTGACTCTTGAGAAATATGAATCTTTAGTAAAATCCTTGTCAGAGCATTTAAAATGATCCCTCAGCTCTTGTCCCAGGCCCACCTACTTTTAATTCTAGTCTCTCAGTTTCTTTTCTTAACTTATTCCAACTGTTCTCTATACATTAGCCAGAGAAGGCTAATGGAAAGGTATCTGCTCGAAACCATCCAACAGCTTTCCAATGAATGCACCTTGGTTAAAGCTGCATTTGATTAATATGAGAAATTATTTCCATCTGTCACTCCTCACTCCCCCAGCAGCCCTGTCCTGCTCACAGCCCTTGACAGTGAGTTTCAAGCTGCTTCTTATAATATAAGCGGCTCAAATCCAAATGATCTACAGCTCCCTTAAGGAGTGAAGCTAGTTCCTGGTTTTGTGGATTTGCACATATTGCTCTCTTCCTACCATATATCTCTCTAGAGGGTCTTCCTGAGAAATCTTACATATTCTTTTTTTTTTCTGGCTATAATAATTTAGAACTTCACATGGGAATGGAGAGTAACACAACTCTTTTGTAAGAACACACAACTCATTTAAACATTAACATTTTAACTACTTTATTCTGACTTTTTAAGGAGAAGTAAAACACTTTAGGTAGAGCTGATATCTTCCACATAATGCCTTCTGATTTTATTCCCCTGCCTGAGATAACTGCTATCATGAATTTGTATTTATTCCCACACATGCTTTTATACTTTCACTATGTATGTATCAATCAGCAATACACATCATTTGTTAGCAAATTTTAAGATCTGGTAAATGGTTCACATTATATTTGTAATTTTACAACTTGTTTGGTTGTTGTTGATAGGCATACTCTTCAAATCGTATAACAGTATATTATACAAATAATGTATCCATTCTCTTGTTGATGAACTTTATTGAATTTTTTGTTTGTTTGTTTGGGTAATGGAAATTGAACTCAGGGGCACTCAACAACTTAGCCATATCCCCAGCCCTATTTGGTATTTTATTTAGATACAGGTGTCTCCCTGAGTTTCTTAGTGCCTTGCTTTTGCTGAGTCTGGATTTAAGTTGGGATCCTCCTGCCTCAGCTTTCGGATTACAGGTGTGTGCTGCTATGCCCTGTGAACATTTGTTTTTGATTATTTGGAATTATTAAAAAGAAAATGTGGTATATATACACAGTGGAATATTAATCAGGCTTAAAGAAGAATGAAATGATACATTTTGCCAGTAAATGGATGGAGCTGGAGAATATTATGCCAAGTGAAATAAGCCAATCCTAAAAAAACCAAAGCCTGAATGTCTTCTCTGATATGCAGATGGTAATTCACATGTTAGGCAAGTGCTCTACCACTAAGCCACAACCCCAGCCCTCAAAAAGTTTTAATTTTGATAACATTTTAATTTGCTGTATTTTTTTAAAAAATATTTTTTAGTTGTCAATGGGCCTTTATTTTATTTTAATTTATATGTGGTGCTGAGAATCAAACCTGGTGCTTCACACATGCGAGACAAACACCCTACCATAAGCTAAAACCACAGCTGCTAATTTGCTGTTTTATGAAAGAAAGTTTATGCATTTTTGGTAGCATAGGTAAGATATTGCCAACTAACTTAATATTCTCCTATGTTTTTTTTCCTAGAAATTTCACATTTTTAGGTTTTATATTTTGGTCTGTGATCCATTTGGAGTTAATTTTTGTATATGATGTTAAGATATAGATAGAATTTTGTTCTTTTGCATTTGTGTATCCAATTCCAACTCCATTTGTTTAAAAGAGTTTCCTCAAAGCAACTTAGCAAAACCCTGTATCAAAAGAAAATATAATAAAAGGGCTGGGGATGTGGCTGAGTGGTTAAGTGCCCTGAGTTCAATCCCTGATAGTCCCCTCCAAAAACAACAACAACAACAAAGACTATCCTTTCTCCATTGGATTACCTTTGTACTTTTGACAAAAATCAAGAAAAGCAAGTTGCTCACATATATTTGCCTGTCTTCCTGGACTCTCCATCTGTTTTATCGCTCTATTTGTCTGTCTTGATGAAAGAAAGTTTATGAAAGAAGCTGTACCATATTGTCTTGATTACCAGTTTTATAATAAATCTTGAAAGAAAGTAGTTCTCCAATATTCTTATCTTTCAAAGTTGCTTTGGCTATTCTTGGTTCTTTGCAATTCCCTATGTTTCAGGATCAGTTTGTCAAGTTCTATAGAAATGCCTGTGGGATTCTGACTGGAAATGCATGGATATTTACGACAATCTGGAGAGAGTTGACAAGTTAACAATATCAAGAGTGCCAATTTGTAATCACAATACATCTCTCCATTTAGTTAGTTCTTTCATTTCTCTTAGCCATACTTCGAAGTTTTCAGTGTATAGGTCTTACACATAATTTCTCAGATTTTCTTCTTCTTCTTTTTTTTTTTGGTTACCAGGGATTGAACTCAGGGGTACTCTACCACTGAGCCACATCCCCAGCCCTATTTTGTATTTTATTTAGAAATAGGGTCCCACTGAGTTGCTTAATGCCTTGCTTTTGCTGAGGCTGGCTTTGAACTCTTAATCCTCCTGCCTCATCCTTCCGAGCCACTGGGATTACAGGTGAGTGCCATGGCACCCAGATGGATTTATTCCTATTACATATTTGTGATGCTATTATGAACTGACTTACAAAAATGCTATCTCACTTCAATGTGGAATCTAAAATAATCAAACTCACAGAAGAAAATAGAGTGGTGGTTTCCAGGGATGGGAGCAAAGTGAAATAGGGAGATTAGTTACTCCAAGAAAATCAAGTTCCTCCTATGCAAGATGAGTACTTTCTGGAGAGCTGAGGTAAAGCCACGTGACTGCAGTTAGCAATAAGGTTGTAAGTTTGAAATTTGCTTAAGAGATCTTAAGTGTTCTCATCCTCCCAAAGGACTATGTATAATAGATATGTGAAGAATGAACACATAAATAAAATGACTGAAGTGGGCCATGTAGGAAAAATCCTCTGAAATCATAGTTTCATCTCTCACATTTAAATGTTTCAAAAGATACTGTTACCCCAGGGGTGCAGTCTACCTTCAAACGATGGCTAATACATTAATTGGAGGTATATTTAGGTCCAATATTGTTGATGTCAAAAGAAAGAAAGTTTACCATGGCTGGACCCATGGCTTAAAATTTTTTCTTGATTTTAAAAAATCCTCTTGAAAATCAATAAAGCATTAACATACTTTTTATTTTTTCAGATGTCAAAAGCAAGGAGGAAAATGTCTAAATCACCATTTTTATCCTTGACATTTAGCTAGAACCTGCACTTCACAAGCACTCAATAAATATTTGTTGAATGAATGTATGAGAGCGCTTCTTGTAAGACAGGCATTGTGTTAACCACTAGGAAAATTCTTGGGAGATAAGTAATTTTCAGAATTCTTTATTGGCTTTTCTTAGTGTAGCTACAGAGTGGTTAGTAGAAAAAGCTGAATAAGAGAAAAAAAATGCCTAAAATAAAAGCGTAATTGCTATGACCAATGATGAAACAAAAACATCATATGTATACTTGACTTCAGCACCAACCTGACCAGGCTTACAAATCCTCCATGAAATTTAATTAAAAATAAATGAAGACAAATGAACTTCAAATGGCTTTTGGACATAATTTTTATTTAAGCATGGGCTTTTAGCATGGCTCACCCTGGAGTGCAGCCTTCAGTTATTCTAATAGAGAGGTCAGGGATACAGGGGCCATTATAATCTTGCTGGTGTTGGTTGCACTTCATCCAAAGAAGATGTGAATATGACCCGCAGGAAAAACAACCCACGAAGAGAACACAATGAAAAAACATCCACTGTTTTACAAATCACTTTGTTACTACAGACACAAAATGGCAGTTACTGTTAGTAAATCAGCCACAGAACACTTTTTAAAAAAGAAATCTGTAGACAAGGAAATGGCAATTCCTTTGTGGGAGACAGGGTCTTCATACACAATTTTTAAGTAGAAAATATTTCAAGGTCAAGCATTTTTCTCATCCACAAAACAATGCTAGATCAACGTACATTTTAAGGAGTATATTAAAGGAGATACAATATCTTTACAACTATTATCTTGAATAGGTATTTCAATTAACTTTCTGCAGAATATAAGTAGATCAAAATTCAGCAGCAAAATATTGCAACATAACATGTAAATACAGTTTCAATGTGTTATACTGTAGAAGAGAATACATAAAGGACAAACGATGATAATTTAATCATATAAAACATGATACAAAGCTGAAATACAGTCCACTTAAATAGCTTTGTGACCAAGAATGTTAAATACTGTGCTAAATGCCATTTTAAACATAAAATCTCTTAAATTTTTGTGCTTAAACTTTTTTTTTCAGTTAAACTATTTCTTATTTTCAATACTGCCACTGTAACTGATATTACAACAGATCACAATTTTCACGGACACATCAACATGGAGACATTTACTTATGAGCAAATAAGTCACTTGTCATTAGTTCACAGTGTGGGAAAGTGGTATACACTCGGTCTGGAGAAGGGCTTTCTGTTAACCACCAAGTCCTTCACAGATATTTCCTGATATCAGATGTGGTGAGAGGTTTAAAGGAATGGAAAGCAACACGTCACATGTTGGAAGGAAAAATAATCTTTTTGATTCTTCATGGGTGTCGCCTAAGTGACCTTCGTCTTCTGTTGTAGAAGTGCCTGAGCCCATGTTGCCGTGAAAAATTCATCATGTAATTTTGTTTTCGAGTGCTGTTGAAATGAGAATGGATACAGGCAGGGAGGGAAAGGAGAAAGAGCATGTAAGTCCCATCATTGAATGTCAATCTATTCTAGATCCTAAGTTACCTGCTATTTGAAAGCTTTCAGGATTCATAGGTCATGCTGACATTACCACCCAGGGACACAGGAACTAAAGACTGATACCCACAGCCACTGCCCTTGGCCCTAAAGAAACCCCTTTCTTTTCAGAACCAGAAAAGAATCAGAAAAAAAAAAGTCTTTTTTTTCTTGATTTATAGCAAAAGCAGACATACACTTTCGGATTTTAATTTTATTCTTGAGCTCTTCCTGAAAACATCTATTTGACGAACTTTAGAGGAAGTACATGCTGGGCCCATGACCTTATTTACATATATCTTTAACAAGTAGGAAAAATAGTTTGATCTCTCCAGTAAAGATTTTCACTTAAAGCTTAAAAAGCAAAACAAAGAAAAGCAAACTTGTTGGATGAATCAGCTGAACCTTCCTAATTTATGCAGTCCCTGGATGCAAAATGAGGAAGTACATTTCTCTTAGAATGTTGGATTCCATTGTCTTCCTCAAACAGTAAGCAATGGTGGTGGTATTCTATACACAGGGATTTATGAAATGGATACTATGCTAAAAAGAGGTCATAAAATACAAAGGAGATGAAATTGAATGTATAACTAATTGTAAACATGTTTACGTATTCTCCCTACATACACACATTGATACATACATACTATGTGTGAGGCTGGTAAAAATACTCAAAATGAATATCAGAAGCCTGCAGGAAACTGCATGGTACTGGGAGTGATGCTGCTAGGGTTTTGGCATGGAAAATACATTTTTAAAAGGATCATAATCTATAACATCACTGAAAAGAATCATACTCACACACTGATCTGAATGACAACATATTTATATGTCACATCAATATGTGGTTTATGAGTGTGAGCCTATCAATATTTTCCATATTCACTGAGTCTCTTGACTACATGGTCCCAAAGCCTTTCATCCTTAATACAAGGAAACTTAAAACACATGCAGAGTGGGATAATGTCATATGAGGCGATCTCACCATAAAGATCGACATGACATGAATTTGAGTTAGGGAAAAGCAAAGGAAAAGGATAATTTTTCACTGAGAAGTGTAATCTTCTGGAATGTCAATCATTAATAATATACTAGTGTGGTGTAAAATGATGCCGTTTTACCTAGTCTATTTTACTCAGCATTATACTTAGGGATATTATACTAGCACTTGTAAAATATAGAAAAATTTAAAGTAAGAGAATTTTATAGTTAAATTTGATCATTTGAAAATTTATAATAAACTGTCTCAAAGCAAAATACATAAATTCAATTTCACGTATAATTAAGAAGTAATAACATCTGTGTTAAAAACCTGATTAAAAGATAGACATGAAATTGATATGAGTATTTTATAACATAAAGTGCTAATCACTTTCCACCCTGGATTTATTATAAAAATGCTATAAAATGGAAATAAAGAATATGCTCTGCAGGCATTTTAAAGAAACATAAAAACCCCTTAGGTTTTGTCTTCAGGTGTCCTAACTACCCATGATATTCCATACATCACCTAAGTTGATCAGTTTCAATGTCACGTTGGAAGATGCAACAAATGTGTCCATTATTCATCAGCAGCTATAAGTATTAACTGCTGCCTCTGTAAAACTGAGCTACAAAAAAAGGACAAGGAGCTAATGCACTGAACTCATCCACATCAGGAGAAATTATCTGGTTACTTCTTTATTCACAAAATCTTGGGACTGGTTTTTGATCTATTCCTGCCAGCACCCTAGATCACCTCATAGCCTTTCCCCAAGATGTTATAGTGGTCCCCTAAACTAGTCTCCTCATCTCGGTTCTCTCCCCGTATGAACGAAACTCCATTGACAGAGAAACCATGAAGTGCTAGGAAAGAACAATTTAATAACACAATTGTGTGTCTGTTCTCCTATACAGACATACAATTGATTTGACACACCCATTTCAGTAAATTTTCCCCTGAATGATGGCTTCACCTTGCTCAAAAACTATTCCTAATTCTCTTGGGGATGGAGTGATATAAAAGCTACTTTAAACAGATAGATATCTCATGTTCTCTGGATGTTTTCAGGCTTTCTCTCCCCTTTGCTTCCTACATAGACTTGTCAGAAGTCTTTTCTACCTGAGTCACTAGTCAACCTCCAGCATCATATCTTCAATGAATTGCTTCATTCCTCCCTTTGTTCCTTGCTTCCTTCCTGGTACCACCTCCAATATCACATCTTTAATTCCTTCCTTCCCTTCCTTTGGTCCTTGTTCCTTCCTTCCTGTACCAGGGATTAAACCCAGAGGTGCTTAACTAACACTGAGGCACATCCCCAGTCCTTATTTATTTATTTTTTATTTAGAGACAGGGCCTCGCTAAGTTGCTGAGGCTGGCTTTAAACTTGCAACCCTCCTGCCTCAGTCTCTCAAGCCACTGGAATTACAGGCTCATACCTTCAATTTCTACTTGTTCAAGTATCACATTTTCTATATTGCTTACCCCTCCCCTCCAGAAGTAATTTTTTTTTCTACTTTGAACTCTCATAGTGCTCATTTCCTACTTTATCTTGGCTCCCCATGTCTAAACTTCTGCCTGTCCCCCAGATCCCCCCACCCCATCCCACAGCACTGAGCCTCCTGCCTAACCCTTGGGTGGTCAAGTTGTGTTTATTGAACTTTTGGTGACTTACTGATTGGATTCCTGTCGTAAATCATTACTCTTTAACTATAAGGAATAATTGCAAAGTTAAAGCAATGAGATTATTTTGTTGAAAACACGTTTAAAGATATAAAGTACTAAAAAAAAGTTAAAATACTTTACATTAAAAACTACAAACATAGAACACTCAAGATATTTAATTATTGATAGAAAAGTTACCTCAGTATACGGGAACAAAGGAACATTTAATTTAAACAAAAGTTGGTGTATGTTTAATGGCTTTAAAGCAACTTTGCTGTGTAATTATTGGCTTGTTATAGAGCTGATTTAAATTTTCCATCCTTATGTGTCAGAAGATAAATATTAGCAGATTTCAGATCTTTAAAACCCTGCAAATTAGCCCAGGGTGTAAGTTTATAGCTAATTCAGGAGGCACATCGATTCACTGGACACTCTTTAATTTTGGATAAGTTTATGTATGAGGACCATATCTTTGGATTCCTGAGAATGTTAAAGTGCACTCAATAATGTGCTTGTTTTAGATGCCTAGTGTTTAAATGGTCATATTAAAAAATGACTTTTAAAGCATCCTTTAAATTAACTGGTTATTTGGTAATGTTAGACATAAATCTCTCTCAAGCCAGTTAGGTTGGAATCTAGTCAGGTGGATTTTTTCCATTTCATAAGGCTTTTAAAATCAAGCATTATGAGGAGCTAGAGCAAAATGCTGTCTAAATGTAGGACCATTTAATAAACTGGTATGGTTATAAGCATTATTGTGTCTTCTAAAATGTCTAACTTGCATATTAGGGAAGTTTTTAATAGTTTTAAAGATCTGATATTTACTCAATTTTTTGTGTAAAGTTTATCTAAGTCTATTTTTACTTTTGATACATATAGATGTGTAGCTATAGATAACCTCATCAATAATAATAGGTACAATGGATTTTTAAAGGTTTTTTTCTTTATTGCATACAGGGGAAAGTAATGTTTACATAAGTTCAATGAAAGCCAGTAGTACTCATGCCAAAAGCATGCTATGTCACTTGACATGTCAATTTGTTTTGGTGGTGGATAGAACTAGGACCATTTTGAAATTCTCCCATTATGAGTAAGTCATTAAAAGAAGGGAAAACAAACATCAGGGATTCCTGAAAATACCATTTAGATTTCCATTGTTGTGGAAGGAGTTTAGGGACTTAGATGGTATGTGGAATTATGATTCTGCATGGGAAATATGGGTGGTGCAAGATCTTTGAGGAACTAGTGACTCTCTTCTCTTTAGAACCATTACTCTACTGGAGCCACAATCTTAGCTCATTTGTTATTATGAAAACAATTAAACTGATTTTTTTCTTTTTTGTGCATGTGTGGTTTTGGGCCTTGTGCATATTAGGCAAGTGCTCTACCACTGAGCTACATTCCCAGCCCTCTACTGATTTTTTAATGGATTCTAAAGGAAATGGGAGAGATGGAGATAAATAGAAGAATTTGACATGAAATTGAGGCATTTTTACTGGTCTGTAATTAACTCATTTTTCATCAAAAATTGGCTCAATAAATGATGATTTAGATGAATGTAGAAATAAGAATCCAGTGGACTGTTAGACATATCTTTCAGAGAACAATTGGTGAGAGTAAGATGGAAGCTGCCATTCAAACTAACTCATGATAGTCCTTGGCAAAAAGGAAATTCATTTGAATTTCAAGACAAACACATTTTGGGGAAGACTACATATTAGTAAGTGTAGGCCCAAATGCCCCAGATATACTAAAGACTTCCTGTTTCTCTTCTTAGCTAAATGGAGATGAGAATACTATCTGATAATGCATATCTCTGGGAGTTGTAAGGATTAAATGAAAATTTGCAATATCATATATAGATGTTCAAGAAATGATAACCATTTTACTTTCTTAAGTTTTAAAGTATCTTAACTAGTGGACAAGTATATATTAAAGGTAGCCAGTCTTATCTAAGGACAGGATCTTGAACTCATAAAGTATCATGAATAAATCTACTCCTCTCTGCTAATTTATTTATTGACTTAGAATAGACTTGTAAAGGGGCTGGGGCTATAGCTCAGTGGTAGAGCACTTGCCTGGCATGTGTAAGGCACTGGGTTCAATCCTCAGCACCACATTAAAAAAAATAAACAAAACAAAACAAAAGAATGGACTTGTAAAGTCAAGCCGCCTTCATGTGTCTCTAGCCTCATAGGTCTTTTGAAAAACATTACATTTAATCAGGACTCCTAGATTTTCTACACACACCTTTTATTGTTATGTTCCTCATAACAAACTTGTAAACTGTGAGTGCTTCAAGCACACTTCATACAGTGCCAGGCACAGAGGAGAAACTAAGACAGATCTAATGAGCACTCTGGCCTCCGTGGTTGTACCCATATTGTATAGGTTAGAGACTTCTCTCAACTTGGCTATCTCTTGAATTTGCACAGATACAGGTTTCAAATGTTCCATTGTATCCCAATGTCATTTATAATAGCTGTTTTCATAGATTTTTATTTTCAGTTGCAAAGGTCTTCTACAAAACTTCTCAGTTAACTTTGGTAACATTGATCAAAGTAAGAGTAGACAGTTCCCCAGATTTAGTGAGGAGGACTTACCTTACTCTAGTGGAAAACCAATGACAGCAAATAATGAAATATAACACAAGTTAAAAAATGGCTTTCAATGCATGCAGCACTGTGATTAGTCATAAAAGTCTGACCAGGTTTAGACGCAATATAGGATTTTTCATCTCTTTTGAAAATAAAAATTAAACAAGTTATTTCTTATTCTCCTATACCCGATATATACATACACTTAACTTTTTAATGTAATGCAACATGCAATATTTGCTCATAACCATATGTCAAGGTACATGTAGCATAGTACTACATTTGGCATAAATGTTGCATATAAAGTATAAATATTAAATCAATAGTTTAATGACCACTATTAATTTTATCTGATTTTCAATTATTTATATTTTAGGAAATACTAATTCCTGATTATAATAAGGAATGGGCTTTGAAAATGCAGAAGTCCTCTATATCAGATAACACAATCAAATTTAATAAAGGATAAATATGCTTTGCAACAAATGTAATATGCTCATCTCCATAAATCATTTGTGCCAAAAAACGTGACAGTATCTTGATGATGAATAGCATGAGGGGATGGTCATGATGGAACTTATATTAAAATCTGATAAATGTGTTTAAGGCCACAGCAACATGTTGGTTCTCAATTCTCAGTAAATGTGATAATAATTCACTTTTAATTAAATCATTTCACAAATGCTAGCTTTTTACTGAGTGATTCGCTTTCAAGGTACACATGCAAAAATCAGCCCACTTCATTATACACATGACAGGTTGTGACTTAGACATGTACACAGGAGATGTGATGTGTGAATGAAATGCATAGTTGGGTGAGGGAAATTCTTAGGAGAGAAGGATGAGTGCCCAACGAAAAAGGTTAAGACAAGGAATTCTCTTCTATCCTAAGAAGAACCCCACCAGCATGGATCTTGTGAGGGATCTGCCCAAATGTATTAACAAACATTTACTGAAAAACAAATGTTCTACGCTAGCAAATGAATTCAGAGAAATTAGGTTTCTGACACTGGATTGTCAATGATCATGTTATGCTACATCATTTAGACTTTAGGGAATGAGGAGTTTTTGTAAGCTAGTGAGGCTGGAAAAAAATGATCTGTCAATTCAGTTTATCTGCTACATGGCAGATTAGCAGGGGCTAATCATCACGAAGCACTTTTCATATGTAGGTTTTACTGGAAAACATCACGAGAGTGGGAAGATTACACTCTCAAACAAGCATAAGAGACTTTGTTAAATGCTGAAATGGTGGTTTTTATCTTTATGGTACAGGGCTGGTCGTTCTGTGTATCCATATTTATGGAACTCAAATCTTTCCACATGTAGTCTTTGAGAATTAAACTAGTGAATTCAAAATATGTCAGGTATCGTGTTCATTTAGGATGCACCTCAAAATCTTGAAATATTTTCAAAAGTGCTGAATTTGTTCTTATCAACCTCATCAGTCCTTTTGATTAATATGGGCAGTATGGACATTAAATTCAAGGTAAGATACCATGCGTGAACACAGTTTCTCTTTCTAGGGGTTTTTCGCATGTGTCCTTGGTGCACATGCACAAAAGCGAAACTATGATAATAAAGCTAGAGTAAGGCCAATCTTCACTTAGAAAATACATTCTTAAAAATTTGTAAGTGAAATGTATGCCCCCAACCATTAGTTGCAAAAACATATTAGTAGCCCTATTTGCAGCATTCATTTAGGTAGGGCTTGTGTCTCTGAAGATGTGTGCCTCGGGTTTCTCCTTCACTCCGCACCTGAGGAGCAAACATTACCAGCTCATAGAACTAAATATTCTGCTATAGACATGTTGTTAAGTGAGAAAATATTCTCAATTAATATGGCTTTATGAGAGTATTCTACTTGTCTACTTTAAAATATGCATCTTCCATAGGAGAGTTATAATTAGCAATATTTGTGAATTATGACACAAACCTTGGCTAGCTTCTTTGCGCCTCACATGCTTGAAAGATACTCTGGGACATTATTATATGTTATTTTTCTAATTCCTCTGCAACTATTTTATGTTCATTAAATAAAGGCATCATGCTGAACAGCAACCAAGTGCATACTAATGAATGCTTAAAAGTTTTTGTGACTCTTAAAGAAGTGCTTTGAAAGGGTATAGTAGCTAGAAATGTTGAACACTGACAGCAGAACAAAACATCAAAAACAGGTCTTAAAATATACTTTAAGATTATATTTTTGAAAATAACTCATTTTTGAATTCAGCTTTGTGGGGAAAAGAAGGAAAATAAGATTACTTCTATAATTTTAACACATGTTTGAAATGTCATTGGAGAGAGAGTATTTGGTTTTATGTATATAAAATATGTACACAAAATGTGTTTGGCAATATCTGTGAAGTTATAATCTCTAGGTGACTCACTGAAAGAAGACTTAGAATCAAACAACCGTGTAATATCAAGTATATGCAGTGATGGCCTTTTCTCATCTGGAACATTTTAGTGCCCTGAGAGATTGAGATGATGACAGGTACAGGCATCTGATAAGTTCTTCAAAGTAATAAAATGAAATGATACAATACATATTGTAGCCTCAGAATAATATCAGAAACTCTAAGAGTTTCTGAACTTCATTTTTATAATATATTGTGATGCTGGAAGTTGCTTATACAAATTAATAGCAACACTAGGTATTCTGGAAGGTTCTCTTGGGGGCTATGTGAGGCTTCCTGTTGGGGTTCTGAAAGTCTCTGAGGCAGCATGTCAATAGGCAGCAGAGAACAAGCTCTGTTTCTAGGTTATGGAGGGACTGTGTTACTGAATGTCAGGAAAGTCTGTACTTCTGCTCTTCAATTTTAGTCCAAGGGAAGTGATGCTATGTCTCTGAAATCCAACGTAGGTAACTCTAATTGCTTGTCTGGGTGGGAGAAGAAATATCTACTCAAATGTATGATATGCTGAGGATTTTTATGTCTATCAAGGGTAGAATTAGCATCCTGCTTTCTTCTGAGGACTGACAAGTTTTGAAGTTTCCACAGGAATTGGTAATGCTTTGTCAGGCACAGGAAACTCCATTAATGCAAACTTTCTTGGCAGGAAATCTGAGAGATAAGAGTGATTATTGACTCTAATTTGAGTCTGAGTCAATTTATTGGAATCACCTGAGGTGTTTTAAAAAACTGATTGATGCTCACTTCCCACTGCAGATCAATTTAAACCATCCACAGGGATGGGCTGG
Organism: Spermophilus citellus; assembly: GCF_964194105.1. Lineage (NCBI taxonomy): Eukaryota > Metazoa > Chordata > Mammalia > Rodentia > Sciuridae > Spermophilus > Spermophilus citellus. Next base: position 172,752,594 of record NC_138184.1, read on the forward strand.
ACATTTAGACATTCCTTGATGCTTTCAGAAACTTCCCAAGTGATTCTGACATTCAGTCAGACTGAGAATCACTGCTCTGTAAGGAAAGTAGCCAGGGCAAAACAACTTGAGGGTTGAATTTTGATCTACGAGGACATCTCTCTAGGGGCTCACTCTATGTATATTCATGTTAAGCCCAAGTTATTTTATTCTCCTGGAATAATGTATCTGTGGAAATCAATAGCTAAGTAGAACATCAGCCTCATGTTCAGATTCAAAAGAGTCTGGACTGTTCCTTTAAACTTCAACTTTGTCTTGTGGAGGCAGAGCCCAGCAAGTTGTCCAAAAGCAGCAGAGCGCACAGTGGGGGCTTGTGTAGGGACCGGGTTGCTCTTGGAGTTGGGATTGATATGGATGCCATGCAAGCAGGTGCCTCAGTGAGAACTAAGACAGGGCTAGCTCAAGACTGAAGAGTTCAGCTCATGGCTATGATCGAAAGAAAACAAATCTGGTAGTTTTCCTACCAATCAATCATTTAAATTTGCTTTCAAAATGACTGAAATCAGCCACAAGACTGATTTCACTTCGGATTTGATAAACAGAATGAACATTTGAACCTATCTACCGAGAAGATTCGCCTCTCCTTGCCAACCACTTGGTGCCATCAGTTCGAACCCGTCGAGACATAAGCATTCCAGTTCTACAGGAACTAGATTGTTAGAGAAAAAGTAAGTCATCTCTCTGCAAGGGAATAGTCAACCCGGCCAGGGGAAAGTAGTGACAGCCCTATTTCCTGGGAGAAACCAGCGGGGACACCCTTAGCCCATTGGGTGCTGGTATTGGTCGGTGGGGATCGGAAACCACAGATTCTGTATTCTAGATGCAGTCATGCCATTAAATGGAGAATGCCTCGGGCATCTGTGGCTAAGACAGGAGGCTGTAATTGGGCATGTTGGCCACCAACACTCTGTATATAGACCAGTACAGATCCTTCTCTTTTAGGGTATCATTCTATTTTACAAGGCAATCCAGATCTGGCATTAAGATATTGTTTCCCGTTTACCTGGAGACTTGTTTTATCCAATTTAACCACTGATGTCAATCCTTAAATAAATGTTTTACTTACTGAAGATTTTTTTTCTAAGGTACATTAAGATATATTCAGGGCTTTGTTATTTCACTGTCGACTTGAGCTATAGCTTGCAGTTGCTGAAGAGTGTAAGCCAAAGTGCTCCTGTGGGAACCTTCTTATGAGGAACATTTCTTACTGAATCAAGGGAGCATGCCAGATCAAAGGAGTTTCAAACCTTTCTCAAATGGACACAGGATGCCATGTATCAGATACTCACAGGACGACCTCCACATGGTCCAAAGCCCACTGATCATGACCTGTTCCATTGTGGCGTGGTTGCCACCAGCGCAGTAGTACTCCTTTCATCCGTGCCTCCCTGGGTCACAGATAGAAGAAAAAAGAGGTTGAACACCAGCAAACAGAACTTTCTGGAAGGTAACTTGCCCACTTTAGATATTGCAATAGGTTGAATCAATACAACTTTGGGCATAGAATTTGCTTAGGTCATAGTGCTCTTCTAAGTAGCATTTTATTAGCCACTCAATGAGGAATACTTCTTTTCCACGTCTCTTCCTCTTTTCCCTTGCTCCAGGAATAGCAACACATTTGATCACAAACATGAAATATTCAGTGTGACAGGCACTGTGCTGGAAGTGGGTGAACAATGCTAAGCAAAACTGACATGACCGTCTATGCTCAGTAAATTTTCAAATTAGCATACTAAGCAGAAAATAAAAATTCTGTTTCCCAAGGAACAGAAATCCTGTTTAAAGAAAGGGAAGTATGCAAAAAGTGCCTTTGCATGAGTTGATATTTTCTATTCCCTCTTGCCCTTCTTCCTTACTTCCTATCCTAACAGACGGTAGTAACATAACCTTTGGAGATCTGCATTAGTCTTGATTCTGCATTGCCTAGTTTTGTGGTACTGGTCCAGTAACTTCACCCAACCTCCACCTCACACTCTGTGATTCTCTGGGAGCAGGAGAGAGACCATGCATTTCTAACCAGGCTGCTTACAGGGGAACGTTGTAAGACACCCTCTGAGCTTGTGTGAAGTCCTTTGGCTGGTGCTGAGCGATGACATGCCAGGTGATGCCGTTGTTGACGCTATACTGCAGCAGCACTGCCTTGTCCACGGCATGGGGACCACTCAGGTCACTGTTGCAGCTGTCTGTCTGGGATGTGCTCCCAATTTGTAGAACAAACATAATTTTGCTGAAAAACACAGTGGAAATTGTATTAAAACAAAAGTCAGGATGTATCAAAGGAGAGATACTTTCTTAATCATTGTTATTAAAGTTCACAAAACCAGCTCTTTGTATCTGTAGATTTGGCACCTGTGGATTCAACTAATTACAGACAGAAAATATGGAAAAAAATACATCTGTATTGAATGTGTCTTCTTATTATTATCCAAGCAAGACAGTAGAGCTGATGTTTATAAAGCATTTATGTTGTATTTAGGTAGTATAAATGATATAGAAATGATTTAAAATATATAGGAGGTTTAGAAGAGGTGATGTCCAGCTGGGTGCTGTGGACATGCCTGTAATCCCAGAGGCTTGGGAGTCTGAGGCAGGAGGATCTCGAGTTCAAGCCAACCTCAGCAAAAAACAAGGTACTCAGCAACTCAGTGAGACTCTGTCTCTAAATAAAACATAAAATAGGGTTGGGGATGTGGCTCAGTGGTAAAGCACCCTTGGGTTTAATCCTCAGTACCAAAAAAAAAAAAAAAAAAAAGAAAGAAAGAAAGAAAAAAACTAGTATAGGTTATGTCCAAATACCACATCATTTAAATTTTTTTTTAGTTATTGATGACCTTTATTTTATTTATTTATTTATTTATATGTGGTGCTGAGAATCAAACCCAGTGCCTCATGCCAAGCAAGAGCTCTACCATTGAGCCATAACCCCAGCGGCCCCTAACATCATTTTATATGACTTGAGCATCCATGGGTTTCCGTAACTGTGGGTAATCCTGGGACCAATCTTCTATGATGCCAAGGGATGAATATCAAGTAAAAATAAATATTAATAAATCATATTAGTCACACAATTTATTTGTTATCTTTTATATTAGACCTGTGAAAAATAACTCAGAAGGCTACTTTTCTACAAAAAGAAAACAATTTTGACTTTTCAAGATGAATCTTATGATGCTGGAAATCTTTTTAGAGTATTTCACCTGAAACACCTTCTATTCTCCAAATTGTAACATGGACCATAGGGCAGCTGAGGCCATGGAGAAAGCAAGGAATAAAATTACCATATTTATACTATATGCTTTTTACAAATAGCTCCAAGCAGAAGAGCATCTGGACAAAGATAAATCATCATGTCTATTTTAGAGAAGGTTGTCTGGATGTCAGAGATGAGGAAAACTAGGAACATGCAGGCTCTGGATCACATCTGCTCTGTCCCACTCATCTTCTTGCTTTTCATAGGCATTCTTGCACTTAGAAGACACAGCTTTTAAATAGAGGAAATATATCCTCAGAAGATTCCTAGTGATTTACAGAATGGCCCTATTTAGAGTATATGGTCACACAAAGAACCTTCTTAAAACTTACCTTTGCATAAAATAAGTTAAAATAAAGTTACTTGTACCACATGTTGTGTAACTGTTAACCGAGTGCTTTGGTGCAGCTGTTTGTATATAGGGTCAAGGAAGACATCAGGTGTCTCTAGACTAACTATATCATTTTGGTAGGAAAAAGTGGGAATGAGTGGTTTATATTAACAACCTCATGCATCTGTCCACCATCCCTATGGTGGATACAACTTTTAGAATCTCCATGGTTATCATACAGGGATCCATACTGTTTTCATTGTTTATCATATAAAGGATCACTAAACCTGCTTTTCTGCCTCTGAAAATACATTCCTAATATTTTATAAAGTGAACATCTACCTCATTGGCCAAATGTCTAAATCTCAAATATCCTCATAGCTCCTGAAAACTCATCGGCATTCGGGGAATATTCCAGTCCAGTACTCAGTAACATTCCTAAAGTCTTGGAATCTTTTCTTGAATTACACAGATGAAAAACTGTGACTATTCTGGCTAAGGCAGAATGGATGGGAAGAGCAGGTAGAGAAAGAAATTCGACCTTCTGGGGTCTCCTTTTCTTTGTTAATTTCCTAGTCCATTTGTAGGATTTCTGTCTATTTGATTCTATACTAATCTCCAATTCCTATAGAGCATGTGAATATTAATGATCTCATCCATTTATTCACCATTACTATTTACTGAATTTAAGCTAAATAGAGGTATAAGTCTTCATTCCTAAAATATTCATAAACACATTTATTTTACATTCTTGCCTATGGTCAATATTAAGTTATCTATAAGGATTTCCTAGCCAATTTTTTATATTTGGATATTTCTCCCAATATGTGTCCATGTTACAACCACTCAGCCAATATGTGTGAAGAAGTATACAACAATTCTACAATAAATTTAAGCAAAATTATTCTAAGTTGGTAAAACTTATAATGCTTCCTTGCACCAAATTCGAATAGTATTTAGGTTTCCACTACTTGGTGACATCTGTTTCTTAAAGTTCAAGATCAAAGCTAACAGAGTCTGGACTACAACACAGGGGGTTGGTTACCTTGCTCGAGTGAGATCCAGAGGTTTGGTAGCAGCTTGCCTTATCTGACAGCCATTAAAATAGAGTGAGTCTCCATGGGCATAGGGTGCCAGTTGCCCACAGCCACTTCCTATTACGCCACCTTGAATGGTCTCCCAGTTTGCCTCAGTGACTCTTGCTGATTCAAAATTATCTTTAATGTAACTAGGAAGATCGTGACTGAAAACAGAGCAATCATCACCTACGGATAAAGGAATAATCACAGAAATCAGAATTGTCTGGAACAAGCAGAATCACCAGAGAATAAGTATTCAGTTTTAGATTTGAGCCATTGTTACTGCAAAAATGGCAAGGGCCTGGGGCCTGGGGTTCAGTGATAGAGCATTTGTCTGGCATGTGCAATGCCGTAGGTTCAATCTCAGCACCGCCATTGAAAAAAAAAAAGAATGGCAAAATACCAAGTAGACACAGACTCCTAGAAATAAATCTTTTTTTGTTGTTGAAAAACATCCATTATTTTTGAGATAATGTTCATTAAAATATGTAGGTGCCAATGTAGTTAATGCTTGTGTGCATCTGTTATTGAAATACCACAGCATCTGGCCAGGCCTTGCTTGTTTGTAAATGATAAGTCTCAGTAGGGAGCTTGACCCGGCATGAGAGGCCAATCTAATTTCTTTCTTCCCAGCATGATTTTGTAGAAATAAGTCATGTTCCTGATCTCCTTCCAGCTCTACATTCCTTAGTGCAGAGTTTGAATCTTAATTCATTGCCTCTAGCACAATACTTAGCCCATTTAAGATATTCAATAATAATTCTGGGATAAATAAACAAATACTGAATAAACTGGAATTATCTGTCAGAGAACACTGAGCTGAAATATTATCATTTAAGTAAGACCCTATGTTAGCAAGGTGATTCGAACAGTACATCTTTTCTAAATGTCCACCAAAGTTCAAAATCAAAAGGCCAAAGTACTGTTGGTTTATGGGAAGGGCAAATTCCAGACATCTGGGACTTCTTGTGAGGACATTTGATTCATTAGTTTGCCTGAAGTTAAAATTCTTTAGCTAATGCACAGATGGACCCAGCTGGTCTCAGTGGCAATGATAACAGGAGAAAGGAGATGGCTAAGTAATTTCTAACATCAGAGATGTGCAGCAGTCTACATTAATCATAGCCACTTCATCTGGAGGCAAGGAAATAGCATCAACCAAGAAATCAAAATATATCCTACTCTGAAATTCAAATATATGGATTTTAACCTTGTATGCCTAGGGAAAGTTGTATAATTCTGATCCTCTTTGGAGAAATCTCTCATCTATGAGAACTTAACAAAGTTGACTGAAAAATACCACCCCAATACTGTCTTCTCTCCAGCTGTTGCTAGCCGTGTGATGTCTGGCTAGTCACTTAACTTCCTTGAGTCTCAGTTTCTTTACCTATTGAGTGGGTATAATTATCTTCATGATAGGAAACATGTGCAGATAAATACTAAATGACTCTAGAAAATGGGATTGGTATATATTATGTCAACAATAAAGCATAAGAGAGTGTAGGGATTAATTCAGAGAATTAACTTGCTATTTGGCAGATATTAGGCTATTAGGATATAATGGTAATTGTGTAAAGTGAACTTTGTAATGACCTGTTAAAAATATTGGATTTAAGGAAAGCAGGATTATAAGCTTCCTAATAAGCTGACAAAAATTTTCCTGTGATGTGAGGGTCTGAGTAGACACTGTTCCAAAAACACACTTGGCCTCTAGAAACTGAAGCAGTGAAAACGAATGGATGTCTTTGAGTCATGAAGGTTATTTTGAGTGACAAAGTGACCTGGGCAGCACAGCATCTTGAGTTATCAGCTACTTCTTGGGAGGACAGTGGCAGCTGCTGTTGAAGGAGGCTGAGGAAGGGTGGATATAGACAAATGCATCGTGGAAAATAGCAATTGACAAAGTATTTAGGGTTGGGCAGCTAGGCCAGGAAGGAGAGAGGCCAAGAAGTGGAATTCAGTGTTGGGGGTATGGATGGGGCAGGAAGTTATATGAAAAATAGAAAATGTAAAATACTACAGAGTATCCTGAGTAGATTTATTTGGATTCATATTCACTTATAAACTTATAGAATATCCTGAGTGGATTTCATTCTGTATTGAAAAAAAAAAAAAAAAGAAAAAAGAAAAAAACTTCCATGAAGAAAACATAAAACTATTCTTGGAAATTAATTCCAAAGATAAATAATTTTGTGTTTAAGGAGACCTCCTCAGCCTGGAGTTCCTATGCATTTCCTAATGGGCTCCTGTATTCATGTTAAGACAAGGAGACCTCCCGGTGTTCTGAATCAACAAAGGCCCAGGGTTCACACCTTGGAAACTCTCATCACAGATGCAGATGGCGCCAGTGGTACAGTATCCGTGTCCACTGCAGAGCTTGGGGCAAGCCTCTCCAATGTACACATGGTCAATGGCCCAGCTTTGCTTCTCAATTTCTTCCCCTTTCTGGATCCAGCGGAACTGTGTCGCACTGAAGAGACCCAGAGAGAACAGAAGAGAGTCATCAGTAAGCTGATATTTCCCATGGCTGCGCCCAACCTCTGCCTCTAGGAAAGGGGACCTGAGAAAAGGGCTTCCCAAACTTCTGAAGTCCCCCCAAAGATAGTAGTAAGTGAACGTGTATCCCTCAGACTCGGGGAACATATTCCAAAATGCCTTTCTGGAAGCTTTTGTCTTCCTGAAAATTTTATGTGAATTTTCTGTTCTATTCCATAATACTTTGGTGTCTGCTTGTTCCTTTGGAGGTGTATCCTTTTCCAAATCTTTGAGTAAAATGCATGCTGCTCTATAGAGATTGCACAGCACTGTATTTATTCTCAGCTCTGGGCAACCTGGCAGTCATATACCCCAGGGGGTACTCCTGTCTGGATGAGAAGCACAGTCTTGTGAGAGCAGAACATTGGGGCAGAATTGGTGCCAACTCCAGTCTTTGTTTAGGGTCTGGCATTCAGGGCCTGAATAAGTTTGGCACATGCATGGTATATAGCTGAAAGGAAATCTGAGATCTATGAATAATTTACAAACAAGATATAATTTCTTATTTTTTCCTGGGACATACAGTTGCTATTTGGGAGCATGGGTTGGCAAGAAGAGGGTAGGAAAACAGGAGAGGGTCCTAGGGCTACAATTAAAACTCAGGCCTCTCTTTATCATGAACTCTGTAGAGATGGCCAGAGAGTTCCACTAGGCAAAACTTCACATGCAACCCACCTGGAGGAGACATGGTCGGGCAGCTGGATGGTGATCCTCTTCCAGCTGGAGCTGTTGATGGCATTGTAGATGGTGGCTTCATGGAACTGGAAAGGGGAACAGCCAATGCTATTTGAAGAGGAAGGAAGGCATTGGGTCTGAACGAGCTGCCAGGAATCAGACCTGCAGAAACCAGAAGAGTTGCATTAGGCAAGTCATAAGAGAATTTTATAACTAATTGAATGTGAAGGTAATGCTTTGGATTACCTTCACATTAATGTGAAGCCTCCTGTTTCATAAACATTTATGATTAGAGATCACAAAAGGAAAAATTGAAAATAATTTCTCATAAGAAATATTCTGACTCTTCAAAACTACACTGATACATTCACAAATAACAGAATAAAATAATAGCATGCATGACAATAAGATCTAGTCACAAGGTAAAATGGACTATATCAGACTTTTATTCAAAAATGCTAATATGCTTTAGGAGATGTGACTTTCTCTGAAGCATATGTAGATCATTCATTGATTAAAGATTTTCTTAAGGTTGATTGAAAATGACCAACATGAATAAAATAGTTCTACTCTGAGAAAAAAATTTAGTGTCCTACTAATTTTAAAATATAAAGTTTCTTAGCTGTTGATTTTCTTGGTTTGAAGAGAAAATTCGAAGATGTGTAAATTTTATAGAAAGTAAATTTGTATGAGAATACATATGAACCATCCATTTTAATATGAAAGATTCTTTCACTGTAAGCAGCTGCTTTAAAAGTCGATAAGCATTTGAATTGTGTATTTAAATTTGGAAAATATTTAACATTATTTTGACTAACCTTGCATCCTTTGTGTATTCCAACATCACAGAATGAAGGTCACCACAGGAAGTGGCTTCACAACCCACTACAATCTAAAGCAAACACAAAGAGTCAATATACAGGCAAGACTAAATAATATCTAATATCATTAATTAGAAATCCCATCTCTCTCCATCACAATTCTGATAGGCAATCAAGAAATATTCAGAGATGGTTTTATAGAGCAGCTTCTAGGACACAGAGGGTTCATTCTTTTGAGTTCTGTTAAAGATATGCAGTTTTCCATTAAGACGGGAATTTAGGATTTTATAAGAAACTATTCCAACTAACTTGATTAGTGTAACATATTAATTTGGCTAAAAAGAAAGTAATGTTAGAATTTATGGAAAAATATTAAAAACATTACTGCTTTGAAACATTTTCACTGGTATCCTAATTTTGTTGATGCTACTGTTAAATATTTATTTGGATTCAAAGTAGAAATTTTTAATTACTTAATATTCATTCTTAGGGCTTTTTCCTTTTCCATAAGAATAAAATCTTCCCAGATGATGTGAAAACAAATGGTTGAATCATTAATAATTCATAAATGCTATAAAATTTGGTGATTCAAATTTAAGTCCTAATAATCTATTTAATCATTAAATCCTATTTCATTGCTGATATAAAGGAAGATGAGTACTAAAAATTCCAGACTATACACTCCTGAGTAAAACAACTCTGAATTCAAAGGGAGAGTAAGAAACAATGTAATAGGAATCATAAAGGATATAAGTAAAATGCTGTGGTACTTCATAGGAAGGAAAATTGTATTTGATTAGATGGATTAGAAAATAATTTATTGAATAGAGTGCATGTGAGCTGCCCCTTGAAGAATGGGAAGAGTCTGAAAGATAGAGACAGGAGAAAGATATTTGGGTGGAAGAATGAGTGTTAGCAGACACAGAAGTGTAGATCACAGCACATAGTGTGTTTGAACCTAAGTAGAGAGTATGTGGGATGTTGGGAGACAAGGTTAGAAAAATCAGTTGAATTTGGAAGAACATGAGTTGTAGTGTAAGGCATTTGATCTTAATTTTGTATACAATGCAGAGTCATTGAAGGTGGATAAGGAGTGGATGGATGAACTCAGCTGTAAATGTCAATCACACTTTGATGTCAAAGTCAGGAGTGGAGAGAGGCTGGGTGTAAAAGGAGTACTTAGTGGACAGTGGACTTAGGACAAGAATGGAGCGGTGAGAGTGCAAACAGAAGATTCCATAGAAGCTAAGAATATTGTAAATTAGAATTAGAAGGGTATAGGAATTGATTAGCTGTGAAAAGTGACTAGTCAAAGACTAATATTTCAAGCTAGTTTCTAGGTGAAAGGTGCTGCCATCAACAGAATAGAAAAATCAGAAAGAGGAGTTATATGGGGAAGGGAGAGATTAAGTTGACTGTTAGACATGTTAAGTTGAGGTGCTCATTAGAAAAAACAGAAACATGTAGATGCTATTAGAAATATTGAATTAATAGTTAGTGAGCCAAGGTCAGATAATGCAGATTTGAGATCTACTCTTCAGATTATGAGACTTGAAGCTAGAGGAATGGATAAAATTCCCAGCAGTGTCAATGTATATGGAAGAGAGAAGAAATCTGAGATGCATTGAGAAATGCTGACATTTAGAGGGCTGAGGGAAGAAAAGCAAAAAAGGAGACAGAAGTAGATTCCAAAGAGCAGGGTGCAAAGGCACATTCCTATAATCCCAGCAACTCAACTCAGGAGACTGAGGCAGGAGAATCACAAGTTCAAAGCCAGCCTCAACAACTTAGAGAGAACTTAGGCAACTTAGTGAGAGTTCGTCTCAAAATAAAACATAAAATGCACAGTGACTTAGTTGTTAAGCACCCTTGGGTTCAATCTCTGGTATCAAAAAAAAAAAAAAAAAGTAGAGATAAGATAACCAGCAGTGAAGCCAAGGAGAAAGAGATTTCCACAATTTGGAGAGGTGAGGACAATAGTGTCAAATGGTTCGGAGGAGAGGAATGGAGGAGAGCTATGGGATGCAGCATAGAAAGTCTATGGTAACTTTGAAGAATACAGGGTTTATTTCTCTCCCTCTCTGTGTCTCTCTTTTGTAGTGCTGTGGATGGAAACTGCAGCCTCATGCATGCACTCCACCACCACTGAGTTACATCCTCAGCCCACTGAGGGATGCAGTTTTTGAAAGATACAGTGATATTTAACTATTTCTGGGGGACAAACTTTCTTTTAAACTAATTGACTTGGGTTAGAGACAAAAATTACAAGTCTCCTTCAGTTTTGGATTGACAGAAGCTCCAAAAGAGAAGCCCCCATCAACTCAATCAAATGTGATGCCTTTGATATGGGCCACAGTGTGGGACTGGCTGAAGACAAATTTTCACTCTTAAGGAACATCCTGGAAGTAGGGGTGGTGTAACTCTAGATATGACCTTGGACAACCTTCATGCCACTAAAGCTAATAGTCCTGAGGGAGCAGTGGCATTGGGGAGCTTGCCTCACCTTCTAGTCTCTGAAGGAGAGTTTAACAGTGCCAAGGCAAAAAGCAAATGCTTTTATTTTTTTTGTATCAGGGATTGAACTCAGGGACACTTGACCTCTAAGCCAGGTCCACAGACCTGTTTGTAGTGCTCTATTTGTGAATTATTTAGAGACAGGGTCTCACTGAGTTGCTTAGCGCCTCACTTTGTACTGAGGTTGGCTTTGAACTCGCAGTCCACCTGCCTCAGCTTCCTGAGCTGCTGGGATTATAGGCATGCGCCACCGTGCCTGGTGCAAATGCATTTTTTATTTCTGCTAATAAAGATTCTTACTATTAATCACCACTGTAGTAAAATCTTTTTAAATAAGGGAATTCGAATAAGTGATGTCCTTAAATTATCTAGTTATAAACTGCATTTTTGTAGTGTGTTTTGAAATGGAGAGACATTAATTGCTATTACTCTTTCTTTCTATTAATTACCTGTTCTGCCTTCCCTTCTATCTCTATATACAGATAAAATATGCAGCTAAAAAGATTTGAAAGTTCCCTCTTGTTCCCATTAGCTCCAACTGGGCTAATGTACAGATTTGTGAAGTCAGAGACAAGGGAAAACTGAAGGATATACTGAAAAAAGGTGGACCAAGAAGCAAATGATCTGAGACACATGACAGGCATGGAGTGGGGGAAAGACAAGGAGAGAACTGGGCAACATAGGAGAGTCTCAGAGCGAGAAGTAGGCAGAGACGCTTACTTGAGCTTTTTATTTATAAGGTCTGGGAAACTGAAATCAAGATTACATCTATGAGATACACTACAGTTATACTTCTTGCTACTTTCCTGATATGTTCAGAGATTCTGTCTATGCTCAAATCATCATACTTGAGCAAAGACCTTTGTGAAAGATTACCTCCTTCATTCACAAGAGAGTCTTTATTAATGAATGAAATCAATCATGTCCTTATAGCTGTCCAAATAAAAATTCTCCCCCAATCCCCCAGTACAACACTCCCTTCTGTTTTGAAGAGCCACTTTCCCTTACTTTAAACTGCATCATGTATCCTGGTTGTATAATGAGTTCCCGGGAGGAGAGAGCATTGTGAGTCTTGTCCTTCTTTTTATTTGGCCAGTAGAGGTGGAAGGATGGATTGCCACAGAATCCTGCTGTCCTTACTGCATTAGGGTAAAAACTCCAGTTTTCTTCATGGGAAGTGCCTTCTGTTAAGGCAAATTGGAAGCAATACGGCATATTATTTTCTTGAACTGATTGGTTTATTGCTGAATTATGTTTATGATGTAACATTTTGCTTACTCCTTAGGACTTATTTTATTTAACTGCTTAAATATATATAAATTCAAGGTGAGGACTCAAATTTAGGAAAAAATACTGAATGCTAATATAATGATTACCCCACTTTTAAAGCATAATTGCTTTTCTGGGTAATTTGCATCATTACAAAGCTCTTCTTGGTAGACTGTTTAAGCCATTGCAATATGTATCTCTGTGATACAGAAATTACTCAAGGAACTAAAATTATTTTGGGGCATTATAATTCCAAATTACATTTGAAGTAAGACATGTTACTTTTTGCAGGGTTTGTTAAATTATCAGCTGACATTTGAACCAGCAGCCAACTCTGAATGTTTATAAACCACTGGGTACAACCACAGTGAACATTTGTTGAGCAGGAGTATGTGCTAGGTTCTCTTCTAAGTTCTTTTCATGTAATGACTCATATGAAGACATAAGAACACAAACAGCTCATAGAGAAAACTGTTTGATGCCTTATTTCTTACCATCATCAAAAGTGTCCACCAATTGACTGGGATTGATTTCTGCCCCACCAATCAAAATGTTGTCTAGCGCCCACTGAGCACGCTCCACTCCGGAGACCACAATTCCATTGCTGATCACAAAAGGCTGCCACCATCGAAGTCTAGTGGTGTTGGTGAGCGCCTCTTCGGGAAGAAGTATGTAGTCGTGTCTAACAGAAATATATTTCTGGAAATCCATCTCATGGAGCAAAGTCCAAGTAATTCCTATAAATATAAACATGCCAACAAAATAACAAAAAAAAAATCCCATAAATCACCAATGTACTGCAGATACTACACTCTTCAATTAGGAAATGAAAATTGATTTTGCTGACTTTAAGGTAGTTATTCACCACTTATAAACACTGTTTCAATATGAGGTTGGTGATATGAGGGGAAGGATATTTAAAAATACTTGACCAAAATAAATATTAAAGTAAAAGTGACCTATTTTCTGCTTTTAAAATTTAATTCTGATTCTTTTTAGGCATTATTTCTCATAAACTATAAGACATATTCATGTTTCTATGACAATAATTTCTAGTATTTAAAAATATAGCTATTATAATTCTATGGCACTTATAGTTAGTTGGACTAGTATGAAGTTTATTTTTTCTTATTGTTTTTCTGGTATTGGGATTAAACCCAGGAATTCTATACCTCTGAGCTACATGCCCAGATCTCTTTTTTTTTGAGACGGGGCCTAAGTTTCTGAGGTCGGTCTCAGATTTGTGACCCTTCTGCATTAGCCTCCCAAGTCTCTGAAATTGGGAGCTGGAGACATGGGTCAGTGGTAGAGTACTTGCCTGATATGCAGAAGGCCCTGCATATCAATTGCCAGCACTATAAACGAAACAAAAGTCTCTGGGATTACAGGTATGTGCTACTGCACCTGGCTTAAGGTTTGCCTCTTACTGTTTGAAAAGATGAAATGTTAAATTACTTAAGAAGATATTATTTGAAAGGCTAAATACTTTAGATTCCTCAATCAACTAGTTATTCAGAATGATATGTGTTTGCTATAGCATGTTTTCTAAAGACCTCATGGTATTGCTGGTCTATTACTTTGCTACTCCAGAATAATAAAACAGAATTTTGTTGAGCAAAATAATAAAACAGAATTTATTCTGTGACAGACTCATGAATTCAGAATATTTTCACTGCTAGTAATGAGGTTTTCTTGTAGATCTCTGTAGCATTTACGACTTGCTTATTGTCACAAAAGTTTTAAACATGCTTTAAAATGTTTAAAAATTATCTTTAACTTGGAAAAGCACATTCGATTTTATTAATTATGTCACTTATAAGCAAGTTTTAGTTAAGCTAGTGGGGATTTTCTTCATTAATAAAGTTTGGAGTTTATTTATTTTTTTAATGTGATTTCTCTCTTGATTCCTTTTTTGGGTAGATTTTGCCTAATACAGAAGTCACATGCACGGAACATGTAATGGGAGCAAGATCTTTAGCTTTTTCTTTGTCACTCTTTAGATTGCCATTGTGAGCAAAGCTTTGCTGAGATGTTTTTGAAGGATGTTGGATGGAATTTGGGAATGTGCTTGAAGGTGTGGCATTAGCCCCTAAAACCTGCCTCCATCAGTAGAGTAGTCCAACAGCACGCCTTCCTTCCGGCAGATGGGCCGATGGCAGGAGGTCATGTTGTTCTCACTACCGATGCGTCCCCAGTATTGCAGGAATCTAAATGCAAGCACATATTCTCTATCAGAATAAGGGATTGGAACACACCCTGCTCAAATTCTAGATAACACTTTCTTCCACAGGTGTTCCTTGTTTTGGGGCCAATTTGCTATGTTGCAATAAAAATAATGAAACATTGACTTACTTTGCACCTCTGAGATCCAAATCTTGAGTAATAGCTTGTCTCACAGTGGATCCCCCAAAATAGAGTGCAGTGTCTTCAGCAAGAATTCCACACTCAGTACAAGTACTTCCACCTTCTAAAGACATCCATAAGTCAGGCTTGATTTCTTCACTGTCAAAGCGCTCCTTCAGGAAAGTCTGAAAAAATAAGTAAGTGGAATTTGCTTAAGAAAAAAAATTCAGATAATACCCATAGAATACTTAAGATAATACAGAGTTAATTGAATTTAAAACAAATAGGAGCTGATTTCAGTGATGTAAAGATATTTTAAAAAGCCAACAGGATATCTCCACAATTTTCTCTTCCACAATATATTGAAGATCATTATAACTGCTTAAATAATGCTTAATAATTAGAAAGTAAAGTCTAGATAAAAATCTCAAACAATTGTAATGTCAACTACAGTAACACTCCCATTTGTAAAAATTTACTCAAGTGCATACTCCAAATACATATATTAATTTACACAGCATACAGAAGTACTGTTGTAACTTATTATTATATTATTAAACATGCATAAAAATAAATATTTGGAAAAATAGAATATAGGCAGACTTTCATGCTTTCCCTTCAACATTCTCCAGTGGGTTGTCCTGGAGTGTGTGGCCCCTGACTTCAGAGACTCCTTAGGCAGCCAGAACCTTCAACTTCTAGCATTCAGTGAACCTAGAATGCTTCAATGGTTAGGGGAGAACATTTGAAACCAAAGCTTTCTGTTTAAAGTTAAAAGAAACTTTAGAATTAGAAGGCCATGGGACATACTTTTTGCATGTTTTATCAGAGCCAAGTTGCAGGGTGATGGGGAGAAATACTTGAAACCTAAAATAAAACATTTTCCCTGAGTCTCTGGCTTATCTTTTTAACTAAAAATTATCAACAATTAGGAATAGTCTATTTTCTAAAGAGACTTTATTCCAAAGAGTAATAAAGGTACACAGCTACATTTTATGCCAAATTAGCTTATTCCCTCATATCATTGCCAAGGTTTTCTTTTTCTTTTCTTTCTGTTCACAGTACATTCATTTTGTCCATAATATAATTTTTCATTCAGTTGACATATTTTTTTTTTTTTTTGGTACCAGGGATTGAACCAAGTGGTGCTTAACCACTGAGCCACATCCCCAGCCATTTCTTTCTTTCTTTCTCTTTTTTATTTTGAGACAGGGTCTCTAAGTTGCTTAAGGCCTTGTTAAATTGCTGAGGCTGGTCTTGAACTTGTGATCCTCCTAAGCTGCTGGGATTATAGGCATGTGCCACTATGCCCAGTGAGATAATTTTTTTTTAAATGATGAAAATATTTAATAAAAACTGTTTGCTAGAGTTGTGATTTCAGTAATTGTATCCAGAAAAAAATGACATTTTTTTCTGTGCTAGTTAAAATGATTTAAATAGACCCTCTTTTTCCTCAAACTTAGAACACAGTCAGCTCTATAATTAAAGACATGCAATCACATGTCAGTTTTACTTTATTCACTAAGGGTGACAAATGAACATAATTTTTATAAATGAAGGTGTATATGAAAGAGCACGAGTTAGAAGAAATGAGTGGTTGACTGTCCAGATTCTCATTAGAAGGGTATGAATCAGAATTCACCATTTAGATGTGTGTAATTTCTTATCCAACCTAGGAATACTAATGAAATTGGCATGTTTGTGAAAGACTAGATTCTTTTTGTTTATTTACTACCCATGGCTATAAAGCTATGTTTCTCATGTGGTAACTCCATTTGTTAACAATGGACTAATATCTTCAGACATAAGTGAGCATCGTTTCAATTTTAATTTTAATATTTTTTAATTCCAAAGTTGTGGAAGTACTGGAGGAAACAAAAATGACAGAACAGGCTTTGTTTACATCGTTTGCCTCTCAGTTGTTGGATTTTAATCACTTGTGCTTTATCGCTTAGCCATTTTTCTGTTGCCATAATGATGAATGCTTTATACTTATTTGCAGAAATAAAATGTGTATATGGCAACTGTGTTGAGCAACTGTGTTTGTTTTGCATGTTAAATAATGATGGAACAGCTAACACCTCCAAAAATGACCTTTTTATTTTTTATATATAACCGCATTTCAGCAGTCAACAAACCAAAACACAGAATTTTCTGAACTAAAATTCGTTTAATCCTGCTTGAAAATTTGATCTTTTGTGATAATATGTCTATATTATTTGCTTTATTTAACAACAATAACAACAACAGCCCTATTCAAATGGTGCATTAATTGAAAAAAAAATGAGGCTTAAGAAAGAATTCACTATTGATTTTAAATTAAGCTTTTTTTTTTTTTTTTTTTTTTTAAAAAGAAACCTGTTCCCGTTTTTGGGTGACCGAGGCAGAAAGATTGTAAGTTTGAGGCAGCCTCAGCAACTTAACAAGACCCTAAGCAACTTAGTGAGATAGTGAGACTCTATCTCAAAATAATAAATATAAAAGTACCCCTAGGTTCAATCCCTGAAAAAAAAAAAAAAAAGAAAACAGAGTGTTCATCTTCTTTAACCCATATAGTCTGACTTATTTTATGAATTGCATAAATTGTTGTTCCTAATATTCTAGTAGCTAAGATTAACCTAAGACATATTTTTTAGTTTCTGCCCAAAGGATTTATTTCCTGGGGTACCCAAAGAATCTTGTGTTAGATCAATAATCATACACATAAACTGGTTCCTAGGCATGCCCTCTAATGCAAATAAATGCTTCTATAGGGGCTTTCACATTACCTTCAGAGTGTGAGTCAAGTAGCAGTTTGGCCCAGAGTATCCCGGATCACAGATGCACTGTTCCTTTAAGCAATCTCCATGACCCCGGCAGTTGTCCAAGCATCCAGGGCCCAGGTAGAAATTATCGATTGCCCACTGCATATCTGAGTACTTCTGATAGAACCTAAACCTTACTGGACTATTGACAAAACAAAAGTTAATTTTTTTAAGTCAATTATTCTGCATAGATAGTTAGTACTGGAGGGAAAAAAAAACCATTTAAGAATCTCTCGCTAGATGAAATGAGTTAATAAAAAACATTTTCTGATCACCATTTTCTGTTTCTAGTCATGGGGCTGTAAAGCTGGTTTCTACTAAATTTTACAATATCTGAGCAAACCTGCAAAACAAAACGAAAATCAGTGGAATCTCCATGTGAGCAATAGGAATGTTTTAAAATACAGAGCTATAACTTTCATAGATCAGGTGCACTGCAGTTCGGTGGTTGTGAGGCAACTTAGATTCACTGATTACATTTCTGAACTTGTACAGAAGGAGAGCGAAGCCTTTCACAGAGCTGGCCACATATCACACAGCCCTCAGGCAGCTGGAAAACAGCAACTTCTGAGTTCCCTGAAGATGATCAATATTCTCAGAGTAACTATGCTAATTAGAAAAGGGTTATATTAAAGGCTAATTTCCCTGAGATTTTAAATTTTATGATTGTTCTTCTCTGTCTTCTGGGGGTAAAACAAGGCTCACAATTAACCCTATATTAAGATAAGTCACACAATTTTGGTTTAAAGAGTACAAAGTACATGAAAGAACTTTCTGGGGTTATGTAAATGTTCTGTATCTTGTTTTATGATGTGGTAACATGGGTTACACAAGAGTAAAAGCTCATTGATCTCAACAATTAAGATGTCTGCACTTTACTGGATGCAAATTATATTTCATTATAAAGAAAAAAAGGGAGAGAGAATGGGATGGGGAAACAAGTGAGTACTGAGGTGTTTCCCAGCAACCATTTCATCCCGATGATTCATATGAGGTACCGTTGGATTATGAATTCTCTAACTGTTGAATGGCTCAGGAATAGGCTAATTTGTACCAATGGGATGCAAAGAGGTACTCATTCTGGATCTACTGGAGAGTAAAGCAACTCTCTTTCTCTCCCACCGGACATAGGAAAGGAAGCATTCTGCTCCTGTTTTTGGTTGTCATCTTGTGTTCAGTAGTAGAATCAGGCTGGGTGCAGTGGTGCACGCCAGCAGCTTGGGAGGCTGAGACAAGAGGATTGCAAGTTTGAGACCAGCCTCAGCAATTTAGCGAGGCCCTGAGCAATTTAGAGAGATGCTATCTCAAAATAAAAAACAAAAAGAACCGAGGATGTAGCTCAGTGATCAAGCACCCCTGTGTTAAGTCTTCAGTACCAAAAAAGAAAAGAAAAAGTGGAATCAGCCTGAGAGTTGAGTATGACACCATTTCTGTGGACAGGGAGCAAAGAACAAAGGAATAAGAAAGAATAGTATCCTTGAAGACATGTTGAACTTGCAAATCAACCAATCCCAGTGTCCATTTATATTTGGATTCTTTCATCAAAGATAAAACAAATTTCATTTCTAATTAAGCCAATTTGAATTGGTTTTAAAATTTTTGTTACTTGTAGTTGAAAACATCCTGCTTTAGTTTCCTAGCATGCTAACTGATCCATTCCAGAAAATGTATTCCAGGAAGCTGTGAGTGGTCATATAGTAAGTGATAACTACAGGACACTGGAAAAGCTGTGTGTATGCACATTATTCAAAAGCTCTGTGTGTTCTGGTCATATATCACAATCTGTTTCACAAGAAGGCTTTTCATTTAGCTAGACTATATGATTAATTTAGTAGAGGTACACTTGTCATTTTGTTTAATGTGTCTCTTGTCTTAATTTTATAGTAGAAGGGAACTCTTTTGGAATTACCTTAAATTAACATATCCACAGACTTTCCAGAGCATGGTTTGACCACTTTGGCTCACCACTGCTCCAAGCTAATTACTTTTCACTGCAGGTGTGGAACACAATGTTTTCATAAGAAAAAAATGGAACCTACAAGCCAGACTTGTACAAATAGCACAAAGAGTTAGGATTTGCAGTTTGCCCTATTATGGATGTAGAAAGCATATGTGCATGGTGGACTACAGTCCACAAGGTCAATAAGGTCACATACACCTTTTCATCTGGCTCCAAGGCCATCACTATTGCTGTTTCCAAGTGATGATAGTGTGGAAAATGGAAGGATATGCCAAGGATCATTTTCTCAAGTCTGAGGATTGCAACTTGAGGTCTCGTGAAGTCAGCTCATCATGGAAGTCACTGATTAGAGCACCCTAAGATTTAGGGATGTTGAGAACACTTTCCACACAATTACACATAATTTCTGACTTGATGACAGTATTCCTAATCAACTGCTGGATGTGATGCTTGAATTCAGTCTTGAATTTACATTTTCAACTTACTTTCCCACGAGGCTTTCAGGAAGTGGGTAGGTGATCCTTTTCCACCCTTTAGTTGGAAAGAATACAGATGGCTGAGACACACTTCCAGAGCATTTTGGGTCAGCAGGTAAGCACTGAGGGACTAGATAATTCCAGCTCACACCAAAGTCAGTAGAATATTGCACATGAATTTGATTCTGGGCAATTTTTTCAGATACTTTGCATCCAACAGAGATCTAGTAAACAGAAAATCAAAAGAACATCAAGATCATCAAAACCGTAT
This sequence comes from Spermophilus citellus, assembly GCF_964194105.1. Taxonomy (NCBI): domain Eukaryota; kingdom Metazoa; phylum Chordata; class Mammalia; order Rodentia; family Sciuridae; genus Spermophilus; species Spermophilus citellus. The sequence goes on from NC_138184.1 coordinate 172,772,961, forward strand.
TACATATTTCTGCTCCAAGGACTTGGCTGCAAGAAAGCTGCTAAACACTTGATATACACCATACTGTATTTTCAGGTTCATTACTTGTTCTGCTAATGGACAGGGGAGGTGGACAAGTTGCCCAAGGTGACAAATTATAGAAAGTGCCAAATGTATTGTGTAGGGGGTTTGGAGAGAAGCTGAAAACTGTGCTTTTGCCATGCTGGCTGATTGCCTTGAAAGGCCTGGGTTATTCTTACAAATTGTTTTGTTAATGTCCTGGCACTTTTATTTGGCAGAATACTTGACCAAGAAGGATTGCTAACAGCTTTACCAATTTTATTATTTTGTCATACAATTTATGACTCTCAATAAATCACTTTGACTGTAAGTTAGATGCATGAAGGAGAATAGAAGTTACTTTTAATAAAGCACAGCACCCTTCATTTATGGAGACAGTCATAATGTGATTTTTTTCCCTAAAAAAAGTGAGATTTAGGTAGACCAAATAAATCAGTTGACAAAAATCCTTAACCAAAATCTTGGCCAAAGTTGATCCTGGCATGAATTCTACTCATGCTTGTTTTCTATAATTTCCTTCCTCTAGAAACATCCAAATGCTCTTGTAAAAGAAAAGAATAACCATTGGAGCCTCCTCTTAAGGGATTAGGTATATAGTGATTTAAGTCAGGGAGTTGGAATCAGTATCTTACATTTTTATTATCAATATTTTGTTCTATCAGTATTTAATCCTGAGCAGAAGCACAATTACTCTTATGAAAGATTCACCTTGAAATAGTTCAGAAATGAAATATTTGTAATCACTAAGCAATATATAGGTGAGTTGTATGTTACCTAAATATTAAATTTTATTTCTCAAGCTATGTATTAAGTCAATGAAATATTAGGTGATCTTTGTCTCTATGATGTTTTTGATTGGTTATATTGCTTAAGTATGGTTATTTATGTAATCAAGGCCATGACGTTTTCACCTTGAATTGCATAATCCAGCCTTCAGTGGGAGTCAGGTCATGGGTCACTGCATATACTTCTCGTCCATCATGACTGCCACAGATCATGACACCATCAGGAGAGTCACAGAACCTTTCTACTGTGCAATCATCATGGAATAGCCAATGTTCATTCACTTAAAAAAAAAAAGAAAAATCTTATCACAAAAATGCTTTAAGTAAATTTTCACTTTAAGCAAGATTAAGAATTATTTTCTTCAGTCATAACTAACGTTTTTATTTCACGTAGGGCTGCAAGAATTAGAATTATTTTAAGTAAAAACCTCTCTTACATACAGTATGTAACATACAATCCCACTAATGTAAATATACTGTTTTTTGGAACATGGATAATGGGATTACTGAGATATACACACTATCTTTTTAAGCACACAGACAAGTATAAGTAATGGAATTAGTCTACACTTGCAAAGAAAAAGAGCAGATTTGTATTGTATGTGTTGCAAGTGAAAAATCAAAGGGAAATATTTATCTAATTTTTTTGACAGATTTAACTTTGTAAGCAGCATCTGAAAAAGAGAAAGAATTTTTAGTAACATGATGGGGAAGAGAGTTAGTTGCTTCTACTTGAACTCTAGTAGTATTATCTGTGTAGTTAGAAAGATAGTAATAAAATTTTTCTGTAGCCTTATTGAGGTATAAATGAGGCTCACACATTGTACACATTTAGTATACACATAAGTTGATAAGTTCAGATATACTCACACACATGTGATACCATCACCATGACCAAGGTAAACATACCATCACTTTCAAATATTTCTTTATGTTCTCTCTTGTGTGTGTGTGCGTTGCATGTGTATGTGTTTTCTTTTTGAATAAGAAGATACTGTATGAGATCTATCCTCAACATATTTTAAGTGCACAATATCATATTCTTAACTGTTGGTAGTGTGTTGTACATAATATATAATAGGACATATTCATCTATATAACAGAAACTTTATACCCATTATATGTGATTCTCCATTTCCCCCTTCCCCAGATCCTGGAAAAAACCCTATTTACTGAGATGATTTTGGGGAGAGGGCCCAGAAATTTTTTGAGAAAAATTAAAACTTTGTATTATACAGTTTGTTATAAAGACTACTTTTAATTCTGAACTGTGAAGCTATACTTAATTTGGCAAAAACTAAGATTATTTTAGAAACTCAGATTATCTCTAAAATAATGCTATTGTAAATCTAAGTCAACAATGTTCTTCATATTTGAATATTTAGGTATGGATTTTTAAGTATTCTAGTTATTTCTTTAAATAAAGCTTGATTCTTCTTCTAAACCAGATCAACAGAAAGGTAATCAAAAGAAAAACAAACAAAAACAAAACAAAAACTGATGGGATAGATTTGGAAGACTCTAAAGTAAACTTTAAATAGCAAGACAATGAATTGATTAGTCCAGAATACATCTTATGTGTTGAGTCTTTTTCTCTTAAACACACATACACACACACACACACACACACACACACACACACACCTCTCACAATTTTCTTTCTCTTTTGGAAGAGGTGTAGGTGTTTTTACTATTTTTTTTTTATCCCAGAATGATTAGAAATCAAACATATCATAAATTTCATCTAATGATATACTTTGATCTTACAGGTCCAACTTTTCTCTAGAAGTTTCCTGGTTAGCCCCACAGTTACAATGGAGATGAACAAGTATAACTGGAGGTTTGGGGCCAGGATACAAGCAGCAGAGTCAGATGGCCTCAGAGGATCCAGAGAAGAGACCAAGCAATTTCATTGTAATTCAGGCTTCACCCATGGTGTGTCTGTTTGATTTTGTCTGAGCATAACATGTGCCTGTAGAACAAGCAGCTTATCTCTGGGATTCAAATGGCTACTGCAATATCCTTATCTGTGTCTCCACTATGAGGGATTTGGAGACACATTTAATCCTACATCACAGATATAGGACTCAAGAGTCAAAGTGCACAGAAATTTGAATTCCAATTAGAATACTCTGAGCCAGTTTATTCTATGGTACATATTTCATTTTATGCTAGAACTCTGCAATCCTGATGAAAGAGGATTAATCAACTAACTCAGCAATCTCTTCAGCAATATCAGAAACTACTCTGTAAGTAGATGTTCCGGTTTTTAGGAATACCGTTTTTGTAAGACAGACAGAAGTCAGAAAATTTGTTCCTTCAACTGTATATCACCAATTAATTCTAAAGTAAAAATCACGAGTAAGGTACTTGAAAAATTAGTCTGTATTTGCTTTTATTCACATAGAAGCAGTGTTAAAATTATTCTCAGATTTTTAAACTCCCTAATGGAAATCATTGCACAGGGAAAAATAAATGAGTTACTTAGCAAAGTTCTCAGTTAGATTTACATAAGCAAATCTTAATAAACTTCTTAAGAGAATAAGACTATTTGCTAATGATGAGGGACATTTTAAACTTTTTATATTTGCAAGTGTGGTTTTATAGTAAATATTTGCAGTTACACCATAGTGCTACATGCTATACTAATAAATGAGATGAAATTAATTAACCTAAATATTCAGCAACGTCAAAGGAATAAACTATGATTAAATATTATAAAGCTATTAAAATTTTATTTTTTAAATGTTCTTAAGGACATGAGGAAAAAATCAGCATTCAATTCTAAATGAAAAGGGCAGGTTACAAAATATATGTATGATTTGATTATAATTTTGTTATGTTTACATAAAGACAAAGGAAAAATGATACTCTGAGAAAATACGCTAAAATATTGATAATGGTTGTCCCCTAAGTGATATTTATTTTAATTCTCATGATTTTCTGCATTTTATCAATCTCACACTTAGAACACACATTGCTTTTACAATAAAGCATTAATAATTAAGTATTTTAAGTATTTAAAACTCCACACATTTCAAATTTTTTCCCTATATAAATAAGCATCATTCCCCTGGAAGATTCTTCCCAGTTTTATTATTTTAAAATTATCCAGGTTGTTATGCTAGAACTGAATATAAAACATGATCCCCCTGTGTGCATAGCTACAGTGATGTGTATCTAAATTTACCATTTAGATACATTTGCAGGGTTAGTATGAGATACATAATTAAAGATCACTACTTTTTATGAAAATGCTGTTTTCTGTAGTATAACCAAAGCACAGCAAAGGCACATACTTAACACATAATACCACTTAACATTACTAGAATGGTATGAAATAAAAAGAAAACAATAGGGCTGGAGGAATTGTAGCTCAGTGGTAGAGCACTTGCCTAACATGAGTGAGGCACTGGGTTCAATCCTCAGCACCACATAAAAATAAATAAATAAAATAAAGGTGTTGTGTCCACTTACAACTAAATTTTTTTTTAAAAGAAAACAATACATTACACATGAGAATAGTATTTACAGGTCCTTTTTAGTGTTCAGTATCACTGAACTGCCCCTATTGAGAAGGAAGAATAACAGGCAGGACCCAGGACAAACAAAACCTGGGATTCTTTCTGAAATCTGAAAGTAACAAATGTGTCCATCAGACACATTTTATCTTTGGATATTAAAACAAGTAGCCAGGAAATATTGGCTTTCTACTGAAAGTGGAAAACAGAAAATATAGAAATGAAAATATTCAAAGAAGAGAAAATTACTGTTCATAAAATTATAAAGTGCTATTTATTTAAAATATTTATTTATTTATTATTTTTTTAAAGAGAGAGAGAGAGATTTTTTTTAATATTTATTTTTTAGTTTTTGGTGGACACAACATTTTTATTTGTGTGTGGTGCTGAGGATCGAACCCAGGCCGCACGAAAGCACTACTGCTTGAGCCACATCCCCAGCCCCAAATATTTATTTTTTTTAGTTGTAGTTGGACACAATATCTTTATTCCATTCGTTTAGTTTTTATTTTTTTAAATTTTTTAATGTGGTGCTGTGGATTGAACCCACGCATGCTAGGCGAGCACTCTACCGCTGAGCCGTAATCCCAGCCCCCAAAGTGCTATTTATTAAAATGCACTAGCCAGCTTGAATGAAAAAAAAAGATTTAGTTACAATGTCAACTGGGAAAGTTGTGAAGCGCAAAGGATGACAACTTTTCCCTGTTTCTGCACCACCTGGGTAGCTGAAAGGGTCCACTTTTTTTTTTTTTTTTAATTTTTCAGTTGTAGATGGATACAATATCTTTATTTTACTTATTTAGTTTTATGTGGTGCTGAGGATGGAACCCAGTGCCTCACATGTGCTAGGCAAGCACTTTACCACTGAGCCACACCCCCAGCCCCCACATTTCACTCTTTAGAGAAGACCCACACAAATGACTGCGTGTCCACTGTAGTTTATTTAGCATTAGTGAACAGTACCTGAAGTTTTGTCCTCCATAAACATGTCGAAAGCAATTCTCCCAACAGGGCCTGCGTCTGCCGGGGAGCGCTCATGCTGGGGTACTGGAGCACTGCTGAAGGTGTCCAGCATGACAGTCCTCTGGTCAGCAGAGCCTGAGATGAGGACATTGTCAATAGCCCAGTCATTCTGGTCCAGGCCATCGTGTCGTGGTTGCCACCAGCGAAAGCGAGTAGCAATCTCTTTAGCATCAGGAGGGAGAAGGATATTCACAAACCTATGAGAAAAAGATGGTGGTAGGAAAACCCTTGTCACATATATGAGTAAAACACAAGCAACCTGTGATAGATATTTTATGTCACATGGTAGGCGAGATAGGAGAGGGCGCTAGCTAAAATAATTTTTAAAAGCCACAATTAACTGGCTTGATTCTACGGTCTTGGTAGTCACTAAATTGAGGAAATAGAATGTGAACAAATGCAAGCATCTTGGAACTCCCCACTTACTGGAACTGTCTGTGGCAGGCTTGGAGGGACTCCACAGGGTTTTGAATACCTGAGGTATCTGTAGGCCTACAGCATGGCACATTAGTTGGCACAGCCAATATTGAGGGTTTTGCCCCTGTCCTCAAAGGGTGGTACGAATGTCTCTTTCCCTTGGCATTTTGTGTTCATTCTAGTCCCCTGAGTGCCAGCAACTGGATTGGAATATGGACACTGGATTGTGACAGGATGTTTGAGCTCTCAGGTGTATACTATCAGGTGTCTGAGGTATACACACACAGTGTTTGTATGCTTTTTTTGATATTTATTTTTTAGTTGTAGATGGACACAATACCTTTATTTTATTTTTATGAGGTGCTGAGGATCGAACCCAGTGCCTCACGCATGCTAGACAAGCGTTCTACCCCTGAGCCTCAACCCCAGCCCTGTTTGTATGATTTATCAAAAACATTCTATGAAGAAATACCGAATGAGAAATGAGGTAATAATAAGCCAGCCTGGCATACTCTTCCTGACTTAGTCACCAAAGACAAAGAAATACATAGGTCTGTGCTCCCACATGAACTTCTTATTAGCTAGAAATAAGGTTTTGAAAAGTCCTCTAATCAAAATATGCATTAAAACTCAGGAAAGCATCAAACCCTTTTAAATGTATATTCACAATTTATAAAGTCTGTGTGGAAAATAGTTTTACTCTCCTCTGCATAAAGGATCATTTCTTTTTTTAATCTATGCTAATCTAGCTTTCTTTAATTTCAAAGGCTGCCTTTCAGTGCTCCTGGATGGGACTAACCAGCTCAAGTCCATCCCAAGAAGAACCCCCAGCTGAGATCTTCAGTGGCTGTCACTTGAATCTGCCTTTCACATTAAAGAGGTTTCATGACTTTGGTTTTGTTTACATGGTATCATCTTGTATTTTTTATTTTTTCCTTCGTCTCTTTTTTACGTCTTCTTTGAGATTACAGTGCCCAGGATAATCGGCAGTATTCCAGGCATGAACCAACGAAGATTCATCAAAGCTAGGAAGCTTTTAGTTGGGTTTCTAACACTATGATTTTAAATACTATTTTGATTTCCCCTATCATTTTGTATACTCTTTGGATCATGGCAACCTAATGGGTATTGATATCAGGGAAGAAAAGTACAGTGTGGATTTTAGACCCTTACCTGTGTTATTCCTGCCAGTGTAGAGACATCAGCCTCTAGGCAGAGTCCTCTACAAAGTTCATTTCCTCATGCTTCTCATCCGCCACCTTCCATTTGTGTATGTGTGTGTGAAAGCCTTGTGACGTCTTATAATTTACCTCACCAATTCAGCACATTTAATTAACATTTTCAAATACATTAATAATATCAGAAATCTACTAGTTTCTGGGGGGATGTACAGTTGTACTTCTTTATCTGGGACAATGATTTTTCCCCCCAAATAGTTGTTTTTTAGTTGTAGTTGGACACAATACCTTCAGTTTACTTATTTATTTTTATGTGGTGCTGAGGATTGAACCCAGCGCCTTGCACATGCTATGCGAGTGATCTATCCCTGAGCCACCCTCTACCCACTTAGACCCCCTTTATTTTATTTTTATGTGGTGCCGAGGATCAAACCCAGTGCCTCACAGGTGCTAGGTGAGTGTTCTACAGCTGAGCCACAACCCCAGCCCTGGAGCAATGATTTTTTTTAAGATTTTTTTTCTGTCCTGTTTCTAAATTAGTTTTCTTTCTCTGATAAATCCTTAACCACATTTAAAAAATTTCTGGGGTAGAAAGTTATTTAAGACTGCTTGAAAGTCTAAATAAATCATGACCACAGTTCCCACCTTGGTCAATGTGTTTCTCCTTCAGAGAACTAAGTAGATCAGATGGGATGCTTCCACCCTGTAGAAACACAGCTCCCTCTCCTTGTGCTTATGTGCTGAAGTGTTCATGCTTCAGAGTCAATAAAGTCCTCCCCAAAGACCAGGGAAACAGATTACTTGACTTGTGTATTATCTCCTCTTAATAGGTGAGTACATTTTTTTTACACTGTTACACTGTGTACCACTTAGCTTGCAGTTGGAGTCCTTAGTTGATTTGCAACTTTAATTTAAAATTAACAGGATTTAAAATTTTGCTTGTAGAGATTGCTGCTATTTCCTCCATTACCCTTCTATTTTTCTTCCTCCAAATAGGAGCCAATCTTTTTATCAAGATGACTAGTTCCCCAGAATAAAGACAAATCCAGCCTTCCTTGCATCTGAGTGTGGTTATGTGACTAAATTCTAGGAATGAGAATGGAAGTAAGTATGTGCTACTGTTAGGAAGTGGCTCTAAAGAGACAGCATATCCTTCTTGCCCCCTCATCCTTCCTGCTGCCCTTTTTGAATTATGAGATCAAAGTCACACTATAAGTGTAGCAGAACAAGGAGATAGAAGGAATTGGGGGTCACTGCTGCTTGTGAAGCCCCCACAGCAGCCCTAGGCTACTTTTTGGGGGATTTACATGAGAGCAAAAAATTTTTGTTCAGGTTATATTGGTGGAACCTATTCTTAACTGATATATTGAATTTAAATAATCATTTACAAATTTGTTATTTTACTCAATTTTTAACCTGTATCTGGCTTGTCATATAGTAAGGGACTATCTTTTTTATTAGTGCATTATAGTTATACATAGAGTTTCATTTAACATATTCATAAACATATATCACATAATTTGCTCCATTTAGAACCCCAATACTTCCCTTTTCTCTCCCCTCTTCTTTCCCTCGATCCCTTTCTCCACTCTGTTGGTTTTCCTTCTATTTATTTATTACCCATATGTTTTGTATTTCTTTCTTTTTTTGAAACCAAGGATTGAACCTAGGGGCACTTAACCACTGAGCCAATTCCCAGGCCCTTTTTTATATTCTATTTTGAGATGGTCTCACTTGTGTTGGGCCTTGCTAAGTTGATGAGGCTGGCTTTGAACTTGTGATCCTCCTGCCTCAGTCTCCCAAGCCACAGGGATTACAGATGTGCACCACCCCTCCTGGTTATTATCTGTAATTCTTGATTGGGTTGTATTTCTTTCCTCCTCTTTCTGCCCTTCCTCCTCTCCTCTTCCTCTTCTTTTTCCTTCTACTTTAATGAATAGGCCCTTTTACTTTTTAATAATTACTTCGACCTTTGTAATTGATTACATTGATTGCTTTTGGCCCTAAAATAGTATTTTTTTCCTCCTTTCCCCCATGTCTTTTATTGGTGAATTATAATTGTACATAATGGTGGAATTTGTTGTTACATACACACAATATAAATTTGTTTTGTTTTTTTTTAAAATGACCCATACGTTGTGTGTTTAGTCAAGGTTGTTTAATAAGGGGTTCTAAAATAGACTTTAGACTTCTTAAGAATGCTTACATCTAATTTTATTTATTTATTTTTTTAGCCCAAAATTCTCTAAAACTGAGTGGATACTATATAAATAAATATTTGTTTTTCTGTTTTCATTTTCCCAAAATGTTAAAATTAAACATCATACACTTACTAATTTCTATGGGTTTTTGCATTGGGTTTATTCACTGTTGACTCATGATAGCATATTTCTTCTTATTCTGAGACTTAAAAACTGTTTTTTTTTTTTTAATGGGAATTGAATCCAGGGATGCTTTACCATGGAGCTGCATCCCTAGACCTTTTTTTTTTTTTTTCTGGACTGGGGATTGAACCCAGGGGCACTCAACTACTGAGCCACCTCCCTAAATAACTTTATTTTTTTTCTTTAATTTTTATTGTTGGTTATTCAAAACATTACATAGTTCTTGACATATCATATTTCACACTTTGATTCAAGTGGGTTATGAACTCCCATTTTTACCCCGTATACAGATTGCAGCATCACATCGGTTACACATCCACTGTTTTACATATTGCTATACTAGTGTCTGTTGTATTCTGCTGCCTTTCCTATCCTCTACTATCCCCCATCCCCTCCCCTCCCATATTCTCTCTTTACCCCATCCCTAAATAACTTTATACTTTTTATTTTGAGACAGGGTTTCACTAAGTTGCTTAGGGCCTCACTAAGTTGCTGAGCTGCCCTCAAACTTGCAATCCTCCTGCCTCAGCCTCCCAGATTGCTGGGATTACAGGCATGTACCACCATGTTCAACATAACTGTTTTTAAAATAAAAACCCAAACCAGCTATTTATTCAGTCCAGAAACCTTTCTTTATGACAGAGACTGATTTCTAGTAGCTTTGGTGAAGATTTTTGCTCAAAAGACTACTTATTAGAGATAAAACAGAACACAAACCCAGGTTTACTGTACTGGTCATAGAAAATTTCCATTAGCAGATTCCAGGTAATGCCTCCATTGATAGAATATTCCAAGAGAACACCTTGGTTACGGTTGTTTGGTGTAATCAGGCATCCATACATGAAGTAAAATTGGATAAACTCCGCATTGGTGAGGTTTAGATCCACGGTGACTAGCAATCGACTACAACCCTATGGAAAAGGAAGAGAATAAAAAAAATATTGATAAAGAATCTTGATTGCAGATTATAGAATTTCTCTGGTTTCTGTCCTTTGTAGTCCAAGTCGTGTCGTGGCACTGGTTTTCTTATCATCCTTGTTGCTATGCCAGCTCCTAGCATGGTGCCCAGTACATAGTAAATACTCGGCAAACATTTGCTCAACTGTGAGATTTTAATATTCAAGAACTTCCTTACTATATGGAAATTTCAGTATTCAATACAGAGGGTCATATATTCTAAGGAGATTTTCTATACATGTGTATTTATCTAAAAGTATATATAAATTTATTTGTTTATTTATCTATTTATTTATTTATGGTACTGGGGACTGAACCCAGGGCCTTTTACATGCTAGCTAGGTAAGTGCTCTACCACTGAGCTACATCCTCAGCCATTTTTAGTTTGAGACAGGGTCTCACTAAGTTGCCCAGGCTGGCCTCAAACTGGTGATCCTCTTGCCTCAGCCCCCTGAATATAGGTGTTACCACTTTACCTGTCTCTTTATATATATATATATATATATATATATATATATATATATATATATATATATATATATATTTTAATAAGCAAGGTGAAGGGTGGGGTTAAAGAAACTATTAAACTATCTCTTGTTATTGAATGGCATTTATTTTATATATATATATATATATTATATTGTTTAGTTGTAAATGGACATAATACCTTTGTTTTGTTTATTTATTTTTATAGGGTGCTGAGGATCAAACCCAGTGCCTCACATGTTCGAGGCAAGCGCTCTACTGCTGAGCCCCAGCCCAGCCCCTACTATATATATATTTTAAAAAGGCATCAGCTATTAATGGAATAGCACATTGAAGATGGCTACTTTAATATGAAAATTTTAATGCCTACATTTGAAAATTTTTGTATAATTTAGTTAAATCACAGATAATAGTTGCAACGCTTTTTATTGGTAGTAGATTTTAATGTCATCTATATTCATTCACTAATTGATGTCTATAGGTAGGTATTTCTTGGTTGAATATATGTGTAAATCTAGGTCACTTAAGAGGTCCACGTACTCCAGGAAGAGAATCCTAAACACTGTGTTCTTGATGTTGATGATGATGAAAATCCTATACACTTTATTATTTTTACTCTTAAGCTAAAATACTAAACACAAATAATACGCTTCATTAGGACCAATGCAAACTCAAAGGTAGAGCATGGTAGGAAAAAATAGAGTTAATAGCAAATTTATTATTTTCAAAAAATTAATTTGCCTGTCTAATCATGATTTTGGAGAAACTGTGTTCTTAAACAAAGTTCATCTTTGGCAGCAAAGGAGAATAATTATAAATTTTCTTAAAGAAAGTTACCAACATTGCTGCTGTCATTCACAAAATAATATGCTATAAATACAAGTGCCTAGTAATTACCGACAATTATTCTTTCTTGAATAATTTCAGAAAGAATTAATTGTTGTTAATACATTCAGGAATCATCAAAGCTCATTTTCCAGATTTTTGGCTCCTTAAATCCCAAATCTATTGCAAGCTCAAGGGTTTTCAATTAGAGTTATATCCAGATGGAAGCCCCCACACACTGTGCAAGTGCTTGCCCTTCCAGGATTGAAATCCATTTAAGTCCTTTAAAAATGTGTACTTAAATATTCCCTGCACTGATACTACTCTGCATAATTAAATTGGCTGAACTGATTTGTGGTAGGAAAATACTGGAAATAATCACCATTTTCTGATTTGTATAAAGTTGCAAGATCAGATCAATGTTGAGCATTTAGGGCAACTAGGGTAACTAACCCTCTGCATCTTGATTTACCCATTATACTTCAAAAGAGATTCAACCATTTGGGGGAAACTTAAAGGATGTAGAAATGAGTAACCAACAGCCAAGCCCTCACCCCGCTGAAATGGAGAGCCAGCCCCGAAGCCACAGCCCCACAGACGGTACTCAATTTTCCTCCATTCACAGTCAGCCAGTTCTGGTTGGAGGGAGCTCGATTGAAGTTGTCTTTGAGTTGGGTTGGAAGGGAGGTCTCAGGCTCATCACAGTATAGGCCACCCCACTGCTCATCACAGCTGGATGTGGAGAAAGAGGAAGGAAAAGTCAACATCAAACAAAACCCCTGCAAGCGTATTCTCATATTAGTGAAGTCAACTCTTTTTCCTAGTCCGGGATGATGAAAGGTTACTGATTTTCAGAGCTTGCCAGTATTCACTTACCCTCCTTAACAATGCTTTAGGTTAGGAAAAAAACTGAATTAACTACCTCTAGGGTTTCCTGAAATAGTGACACTTGGGGGCTATAGGTAGAGAAAAAGAAATGACTTCAAAGAATATATTAAAACCCTGTCTCTCCATGACCCAACTCTGGATGGCTGACAAACGATTATAGCTGACAAGGTGAACTGGTGGGTTCTATATTTATAAAATTGATGTTTTTAATGTAGGCTTTGGGTCAATTTAGAATCTAAGAGGTCATGTTGCAAGCATCTGAAGATAATTTGCATAGTAACTGCCATCTTTGACCAAAGGACTGACTCCCCTGTTCAGGATGGAAGGGGACGTGAATACAGAACTGGGAGGCTCAAGGGTCTCCAAGGTCAGTCTGCAAAAGGGCTATGATCACTAATCAAAGGAAAGACTTCCCATGATGTGGTGATTAGTGGAGGAGAGAATATGTATTCTCTAACATTATTTTCCTCCATATTACCCCACCAAAAAGTATAATCTTTGAAAATAAAGCTCAAGCTATAGTGTGAGTATATGCATTTGTGTGCTAATGTGCCCACAGTTGTACTCATACACACACTTTATTTATATTCTTCCAAACATGCTACAGCTTTCTAAGAATAATATACTAGGCCTCTTTGTCAAATATGCCTGGTAAATTGACCAGACATTTATATACTTTCTTATGCAAACAACATGGAATATCAATTAAATCATGACAAATGCATATCATTACAAATATTCATACCTAAGTGAGAAAAATATATGATGTATTATTTTTGATCAGAACATACTGAACTCCTAAACTTCTTCTAATGACTGTTTCAAGGCTCAAGTGTATCACAAAAACACAGAAGGAAATAAAATACAGCCAATTATAATTTAGCTTTCTCCTGACAAGGTAGCTGTTGTTCAGTTCCTAATCTCTAAGCAAGAATGAAGATATAATACCCATCAACTTCACAGTTAGCTCAATATCATATTTCAGGAAAAATGTATAACCTAAGGTAGCTTGGGAGCAATACAAAAACCAGTTTCAGGAAAACCTCCTAGATGGGATGTGAATCAGAAGAAAGGAAAAAATTTACTTACACACAGCCTCCCTGGATGCACCTCCCATGGCCACTACACATGTCTATGCAGCCATCCCCGATATAGACGTTATCTATTGCCCATGTCTGTTGCTTGTCAAAAGGAGCTGGTTGATGCCAACGGAAACGAGTGGCTTGGGACCTTGGAAGAAGAGACTCACAATGAAGGATACAGTGGAATGGAATCCCAAATTTCGTATGGGAAACTTCATGGAGTGATACCAGGGCTGTTGCTAACTTATATTATTAAATTCGGAAAGGATGCCTGCCCTTGAGCAGATGTAACCTCTCTGCATTCAACTTTGGAACAAAATATGCCCTGGATTTCAGTCTCCACCACTTGCTTCCTAAGACAGATACTTTTGTGCAATGGGCACACTGGTCCACCTCATGAAGCATACTTGAGGAATTCTCCAGACGAAAGCCTTAGGGACACTATGAGTGTAAAATGGGGGATCAGAGAAAACCTAGATAATTCTATAGAGAAAACAGAGGGTGAAAAATACAACCAGATTTACTTCATATTGATTTAAAAGCAGTTTGGAGAACAAAGGTTCTCCATTCCAGAAGCAGAAACACACTCGCTCATGCAGTTTTGGGAGTGTCTTGTGAAAAACATAAGCATATGTTTTCAGAGGCACTAGATGGCAGTAAAATCCAAACAATCTGTGAGTTTCACGCAAAGTGAACATTAAATGACTTGTAAAGGAAATCATTTGTATTTATTGATCCACATGTGTGTTGGCTTTTGACTGAGGAATATCTGTTTTAAAGGGTACAAAAGATCAAACAACAGCAAGGATCTTGTACTTTCTAATTGAAAACATTTACATAAAATGTAGAAAATAGAAATGAATCAGAACTAAAATCTTCTTTCTGGAAAATAAATAGTTCAGTCCAATAAGTGTCTCCTGAGCATCTGTGCACCACTGATCTCTCCACAGTTCTCCTTGCTCCCCAGCTCCCATATGTTCCCCCAGCAAAGTCATCTCTGCCTAATTTCCTCCTATCACTTCCTGTTGCATTTCACTTAAACCCCAAACCCTTTCTTTGGCTCATGAGGTTCAGCCTGAGCAAGGCCCTCTCCTTTCCTTCATTCTGGCCACTCATGTTGAGAGCCTCACTTCCCTCAGTGCCCAAAGCAAACTCTTTCCCACCTTCCTGCACGCATGCTCATCTTCTCTCTCACTCTTTCTATGCCTGGTTCATCCCTGTGGGTCCTTCAGATCTCCGAGGAAGTGTCAAGTCGTCATAGACAATTTTTTTTCTTGACTCCTTTAAAAATGATGTTTGTTCCCTATTATTCTCTGTCATAGCAAACTGTTTGTTTCCTTTCACAGTATTCAGCCTAATCATAATCATGCATTGATCTGCACATATTTGATGCTACCTGTCTCCTTGGAATGCTAAGTTATAAGGGAGTGGGTGGAGTTGATCCCTTTCTACTTGACATTGTACATTTAATGGACAACACCTAACGCTAAGCAGTGCTCTGTAGGTAGAGGGAATTTGATTTAGAGCCGCCATTTTCATAGAAGGTAATGTTGTAAAGATCTCTCCCCACTTGGAGCTGTGCAGCTCAGTGACTCCGCTATTTTTAATGACAGAATTTATTAACAGCTATGTCTGTTTACATGCAGCACCATCTGTAAGTAACATAATGGAATGCCATATTTTCATAACTCAATTCTTGTATTCTGATAACTAGTCAACATTTATATCTGTATTCTGTCTTTCTTTTAAACTCTTACATTTCTAAAAGGCAGGGAATACCTTCAGGGAATATTGTTTGGTAACCTCAGAGCTTATAGATAGTAAATAAAAATAAACATTCCTTGTTCCCCTAATATCATATACATGCTTCATCGAAGTTCTTATCATTTTGTGTTTAAACTGCACATTTATATGCAGTTCCCTCTGTTAGGTTATTCTCCTTAATTATCATCTTATTGTTGGCACCTATAGATTGCACTTCATAAACAGTCACTGAGAGAATATTAAGTTGATAGCAATAAAGATGCCCCCCAAAAGTAAAATAAAAGACATTTTGTAGAGCAGGGCCTGGGGTCAGCTGTGCAGGGCAGTGACTTGGTGGCTGTGGAAGGGGAGGAGAGCTTCCCAGCAGGTGTGAGGTGGCACGGGCTGCCCAGCAGGTGGTGGCTTTCCAGTCATGGTTGTGTTTAATCACAGTCTGGGCAACCACTGAACAGAGAGATCAGACAGAAGATTTAAGAGCCTGATGCATTGTTGGAGTTGACAGCCTTGGTGGGGACTTCCAACCCTGACATTTTCATTTGTGCAGCTCTCTGGAGTTCCATAGAAAAGGAAACAGTGGGAGACCAGGTGAAGAATGTACTAAAACCAGAGTTGGCCAGTGGAAGTAAAGTGAGTGAGGGCTCTAATTTTTGCTCTGCCACTAAAGAGTTCTATATGGACGGTGAGTAATTTAACATCCATAATGAGGAGGTTACATTTGACCATTTCTAAGGCTCCTTCTCAAAAGATGATTTTTATATTCTTAGGAATAATTATACCTAGTAATTATGTGCCCATAAAACAAGGATGCATATATCATCCAATATTACTTCATAAAAAGAAACACTGTCACTAAGGGGAAGAACTAAAATATAAGTTAGCAAAGATCTGGAAGTTGAATTCAACCTCTAAGCCTTTCAATAAGACTCCTTATTCCCAGCACTGTCACAGTCTTGCTATGTGAAAGGGCCATATCACTTATGTTTATGTGCTGACACTTCCCCATCTGTAGAACTAGGAAATGCTACTTCCTGACTCACAAGGGTGTTGTGAAAATTAATTAGTTCATGTTTACCAAGACCTACAAGTGTCTCGGTGTATCCCTTGGCAGGTGTCATCCTTTATCCTGAAGGTTCCTTATAATGATAGCCACCACCAGCTGCTGCTTCTTGGAGTTGGAGAAAAAATGGCCCCAGAGCAGATTTTTAATTTTTACACATCCTTGAAATCTCTCATTTTGCATACATTTTTAAATTTATACCACTTCCTCCCCATCTAATGCACAAAGCAAGGCGACATGAGTGTTGTTTAATATATAAATATTCATTTATGTCATCCTTAAAGAAAAAGAAGGACAGTAAAACACAATGTCTCTGGAATGCCCCTTTCAGTTCCTGGGGACCTGGCCAAGTCAAGGGAACAAAGAGCAACCAGGCCAGAATGTCTGGATGGTAGTATCTTGAAGGACATTGACTTTCTCTCATGTATGCTGGGAACTAGGACAAGTTACTGTAATTTGTAGAAAACTAGTTTTTTTTTTGCACATATGCCAGGACAGCTGCTCCTTGGGGTTCTGGTCAGACTAGGAACAAAGAAAGTTAAGCAAGCTAATGCTGCTTAACTTCTATAGTCTAGCTTATACAACTCCTCTCTCTTTGGTAACTGGTGTGGAACTTGGGGCACTGAGGAAAGAATATATGTCCCTGGATGATTACCACTGGATAAAATGCTGTGAGGGAGAAATGTTTTTTCCTGGAGCACCATTGTGAAGGAAAGGAGGTGAAAGCACTGTGGTAAAGCACTGCCAGGGACAGAGGTGCTCCTGTCCTGCCAAAGCCAATGGACTCTGGAGAAGTCTCCTATCTAGCCCATTGCCACAGACTCTTCCCCATAAATATTTCCTAATAAAACCCTATATCTCACTCCCCTATTTCTGGGTTCTAGATCTCTCAATAACCTATCTCTGTCCTAGAACAAATGAGCTGTGGATCCTACACCATTGCTAAGCAGTTAGAAAGTAGTTACTGCCAATAACATGGTGCCAATAACATGGTTCCTATGACTAGCCTCTTGGTGTGTTTCCCAACACTGCCTCCACATCTTTTAATAGATTTCGATACATTTCAGTTTCTGCTCTTTTCTTCAGGATGACTTCATCCTCCCACTCTAACAGTGAAGATGAGGCCCAATGACCCAGGTCACACACGGATTTACTAATAAAACAAGGAAGGATCTCATTTCATCATTACTTTGTATTCCTGTTCAGTAGATCTTTCAAACTATATTGCACATAACCTCTAAAAATCAAAGTTAGTAAGAGAAGATTTTAAATGAGCCACCCTACTTGGCCTTTCTTTTTCCCTTGGTAGAGAATAAATGGAGAACTTTGTAACAATCCTGGCCCAACCACTGACTGTGTGATGTTGGGAAAAATAAAATAACCTCTCAGTCTCACAGTCCCCATTACAAAAGGAAGGCAGAGGGATCTGGAGGTTAAAGGAGACTTAAGAGACATTTCTACCAACTATACTGATTTATCTTGACTGGAAAAAAAAAAAACCTATGACGCATTTTGAGATGGGGAAATCGGAACACTGAATATAGAATAAAGACAGAATAGGAAATTACAACTAATTTTTTTAGGCATGATAACAATATCACAGATTTGTTGTTTAAAAGTCCCTCTCTTCTAGTGATTCACACAAAAATATCTACAGTTGACATAAGATGCTGTCTAGGATTTGCTTTAAAATGACACAGAAGGTAGGAGCAAGCACTACTAGTTATGAAACAATATTATCAGACATGAATTGATAATTGTCAAAGCTAAAGTATGTGGAGGACTGGTAAACTATTCTCTTTAATTTTCTATGTTTAGATTTTAAAGAGTCAACATTGTGAGCAAAAAATTATCTGTAGTCCTTTTAAAATCACAGTGAAAATATTAATTTGAGAATTACAAATAAAAGAATGTGGCTGTCATTTTTAGATTAATATAGATTTTAATTAATTAACTAATTAGTTGTTTTTTTAAAAAAATTGTAGCATGGGGATTAAACATAGGATGCTCTACTACTATGTTACACCCATAACCCACTATTATTTTTTTGAGGCAGAGTCTTGCTAAATTGTCCAGGCTGTACTTTAATTTGTAATTCTCCTGCTTCAGCCTCTTGAGTAACTGGGATTTCAGGCATGCATTACCATGCCCAGCTAATTTAAAAATTATTTTTGCTGATAATTATAAGTAATTATGACATAAAAATAATGTATTTTGACTAAGTCCACTGAGGGCATCAAATACATAGGACCAGCAATCAAATACAAGACATTTTTTTATAATTTGTAAAATATCTATTTCCTCAATGGAGATTGACTTGTAGTTAACATTAAACAGTCTTAATAATCCATATATGCAAAACACAGCCAAACTATACTTCTCTGATAAAACTTTGAAAACAATGTTAACAACGAATAAAGCTGAGAGTAGTTGCCGAATTTATGTAATTAGTTTTATTCTCTATTGTAATGGAAGTAAAACTAGATTTAATTTGCTTTAACAGAGTGTCCAAAATATATTAATATTTTTAGTAGGTGAAAATCAATAGTAGCATGACTTGTATTAGACAAAATTATTTTACTATGTCCTACGGTCCTGAAATACCAGCAATATTTTTGTAAAATAATGGTAGCAGCGTTCAAAGAAGCAAAATGATATGTGAGAAGATGATATGAAAGAGAAGTCCAATACTTCTTTGGCTTGGGTGAAAGTTTTTAATGAAATAGTCAGTAATGTGAATGCTTGCAAAAAGGTTTTCAAAAGATACTATTATGCTGGAAGTAACAATTGACAGAAATAAAGAGAATGAGGGCAAGTATAGAAATCTCTCTGTAAAAAAATGAACTTATAGGGCTGGGGTTGTGGCTCAGTGGTATAGTGATTGCCTAGCATGTGTAAGACCCTGGGTTCAATCCTCAGCACTACATAAAGATAAAAAAATAAAATAAAGGGTATTGTGTCCATCTACAAATACACACACACACACACACACACATAATATAAAATGAACTTTTAACTCTTGAATGTTTGAAGAACCCAGCAAACATTAAGCTTAGTTATTTGGTTTTCTTAGTATGACTCCATTTCTTTGCTAGTAGTTATAGTATGTAGGCATGTCATTGGAAAATATCCTTCCTCAATAAATTTATTTGCCTGCAAAAATCTACAGCCTCCTTCACACTCTTCCCATTACCCCAATCCTTCCACAGTTCACCCTTTCTTTTGCTTCCCACTTTTCCTTGGAACCTCTAGCAAACATTAAGTAGCTTCCATGCTGTGGCTAAAACCACCTGGCATCCAAAGTGTTGTAGTTAATCTTTAAACAAGGTGGTATCAGCAGGGTCATGAGGGCTAGTTGAAGGAATAGATCACCTTCAAACTGTGACTTAAAATAGCCATGTCACACCTGAGCCTTCCAGTGATCACTCCCCTCCTCTCTTTCTCGGTGGATTTGAATTACCTGCCCTTCCATTGACCCACCCTGGTTCTCAGGTGACATTTCAAGAACCCTTGCCATTTGAGTCACCTGTTATTTTAGGGCTGGGTTAGTAAAGAAGAGGAGGCAGATTCAGATGAGGGGCTATGAAATGGATTTTAGCATCTTTCTGTCTTCATTTTCAGTCTTTCTCAAGAACTCTTGGCATTCTTCCATTCCTATTTCTCCTAGGACCATATCTCTTAGGCAAGTAATAAAGATGCAGTACTAATATAGTGGTTAAGCCCATGGGCTCTGGGGCCAGACAAACTGTATTTATTTCTAGTAGCTTCCTGAAACTGTTCTTTTGAAGGTCACTGATTATCTTCTAATTGAAAAATCCAGTAAGTTTACTGTGAAACTTTTTTCTCTACTACTCTCTGTAGCTTATGTCACTGAGGACCATCTCTTCTTGCTTGATAATCTCTTCTGAATTGGCTTATGGCCACCATGTTATTTTGGCTTTTGACTGAGTCTTCTCAGTTCCTTTGTTAACCACTTCCACTCACGTTATTGCACTCAGAAGCCCTCTCTTTTCTTTTTGAAAACTCTTTTGTGGAGAGCTGATGCAGTTTGATAGCATTGTCTATAACTTCTATGCTCATACCTCCAAAGTTTATTAAATTTCCCTTTGGCTCAGATTCTCAACTCTCTAGCAAATAGATATTTCCTTATGTATTTCCAGCCATCACACTTAATTTGGCAAAAATTGACTTAAATTGCCATATTGTCCCTCCTGGAATCTACTTTAGTTCTCTCCCCACTTCTTCTCACTAGCCTGCCAGCCTTTAAACTTCAGAGACATCTCTTGTGAGTATAATGAAGAAGAAGTCAGTGACTGAATTTTATCAACTTTCTTTAAAATTTTCTCTAACTAAAGTACCTCATCCCTCCGTGTTAACTGTAGCCTTGATCCGTCTTCCTTTATCAATAGGTCATTAGCATAACACCTCTGCCACCTTCTCTTGAGTCTCTCTGTTCTTCCATTTTTTTTCTCTTACAAGGATATTGCCAGCTCAAGAAACACCAGAGTAGTGCATTTTCCCTACAAGTCTACCCCCCTTTCCTTGCTTCAATGCTTGCTGTAAGTTACCCCAACTCTACTAACTAGCAGCTTCCAGATATGAGTCCTCTGCTTTAATCAGCAACTCCTGTGCTTCTTCCAGGATCATGTCCACAGGTTCCTGCTTTGTTCAGCTGGTTCCCTTGCTTTAAAATGTTCTTCCCTTTACCCACCTAATTCCTAGCCATCCTTCAAGTCTAGGGATCAACACTCCCATGAAACCCTGTAACTCTGGCAATTCAACACTTTCTCTCATTTCCACATCTGTAGCATTTCTAGCTCTTCCCCAGCGAAGCTCTAAATTATACTTAGCATTAATTATGTTTAAATTGTCCCTTAGGTATATTTCTCATTTTCCTCCAATGGGGGATAACCTCCTTTAGGGCAATGAGTTAAGACAGTGGCAAAGCAGAACCATGGGCTCATGCTTGGGAAGCTACACTGGGACTTCAGAAGATTTCTTCGTTTTAAATCTGATAATAAACTTGTGCTATGGTTAACAGGTGTGATCATATGATTCATTCATAAAAGTAAAAATGATTTATAATGCTATACACACTTCCATGCACAATTATTAGCTTGTTTTTTCTTTTTTGGTATGGTTAAAAGGACCTCTATATTTCAGATGAGGAAACTGAAGTTTGGAGACTTCAGTAATAATTTTCTATAGTTTGCTTACAGACTCAGAGAGCTGAAAAGGCAGAGATCTTACTATACTACACATTCATCTTATTTTTTTCCGGGGAAATCTAACCTAACCAATGTGTAAGGCAAAGAATAAATGATGAATCTACCCCAATTATTTATTGTTGAATATAGCAATGTATTGTATTGTATCTTCTGTTTAGTCTCCGTGTTCCCTTCCCAGTGGGAAGGACCAGCATCCATTCAGTTCTGCAACTCAGAAACCAGGGAGTCACCTTCAATGCCACCCTTTCCCTCAACTTCCCATGTTCATTTCATCATCAAGTTGGTCTACTGTTCTTGTCTCCCTGTCTCTTAAATTTCTCCACTTCTCTCCTTAGTCCAAACTACAAGTATTTCTACCTCTTTAGAAGCCTCCTTGCATCTATTCTTATCCCCTCCAATTTGCATTCCAATTAGAATAAGCTTTTCTGAATTTGAATCTGATCATGGCTTCCTATCCCTGAACATTCCCATGGCC
The DNA here is from genome assembly GCF_964194105.1 of Spermophilus citellus. Taxonomy (NCBI): domain Eukaryota; kingdom Metazoa; phylum Chordata; class Mammalia; order Rodentia; family Sciuridae; genus Spermophilus; species Spermophilus citellus. Next base: position 172,795,091 of record NC_138184.1, read on the forward strand.
TTTTTGGTGTTCCTATAATAAATCCTCAAATCTTTAATAAAACCTGCTCTTCATGGTCTGGTATCATCTCATACCTTACTCTGCCTGCCCCACCATCGTCTGTCTAATCCACATGTATAGTATCTCAAACATGCTCACTTCCTCCTACGATAGGCCATTATTCTTGCCTGGAACACTCTTACCCTTATTCTTTACCTAATTAGTCCCATTCACCCTTTATATCCTACCTAAATTACCATTTTCTCAAGAAATTATTCCATGGCGCCTTGACCAAATGAAATTTCCTTATGACATCCAATATTATAGCATCATGTATCTGATCTCCATCATTGCATAGTTGGATTGTATATTTACTTCCGTGACTACTAGGGTATTTCTGGCTAACAACTCTCTCTTTGACCTAAAAGGTCTTTGAGGCAGAGATACGTCTTGTTTGCACCAAGATCCAGTACATAATTAAGCAGTTCAAAAGTATTTGCTTTATGAGTGGATAATTTGCTTCATGAATGAATAATTGCTACTGATGATTACTGGCCATTTCAGTTTGATTGGTGAATGGTTTGATGCTAATTTGTGGACAATCAACTTTGGTTTACTTTCACTACCACTGTGGCAAAAATACTGGGATCCAAACCTATGGTCACATGATAAGTGAGTGGAGAAAGTGGAAATGTCACATGGTCACAGTCATTCCCAACCCTTATTTAGCACAGATTTTAAGTTGTCAACATCACATTTATTTATGGCCAAGAGCTACAAACTGAAATCCTCAATTCTGGCTGGTGGGCCACATTAATATTTGAACACATTTCCAGACCACAAGACAGTCAGCTTAACCTAAAACAAGAACATGCCATATTTAACATGTAGGAATTAAGAGTTGACAGAGTATAGATATGTTAAATTATGTTTGAGGAAAGTGCTCTGAGGCTGGCATGTTGTTCTAATGATCTTTGGCATGTGGCAAAGCATGATAAGAAGGGGGTCCAGCCTGGGTTACAACCATGCGCATTTCTTTCTGAATTACCCAAAGGGCTTTGTTATAAGACAGTGTCACCTTTAAGACCATTGTGCAACATGAGCCTTGAGGGTAATGCAGTAAACAAACTGCATATTTTCAATACGGTAACAGAAGGTAAGAGGAGTAAGTGAATGCTCATCAGATTTTTTCAAATATCATTTGAAAGGGTCAAAATTCTTGTGGGTATGTGCAAGAGACAATTAAAAGATAGATTAAAAGATAAGAAATAATTACTTTTCTTGAGTAAAAGACTCCAGGGTATAATGACTAGCTGGAGTAAATCTTAGAATGTCGCTTAATTTGCAAAGTGCGGCCGAGTAGCTGGGTAATAATTCATAGAATTCATAAAGACTTAAAAGACTGCTGCTTTAATGGAGTTTTTTTTTCTATTTTACTTATTAAGATCGCCTTAATAATTCATGCATGGCAATACCTTTAACGAGCAACAAAATCTCACGTATCTCATTTAAACTTGGCAAGTGTGCTGACAGTTAATATAGCCTCGTGCCTCTGAGCCAGCAATTGTAAAGCAGCCCTGGGCTGTTAGTAACTGAAACCATCACATTTATGATAATCCCAAGAAAAGTTATGTCCAGATGAATGGTTGGATTTTATGGCCATTTGCTAAGAGATTTATTCATTCTTCATTTGTGGGGAGGCGACAGAACAATAATGAGACCAAACTATAACTCTTATTCCACATGCTGTGTTAGTTGCTTCTTTCTTAATGGCAGCAACTGATCACTATTTTCTTGGAGGGAACAGGAGTTTCTATCAAGATTTGTAAAGTTTTCCTATGATAAACACCTACTTTCGATGGTGAAAGAGTCATATTACACTATTCTACTAAGCAGTTAATCCTCTGCCTTACTCGAATAGAAGCATAAATGCACAGGTAATTTAGATTTGACTTCTTTACCAGCATTTACCAGGCAATTTTCTTAAGCCACGATCATTTCCCATAGACACAGTGAATGAAGCATTTACAACTGTCTTTCACAGAAGAGAATGCTCTGGGTGATGATTCTCAAGATATTGTTCAAAATAAAATTCCAAAAGCAGAAGCTAATGTTGACACAAAATTATTTGCTACATCCATTCATATGATAATGCTCACTACATTATGTCAGTATAACTGGCAAGTAGGCTCAATTTAAATCTATTTTGTGTTCAACTGACCTATTTAAATTATTTGTTCTTGGCATCTCTAAATTTGGTTGAAAAAGTTGGTTAATGGAGCCAATGTTTTCTTCTACAGACCATTCTTTAAAAAATATTTTAAAAGTAAAGGCCTTGATTTTGGGAATATTCAGAATAATGTCACCACAAAAACAAGCTTATCTTATTTTTATTAAGATTGCCTTAGTAGTTCATATATAGCAGTACCATAGACAGGTAACAAAACCTCATCTATCCCATTTAAACTTTCTGTGCTAAAATATGCCAATGGAAGGTGGGTCAGTTCATGCAGAAGCATCCCTACCTAGTGTAAGGCGGGAGAGGCAGAGTGATTCTGGTCCACTTGTTGAAAGTATCTGACACCAGGATCCGCTGCAGATGATAGCGATTGCATTCAACATTGGTAGGCAGACAGTCCCTCACCAGTGGGTGCCATGACAATCCAAGATCGACTGAATACTCCAGTTCAATAGCTGCAACAGGAAACAGACCCAAGAACCATAGTCACTTATCACATTTCTATGTTTTACTTTCAATCAAATGTCAATTTGATTTTTCCCTATATTTGTGTTTCTTACTCTGAAATGTTTCCCCATCTTTTGTACATTATTTATTATTTTTAAATTTCTATATTGAAATACTTCTGTACATTATTTATTATCTTTAAATTTTTATATTGAAATACTTTTTATTTTAAGGAAATATGATCTAGTGAAAAAAGTAAATTTTGCTGAATCCTTTATAATGAGAAACTTTCAGAGCGATTACAGCAAAATTATTGCTTCATAGCTATACATGTTATATATTTATAATTTAATATCATACTAGTAACATAAATTATATAAATGCATTAAGTGCTATATAATTTATAACTGTAAATTAATGTATAATGTTCATTTAATTATTAACACACAGAGAATATATTAATTATATGTTTTAATGATCAGTCTTTAAATAGTTAAAAAAACTGAGCAGGCTTCTCAAATTTTGACCTTCCTACAGGAATTCTGAATGTCAATTTTGCTGGTGATTTAAAATTCATGACTATACAAGTACATATAAAAATCATATTGCTCACTTACTGGACTTTAACTTTTTGAGTCAGAATGTACCTATTGAATACAAAATTCAATAATATTTCAGAAACTCACAATTCACCTATGTATCACACATGGACTTATCAGAGGTTCTGAATGGTCCTAGAGCAGAGGCAGCTACAGATGTTTGGCCCTGTCTGGAGATGGATGACTTACCATAGCAAGAGTCTGTGACCGAGCAGGAGGCAGCAAAATCTATCTGTAGGAATGAATCCTCATTCACAGCAATGTCTGTGGTGACCACATAACGGGTGCTGGCCTTTTCAATGAAGACCAGGGCATCACCTGTAGAGCCACACACGGGCATCTTGGTGCCCCCTGGGTGGAGCAGCCATTTTCTACTATCCAGAGTTGTGAAATCATCCTCCAAGACTGTATTACCAGAAATATTTCCTCCAATAAGAATCTAAAATAGAGTAAAAAAAAAAAAAAAGCAACACCCTAAATTCTCAATTTGGCTTTAAGGTACGGGAAAGTTTAGTCTTTTTGTTTGTTTGTTTTGATCTGCCAGTCTGTTCAGAGCTGGCACTATACAGCTAGCATAATGTTAGGGGGCCTTTCAGAATGCTCTTGTTTATGTGGTCTGCTTGCCCATCTGGCAAGAAGCTAGAGAAAACAAATCAAAGGATTGACAAAACCATTCACAGCATTCACTGGCCAAACTGTGTCTTTGGAAACTATATGTACCCAAGCTGGGAAAGCAAAACTTTGGCTTACGTGTGATTATTTTCTACGTAAAATTTCTATTTAAGGATACTTGTACTCTGAGGCATTTCTGTTCCAATTCATTCAATGGACTCTACTGTTTGTTCACAGGTACTTTTTCTCTTCTATTATGTATGAAGTTCCTTTAGGGCAGTCCATAAAGACATTGAGCAGACTTATTCCTCTTTTTTTCTTTAAATGCCAGGAAAGAAGATTTGAAAATGGCTGACTTTCTGTGGCACCAATGCCAGTTTTGCATATTTTCCTTTCAGGGAATTATAACCTTGTATCAGGCTTGATAAAGTTGCTGGATCCATATGGCAGCATTCTTTATGAGCAGGATCTAGGCCTTCTGTTGCATGGTTTATTTTCATGGGCTTACGCAATTGAGGGACCAGTGAACGAAAGGAAGCTAAAGCCCTTATCTAATCTAGCTGTGTGTCCTTAGGCAAGTCACTAAATTAGCCTGGACTTCCTATACTGAGTAAGGGGATTGGACTAAATGCTTTCTAAGGCCATGTTCAGTTCAAGTGACAAAAATTAAAATAGTTAATCCTGAAGGGACTGACCTGATCGATAACCCAGGGGCTGTAGAAGTGCCCATTTTCAGATGGCTGCCACCAGCGGAGGCGAGTAGAGCCAGAACGGGCTTTCAAAGGTATCTCCAGGGCAATGTACCTGCCCACGTTGCTGGAGTTGCTGAAAAGAAACTCTTGAAGGAGACTCCAGGTGAGGCCACCATTGAGAGAATACTGTAGAAGCACAGGCTGGCTCCTAGGGTCTGGAACACCTTTACCACATCCCAGTCTCATGAAGAACTGCACAAATCTGACATTAGTAAACTTTACTGTAGACTTTTACTTCAATGAGGAATCCATATTATTACAGAATACAAGCACCAAGGATAATGTGGGGGAATGAATGGCTTTAAGGAATGATGATTTAATGAATGTCCAAAGAAATCACTTCAAAGCCTGATTTTCCTTTTTAATGTGAAAGGGAGTTAATTAAATGTGAAGTGTGAAAAATGGCAATTCTGTGCCCATATTTGGATCTCAAATCTCTCCTCAGAGGAGAATCTGAGGGAAGTGAGCATTCTTTGCACCCTTTGGCTACTCCATAAGATGATGGGAGGGATCCAAAGGCTGTTCTAATTTGGGAGTGTGTAGTTATCTACTTAAGATAAATTGGATTCTAGTCCTTAGTATTTGAAACTAGAAGAATGGAATTAATAGAGATTATGCCACGTTATCAGCAAAATCAATTCTCAGGTTTCACCAGTACTTTTACAGATCTCGTATCACTGGTTTTGGGAGACACATTTAAATTCATCAGTTGTAGCACCTCTTTGCAAAAGGCCAGGCAGTTTTTGGAAGAGGTGTGTCAAGCCTGGACCTCTTTTCTGTCTTTTGTGCCAGAGGCAGGGAAGCATGAGTGTGGGTGGTTGGTGGTAGTGGGCTGAGCCAGCCTCTGTCTGTTGCTGGGTCCGGGGATGGATGATGCTGGCCGCTGAGAACTGTGGCAGCCAGCCAGTGGCAGCTTTCCTAGCTGGCAGGGAGGTGAACAGAGCAGTAGCAAGCAGCTGGGGTGCCACTGAAAACGAGCTCACATGTTATCTTTGGCAGACAAGCTGCTGGTGCCTGGTCTGGACACTACGATAGTTGGTAATGCAGAATAAATTTCATGTAGAACTCAACATACATACCTAATAACGTATGCATGCCAAACACGAGAAATGTAATGGGGCTCATAATAAATGTTATCAGTACCATATAAAAAAATTCATTCCTCATGATTTCCCCACCTTCCATTTATTTGTCTCATGACCCTGGAAAAATTGGGATCTTACATGAAGCATTGTCAGGTCAATATATGCAAATCCTACACAGCATGCTACTGAGATGAGCTATATTATGAAGCTTTTAACATTGGATTAAAGAAAACATACGTGGCTAGTGCCTAGTGATAGTTACACTCATAAAAACATTATTTACAGAGAAAAATTTTCAGAATATTGTCTACTTATATTAGGAATATGTTTATATTAATTTAGTGATAAAATAACTACCAAGTTGTTGGTAGTTAAGAAAAAGCATATCAGAATTACTTATTTGAAAAACCTAGTAACTTCTAAATTAGAGAAATTAGCTTCTAGTGAAAAATCTGAAGTAAAATGTATCAAGTTAAACTATATATATTAAAACGGAATAAATATAAGTAAAGTCTTACTTTCTATAACTGCAAAATTATTATATCACAGATAGAACTATATTTTCTATGAAGTGTGATAAAATGTATGATCAATAAAGATTTAGATGGAAGAGGCAATGAATATGTAAGACATATCTTAAGATACTTTGAAATATTTCGAAAACTAAAAACACGATTTCTTTGTTCACTTGCAAAAATAGGTCAGGGTTCCATTTTATACATGTTAAATTGTCTTTCTTAAGTTTTTGGCTCATCAAATGATCAAGGGATACACATCTTGACAGGACATAATCCTCTGAGCCAGTTTAAAATGTTTGTTTCTGAGTGACTGTGCTCAATTTAGAAAATGACTTCTTAGAATGTGTGAGTGAATCATTGGAAAGATGCTTATAGAGAATAAGGTCATGCCTCAAATGTTCTTAAATAAAATTGCTAGTGGAGATAAAATTAACCGTGAATAATTTAAGGATGTATTGCATTTCAACTAAGCTCTTTGCTACGTGTGTTATAATAAATGTATATAATTTCTGCATAGTCCAAGTACTAATGAAAAGTGTGTAGAATGTGGATAAAGAAGATGCAATATCATCTTCTTGAAGTTAAAGTAAATCAAACATTGTCATTTGCCAGTCTCAAACTTACAAAAGAATAGATATTAGCTTTTGTCTGTTTAGCTGTGCTTCATTTCTGATGTGGCTATTGAACTAATCTTTCAGTGTTGACTGGAAATGATATGAACTGTGTCTTAATGGAGGCTCCCACCAGGAAGAATTCCAGCATCTCTAAGGGAAGGCCTTGTCCTTGAGATCTCTCTGCTTCTTTCTGTTTTGATTAGGTCCATTATCATACATTACAATGCAGTCTTCCAATGATTACCTAGCGTGAGATAAATCCAGGTCCCGAGTCATCAACATGCGCAAGCCATCCTCATTGAAGAAGAGGTTGTTTCCACTGGAAAGGATTCCACACTTCCGGGATGGCTTTCCACCACTCATTAATAAGAATCTATCAGATTCTAGTTGACCTGAAAAAAGTGGGAAATGTAGTTTACCCATGAACCCCAAGTATAATTATTCTATTTTGAAAGGAATATGGTAAATACATTTTGTACTTTTTGTTTTATTTTTTTCAGTGCTGGGGATTGAGCCTAGGGCCTTGGGCTTGTAGGCAAGTGCTCTACCACTGAGTTACACTGCCAGCACCACCATATAGTTTTAAAATATAAAGTCATAAATATTAAAGTGTATTTTGGGAGAAGGCTCCTTTTCAACGTATTGGTTTATTTGAATTGTTTAGCCTGGGCTAGTATAATCTAAGAGCCCACATGATAGAAGGAAAAGTCTTTCCTTGAGGATTAATAGTCCAGCCAGATGGGTCCCTCTTTTTTATTATTCCACACTGAAAAAAAAGAGAGAGAGGGAGAGAGAGAGTATGTGGGCCCAAAGTGAGGGAGGACATATAAGCTTTCCACCAGTCTTTCTACTGTGTCCTTTCTAATGTGAGGATAGTATTAGACAGGGATAACAAAATATTTTACTTATTTATTTATGTTTAATTTTTAGTTGTAGTTGGACACAATACCTTCTATTTTATTTATTTATTTTCATGTGAGATAGGGTCTCACTAAGTTGCCCACGCTGGCCTTGAACCTGCAATCTTCCTGCCTAATGCTCACAAGTTGCTGAGATCACAGCATGCATGTATCACTGTGCCTGGCTTAAATAATGCTTTAAAAGTCAGCTTTCAACTCTATTCAGATATTCATCTTAGATTTTATATATTTTTGTTGTAAAATATGCAAAGCATTAAGTTTACCATTTTAACCATTTTACAGTGAAAAATTCAGTGACATTGAGTATGTTATTTGTGTTGTGCAATCATCACTGCTAATAGTTCAAGTTTCTCATAGCCCCAAAAGGAAATCTGTATACATTAAGCAGTCACTCCCCATTTTCCCACCTCCACCCATTGGAAACCACTAATTTTTCTCTGTTTCTATGGATTTACATATTTTGGATATTTCATATATATGAAATATATACCGTGTGGCCTTTTGTGCTGGCTTCTATCACTTAGCATGTTTTCAAAGTTCATTCATTCATGATTTAAAATGTATTCATATTTCATTCCTTTTTATGGCAGTATAATGTTCTATTGTTTATATCTAAATCTAGTTTGAATATGTACTGTAAAACCATAAATATATAGTTTTAAAGAAAATTTAGGAAAAACAAAGAAATTTTTTAATCTCATTATCTTAACATAGATAGCTATGACATAAGACTTTCTCTTAGAAAATGTTTATCCATAGCTTGGCCATAGTGCATCTACAATCTAAATGCTTTTATATAATCATTACATCATGTACATTTTTCTACGTTGTGACATTCTCTTCATATATAATGATGCTGGATTTAGAGGTGTAAAAGCAAGTTCCAAAAAGCAATGAGAGGTTCTTTAGTGAGTTATTGGAAAAGCAATGAAAGGAAGTTAGAGTTATGATAAATCATTTCTTCCATCCAAGAAGACTAACTTTCTGGAGATATTTTCTAAAATTTTCATTAATCAGAAGTTACATGTGACATAAAGAGTGGTAAAAATAGCCTTAGTTTTTTATTTCAAAAGTGAAACCCTAAAACAATTCAGAACTAAATGAATTCTTCAGTGTTTACAATTATTTTGATAAAGTTGATACTTGAGAGAACTTAATACTTAATTCTGTATCACAAATTGTGTTCAATTTATAAGTTCTTTCATAAAGTTACACAGAATTTATGAAAAGACTACCTTCAAAATCATCCTTAAGAAAATCAGGATTTTTGGTGCTTATTTTGCAGGTTGGACCTGAGTAGCCAGGATCACATATACACTTGGTTCCATTGACACAGCTCCCGTGTCCATTACACATCTCTTCACATTGGGGACCAATGTAGACATTATCAATGGCCCATGTCACTGGCTGAGAGCCTGCAGGGTAAAATCCCTGATACCATCTGAAGCGTACAGATCTGGAAAAGAGGTACAAGTCTTTAAAAAATGAATCAACAGAACAATACACCTTTAGAGTAAGCACGTCTGATCAATAAGCAATGGGAAGTTACTACCTGTGTACCACAATCAAAAAGCAGAAAACATAATCTGCCATTTCAGGAACAAAACTACATTCTCCATGGAAAATGAATAATATGTTACTGAAGGATCAATGGGTTACAGAAGACATAAAGGAGGAAATCAAAAAATTCTTAGAGATAAATGAAAATACAGACACAACATATCGGAATCTATGGGACACAATGAAAGCAGTTTTAACAGGAAAATTCATCGCCTGGTGGTCATTCCTCAAAAAAAGAAAAAACCAACAAATAAATGAGCTCACACTCCAACTCAAAGCCCTAGAAAAGGAAGAGCAAAACAACAGTAAATGTAGCAGAAGGCAAGAAATAATTAAAATCAGAGTGGAAATCAATGAAATTGAAACAAAAGAAACTATTGAAAAAATTAACAATACTAAAAGTTGGTTCTTCGAAAAAATAAATAAGATCGACAGACCTTTAGCCATGCTAACGAAGAGAAGAAGAGAGAGAACTCAAATTACTAACATACGGGATGAAAAAGGCAATATCACAACAGATGCTACAGAAATACAGAAGACAATTAGAAATTATTTTGAAAACCTATATTCCAATAAAATAGAAGATAGTGAAGACATCGATAAATTTCTTAAGTCATATGATTTGCCCAGACTGAGTCAGGAGGATACACACAATCTGAACAGACCAATATTAATGGATGAAATTGAAGAAGCCATCAAAAGACTACCAACCAAGAAAAGCCCAGGACCAGATGGGTATACAGCGGAGTTTTACAAAACCTTTAAAGAAGAATTAATACCAATACTTTTCAAGTTATTTCAGGAAATAGAAAAAGAGGGAGCTCTTCCAAATTCATTCTATGAGGCCAACATCACCCTGATTCCCCGAAACCAGACAAAGACACCTCAAAGAAAGAAAACTACAGACCAATATCTCTAATGAACCTAGATGCAAAAATCCTCAATAAAATTCTGGTGAATCGAATACAAAAACACATCAAAAAAATTGTGCACCATGATCAAGTAGGATTCATCCCTGGGATGCAAGGATGGTTCAACATACGGAAATCAATAAATGTTATTCACCACATCAATAGACTTAAAGATAAGAACCATATGATCATCTTGATAGATGCAGAGAAAGCATTCAACAAAGTACAGCATCCCTTTATGTTCAAAACATTAGAAAAACTAGGGATAACAGGAACTTACCTTGACATTGTAAAAGCTATCTATGCTAAGCCTCAGGCTAGCATCATTCTGAATGGACAAAAGTTGAAGGCATTCCCTCTAAAATCCGGAACAAGACAGGGATGCCCTCTATCTCCACTTCTATTCAATATAGTTCTCGAAACACTGGCCAGAGCAATTAGACAGATGAAAGAAATTAAAGGCATAAAAATAGGAAAAGAAGAACTTAAATTATCACTATTTGCAGATGACATGATTCTATACCTAGAAGACCCAAAAGGGTCTACAAAGAAACTACTAGAACTAATAAATGAATTCAGCAAAGTGGCAGGATATAAAATCAACACGCATAAATCAAAGGCATTTCTGTATATCAGCGACAAAACTTCTGAAATGGAAATGAGGAAAAACACTCCATTCACAATATCCTCAAAAAAAAAAAATAAAATACTTGGGAATCAACCTAACAAAAGAGGTGAAAGATTTATACAATGAAAACTACAGAACCCCAAAGAGAGAAGTAGAAGAAGATCTTAGAAGATGGAAAAATATACCCTGTTCATGGATAGGCAGAACTAACATCATCAAAATGGCGATATTACCAAAAGTTCTCTATAGGTTTAATGCAATGCCAATCAAAATCCCAATGGCATTTCTTGTAGAAATAGATAAAGCAATCATGAAATTCATATGGAAAAATAAAAGACCCAGAATAGCAAAAGCAATTCTAAGCAGGAAGTGTGAATCAGGCGGTATAGCGATACCAGATTTCAAACTATATTACAGAGCAATAGTGACAAAAACAGCGTGGTACTGGTACCAAAACAGGCGGGTGGACCAATGGTATAGAATAGAGGACACAGAGACTAATCCACAAAGTTACAACTATCTTATATTTGATAAAGGGGCTAAAAGCATGCAATGGAGGAAGGATAGCATCTTCAACAAATGGTGTTGGGAAAACTGGAAATCCATATGCAACAAAATGAAACTGAATCCCTTTCTCTCGCCATGCACAAAAGTTAACTCAAAATGGATCAAGGAGCTTGATATCAAATCAGAAACTCTGCGTCTGATAGAAGAAAAAGTTGGCTCCGATCTACAGATTGTGGGGTCGGGCTCCAAATTCCTTAATAGGACACCCATAGCACAAGATTTAACAACTAGAATCAACAAATGGGACTTAATTAAACTTAAAAATTTTTTCTCAGCAAAAGAAACAATAAGAGAGGTAAATAGGGAGCCTACATCCTGGGAACAAATTTTTACTCCTCACACTTCAGATAGAGCCCTAATATCCAGAGTATACAAAGAACTCAAAAAATTAGACAATAAGATAACAAATAACCCAATCAACAAATGGGCCAAGGACCTGAACAGACACTTCTCAGAGGAGGATATACAATCAATCAACAAGTACATGAAAAAATGCTCTCCATCTCTAGCAGTCAGAGAAATGCAAATCAAAACCACCCTAAGATACCATCTCACTCCAGTAAGATTGGCAGCCACTATGAAGTCAAACAACAACAAGTGCTGGCGAGGATGTGGAGAAAAGGGTACACTTGTACATTGCTGGTGGGACTGCAAATTGGTGCGGCCAATTTGGAAAGCAGTTTGGAGATTCCTGGGAAAGATGGGAATGGAACCACCATTTGACCCTGCTATTGCCCTTCTCGGACTATTCCCTGAAGACCTTAAAAGAGCATGTTACAGGGATACTGCCACATCGATGTTCATAGCAGCACAATTCACAATAGCTAGACTGTGGAACCAACCCAGATGCCCTTCAATAGATGAATGGATTAAAAAAATGTGGCATCTATACACAATGGAGTACTATGCAGCAATAAAAAATGACAAAATCATAGAATTTGCAGGGAAATGGATGGCACTAGAGCAGATTATGCTTAGTGAAGCTAGCCAATCCCTAAAAAACAAATACCAAATGTCTTCTTTGATATAATGAGAGCAACTATGAACAGAGCAGGGAGGAAGAGTAGGAAGAAAAGATGAACATTAAACAGAGACATGAGATGGGAGGGAAAGGGAGAGAAAAGGGAAACTGCATGGAAATGAAGGGAGACCCTCATTGCTATACAAAATTACATATAAGAGGTTGTGAGAGGAATGGGAAAATAAACAAGGAGAGAAATGAATTACAGTAGATGGGGTAGAGAGAGAAGTTGGGAGGGGAGGGGAGGGGGGATAGTAGGGGATAGGAAAGGTAGCAGAATACAACAATTACTAATAGGGCATTATGTAAAATTGTGGATGTGTAACCGACGTGATTCTGCAATCTGCATTTGGGGTAAAATTGGGGGTTCATAACCCACTTCAATCTAATGCATGAAATATGATATGTCAAGAGCTTTGTAATGTTGTGAACAACCAATAAAAAAAAATAAAAAAAGAATACTAAGGACAAAAAAAAAAACTACATTCTCCAATCTCCAGAATTTTGTCAATAAGTTTCTTGCTTCCGCAAGCCCCTTGCAATTCTATCAATATGTAAAAATTCCACCACCTGACCTGCCCACCTTTTTCAATATTTATACCTAAATGAAGGTTCCATCTCTATTATATATACCCTGCATAACAAGCCTTTTAATTTTTCAAATTAAGGTAAACTTCATATAGCATAAAATTAACCACTAACCATTTAAAGTATACAGTTCAGCGGCATTTACACATTCACTGTATTGTCTCTCTCTATCTAGTTACGAGATATTTTCATCACCTCTAAAAGAAACCCCCTTTGCCCACTCAGCCCCTGACAGACCACTAATCTGCTTTCTGTTTCTGGGGGTTTCCTGTTTTGGACATTTCATAGAAATGGAATATATGTGACTTTTGTGTCCAGTTTCATTCATTTAGTATCATGATTTTAAGGTTCATCCACATTAGCAAAAATCAAAATTTCATTTCTTTTTATGAATGAATAATATTCCACTATATCAATATACCATTTTTTTTCATTCATCAATTGATGAACACTTGGTTGTTTCCACCTTTTGGCTACCGTAAATAGTGATGGTATGAACATCTGTATATAGTACAATATTTGCTTAAATTAGTGTTTTGAATTCTTTTGGGTAGAATGGTAGTGTAATTGTTGGGTCTTATGATCTATGACTAAACTTTTTATTTCTCATGATCCCTTCCATAGTTTTGATGGAATTTCCATTATTATAGTTATCATAGCTGGAGTTATTTAAAAGTGTGATAATTTCCTCACTTGTAGAAACTTGTAGAAGTCAATGTCCATGTTTCCCTTTTCACATTTTTCCATGGTGCCCATTTCTATTTTTCATACACGGTACATACTCAGTAAATTTTTAAGAGAAAAAGCAAGAAATCACCTATATTTTTAGTTTGCAATTTCTTAATTTTTAAAAAACTCAGAGATAAATAAATGAACTGTCTTATGTTAATGATGATAAATTAGCTCCTTGGAAATAATCTACATATTTAGGTAGCAGTCTAGAAATAGTTTAGTATATTTTATCATATATAAAACTCAGTTCAAAGAAGATGGATTTATTTTAGAGAGGGCAGGATATAGAGATGGCATGTACACATACTTTCCTGTTATTATAAAAACTGAATTCTTAATAATTTTTTATTATTTGAGAAACAGAACTCAGAAGTCAAATACTAGAGTTGGGGATGGATGGTTGAGAGGGAAATGTATTTGTTAAGCTTCTAAAATTTAGAAAATAGCAAAGGAGGTGGAGTCAAGTTCTTACACATAAATTTAACTCTCATTCCTTGTTTATATCAAGACTCCAACTATACTAAGCTGCCCCCAAAATGCCAGTTCATAATTAAACTTATTTTCAAATACTTGCCAGAGTTTAGTCTTGGCAAGAAGCACTTCTTACCTTTTGAACTTCCAGACTGCTGAGCTGAGGGAAATGGCTGGAGTTTTCCTTTGAACAAAAGCCTACATGGATTTTTTTGAACTTCTTATTTATTCAAATGTTCTGAATACAAATGAACCACCTTGGTTGGATATTTATTATTGTTCACCTGCCTTGACAGAAACTGCAGGCGTTATGATAAATGGTATGAAGGGGTATGGTTTCGCTGTGGTTCCCTTCTGCCAAAATCTTATTTTGAAAATCCCTCATTCTCCTTGGTGAATGTCAGCACCTGTCCTCCTAAACCAGTGTTACTGAAAGGATCTGTTTTCTAAACATAAACTTAACATTTCAAGCACACAGCGCTGCCTCCATTAAATAGGGTTTTTGGTGGACTCATTATGAAACTGCATAAAGCAAAAACAATTAGGAAGTTTAAAGACAAAAGATTCTAGACTAAAAGGATACAAAGGTGATGTGAATAAAATCAGATGGAAACTCAATACTTGGCTTTTGAATATAAATGGGCAATATGCAGAGGCAAAATATGAAACATTTGCTACCTGAAAATATTTGATATATTTGTGTGTGTGTGTGTGTGTGTGTGTGTGTCTTTCTCTAGTGTCCAAAAAGTCACAGGGGTAATTTCAATGTAGATTTTATATATTTTTAGCAGCTAGAACTTGAGCCATTACTATGTGCCATGTTGAATACAAACCAAGAAATGGTTCACTGAGTTGGAGAAAATTTAACTTTTGCCTTCCAGCAATTCATGCCTGTGTGCATTTTAAAAACAGTGCTAATTCCTTCCCTGAAACAAGGACTAGACAACAAATTTTTCCCCTCACAGAAATGGCTGAAGGCAGTTTGAAAGGTAGGTTTATACCACTCTGAGAGTGCGCATGCCTCCTTAACCCATTTAATTTCTTCTCATAGAAATAAAACAACACAGACTTCAAAGGACATGACAGTGTAAATTCTGTACACAGTAACATAGGATTGTAAGTGGATTTTTATCAGTGAGTGAAAACTTAAATGTCTGCATTTCTCTTGTTCAAATTTCCAAAATTATGTTGCCATTATTTACAAGTCAGCAAAGCAAAGCAGCATCTCCAGCTGCCAAGTGTGGTGGTCTCCATGACATGCACATTGTCCTGGTGTGGGTGTCTTTACTCAGGGGCTCTCACTGGCAGATCTTTTTGACCATATTTCAAAACCTTCAGACAGCATTGCTATTAATTCCATATTGGGAACTTGCTGAAGCAAGTCTCAGTTAAACAATCTAAAATCATGGCCTACCACCTATCTTTAAGGGTTTTTTCTACCTAATAATTCTTAGCTGGGCAATTGGAGAAAACCAAGGTCCACGAAAGGGAAAACTTGGCACTTCTAGCAATATAGTGATGGAGTTTGATGGGATGTTCTAGTCATAGGTGTGTGTCTGTGTGTGTCTGTTTAAGAGACAAAAGAACATAAACTGGACGACTGACAAACAACAGAACTTATTTCTTACAGTTCTGGTGGTTGGAAGTTCAAGATCAAGAAGCAAGAACATTGTGTCTGGTAAGGGCTTGCTCTGGGGTTCACAGATAAGGTCAGGTAACTGTCTGGAACTTCTTTTACAGGACAGTAATCCCACTCATGAAAGCTCTACCCTCATGACCTAATCACCTCCCTCAAAGACCCCACTTTCTAATACCATTACTTTAGGGGTCCAGATTTCAACAGATGAATTCTGGGGTGCGGTAGAACATGAACGATCATACCTCAGTACTGACTGCCTATGTGACTTGATAGCCAGGCTTTTCCCCCTGACTACCTGCCCACGGGCATGGTCTTTTGGAAGTTTTGCTTCTGCTTCAACACTTGGATTTCTGGCCAAAGATTGGTTCAGATTTTTAGGAAAGCTGCAATTGAGAGCCCTGGAAAATGAGAGTTGTGGTTCGCTGAGTGATGCTAACATTAGCATGTTAAAAAATGAGGATCACATTTTGTTGTTGAAGTCCTCACACTTGCTGAATGGAGTCTGTGTAATTCCTTAATATCTTTCCAATAAATTCTTCAACAATTTTAGAATAATTTTTATATTTCTTGAAATAAACTATCTTTAATACAACTGGTTTTGGATAAAAAGTTTTTCTAGAGCTATTTTCCCCTTCCTACTTCTTCTGTAGACAAGCTGTAAGAATCAAGAGGAGCTTTCGGTTGCACAGACTGAATTATCAGCTCTACTCAGGAATTCTCTCCAGAGACTCTACTTGCCTCATCTGGATATCATTTCCAAGGAACTAGGGGAACATTTTGGTTAGTAGTATTTATCTTTTTAAAAATAGCTGGATTTTCTATTAAAATAATGTCTTATGTAACATCAAGGATTAGTAAGTGACATTAGGTGACAACAGAAAACTTTTAAGTCCTTAGCAGTCAAATTATGAAACTTACGCTATTGAGATGATGAGGAAGGAAATGGATTTTTGTTCAAAGAAGACACAGACTTTGGAAAATTCACTTTCATTCTTTTGGAAAAGTACTAAGTATTAGTAGTAGTTTTGTTTGAATACCCAAGAATTCTAATTATGCTCAATTTCACATCAGAAATATAAATCTATTTCCATTTTGAAAGTAGTATAGTACTACTTTCTTCTTCTTCTTTACATACTCTGAAATAATAAATTCCTTATTCCAAAAGTACAGACAGAAATTCTGAGGCAGGCTGCTTTGTTGACTTCCTCCCTTTGTTCACTTATATTATTAGTTTTATTTTTTGAACTATATTCTTTATTTCATTTTTATTATGGTTGAAGTCCTTTATCTCCAAATAGCTTTTCAACAGAAAAGTCAAAGAATGCTGGGTTGAAAAAGTAGAAATGCCTGAAGGAAATGTGCTAATGATTTTTTTTTTTTTTTTTAGTGAGACACCAGGAATGTGTTTGGGCTTCCATCCTCCATATGTTCTCACTTCCTGCATGAGAGACACAGGAAAATGTTTGAATGATTTATATAGTGAGGTGGGGTCACAGGTACAGTCCACAGAGTGCTCTTAAATCTACCTTCAAACTGTAAGTTAGCAGCTTTATCAACTCTGTGTCCTATGCTTTAAATACCTATCCATCTGGTTCAGGTGAGAACTGAGAAAGAAGAGGAAGGTGGAATTTTTCCCTGAGAGTAGCAAGTCAACGATGTCTTCAGGAACAAACTCTCAAATGCGACAGTTTCCATCTTGAAAGGTATGACTACTTTCTTTTGCAAAATACTTGAGAGAATAAAAATTCTTCATTCTGGAGGAATGAAGACAGAAATTCTGAGCCAGGCTCAGAATCAAAGTGGTGCCAAGCAACAGGTCCTCACCCGCAAAGGTGCAGCTTCCCGAAGTGCACGACCTCCCTCCTCCAGCCCTGGGTGGTTCCCGCGTAGTAGATGCTGCTAGGGTGGTGCTCAGTGGAGCATAAGGAGCTGACATGGCTGCTGCTGTGGTAGCAGAGGGGAAGCAGCAGGTGCCAAGTGGCCCCAAAGTCCCTTGAAAATTCCAGTCTGACTGGATCAGTAGATGAGCTATCAGTGGAGCATCCAACATTGATCTTGGGATAAAAGAAAAAAATGATACAAATTATCTCAGAGCGACAAGCCTTGAAATGATTCACCACTTCATTATTTTCCAGAGAGTCCATTTTCCTGGGAGCTGTCTCACTGAAATATTTAACACTGTAAAATTCTGTTTTGCCTGAGCAATATCATATATTTCCTTTAAATTACATTTTTTTTCATAAAGAACCTCAAAAGACCTCATGAAAAATTTATTTTCCCTCATTTTATGAGAAACCAGGAAGTGGATAAGGCAAAAAGCTGGGAGAATTCCAAATTTTACCTTTTGCCTATTTTCATAACCAAACCAAGCAATTTGTAATAAAAAGAGTTATTTCCCTAATCCTGTCAGCTTCTCCCCCTAGTCTGCTAGGGAGGAATGCTTTCTGTTTTTCCTCTTCTGATACCTTCTAAGAAATCCCAGAAGTTATACATATGGAGCGTCTTCAACAATATTCAATATCAAAACAAAACAGAATACAATAGATATTATTTCCCTGGCACAAGGAAAGAGTTTTTTTTCCTCCTTAGGTGTATGTATTTAAGGTGGACAGGGTGCTGTTTTGATATAATATACCCAGTGAAATGACCACTAGAGTTAAGCAAATTAACCTGTCCATTGCTTCCATGGTTACCCTTTTTATTTTTTAATTAAAAAAATTTTTAAATATGTTTTTTATAACTTCATTCATTAATTAATTCATTCATTTTTATGTGGTGCTGAGGATCAAAGCCAGTGCCTTACCCATGCTAGGCAAGTGCTCTACCACTGAGCTATAACCCTAGTCCTCCACAGTTACCTTTTTATGTGTGTTGGGATGTGTGTGGGGGGTAAGAAGAGCTAAAATCCACCCTCTTACCAAAATTCAGTACACATTACAATAATATTTTCAACTATAATCCTCATGCTGTACACTAGGTCTCTAGTTTATTAATCCTACATAACTGTGAGTTTGTATCCTTTGACCTACTCCCATTTCCTTCTCATCTGACCCCTGATAACCTGCTTCTATGTAAAGACCTTTATACCATGAGAGAAACAACTACTTCATCCCCTGAACCAAGGCTTTCAAGGGAAATAAGCTAAAACTTACATGCATGTGATTCTTCCTGTGAAAACACCCCTTCAGATTGGGATGAACATTTTCTATCATGCCATCACAGCCATTGGTTAATGATATGCAGTGTGTATGTGCACATATGATTACTCTTTTTACCTTTTGATGAGTAAACTACTGGTTTTTTATAAACTTTTCAACTATAGGTACTTGCTTCTACTTTGAATTCATTAGTAACAACTCTTAAAAGAGACAAAGGTATGACCTTTTAATTAGCATTTAAAGCATAAGAGTAGAAAATATAGCAAAGTTTACAAAATAATTTCTCCACTATCATTTGGTTTTAACTTCTGAGATTGTAACCAATAACTCTAATGTAGAGAATACAGACAGAAAGTCTAAAATATTCAAAACTGTGATGACACAATTAGGCACTATTTTAAATAAGTCTGCTGATTGGTTGGTACAGACTTCAGCTATGAAATTCTGTTATAATGTACCTTTGTTTCTGTGGATTTTATCCAAGATTTTGAAATATGTAAAGGTTTTTAATGTTAATTGTTAATCTGTTTTCTTGACAAACATAAGGAGTATAAAAATATTAATAAAATACACAGCAAATTTCTTTATACTAATGAAACAGTGAAGTATTGTTTTATCTGTAAAATCCATATTAGTGTGATGATATATATAGAGAGATTGATTTGGGTACTAAGAAATATAAAATTTCACATGGAAAATGAATATAATAATATCAGAATATGATCCGTTTCATTTTTATAATAGTCAAAATAATTTATTTCAACAATTTATTGTAGTAGGTGGGGACACTATGTCATCAATAAAAGACAGAAACTCAGAAATAAATGTTAGTATGACATTATTAGCTCTGTTAATAAAAGTGAATTATTACTCCAAAATCTCTTATGCCCTTGCACAAAAATGGAAGTCATAATGCATGAAATTATCTGAATTTTCCCTCAACTTTTGTAGCTTTTGTTCAAGATAAAACAAAAAATATTTTCCCATTTTTTTATTGCTGCATTTTAGAGGGATTAGTTGTTACATATTTGTACATGCACACAATATAACAATATAATTTGGCTGATATTATTCCCCAGTATTTCTACTTTCCCTCCCCTGCTCCCTCCTTCTGGTCCCTTTCCTTTATTCTACTGATCTTCCTTTGATTTTCATGAGATCCCTCCATCTCCTTTCTTTTCCTCTTTACTCTCCACATGAGAGAAAACATATGACCCTTGACCTCTGAGTTTGGCTTATTTTACTTAACATAATATTCTCAAATTCCATCCAAAAGTTTTAAGTATTCCTGATAGAATCAAGTTAAATACCTCAAATTGTATTATGGTGTTCTCATTCACATTGAGATCACGGGTGGTAATCGAGTGTTCACCGACTTCATTGGAAACGAACACCATCGCTGAATCTTCCTCACTGTTATTCAACAAACAAACAAACAAAGCACAACAAGGAATCCACTTAGGTAAGAATTCATCAGGATTTGTATAGAGCAGTAGTTTTATTTTTACCTTTTCAATTAAATACTTACGGTGCTCCCTTTGAAGAATAGGGGCAATAAAGACCAATGTTACCGCCAGGATAGAAAAACCAATTGTCTTCTCTGGGCCCAAAGTCAAATGTATCCAGAAGCATCACAGGGTTGTTCAGATTATTTCCATCAATAATAAAGTCATCAACAATCCAGATCTCTTCTTTCTTACCTAAGGCATTTTTAGATAAAAGCAAGTTTTTCCAAAGATGAAAATCAGATGGACATTTTTGCTCATTGGAAGAAAGTAAAGGACAGAAGGAACTCAGTAACAATAGGTCAAACATATGCCTTCTAGACAAAACCCACAAACAATATGACAGCGTGTTCACAGTGATCAAAGTGTGAAGAAATTTAAGCTTGCAACCATAATAAATTGACACGGCACAGAAATGCCTCTCTAATTTCAGAAAGCGTTGACAAATGGCTTGTGGGAGTGTGCTGTCCTTCCAGTTACAGTAGCATTACGCAGGGTGGGGTCTGAGTCATTTGTGGTTTGGGGAAATCTGTAAGATGTCTGGTCTGTGGAGAGGGGCAGTCGGACTCAGAACCAGGTATAGTAACTAGTCTACTCAAGGAGCCACTTGTGACTGGGTCAAACCATGACTTAGCACCAGGATTCATTTAGGTGGAAGGACTATGGCCCTTAAAACACTGCCCTGGTAGGTAGATAAATAAACAATTAAATGCAGTTAACACAAAGGAAAAATACTCTAATATATAATGCTTAATTTTTCCTTAATGGTTTTCAAAATCTCCAAAGCTTATTTAAAGATATGCAGGAATATATAGAGAACTAGTGTGTCATACGATTTGACTCAGTGACGTAGGCCAGGTGTTTAAGGAATATGCCGCAGGGCTGATGAGAAGGCAAAACCCAGGCTGCTTTTACAAAGCACTGTCTGGACTGAATTTGAAGCAAGCTGATAAAACCAGGCCAAGTAGAAATGTCAAGATTCCTTCTAGCTGGCTTCTTCCTACATTTAGTACAATTCTCACAAAATATAAAAAAGGGTCTATAAAAGAAGCCTGCAGAATTAACGTAATACTTTAAACGAAATGTGTTGAATTTACTCTAATGCTTTCTTTTGTTTCCTTGTTTTGGAAGTGGCTGGTAATACAATTAAAAACAAAAACCCTGTGAGCATTCCGAACACAGTATGGAGACAGCAAGCCTCTGGATTTTGAACTGGTTATATTCATTTTTTGTATTTTTATTTGTTGATTATACAGGAGATACACATACATACACACACACACATACACTCACACACATATTTACACACAAGACATCTATATCTACCTGTAGACCTATATATACATAAATAATCCTATATAATATCATATATATTTATGATAATTAATTTAGATGAAAATCCATCATAATTTTATATATTTTTTCAAAATAAGCTAAAATTTTATGTCTTAATAAAGGAGATATTCATACTTTAGGGATGGAAGTACTTCTTTCTTCTTCATTTCTGTATTGCCTCTGCAAAGAATTCTGCTTAATGTGGTATCTCTGTGCTTATTTGGGCAATTACAACATACATGATTTAGTAAATTCTGGTTCTTTGTAATCAACAGTTAACAGAAATATTGGAAGCAATAAAACATTACACATTACAATCATTTTTTGTAACCATTTGAAAATGCCATTAAATTATACATTCACTTTAACTTATCACTGAAGCAAGTGTATGTGGCAAGATATTCTATTGGGCACATGAACTGCTTTGTCTAAGTCCGTTTCCCTTGGCCATGGTGTTTTGCTATCATGTTCTATTTCACTAAGGAAATGCCACACTCAGAACCATTCCTAAATGAATTCAACAAAAATGTACTTACAACCAATGAGTGCCTAATGATAATGCTGGATGTTTTAAAAAGAATATTAGCTCTGTGTCAGGATTCAGCTGTATTTAACCATCAAGAGAGCTTACTAGTCAAGTGTGCAGAGGTGATAAAAATACATAAAGTTAAGTATTCATTGAGACAGGTCAAAAGTGAGGCATGTAGCACACGTGTGCTGTGGACAGCTACGTCCCTGGATTGACAGTCTCTCCACTCCTGAGAAATAAGTATATTAACATTCCAATGGCAATTTTGATCACAGAAAAACACATGCATTTTTACCATTATTATAAGGTTGCCAAAGTCTGAATCTTGTAGCATTGGTTTGGGCACCGTATGGCAAGGGAACATTAATGAAAAGTATATTGGTCGTTTGAGGGAAGTAAAATTCATCCATCAGGTGCCAAGTGATTCCTCCATTGATAGAAAATTGTAGCAAAACAGAGTGAGACCTCTCTGGGGTACCTAGGAAGAAGATAACAAAGGCATAACATGTATTGTGATAAAAATGGGGAAATAGTATGTTTGTAGCTATTCTTCTAGCATCAATGCATGAGCTGGTTTATGTTTACATAGAGGTTTTATAGTTCAAATGCTTCAAAGGCATATGAAAGTGATGACAGGCTGAGTTTTTTTTATACAAATGTATCTTAAAAAATACACATCAAATCTGGGATTTACATACTATACCTCCCTTTGTCTTTTAGCTATGTGCCCACACTCTTCTCATTTAGGAAATGTTACATTGAAAATTTTTGATTTTACTGGCATGGTAATTTTACAAGGGTCAAACCTTTAAATCTTGAGGTACAAACAAAAAACTACTTGAAAATTTATTATATCCACAATGACATTTTTTAAAAAAGAAAATCATTTAGTTAAACATGAAAAGTCAGTTCTGGGAATGATATTGGCCAAATTGTACTGTTGTATCATATGCATGTATGAATATGTAACAATAAATCCCACCATTATGTATGATTATAATACATCAATAAAAAGTATGGAAAAGAACATGAAAAGTCAGAATGACAAACAGTAGGTATTTGTGAGTTCACATCTCTAAAAGAAAATACAAAATTTTATAAATTAAAAAATTTTAATTTAAAGCTCTTATAACTAGAAAATAGTGGTGGAAAGACTCAGGGACATAATGATAAATTCAACTACCATGGAACTATTGAGATTACTATGGCTATATGAAATCAGTTAAAAATCAGTAGTTATCTAATGCTAAAGAAGAACATTTGTGAACATTCATGTACACCAATTTATATTAGCTCTTTTATACAACAAAATTTGTAGGTCCTTAAGTACAGTACTTCTTTCTGGAGGAATTATGCTTGGAGAATTTTCTTGAAGGAAAACAATGAATTCAAATCTCTAGACATAGCTTACCTTTTGCTATAAATCTAAGTGAAAACTGGACATACACAGTATTGGTGCAATCTAGATCTCTTGAAATAAGCATCCTCAGTCCTTCCTGAAAACAAAAACAGACGTGTCAAGCAACCTTGTTTCATTTGCAAAGTTATTTTCCTCTGATTTTACACATTTAACTTGCACTAGTTAAATAATTACCTATCATGATCAAGAAGCAAAATTTGGACCAATTCAAAAGGAGAAATTGAACAATCTTCATTCCCTCTCTCATAATGGTCTCCAATTCCTGTGTGTGAGTAACCCAATTGCATTGTCTCACCTCGGAATCATAGTTTGCTGTGACTTTTATAAAAACCAGCACAAAATGATAGCATTATATATCTACAAGACTTTTTAAAAATAGCCTCCTTTGATCACAGCATGTTGTGAAAGAAGTAAGGAGAAAAGCAGATGGAAAATGTGCCAAGGGCTCCTGCTGGAGGCCGAGAACTAATAGGTAACTTTCTCAGGGTTCTGAGGAGTCTTAGAGACTCACTACTCCCTTGCCTCCTCTGCCAGCCCCAGGAGGCTCTCATTCAGACTGACACAACACCCCCCAGTTGGTCGAGTTAAATAAGGCATAAGTAAGGCAGGTCCCCAGGCCTGGGCTGTAAGCATTCATGCAGAGAAGCCAAGGAATGTAGAAAGAGAGCACATTAGCTTTCGTAATTTTTTCTGCTAATTAGCTATTTCTGGTTGCCTGAGATTGACAGTTTGAAAGGTTGTTTCCTTCACGTGTACCTAGTATTGTGGTGACAGCCAGTAAGACAGATCTCACTATGCAAATGTCCCAAGGTCTAAACAGGCTTTTGAGTTTCTCAGCTGTGACTTCATTGTAGTGACTCTTCAGTGGTCTATAGCTATACTACTATAATACTGTGGGTTCTTTTAGAGTTCTTTTAGAGTGGACACTGTCAACTGATTTCTTAATTATCAGCTAGCAAATACCAGACCTAATGATAACTAGAAAGAGCAAATTTCCCTCTTTTTCTTAACACTCATTATAGCTCATAGTCTTCAATAGCTTAAAAATGTTAAAGCTACTTTCACAATAATAATCATATACTAACTGCCTATTACATGCTGTGTTCTGAAAAAAGGTATTTTAGCTATTTAAAGCATCTAGTACCACTAAGAGAAAGATACTATTATTCTTTTGCAGAAAAAGAAACTGAAATGCAGAGAGAGACAGTAACTTGCTCAAAATTACAGTTGATAAGTGATAATGGTAAGATTGGAACCCAGATAGGTCAGATTCTGAAACTTATCTTCCATTCTCTATAAGATATCAGTGTTTTGTCTACTAAGCCATCTCTTGGTGTGGTGAGAAGAAATCCGGATAATGCTACATTTCGAATTTGACAGTTGTTTGGTATTGTAATAAAAAAGCAACCACATTTATTCCCACCTCTCAACTTCACACCCCACTGATTCATACTGGTAGAATTGAAGGTTACCAGGTAAAAGCCTTCTATTTCTAGTCTTCATTTTTCTTTTATGCCTAATAATTCACTGCCTTGCTCAGTCCATGATACTTCATCTCAATGCCTATTGTTCATGTCTCAGCATCTTTTCCTTCTTCCTTCTATACATGAGGGCATTAAGCGGTTAAGAGGAAGGCTTGTAATGAGAAGCTTTGAGGGGAACAGCTGATAGACTCAGCTAATAAATATGCCTTTCCAACATCAAGATAAAGGAAATGATTACTCTGCCCCTTTGATCAAGGAATATAAGTATAAAATTGTTCCCATGGGCAAATGCAAGTCACCCATAAAAGAATCCATTTTCTATTTTTTTTTGTAGGAGCAATTTTGTTGAAAGTATGGGCATAATCTGTAATCTAAAAGTAACCTTCTTTCATATTTGCAGTATTTGTCTATAATTTAGTACTTGATATTGATATTTATACAGTGGAACTGTCAAACCCTGTTGCCACACATATTTGGTTCACACAGATGTTTCTTTTATCATCCTCTTTCCAGTTTCAGTGATCCATTTGTGTCAAATGTGAAGAATTCTTTTGTATCCAACAAGCTATTTTAATAACTGATAGTACTCCCGAATCTATGAACATTAAAAAGAGACTATCATTTCCTTTTCACGCAAGAATGCCTTTCCAGGTCAAACTGCAACCTACGGAGTCCTCTACATCTCACAGAGCTGAAAGATAGTAAGTCTAACACGTATGATGCTTGGTTGCTCTTGCATTTGGATGGCTAAAGGAAAAATATAAAAGGACTGTGTATCTTTCTTGTTTGTAGACTTCAAGGACCATGTTGATTCTACTGGTCAGAAAGTTATCAGGCAAAGGTCTTTGAATCATGAAAAGTTATAGAGCATCTGTCAGTGGGATCAGATGTTCGTTAGAGATAAGACTAAAGCCAAGCCCCCAGAAGTTTCCACTCTAAATGTCCTACCTCAATTGCTTTGGTCCTTCAAAATTCTTAGGAATTGAAATTTCTCAGGTCCCTAAGTATTTCTTTTCCTTTTTCTCATCAAAAAACTTGTGAAGAATTTGGGTTCAAAAAAGATGATAACTGCCAACTATTAACTATAATTGAAAAAGTTCCAGGGTGTCTAATTTTCTGAGTGTTAGGTATTAGTCATTAAGGTTGTGTATAAACCCATGCAGATTTTTGTCAACGATTTCATTTGCACACCTAAGTTAGTCAATTTCCCCATGCTGAGAGGGATGGGATGTAGCATGTATTCATACATGGAGATGTGCCAGCTGAGCGCAGATTTTTATCAACTGCTTAACATTTCTCTGGTAAGACATCTAGGGTGAAATATGAAAATATACTAACAGTGTTTGAGAATGCCACTTAACTTGATTTAAATGTTTGGTTTTCTTAAAGTGACCACCAAGAAGTTCTATCATCAGGAAGAAAAGTGAAAAGAAAAGAAAAAAAGAAAAACATTTTCAGAAAACCATTAAAAAACAGAGCAAACTAACTGCTTAACAACATGAAAGGTTACATTCCTGGAAAGTATATTCTAAGAATTAAATGCATATTTATAATTCCAGCAGGAAGTAAGGAAAATTTGATCACCAAAGCGGAATAAAATTTCATGCCCCAGAGAGCATTAAAAAATGACTACTAAATAGACGAGGAAACATGTTTTGGGCTAGAAGACAAAAGCTACGTATTAAATAATACACCATCTGAACAGATTCAGAAGTGCATTTGTGTGGAGCAATAAGTGAAAAGGGGAATGAAGGTAGCAGCTGGGAGTGATGTAAGGAAGTAGAATCTTACTGACCCCTTTAAAGATGAGAGACGTTCCAGATTTGATGGTTTCACCGTTCAGATTCCCCCTCTCTGCACCATACACTTCAGGCCACAGATCAGGATGCAAATTCCCATTGAAATCATCCTTCAGAATTGAGGGGAGAGGAACAACAGGAACACAGTAGGGTCCACCAAAGCCCCGGTCACACCTAAGGAAAAAATGAGTGGAGAAAAGGCATCATTTGTCATGGGTTCACTATGCCAGGTTTCCTGTGGCATTGCAAAGAAAGAAAACTTCCGATTTGATTAACTTACACACAGCGTCCAGCATCACAGATCCCTCTTCCAGAGCACATCCAAGGGCACCCTGAGGCCAGTACAACATTATCAATAGCCCAGGAATCAGCACCCAAGGTGTAGTTGGCCTGAATCCATCTGAACCGGGTCCTGGGAGAACTAACCAAAGAAAACACAGCATTGATTTGACAAATAATTTCCAAAATATTTTTCGTCGAAGTGCCCTCTTCCAGGGTCCCGCTCTTCTTTGAGGTAACTTATACTAAGTAGAAGATGCTGTTTCTTCTTGACCCATAAATAGGAGCAGAAAGCATGCTATTTAAACATTTTACCATTTCTTTCATATAAGAGTCTACAAATATATGTGCGAGATGGAAAAGCTATTTTGAACTATTGATCATTGTGTTTTTGAAATACATGCATATTTTACTTTCAGTGTTTTTTATTGCTACTCAGTACCGGGAAAGAGATCAAAGGTGATAAACCTAAGGAAAAACTGGACTCTTAACAAAATTCTGGCCATGAGGCTCCTATTCCATTGTCCCTAAGTAGTTTCTGAGAGTAGATGAAACCCTGTCATACTTCTGCCTTCTTTCTTGGTTCTCAGTGTTCTGGCTCTCTAGAACTGAGGACTAGGAGGGTGTGATATATTCCCACAGTCTCCACTGTGTTTGCAATCTGTTATCTGGAGTATACTAACAGTCCCTAGTGGAGGAACAGACGAAGGGCAGAAGATTGCTAGTTATCTGGAATGTGGAATGAGGTCCACCTGAAGTTGAACCACTCAGGTACTACTGTTTCTCCACACCAGTTTTCTTTTAGTTCCACGTAGCTGTCAGCATGGTGGCTTCACTATTATGTTACTTTTATCATGTTACTATTCTACTTAACCTCTGTCAATGGTTCTCCACCAAACACCTGCACACTCAAATCCAAATACAGCCTCCCCAGCATCCACTCCCTCCCCAGGTCCAACCCATCTTTCCCAATTTCTTGTCTTAAAATTATATTCTGGCAACTGGATTTTGTTCTAGCTTACAACTGTTTGAATGCTCTCCTATGTGCTTTGTCACTTGAGTAGACCCTACTCACTCATACCCAGATGGACAACAGTTCCTTCAGGAAGATCCTGTCAATACCATCAAGCTAAGTTAGGTAGTATTCTCCTATGTTTCACTAATGTCTCTGAATATTACCTCTGTTATTATTTTATATTGTAAATAGCTGTTTATAGGCATCTGTTATCCTAAACAACATATTTGGATCCTGGCCTTAGTTTATTCTTTTAGTACCAAAGTACTTAAAACACAATCGATATCTAATACATGTTTGTTGGGTTTAAAAAAAAAATGAGCGAGTAACAAGCAAGCATTACTTAAAACTCCAAGGGTCCACAGAGAACCATTTTAGGACAAAAGCTAATGTGTTTTGGTTTCCTATACTTTCCCTGCCATTTGGTTGTGCATCTATGAATCTCAGTTAAATCCGAAAAACAGACACCACTGTAAGCAGTTAACACCAAGAGAATTTAATGCAAAAAATTGGATGATGATGGCAGAGCTCAGATGTCAATAACAGTGGTGAGAAAATCAGAGTTTAGCAAAGTTAGGAAGTCACTACAAGTCCAAAGCTGGAGGGACATAAGGAAGAGACATTTTTGCTGGTGCCCAGGCTCAGGATCACATGGCAGGGCATTTAGGAACCACAAAAGTTGGCAAGGATGTACTTGAGGGATGAGGGAGTGTTTGTGAGGGGGAATGCTCTGATTTATTACTTATTTCCAGCCTCCCACCTCTTGCCAGTGTCTGACAGTGTCTAAGCCTACCAGAAAGCCAGTGGATACAGGAGGCTGTGAGACTGCAAAAGCCAACTTTTTGCAGGAAAGGAGAGGCAAAATCTAAGGGATAGAGATGGTCCCAGAATGGCATAGTTTCTAACCAGTCATTGCTGTACACATTAGTCCTAGAGAAAGAACCTCAAATAATCCAAATGCCTCCACAAGAAAAGTGGGTGCTATGCTAAGTCAATACGACTTTTGAATGTGATCTGAAATGTTGGGAATGGCAAGAGAGATGCAAGACAAGATGAGCATTCAAAATATAAATACATAAAAATAAAAACAAACCCCAAACCCCACCTTCTATTTGTACTGTGGTCCGGAGATTAGAAAACCAAACCAAACCAAACCAAACCAAACCAAACCAAACCAAACCAAACTCAAACAAACCTAGAAGCTAAGGGTACTCTCTGATATGCAATAATTTCACATTGCTTAATGTGAGTAGGTATGTTTGGTTTATGGGTAGAGGCTTATTTCGACAACAGAATGAAAACTAAATCTGGTGGGAGCCCTCATGTTGCCAAGGAATAGAAAAATGCAGCCTTGTAAAACTTCTGGAACTCTGGGCAGTAAAAACTGCAACCCAAGGCGCCTTGTAGTTTTCTTCTTCCTGGCACACTGCATGCATAATTATCATGAAGAGTAATAGAGTCCCCAAGTAGAATCACAATTATTTTCAAATTAGGTGACAGAAACCTAAAGTTGTGAAATGTAGCCAAATGACAATTCTCACTTGGTGGAGAGTGGAAGGTAGACAGTGATCCGCTTCCAATTCTGGAATCTTTCTGAGGTGTAAATTGAACTTTCTGTGTAGTGCAGACAGCCAATGGTTGGAGGAACACACTCTTCAGTGACAAGATGCCAGTCCCTGCCATTGTTCAGAGAATACTGGAGCTGTACACTGTGGGAGGCACTGAAGGGCTTGTTGCAGCCCATGCTCATTTCAAACTGCAAGAAGGTAGATGCTGACACATGAAAATCCCAGGTCTCAGCATAACGAGGTTTTCCTACCAAAATAAACAAATAAAAAAAGGCGGGGGGTAGAGAAAGGGGGGGTGGAGTTGAGTGGTAGCATTTAATTGTACTTTTACTTGTCATTTATGCCTACAATCAATGTTTTCAATAGTAAACAAAAATCAAGCATCTTTAGTGCCTCATAGGGCTTTGACTTTTCTTCTCACATTTACTGTTTCTATATGGTTACCACAGACTTGGAAATATGGAAGTCTGCCGACTTGAAAAGTCTTACCATCTTAAAAGGATTGATAAAGAGTCAAGTTTATAATTTTGCAAATTATGAAACACACAAATGCCATCATACAGATATGTTGGTCCTGCTTTTAAGAAATCTTTTTCCTATTATGTTCGCTGAAAGGCAGTTTTAACAAAAGAGTCACTGGGCTCACTAAGTTATTTCAGAGGACAATATTTTGATCCCACAAGAGCCTCCCTAAACAAAAGCAGTTAGGCACACAGTTTTATATTAGAGAATTACTTTTGAGTTTTAGCTAATTTAGTTCTCTATTTAATGAAATATCCTCCTTTATCTGGTGATAATATATACCCATGTTTTCAGTGAATATCAGAGCAGTATCCATAGAGAGACAGTCAATATCAACTTGACCTCCTTGGATTCGATACCAGTTGGCTTGCAAATCTATAGAGCCATCAAATTTGTCTTGAAATCCAGTTTGAGAGCTGTCATTCATTCCTATAAGGACATCATCCAAAGCCCACTGGGCTGAATGCTTCCCTGCAATCAGATGAATAAAGGCCATTGGAGAAAGTTCATTATAGAGCAATATGAATATCTTTGTGACCATGATTTTAAACCGAATTGTCTAGAAATCGACAGCAAATTAAGAAACACATAATATAAGATGGATATGGATGCTATACGATCTGAAAGCTACCATCAAAATTGGGGTTAGCAATGACTTACCATGTTGTGGTTGCCACCATCGAAAAGCTGTTGCAGGTGTCTTTGCCTCCCGTGGCAGGTCAATGGAAATGATCTGTGGTTCCAGAAATGACATGAAGTCCAACTCTCGAAGCAAATGCCAGAGTATCCCATTGTCATTTGAATACTGAACAACAAGCCCTGAGTTATAAGACATAAATTTAGTTACTAGGACAGCTTTCCCAGAGGCAAGGAACAGTATTTTTTAAATGGCAAAACTGCAGCAACTTCAAATTGAATCTCATGGAATGAGAGCACATCCATCTAACATCCAAGGAATGAATTAGTGGACCCGAAGGCTCATCAATTTCTTGACAGTTTCTAATGCACTGACTCCCAGTAAATGGAGACCAAAAATACATAAGCTCTTTTAAAGACCACTCAGCTTTGTATGAGTGATGAGCAGGTTGGTAAGGGGACCATAAAAACCCCCACTCCAGATCATGTACTTGAATTCTAGATTTTGTCCTGAACATGACAAAGTCTCCTGTCATTATTATATACTCAGAAGAAATATCTCAATCTTCCTGGCACAAAATCAAGCGGCACTCTGCTGCCAAAGCATCAGGCAGTAAGCTCTGCCCAGTCTGGACTTCTAAGACTCTTTAACTAGCATTTTGCACTTGGCAGATCTCAATTAAAGAAGCTTGAATAGGGTCAAATGATTAAATAGCGAAGCAGAAATACTTCTCTCCAATGTGACCTGTGCTTTCCTTTCTCCTGTCACTCTTTTTCCCTATGCTTATCCTATCTACACATCTCCCTGTCGATAGCGTGACACAATCTTGGCAATTAATGTGTAAGGACCTCATGTGCTACTTCTGCTGTTTCACTCAGAAATATTTTTATATATTTACTTTTACTTTTTTTTTGGGTGGGGGGAGTATCAGGGATTAAACTCAGGGGCATTCAGCCACTGAGCCATATCCCCAGTATTTTATTTAGAAACAGGGTCTCACTGAGTTGCTTAGCACCTTGATGTTGTTGAGGCTGGCTTTGAACTCAGAATCCTCCTGCCTCAGCCTCCAGAGTCACTGGGATTACAGGTATGTGCCACCACTCCTGGCTATCTTTACTTTTTATTAGTACATTATAGTTATGCATAATATTGGGGCTCCTTTTGACACAGTCATACACCATGGAATATAATTTGCTTCACTTCAAGAGTCTCCAGTACTTCCCCTAGCCCCCTACCCCCGTTCCCCTTCCTCTACCCTGCTAGTCTTCCTTCTATTTATTTAGTTTTTATAATTAGTGCTTTATAGATATTCGTAAAGCTGGAATTCACTATGGTATATTCATATATGTATACGGGCACAATTTGGTCAATTTCAGACTATCAGGGAGGGAGGATTGTCTTTGGTCTCTCCTTTCAGAGATGACCCACTCTCTCCCCCTCCATCTTGAGAGTGCTTTTATTCCTATAAACTTTGCTATACTTTAACCATGAAAAAGATATTTGTGTAATTCAGCACCAGTTTTAGGAAAAAAATAGATATAAAATATATGAAGGAGATGGAGCAGAGGTCCTATCTAAATGCCTACTTTGCATAGGAACAGCATATTAATAATTATGACTGAGGACTGCCGCAGTCTGGCTGGGCACAAATCACGAGCCACTTGAGCAGGAACAAACTTTATTTCTGAACTCCACCAGCACACTCCACACACGCTCCCCGGGAACTCTCTCGGAACGCCACGAGGCTCCTCCAGGAACCACCAACCGGAATATCCCTCCTCTGGCACTTCCCCAACCAATGCAAACTCTTCAGGAATCCCCATGAGAGCTCAATCGGAACTCAATGGGAACTCCGAGAGAACTCAAAAGTCATCATCTTAATGGCTCGCTGGCATCACCTCTCAACCACTACTTCTGGCAAAAATGCCATGCGTCATCCCAACTCAGCTGTGGCCCTCAACAAGGACACTGAACTACTTTCTAATAATTTCATAATTCACAGAAATTATGCTCAGTAAAAATATACTTGTTATATTTATTTTATTCTTACTCTTGGAAAACTATAAATCCTTTATGGTATCTGTAACATTTTAATTTCCCTATTATTGAGTGACTAGAACTTCTCCATCCCTTTATCATGTTAGATAATAAAAGTTCACTAAAATAAAGTTTCAAGAAATATTAGGATGAAAAATATAGCCAAATGAAAGCCGTTTAATGCTAATTAATAGCATATGGAATTATGGTTACCAGATCTGACAAGGAATAAAGCCAGAAATAATAATAAAGCATATATATGCTAAAAATTAGAAATCTCAAAAGAATTAAATCTACTATATTTCAAATAGAAGAACCTACCAAACAATGAGAGGATAAAAATGGCTTGAAGCACAGGGCCTCTTTGGGGAGACAGCTTGCTGTACACAGGTGTAGGGATAGGAGTTAGAGCTTTTCCATGTGTTGGGGAAGGGAAAGTCATGAAGAAAATGGAATCTTGGCTGTTTCTAGTCTTTATTCTAGTCAAGTTGAGGACTGTCTGGCAAAAGCTCTAGTCTCTAACCCTTAATGTTTGCTCAAATTATCTCCTATTGACTTTGTAGTGTAAAGGATGGATAAGAGTGTAGACATGTCAAAATTTAGTTTTCTTGTGTCTACTAATTTGTATTATTATGGTTTATATTTAATACTATGAGAAAGATGAAGGTGTGTGTGTGTGTGTGTGTGTGTGTGTGTGTGTGTGTATCTATGAAGAGAAAGAGAGTATTAAGGTAGCTGTTTGAAGGTGACCTATTTAGAAGGTAGATCCAGAAATGAAGCATCATGAGAATAAAATCTCACTGACTGATCCTTCTCTTCCCTTCCACTCAAAGCACAATCCAAGATCAGGACCTGCATCACCTTGGAACAGGCCTTATCTGTGATGATTTATAAAATATGTCCAAAATTCTTTGACATTCCTCCCTTTAAAAAAAATGAAGCTTAATTCTCTTCCCTTTGAGTTGGATGGATTTAGTAACTTGCTTCTAAAGAACAAAGTGTGGTAGGAGCCATGGAGTATGACTTCTATGACTAGGTCATTGCAGACATTGCATCTGGGGTGGGGGGCTGTAGCTCAGGGGTAGAGCGCTTGCCTACCATGAGTGACACCTTGGTTTGATCCCCCTCCTACCAAGAGCGTAAGTTTCTTCCTTGCTTTCTCTCAGGTGTCTTGCTCTGGAGAAAGCCAGTGAAGTAAGGCAACCTATGGACAGGTCTATACAGAGAAACTCTAAAGCCTCTTGCCAAAGCCAGAGAAGAACGGAAGCCTCTCCCAATAGCCATGTGAGTATGCCATCCTGGAAACAGACTACGTCTCCAATGACTGCCCCCATCCTGGCCTTTGTCTTAACTGTAACCTCACACGAGATCCTGAGTCAGGACTACTCAGCTAAGCTGTTCCCAACTTCCTGACTCACAGAAACATGTTTGTTGTTTGAAGCTACTCCATTTTAGGATAGTTTGTTATGGAGCATACCACCCCAGTCCTACTCAATCAGAATTTGCATTTTAACAAATGCAAATCCCAAATGATTTCAGGTGTACCGAAAGTAGGAGCTACATGGCTCAGAAGGTACGTCCTTCCCTTGGTCTCCGCTCCTTGAGGAGAGCCTCACTAGCTTCTTCAGGAGAGTCACATATACCTTCCAGCAGCAACAAGATCTACAGGGATGAAACCTCAATTCCAGAGGACAATGAAGAAGTGCCTCCCAGAGAAGTAAGAGAGAGTGGAGGAATGGAAGAGGGGAAGAGCAATATCCATATTTGATATCAGTTGCTCAGCCTCATTAGCTGTGTCATCTAACACATTGTACGTCTGAATAAACCAAGCCATTTTAGCTCATCTACTGAATGTTTAAGGCATGTAAAACATTTCTCCTTTTAAACTACAACTCCATCTGCATTCTGCCGAGCCTTATGGAAAACAGCCTAATTTTGACTTTAATTCCAAATATGTAAATTGATGCTTCAGCTTGAGTAAGTAAAGAATCTTCACTTTCATCACTGGAAGAGATTTGTTCAAGGATTTAGGCAGATTTACATGTTAACAACCAGTTTTCAATAAAAGGCTGAGAAATGCCTGTGGGATGTGAATTACATGGCCCATATTGAGTCTAAGAAAATGGTTCAGGACTAGCTGGGAACAAGTTACTTCTTCCTAAAGGGATCCTAAGGGGAATTTGCCCTACAGGGCAGACAATGGCACTTGTAATCAGAAGTTAAGTATAGAGCAGAGCATCATGTCCATGATAAGCAGATGCTTCCTATTGGGCTAGGTTCAGGGTCTTTCTTTTTCTTTCTTTCTGCTTTTTTGCTTATATAAAAACCAGGGTACAAATACGAAATTTCCATAAGAGCCATGCATGTAAACTTCCCTTAGATTTCAATTTATTAAATGTCACTTCCTTGGTAAGTCATACCTAGACTATTCTACCTAAATTGGCACCTCACCTGGTATTGTTTACTTTCCAGCTCAACCTGTTTCTGTCTAACTCCTATCAGTTAACAGTTTCTGACTTATTTCTTTTCTTTATTGTTTGTGATCTGACTCCTTCCACTAGATTTTAAGTTCCTTGAAGGTGGTCATTAGTATTACCCTGGCTGCTCCTGACACAAGGTAGATTTGTGCTTTCTTCTCTTCCCCTTCACTGACATGGCTGACAACATTCAGAATCTACCCAGTAGATGCTTCACTATCTTGGGAGCTGGGATGAGGACCTCAGATGACCCATGAAGAAAATGTAGCACAAGGAAAAAAACCCTTGTTTTAACCCATACGTAGGTAGAGGGTTTTTATTCTAGCAGAGCCTGGCTCATCATGACTGATGCATCTATGTTTCGGTGACATTGTATCTGCAGCACCTAGAACAGTGTCTGGTTTAGAATGGATTCTCAATAAATATCTGTAGAAGAAATCAAAGAATGCAAATGTTCTATACAAATTTCCAGACTGCTACTTTAGTAGACAGATGATTTGGATAATCACTAGACTAAAGTACTGAGATGCTCAGAAGTCATTAAAGCTTTCAGTTACTGAAAATTTTGAGTTGATGAACAGTGCTCTTAGTGGTTCTGCTGACTAACAGGTGCTGTTTAAGTCAGTATGTTTTACACAGTCACACCTGACATAATAACACACTTAGATAATAATCCTGTAAAACTCTGCACATGTTGTTTCTGAGGCCACAGTGTTAAGAAGAACCCATCTGAGAAATCCATGGAGTTTTAGGAACCACCTCATATTCTGGGTTCCTGAAAGAATCCCATTCTATCTGCAGAGCTTCAAGGCTTTGCATTTCTTTCAGAACTGAGTCTTTTGGGGGCAGAAGATGGTAAGGTGCCTAGTGAGGATTCAGGGTAAGGAGAGAGGAAGTATAGTATGATGGTTAAGGTGTACATTGGGGAGCTGATGTGAGTGGTTTGAATCCTTGTTCATCCACTTACTAAATGCATGGTTGTGGGTAAGTTACTTGACCTCTCTGTGTCTCAGTGTCTACATCTGTAAAATAGGATTAATAATGATACTAGGGACAGCAAAGGAATACCATGGAGATGAAACAAATTAACACCAGTAAAAGACTCAGACACAATGCCTTGCATGTAATAGGTACTCAGTAAAAGTTAATGTTCTGTAGTTATATAGACATTAAGAAAAATTAATTAAAAAATTTTTAATAAAAGTTAATATCTAGAACTGTTCCTCTCACATAAGGATTCCTACAGAATTTTGAGGAGCAGAAGTAGAGTTCAATCTGTATTCAATAAAAAGTATGTCAACATGAACCTAAATGTTATATATAAATAAAAAGAACCAATAAAAAGGAAAAAAAATTATAAAAATAGA
This sequence comes from Spermophilus citellus, assembly GCF_964194105.1. Classification (NCBI taxonomy): domain Eukaryota; kingdom Metazoa; phylum Chordata; class Mammalia; order Rodentia; family Sciuridae; genus Spermophilus; species Spermophilus citellus. The sequence goes on from NC_138184.1 coordinate 172,832,105, forward strand.
AAATTAAAGAAAACAATTAAAAAATAATAATAATGCCCTATGCCAACGAGTTTTAATTCTCACACTGACTGCAAAAGTCTATGCAATTACTTCCTTTTCGCCCCTCCAAGTGGAGACTTATAATGAAATTGAGCTCTCTAAAACAAATGACCTTTGACCCTACCTGCACTCAGAGCAGTCATGGTATTTTTCAGGCCTAAGGATCTGTATAAAACATTTGAACTATGACTCTGTGTTGTCACCCTTTCCATTAAGGATAAAAGAAGGCAAGACATGATTCAGTGTAATGTATCAGTTTGTATAATCCAGACCAAATTTTGGGTAGAAAAGGGGCTAATTTGCCTATATAAACTGTCATTTCTATGGAAATATACCCACTTACCTTCATTTCTAGCCCTTGGTTTGATGCAGGTAATACCTGAAGTTTTGCTTCCAATTTGTATATAAAACTGAACAAGCCTGGAGAAGGAGAAGGAAAAAAAAAAAACACCCCTCAGTTTACTTACAAATAGGTGAATTCTTAGAAGAGCTTTAACCCTTTATATTTTGACATAGAAAGTAAAAACTCTGTAATTCTTAAGTATGACTTTTAAGCCTAAGGGACATATGACAGGCAAAAATAAGTACATATCTTAATAAGTTAACTCTAATTATTTAGATGAAATTAATTAATATGGCCATTTATCTTATTTTGTATAATGATCTAAAAAAAGAAATAAAACAATTTAATCCCCTTTCATTGTGATGGTCTGATATACTCTAATGGGAAATTTCTTAAATCTAGACAAGACCATTTCTGGACATTCAAATGAGAGAGAGAAAAAAAAATCTAATACTAAGAAGTTGAACACTATATTTGTTTAGGGCCAGATAATTATCTATTATTGATTTAGATTCAGTTGGCTAAATTTTTCACAACTGAGTCTCACTCAGTGTTATGTAATTTTGACTCTGTCCATGGCAATCAGAGGAGACTGTTTGACATAAGTACAGCTTTGAGAAAAGAATGTGGAAGGACATGTAAAGAGATTGAAGTCAGCAAACCACATAAAAGGGAAACCCAGGTTTAAGTGTCCTTTTCTACCTGTTCTCTAATAATTTAATGGATGGAAAAGAGCAGAATTTTATTTTAGGTGTGCTACTATTACTTCTTTTGACCTTAAAAACCAAACAGTTCTTTATACTACCAGTAGGTGTCAGTGTAAGTATTTTAAATTTCTGGGGTAGTTTTCAATAAGTGATGATTAATACATTTAGATAAATGAGGCTCATTTTCAGACATGGAATTTAAAGTTGAAAAAAATCTTTGTTTCAACAGCACATACAAGTATAATATCAAGGACTTTTTAAAATAATTACAAATAACTTTAGAAACCAAGTTAAATATATACTAGGTGTATAAGCTTCGGTGATTCCTGTATGCTGATTGATAAATTATGGTATGACTTTTTTAGTACACATCTATTTAATTATTGAGCTAAGGCTATGCTTCAACTTTACATAGTATAATCTGTATATAGAACCATTAATCTGTACATAGAAATTGATATAAAATATCAATTCTCCATAGTAAAACAGAATGTTTTAGGTTGGCCACATGGTGTGGTCCATACTATGTTCATGGAGAAGTATACCAACTAATAACTTACCTGATATTTCTGGTGTCCAGAGGGACAGTTCTTGCCTCCCTTTTCCCAGGGCCATTAAAGTAAAGAGACTTGCCATCATTAAGGGTTCCGCAGCCAGTTCCAACCTGGCCACCAGTTATCTTGTACCACAGAGGGCTGAGCTTTCCCTCAAACCTATCAAACATCTCGCTGTAATTAGGGATATTTGACACACAGGTTCCTTGTGCAGCTTTAGAGAAAAAAAAACATAGGAGCTTTGTTGGAATCACTAAGCATTAAAAGGTATATTCAATACATGGACAAAGAAAGAATTTCCACAGGTATTAGGAGAAAGAAGCTACATAGAAATTTGTATCTTACAGTGATCTGCCTGAAAGACAACCTATCATCACTACTATCATCAAAAATTCTACTCTGAACCAGAGATATGATAACTTATGATATAATGGTGTATTAAGAATTGTAATGCAAAAATAAATAAATTAAAAAAAAATCTATTCTGGGGCTGGGGTTGTAGCTCAGTGGTAGGGCACTTGCCTACCTCTCATGGGGCATTGGGTCTGATCCTCAGCACCACATAAAACTAACTAAATAAAATAAAGGTATTGTGTCCATCTATAACTAAAAAATAAAAATAAATGCTATTCTGCTTCTGTATTTTTACATTTTTTTAATAATGATAGACTTTGGGAATGATGCATCCCCACAATTCTTGCTAACCAGAGGATCTGTGTAAACTGAGAAGTAGATTTTGTCCATAGTTAAGTTTATTCATTTGTTGTCCTTCTATTAGAGGATCAACAAGGGAAGTTAGTCCTGGATTAAATAAAAAAAATACCACCCTCTGAAACTATAAATGACAGCACTCTCCACAGAAGGCCTGCAACAGCGAGTCTGCCTTTGGTTATGTGCCAGAGGCGGCCAGAGCACAACAAGCTGGGAAGGAGCCTTTGAAGTTGCTCCCAGGAAAAATTCAGAAATGATTTTGAAGCTTATAATGTTTTCTTCAGTTTTACTCTTTAATCTCAGTTCCCTTTTCATTTTTGCTTATAGTAACATTCAAAGGTGACTGTGGTTAGAAAATACTTCTTTTGCAATGCTTTCTTTGGGAAGTCTTCCATTTATTATTTTATAAGTTGTATTTTTGCTTTAAATGCACACAATTATACTTCTCTTTTTAAATTTATTTTTTAGTTGTAGTTGGACACAATATCTTTATTTTTATGTGGTGCTGAGGATTGAACCCAGGTCCTCGCACGTGCTAGGTGAGCGCTCTACTGCTGAGCCCCAGCCCCTACAATTATATTTCTTTTTAAACAAAAGCAATGTAAAGGGCACAGGGAGACCCTGCAGCCAAGTGGTTAAGAGCCTATGTTTAGGTTTTGGAGAATGACTGCCAGAGTTTGAAGCCCAACTCTAGCAACTCCTAGCTGTGTGAACTGCAGAAATGTATAAAGTCTCTCTGTACCTCAGTTTCCTCAAATGTAAGTAGATTTTATAGTACTACGGCACAGGGGTTATGTTAGAATTAAATGAGGTGAAATAAAAAGCACTTACTTCAGTGCTTAGGATGAGGAAGAGTCCTAAGCAATGTTCATTATGGTTGCTATTAATAATAAATCTCTAGGGAGTTAAATTTGTGACATCATATTTTCTTCCTTAAGCAGCTTGAAACTACAAAATATATTTTTTATTTAAATTATTTTTAGTTATTTGTGGACACAATACCTTTATTTCATTTTATTTTATTTTTATGTGGTACTGAGGATTGAACCCAGTGCCTCACACTTGCAAGGCAAGTGCTCTACCATTGAGCTACAACCCCAGCCTTATAAAATATCTTTACCTCATGTTCCTAAATGGCAAAATCTTACAATTCTTAGACTTAAAGAAGAATAAACTCAGCATCTATTTCTTTGAAAGAATCACAGGAAATTATTGACTAGAGACAAACATTATACAAGCAAACCATTAAACTCATGTATATGGCCTTACCAGTGTACCCCAGGTCACAGAAACACACGCCTGAGATGCAGTCCCCATGGCCACTGCAGTAACTGGGACAAGGCTCAGATATGTACACTCCATCTAAGCCAAACGGAGGCACGTTTTTCTGTGAGCTGCTCTCCTGGATCCACCGAAATCGGGTTTTGCTGTTGGGAGAAAAAAACCCCACATCTGTTTCCTCACACACAGCCTTGGGATATAGACAGTTCAGGAAAACTCAAGAGAGATTTAATATTTATTTCGATGTCATGTGTGTTCTACCCCATGTGTAACCTTCATAAATTGTCTCTCCAAGATCTTTCTCACAATTTCTTGATTTTTTTCCCAGCATAAATGTTTCAACACCAAGAGGATATCAGGTACAGAAGCCTTATTATTGTTTTTTTTTTACATATTTTTTTAAAAACTTCATTCAATTTATTTATTCATTTTTATGTGGTGCTGAGGATCGAACCCAGGGCCTTACACATGCACGAGTGCTCTACTGCTGAGCCATAACCCCAGCCCCTACATAAAATTTTTGATGGCCTGAAACATCATAGGTTTTTACTTGCATAATTTTCCATCCTAGGTTCTTTAAGTAATCAATAAAAACCAGAGTGAATCCTTTCTTTTCTTTTACTTAATATTTCACCCTTCTATCACCCTAATTTTATGGATATTATGGATTTGGTATTTTCAGAAAAGGTTACTTGGGAGTTTTTGAAACCTTCAAATACAATGTTCTCCTTTTTTGGGACATAGAAGGGGACTCTGGCCATTGACCATTGAAAGGATTCAGGTAGAGAAGAGTTAAGTTTATAATGACAGCTCTCCAACCATCTCTGACTTCCTTCTTTTACTCCTCATGTTTATTTCATGAACTCTTATCAACCAGCTGAGCTGCCAATCAACACTGGTACTGCCTATGAACAAAAAAGGGACCTAGTTCCAAGACTTCAAAATCCTACAAACCAGGAGGCTAGGAAGCTGCTCAGTCTTTTTTCCCCCCAGTACAGTAGTTCCGGCCAGAACTGGGGAAGCAACCCTGTTTGCAGATCCTAAGGCTTCTACCAATTCAAGAAACAGAGCACACTCTGAGGTATTTTGGGAAGGTAAAAGATCTCTCAGGAGTATAGTATTACAGAATCCATATTAACAAAACAAAACTGAACCAAGCTCTGTCTTTAGTGGACTAATCATTTGATTAAGTAGGTTAGTCCAGGACATGATGAATCATAATTGGGAGTTCTTGATGGAAGACTTTTTCAGAGTGAAGAAAAACAGATGGTTTCTCTTTTACTTCTTCTAGTCTTTGCTACTTGGCCTTTAGTTGGATGGTGCAAATCAAATCAACAAAACTTCCACTAGCCACAAGGTAAGCAAGTTTTGCTTCATTTCCATCTCTTTAAGTTGCGCCTGGTTCCTGATGCCTGCTGCTACTTTGTTCTTTTCTCAGTGGTGGGACACTGGGATTGAACACAAGTAATTCAGCAACCTCAGACTTGCTAGCATAAGAATGGGTAAAGAACTCATTAAAGGGTTGGGATTGTAGATTGGTGGTAGAGTGCTCACCTAGCATGTGTGAGGCACTACGTTTGATTCTCAGCACCACATATAAAATAAAATAAAGGCTCATCAAGAACTAAAAAAAAAATTTAAAAATACTCATTAAAAACTAGTCAGAGACAGACCATCTGAAGAAGCAAGGTGTTGAGAGCCACAGCCAAAGGGGCACCAGCAAACTTCCAGCTGCCAGCAAACTTCCAGCTGCCGGCTGATGATTGGCTCACAGCAGCCCCAGCAACATCTAGCTGATTGGCTCCTCTGCGGTGATGTTCATTGGGCTGTTTCCCTGCCCTTCAGACTGCCAGCTGATGATTGGCTCACAGCGGCCCCAGCAACATCTAGCTGAATTGCTCCTCCATGGAGCTGCTCATTGGGGGACTTCTTTGGCTCCGCCCACATGACTCAGCCAATCAGCCTCAAGAGCAGGAGGATTGTGGGAGGTGGTGAGGTTTGTGTGGGGATGAGAGGCTTGTGGGAAGCCGGTGGTGGCAGTTGGGCTCTGAGGGTTTTTTCCTGAGGAGCTGTTTTGTTTGGCGTTTGTAGTTCTAAAAATAAAGTTAGTTTCTTTTGACAAGTGGTTCCTGAATTGTGCCCAGCAAGACTGCGGCATTTGGTGGCTCGCACGGGGAGCGACTGAGGGTAAGTAAACTGCTCGCCCCTGAGGGCAGGGCGAGAGGATGGGTAGCCATTCTACGTTTCCTCTTTTGTTTTGCTTCATTTTTGTTTTAAGTTGCCTGTCCCTGGAGATGAGTGAGATGGAAGAAAAACTGCTCACATCTGAGGAAAAACTATTTGGGTCTGAGGAACAGATAGGGAGAAAGGACGGATGGATATTTCAGGAGGATAGAAAGGTTGATATAATGATTTTGTATGGTTCCATTTTTATTTCATTCTGTCTCGGTTTTGTTTGGTGTTATCTTGTTGGGTTGTATTATAGTAGAAATACGGGATCAGCAATTAGTAAAAAACAAACCAAAAGACTGTTAAGTAAATTGTTAGAGGAAGGAGGCATCCCAGTAAAATCAAGAGCAGTCAGGGCATACATTGATACAATACAAAAATGTAGCCCATGGCTTTTTAAGGAGGAGTTGTTAGATATATCACAATGGAACCATCATGGTGAAGATTTAAAAAGAATAGAAAAGAACAACCCAGGGACTCTGCCAGTTGGCACATTGACATTGTGGGTGTTGGTATCTGGTTTGCTTAGTCCAAAGCCTTCAGTTCAGACAAAGGTAGAGGAAGGAGAAGACATACTGATTCAAGTAAAAGAGAAGGTCTCTCAAGTTAGTCAGAAAGAGGAAAAGATTCAAGTAAAAGAGAAGGTCTTTCAAGCTAGTGAGACAGAGGAAGGAAGTTTAGAGCAGAAAAAGCCATCAGGGGAAAAGTTACAACAGGAGACTGCTAATAACACCTTTCTATCAGAGAGCGTAAGTGTCCAACCAACAGCACCACCTCTACAGGAGACTGCTACTAACAGCATTCTATCACCAGAGGGCATAAGTGTCCAATCAACAGCACCACCTCCATATGCTAGGAGACTCCCAACCCCCGCAGTTGATAGTTGGGATCCTGAGACAGGATCTCAAGTATGCCCTGTATTTGAGGTAGGAGGGCAGCGAATTTACCAGGGTTTAAATTTCAAAACAGTGAAGGAGCTAAAAGAGGCTGTAACAACCTATGGTCTTCAAGCACCCTTCACTGTAAGCTTGGTCGAATCCATTACCAACTTAAACATGATGCCAGCAGATTGGGCTAATATTTGTAAAGCTGTGCTAAATGGAGGACAATACCTGTTATGGAAGGTTGCCAATGAGGAATTTTGCAAGGAGACGGCTAGGCGAAATGCAGCAGCTGGTTATTCTCAGAGAAATCTAGATATGTTGTTAGGAAAGGGACCTTATGAGGATCAGCAGCAACAAATTGCATATGATCCTGGCGTATACTCACAAATTGTTGTAGATGCAGTTAATGCATGGAAGACTTTACAAGGACATGGAGGTTTACAAGGTCAATTATCTAAGATAATACAAGGAGCTAATGAACCTTATGCTGAATTTGTAGATAGGCTTATTCAAACAGCTACCAGAGTTTTTGGGAATACAGAACAAGCAATGCCATTAATAAAACAACTGGCTTATGACCAAGCGAATCGTTGGTGCAGAGATATCATTAGACCATGGAAACAGGAAGATTTAAACACATATATTAAATTATGTAGAGACATTAATGAACAAGAGCAAGTCATGGCAGCTGCAGTAAAACAGGCTTTAGATGCCAGAGACATTAATGAACAAGGGCAAATTGTGGCAGCTGCAGTAAAACAGGCTTTATATACCAGGCCAAGAACATGCTACAATTGTCAACAAACAGGACATTTTAAAAGGAATTGCCCCATAGGAGGAGGGTTTAACAAAACTAGGTATCAAAGGAGTAGAATACCGGGTATTTGCCCACGATGCCGTAGAGGGAGACATTGGGCTAATGAATGCCGTTCTCAAACCACCATAGAGGGTACTCCATTACATTGGGCTAATGAATGCCGTTCTCAAACCACCATAGAAGGTACTCCATTATCAAAAAACGAACAAGGACAAGGTGTTTATCCACAATATCGTGGACAAAGGCATCAGGCTCCGTTGCCAAAAAATGGACAGGAGGCCCCAATGCTCCGGGGCCCCAAACCACAAATATACGGAGCACTGGAGGAATCCAGCAACCCCATCAGGGTAGTGCCCAGGACACATTGTCCATCAGATCCCTCATCAGACAAACCAGATGGAGCGCAGGGTTGGACATCTGCGCCTCTGCCAGATCAGTACTAACTCCAGAGATGGAAGTTCAAATCATTCCCACAGGGGTAAAAGGACCTCTTCCCAAAGGAACAGTAGGCTTATTATTGGGACGCAGCTCTTCTACTCTAAAAGGACTTTTGATAAGTCCTGGGGTAATTGATCCCGATTATGAAGGTGAAATAAAAATTATAGCCAGTTCTCCAAAGGGTATATCAATAATTTCACCAGGAGATAGAATAGCACAGTTATTAATAATACCAAGCCTACATGATAAATTTTCCAGTCATGCTGTAGAAAGAGGTTCCAAGGGATTAGGCTCCACAGGTGTAGATTGGGCTATGCTTTCTTTAAATTTAGATTCTCACCCCATGCTAAAACTAAATATTCAAGGACATGAATTTAATGGGCTACTGGATACAGGTGCAGACCTTAGCATCATCTCTCGTCAAGAATGGCCAAAACATTGGCCATTACAACAAGCCACTCAAACGCTTCAAGGCCTAGGAGTGGCGACTAATCCCGATAGAAGCGCAATGGTATTAGATTGGAAGGATCCTGAAGGATGTGAAGGAACTATACAGCCATATGTATTGGATCATCTTCCCATAAATTTATGGGGACGAGATGTCTTAGATCAATTAGGTTTGACATTAACAAATAACATCAATCAAAATGCACCCACTATTATGGCTAGACAAGGTTTTAGGAAAGGAAAAAGATTAGAAAAACAAGAACAAGGTATAGCAGCACCAATACAAATAGATCAAGGAATAGACAGACATGGGTTGGATTTTCACAAAGGGCCACTGAGACAATAAAAATTACATGGAAATCAGAAAGACCAGTATGGGTTCCTAAGTGGCCCTTGACTAAAGAAAAGATACAAGTAGCCCATGATCTGGTCAAACAACAATTAGTGGAAGGACATATACAACCTTCTGTATCTCCCCATAATACTCTCATTTTTGTCATCAAAAATAAATCTGGTAAATGGAGATTATTGCAAGATTTAAGAGCCATTAATAATGAAATGGTCATTATGGGACCTGCTCAATCGGGGATTCCTCAATTGTCTGCTTTGCCAAAAACTTGGTATGTTTTAGTTATAGATATTAAAGATTGTTTTTTTTCAATTCCAATTCATCCTGAGGATAGTCCACGTTTTGCATTTACTATCCCTGCACTAAATCATGAAGGTCCTGATCAGAGATATGAATGGAAAGTACTCCCTCAAGGGATGGCTAACAGCCCAACTATGTGTCAAATTTATGTTAACAAAGTAATTCAGCCACTTAGAAATCAAAATCCTGAACTACAAATATTTCACTATATGGATGATGTATTATTAGCACACAAAGCTAAAAACACATTGTTAGAATGTTATGCCACACTTACAAATTTATTAAAAAATTATAATCTAGAGATAGCAATAGATAAAGTACAATTAAATTTTCCAATTAATTATTTAGGAGTTCTATTATCCTCAACCATGGTCCGTCCACCAAAAATTCAAATACGAGTAGATCAACTCAAATCACTTAATGACTTTCAAAAGTTATTAGGAGACATAAATTGGATAAGGCCTTATCTAGGTATTCCAACAGGAGAATTAGGACCTTTATTTGATATCCTAAAAGGTCCATCAGATCCAAATTCACCCCGAATGTTAACACCTGAAGCAAGAAAGGCATTAAAAATCATTGAAACATATATGGAAAATATGCATTTGGATAGAATTGATATAAGTTTGCCTTTATTATTTATTGTACTACCAACAAAAAATATTCCTACAGGAGTATTTTGGCAAGTAGGTCCATTATTATGGATACATTTATCTTATTCTCCTAACACTATTCTTGCTAGGTATCCTGAGGCTGTAGGACAATTAATACTCAAAGGAATAAAAACAGCAAAGGGAGTATTTGTAATTTCTCCCAATAAAATTATTACTCCATATACTATGAATCAAATTGATGAATTAGCTAATGAGTTAAATACTTGGGCAATAATCATGTGCAAATCTAATGTTTCATTTGATAACCACTTACCATCTAATCCTTTATTGTCTTTTTGGTCATTGCATCCTGTAATTTTTCCAAAAATGACAAGAAAAACACCTATCATGAATGCTCCAAATATATTCACTGATGGGTCAAATAATGGTACAGCAGCAATAGTTACACCTGATCAAACTTTTACATTTTTAGTACCCAAACAATCAGCTCAAAAGGTAGAGCTTAATGCAGTATTACAAGCTTTTGTGATGTTTAAAGATTCTGTATTTAATTTATTTTCTGATAGTCAGTATATAGTTAATGCTATAATATCCCTTGAAGATGCTGGTAGGATTTCCCCTTCTTCTACTGTTTTCTCTTTGTTTTCCACTATACAAAGTTTAATCTGGGACAGAAAAGATCCATTCTTTATAGGACATATCAGGGCACATACAGGATTGCCTGGAGCCCTTAGTTTGGGCAATGATTTAGCAGATAAAACTACACATGACATACATATTTTCTCTACACTAGAAGAAGCTATAAATTTTCATAAAAGGTTCCATGTCAATGCTAATACTTTACAAAAGCGTTTTAAAATAACCAAAGAACAAGCTAGACAAATAATAAAACAATGTCAAAATTGTGTGACCTTTTTACCACAAGTTAATCTTGGAGTCAATCCTAGAGGATTGATACCTAACCATATTTGGCAGATGGATGTCACACACTTGCCAGAATTTGGAAAATTAAAATATTTGCATGTTACAGTTGATACTTCTTCCGGATTTTTGATGGGCTCCCTTCATGCCGGAGAAAAAACTAAAGATGTTATAGCTCATTGCTTACAAAATTTTGCCACTGTGGGCATTCCAAAACAGTTAAAAACAGATAATGCCTCTGGTTATACTTCTACCTCTTTTAAACAATTTTGCTCATCATTTGGCATTACTCATATAACAGGAATCCCATACAATCCACAGGGACAAGGCATAGTTGAAAGAGCTCATCAAACTATTAAAATGTACTTATTAAAGCAAAAAGACGGAATTGGGAAGGGGTATATATTCCCCAAAGATAAACTTAAAATAACCCTTTTTACTCTAAACTTTTTAAATTTGGATTCATCAGGACTTAGTGCTGCAGAAAGGCATATGTGTCCAAAAAATATACATAAGCCCAAGGTACTTTGGAAAGATATTCTAACAGGACAATGGAAAGGTCCTGACCCAGTAATTGTCTGGAGTCGGGGGTCTGTTTGTGTGTTTCCACAGGAAGAACAGCAGCCGATTTGGATTCCGGAAAGATTAACTAAAATCCTGACCCAGTGATTGTCTGGAGTCGGGGGCCTGTTTGTGTATTTCCACAGGGAGAACAGCAGCCGATTTGGATTCCAGAGAGATTAACTAAAGCGATTTCTACAGACCAAAAAGAAGATGATTTGGTTCAAATCCATAACAGCTGATATCCAAAACTCCAATTTGGCTATCCTTACATCTGCGACAGAACCAGGATGCTTTTTTCAATATCTATTTTATTATTGCCCTTTCCCATGTCATGAAGTTCTATTTTGTTTTTTGAGCTCATACAGACCTAGGTTAATGTTTTGCTGATCAGTTCTATTTTTTTTTTTTTTGACTATAGAGTTTTAAACATTGCAATGGAGATTTCACCTGTAAAAAGATATAAGGCCTTTACTATTATGTTATGTGTTATATGTATTATATTATGTGTGCACACTTGTGTTTTGTGTTATATGTTTGAATGTACGTATGTCCATATATCATATATGATGAGCGCTCATGAAAAAATGGATCCAAATATTTTTTTTATTCACGTGATTTAAATGGTTTAATTTAAATTGGGTAAATAACTGTTAAGAATTGTTTTAATATGTAAACAAAAAAGAAGGTTAACAGATCTGTTTGTTTACTTTCACCTTTCCTTTTCATTATATTTAATAATTCTCTTCAAGATACTGTAAATTGTTAAGAAAATTGTTTTCTTTTAGTGCCTTCTGGAATGTTACATAATTTTTTCTTTAGCCATTATTGCCAGAATTCCTATCTTCATCCCAGTGCCGGTGAAGACAAAGATAAAAGTAATCTACAGCTTCTGCAATAGCCATCACTGAACTGCTTGCAGAACTTGCCTAGACTATGTGCAGAACTTGCAGAACTTGCCTAGACTTGCCTAGACTATGCATTGTGAACTATCTGTTGGTGCAGCAACTTGTGGTAGTGTTGGGGTATTTTTGCTGATGATGTCATTGGTGGTACAATTTTTCCAACAAGAGCCATCAGTTGGCTTGGTGTATCTTCCTCCCTTCTGCTTATCATGACAAAGACCTCTCCACAGGTGTGGCTGTATACTGGAATGGTAGTCAATGATGGGAAAGATCCAATTACAATGGAACCAACCTAAGACAGGAGGCTGATGCCCTGAGGTCAGCTCATCCGAAGACGGGTAGGGACCATATGTAGTATTGGACAACCTAAGGAGGCACGGTCCCCAAGCCACATGCTTGTTGTTTAAACAGAGAGGGGGAGATGTTGAGAGCCACAGCCAAAGGGGCCCCAGCAAACTTCCAGCTGCCAGCAAACTTCCAACTGCCGGCTGATGATTGGCTCACAGCAGCCCCAGCAACATCTAGCTGATTGGCTCCTCTGCGGTGATGTTCATTGGGCTGTTTCCCTGCCCTTCAGACTGTCAGCTGATGATTGGCTCACAGCGGCCCCAGCAACATCTAGCTGATTGGCTCCTCCACGGAGCTGCTCATTGGGGGACTTCTTTGGCTCCGCCCACATGACTCAGCCAATCAGCCTCAAGAGCAGGAGGAGTGGGGGAGGTTGAGAGGCTTGTGGGAAGCCGGTGGTGGCAGTTGGGCTCTGAAGGTTTTCCTGAGGAGCTGTTTTGTTTGGCGTGTGTGGTTCTAAAAATAAAGTTAGTTTCTTTTGACAAGTGGTTCCTGAATTGTGCCCAGCCAGACTGCGGCAGCAAGGAAGTAAGTAGGCCAAAGCTAAGCTAATAAGAATGTCTAGATTCCATATTTTAAATTAGAGGAGATACAGTCTTGAAATTATTAATATTTAATTTTTTTTAGTTGTAGATGGACATAACTTTATTTATTTATTTGTTTATATGTGGTGCTGAGGATGGAACCCAGTGCCTCACATGTGCTAGGCAAGTGCTCTACCACTGAGCCACACCCCAGCCTGAAATTATTAATATTATTAATGTTATTTGGGTGCATGTACCTTTCTTGATTTTTCAAGAAGACACAGTAGAATGTAGAACCATGATCTCCTGCTAAACAGCATTAACTTATTTTGGAGAGCCACACAAAGAAACAAAGGAGTCTTCCTTGTAGTTAATTGCCTATCTCTGATCATTATGTTCATTCAACATTCTTCATTAATCCAACATTTATCGAGTGCCTGCCACATGCCAGGCCTTGTGCTGGGGTTGAGCATACCAAGGGAAGCAACATCCAGACTTGCTTTCTGCCTGTGAGCGGCCCACAGTCGAGGGAGAAGACACACTTATCAAGCACTTGAACAAAGATATGAACATCTATAACATGGAGAACCACTGCTAAGAAGAACAGAGTTAGGAGAGCATGCAGGAGAGATCTTTGACTTGATAGTCCAGAAGTGGGTTGGAAGTGATCTGGAGGAAGTAATGACTCAGGAGAAAGAGTTTAACTTATGTAATTATGTAAATATGCAAGTAAACCATAGTGTGGTTTGAATTATTGAAATCACCAAACAAAACTTTCCCTTTGTTTTTCCTGTTTCAGATTAGCAAGAAGGGTCTATATTTTTGTCCCATTCTCTAGTTTTCACCTTTGTCTGGAGGATGCCTGCATGAACAGGAGAACTGGTTTCTACACCTCACCCTTCCACCACCACACAGCTCAGAGATGTTGCCTCTACATCTCCAAACTAGGAAGGTTACTGTGTACCTGATGTTCTGTGCAGAGATGCACATGGGGGGGGGTAGTGAAGACATTCTTTTTAAAATTTTTTTTTATTTTAATATTTTAGTTGTCAATAGACCTTTATTTTTTTAATTTATATGTGGTGCTGAGGATTGAACCTAGTGCCTCACACATGTGAGGCAAGTGCGCTACCGCTGAGCCCCGGCCCCAGCCCTGAGACTTTCTTTAGAATACTAAGCAATGGTGTCAAGACGCATTCATGGACTATGTGTGGACCAAACTGGCATCACAGCCAATGAATAGGAAAATCTGGTATCAGAGAACTTCCAGTGGGAATCCTACTGGTTAAGACCACACAATTCCATGTGAATTTCTTTTTTTTTAATGTTTAAAATAATTCCATGTGAATTTTTGTTCAGTTCTGCCATGTTCTACACAGCACTAGAGACAGGGTGACCTGCTGTAGCCACTTAGCCTCTCAGAGATGGGTATAACCTGCCAAAATGCCAATCACCCTGTTGACTGCAAGATATCATGAATCAAGACTCCACCCCTAACCTTATCCCTGCCTTTGATATACCCCCTTAAATAAAACTACCAGAGCCATTTTTTAGTTGTTCAGCTCCAGCGCCTGTATGGGCTGGACCTAACAGGCACTCCAAGCTTCTTAAAACTATAATTCTGACTTTGTCTTTTTTCTTCACTAATTATTTTAGACTTTATTTTCTCAGGTGGTTTATCCCCTCCTAACCAGGAAAAATTACTGGCAAGGTGCTGGCCACCTTGTGATATGCAGACACCTGTTTCAGAGCAGACTGCAAGCATACAGTCTGGATGGGGAGGCCTCTGAGATCTGGGAGAGACCTATCAACGCCAGTGTCCCTCCTCTGTAGGCAAGAACTAAGTGAATTAATAGAAGCACAAAGGGCTCCTTTGAGAAAATTGGCTAAGAATTATTTCTGAAAGAGCAATGTTCTAGTAACTATTATAAGCATGTTGCCTCATGGCAAAATAGCTCCAGTTTTAACACTTAGAATTCTCAGCTTTTGAACACTGCGTTTGGAGATATCTGAGTTTAACATATTGCAGAAGGAACAACAACAGCTCATTTACTTGGGGTAAAGTAGAAACATATTTACTATTCTTTAGCAGAGGGCTCTTCATCACAAGTGCCATCAACCAGCAAGCTGGATAGTATCCAAATTAAGCAGGAAGCTGGATTCCAATGGAGAAGATTTATTCTTCTAAAAACTGAAGTCCAACAAAATACTGATATATTGGGAGCCTCAAAATATTGGCTCATTTTGTTATTGTAAAGATGATCTTTTCTTTCTTCTCACATGTAGCTTTACCAATTGGGTTATTCCACCCAACATCAAACCAACTGTGGTTACAGCTTCAGCTCCATATTACTGGGCTTAGAGAAATCAAGCCAGATTTGTGTTCCTTGGCTCCTGTTTGTAATTATCTGCTATTACAGTGATGTCTCCCGGCACCCTGATATTATTGTTGTAGCAAAGATGTACCACTTGATGTTCCTTAGTTACACCTCTCTTGGGAAGAACTGTGGTTAGGCCATGGTTTCAGAACTCATGGAGAGAGGAAGGCAAGGGTGGCACTGTTATGGGCACAGCTTGTGATGGGCAAGAAGCAGGATGAGATCCCTATTTAGCAGAAAATACAGACAGATTTTTATGGAAAAGGAAAGGTGGTTCAGAGGATGAAGCCCAGAAGGTAGAAGCAACAGCTGAGAAGAACAACGAATTAGAGATTTGTCTTAATGAAAGAAACTCTCCTATCCTGGGCCTGGCTCTGAGAGGAGAGAGTCCTACTCACAAACCTCTTGTTGGCTTTCTGAATTCCTATGGCCCAGTGTCTGCTGGGTGCCTCAGATTCCCCCCCCCCCCCCCCGCTTTTTAGTGTTTTTCTTTGTTTGCTTGTTTTTATTTTTTTGAACAGTTATCCTGTCATTATCTTATCCTTTTATATTGGGGATGGGTAGGGTGGATAACTTGACTTTACAGGTTGGTATAGATCAAAATATTTGGGAGTTAGTACATGAAACTGTGATGGGCTAAGACCTTGGGGGGTCTTGGAGGATAGTGAATGTGTTTTGCATGTGGGAGAGATTTGAGTGAACAGAGGTAGGACAGATGATGTTAGATTGTAACCATAATGATCTCCCCCAATTAATCACACTTCCTTTTGTACATGTTTCTCTGTAATGTGACTTTTATGTACTTCCTATCAAAAAAAGGGGAGTCTATTTCCCAACCTTCTGCAGGTTGACTCATTTTGTAAATTTCTTTGACTGGCAAGATGTGGCAAATTAGATGATTTCTTGGGACTCAGGAACCACCTAACTGAAAAATACTGGGAAGAAGAACACAAAGGAAGGAAGGTTCGGCTGTTCCTAGACACTGACTCATCAACTGAATGCAGCTACATGAAGGAGGCCAGGAGAGAGACAAGTAGACCTGCCCAGGCAACCCCACAAACCAACAGAGATAATAAATCATTGCTTTTCTAAGTCACTAAGCTTTGTAGAGGTGTGTTGCCTGACAATAAATAACAGCACAATATTATCCTAGGCTCAGCTAAGGAATATAGACAAAGAGTAAGGCTGAATTTTGAAAATAATAATGTATCTCTGCATCCTTGACTCTCTTTTCCTTTCACTGGTTAAGAGATGACAAAATCTGGAATGGCTGCCTCGGTTCCAAAGATGGAAGTCATATGCTCAGGATGTCAGAGTCAACCTGTCAACTCTGAACTGCTCATCTTTGGACAATGATATAAGAAAGAATGAACTACTTTGTTTAAATCTTGCTAAGCATCTGTGTTTGTGAGTTTCTGTGTTACAGTTGCTGGCTAGATCTGCATTTTAACTAAATCAGACTGCCAAATTCTTAATTTCATTAAAAGAGGTAGACTCATCAACCCTGCTACCTGAACATTAAATACCTAAAGCATTTCAGGCTCACTTTGATAAACTACAAAGAACGCTGACATATGAAGATAAAAATTACTTATAAGTTGACTTGGATCCACTGATTGAAATAGCTTAATGGCTATGTCTTGAAATAGATGGTGTTTAAAGATTATGTTTCAAGGTTTATCAGACTAGCACAGACACTTTTACATCTTTGACCAAATAAGTGTCTTTCTTTTTCAGGAAGTGTTCCTACATGAACATTGAAGGTGTCATTTTTTTAGGTATGCATGCCTAAGTAATGACGGAGGCAGAGACTACAGCCAGCTTCTCTAGCTGAATGATGCATAGCAAATTTTCTGATCAATTAGGTGAAAGATTTCACAGACAGAATAGTCTCTAAAAATTTTATGAATAAGTCACTTTTATAAATTGCTAAGCATCTGCCATTATATCAGTCAGGGTGAAATGGTTACTGTGGTAACCAACAACTCCCAATCTTGTAGTTTAAACCAACAAAAGTTGATTTCTTGCATGTCCAGTCTAAGTTGGCAAGGAATTCTGGTTATTGTAGATACTCAGGGACCCAGAGTGATGCAGGCTTTGTTTCAGTGATGCTTCTATGAAGCAGGGACATAGAAAAATGCATGTGAGTTCTTAAAGTCAGGTTTCATGTCCATTCACATATCATTAGGCCATGAAAAACTTCAAAGCTGTGGGGGAGAGTATAACCCTACCTTGTTCCAGGAAGGAAGAAAGTTGGAAATATTTCTTAATTACCCTACTGAGTATCCCAACCACATGCTACATCATCAGGAAGCAGTACAAACAGACTTTTTATATCATCTCAGCTCTGAACCCAGCTGCCTTGACTAAGTTACAGTAAAGGTTATGTTCCAGAATTCAATTAAGGCGTGTCCACTTGGGCTGAGGCTGTAGTTCAGGGCAGAGCGCTTGCCTTGCACATGTGAGGCACTGGGTTCGATCCTCAGCACCACATACAAATAAACAAATAAAATAAAGAAATGCTGTCCATCTACAGCTACAAAAAATAAAATAGAAAAAGAAGTGTTCACTTGAAGAATGTTTCTTTCTTTCTTTTTTTAAATGATAGAGTTAAATATAACCATCTTTGTGTAACCTATGACATCTGGTACAAATATGCTATGAATTAATTCTAGAATACTGAACCTGGAAAAAAGTGCATTTTAAAAATTGGAATATTTCTGTTTTTCTTCTTTTTACTTAACAATGAGAACTAAATTGTGCTATATTTTCCCCCTTTGTTCTAGCTTCCAGGAAGCTAAGAGTTCAAATTGTTGCCCTATTAATAAAATGGGTTCACTTCCAATTCCCTCATCAATTGTTTTACTCTTTCTATTATCTTATTGCTCATTATTGCTCTTAATGCTCATTTAAAGGGGTCGTTTATTTTGCAAGATACCTCAACTTGTCCTCGCAAGGAGGCACTAAATCACTAAAAGTCTACAAATGGCAAAAGCCTGATGTAATGATGCCTGACAGCTCTCTTTAGACTTCAACGGCTTTTGTTCACTGCTGTCTACTCAATGCTCTGAACAGTACTTGGCACAGGTAGGTGTGCAATAAATCTTTGTTGAATGAATTAATGGGAAAGTGAGCAAATCCGTCTCAATTACAAGTAAGTGTGAGCATATGTGTAGCGCGCGCATGCACACACACACACACACACACACACACACACACACACACCCATTTCCACCTATTTTGGAAATTTTGTCCTAGAGTTCTTTACCTTATAAGTCATTACTTGAAGAGAAACAGACACATTCTATAATTT
This sequence comes from Spermophilus citellus, assembly GCF_964194105.1. NCBI lineage: Eukaryota > Metazoa > Chordata > Mammalia > Rodentia > Sciuridae > Spermophilus > Spermophilus citellus. Next base: position 172,850,768 of record NC_138184.1, read on the forward strand.
TTTTCAAGTTATTGAAATTCTTGAAATGTAGCTATTGAGATAAATAAATATTCCCATGAAATGGTAGCTGTGGTACATAATAAGAAAGATTACCTTACCTGGCTGCAAGAGTCCTTGGAATAACAATGGTGATTCTTGTCCATTCTTCAAAGTCCCCTGTATGATACATGGTGGGCTCACTCAGTTCCCTGGAGCTCCCTTCGCATCCTTTGCCTGTAGAAGCTGGGAAACAGCCTTCTTTCACCAGAAACCAGGACATTCCAGCATCATGAGAGTACTGAAGAAGAACTGGGGCAGTATTGCTGAACTGATTGGCACATCCTATGTTTAGCTGTTAAAAAGGACAGAAAGTGTAAGTTTTGGTTCCAAGACATCATCCAACAAATTAGGCACTACAGCAGCCAGAGCCCTTTCTACTCAGTCTGCATGAAATCACAATGTCAAGACTGTGCAGCTCAATCCCAACCAAAGCCCTACCATAAATTCTGGGATTTTTTTGGTGGATGCAAGCAGCAAGTACTTTTTAGCAGAAAGCTGACCAAGCTACCTACTTTATGGGTTTCTTGGGACTATAAAAAAGAAGAAAAAAGTATAATGTCTGTGTTTCTGGAGTCTTAGACAAAAGATAAAAACCAAGAAATTGCGTCCTTCTCCCTCTTGGTATAAAAAGGGAAAGCAGAAGATGGAGAAGCAGGTGTTTTCCTCAGAGCAGGAAGAGAAGGCTGGGTTCTCTGCTTTCCACATAACCAAAATCTTTATTCTGTTTTTTTTCTTTTTTTTTTGGCCAAAACTTACTAAGAAATCAGAATCAGTTTAGATGAAAGTGCTAAATTTTTGCTACATCAAAAATTAAGCAACATAATTAAGAAAAAGAACTATTATCATTCTGTCCTTGAGTAGAGACTGTCATAGGATTCATAATAATGAAAAGAAAATGTAAAAAAATGCAACCTAAATCATATTGCTTGGCATAACTGTTTTTATTTTTCTGTTTTTCTTTATTCTTTTTATGTGGTATTATATATTTTGGACATGTAGTTGAGGCGATCACATTTCTAGAACTTTCCTCCTATTTTCTAATTAACATTACTTTATTATCTTATGCAACTTAGCAATGAATATATCTTTTCCTTTTCAGTTGATTTGTTATCACCAGATAAATCCCTAGGAATGGTATTACTGAGTCAAATATAGAAACACATTTTACATTTTCTAATTATAGGTGTTCATTTAGTATCAGTTAGGTTTAAATAGATCAGTTTTACCACAGCACTGGGTATTATAACAGCTTAAGATAGTTTCTTTCTAAACTAATACATACATAAATGAATTTCAATACTGTTTTAGTTTTCATTTTTGATAGCTATAACTTTCAGACATTCCCCCTATTTATTTAATTACTGGTGTCTTAGGTGAGTGGTCTGTTTAGATCTTATTAACATTTTGGACTGGAGCTTTGATGGGATTTTATTTCAGGAGACTTTAAAATAAGCATAGTCTAATTACAAGAAAAATTGCAGTAAGGAACCAAAAGAACATGGTTATGACTAAAGACTAAAGGAAGACATAAAGGTAGAGAGGGCCAGAGACACATAATAATGGGGGTTGGAGTTCATGAGATAAATCAGTTAATCCTTGTGACTGTAGGGTAGCTTTATCTAGTCTTTAAAAATCTGTATTTTCCTCATTTCCAAACTCAGAGCTAGAAAAAAAAATCTCTCAGAAGGATTTATACTTTTGACTGGTAGGAATTTTAATGTGACTCATTTATTTAAGTTTATGTAGTAAAATGTGAAGGATATAATTAACGATTTGCACTCTCAAATGCATGATAAAGATCTTCTAAGGACTGGGGTTGTGGCTTAGGGGTAGAGCGCTTGCCTAGCATGCATGAGGCACTAGGTTCTATTAAAAATAAGAACAAATAAAATAAAGGTATTGTGTCCATCTACAACTAAAAAGAAAAAAATGTTTTAAAAAAGATCTTCTAGCAGAAATTTGTTTTATTGTACTACTCACAAGTAAAAATAGCCTTTGGCTGGCACCTGGTGATGGCAGCCTCATTGGGCACACAAAGTCAGCTTTTTCTCTTGAATTTTTATGACTGTTATTATTTCTAAGGTAGGCAAGTTGTTGGATCTTTTAGTTCATTGACAAGTTTGTGATTAGAAATCAGGTAATAAAGTGATATAGACATACTCTAAGTTGTATTAAATATATAATTCAACTTAGACTTTGCATTCAGGATCCATTTGTATATACATCTAGCAAATATTTACTGGAGAACCTGCTAAATATCATCTATACATGCTTATGTCTCTCCTACTTTAAAAAGCAAAGCAAAAGAAAATGAAAATTCTTAATGATTTTTGGGTCTGCCTGTAACTACACAGTTAAACATATTGAGATAAAGGCCACATTTGCTGCATAAATTCCTGCATAAATTCCTCAACATTTTTCAATCCATTATAAACTGATTTTTGCTGTTACCATTGCAATGAATTACCAAGGAAACCCCATTAAACTAAATCTGATGGAAAAATTTAATCCTTATTTTACAGATTATTTTGTTGCTTCTGACACCGTTGACCATCTTTTTTTTTTTAATTGACCACATAGCCTGATTTTCTAATGCTGCTGTTTTTTAGGATTCCGTTTTTGTTTTTCATACATTCTAATTCTGTGCATGCTTTCAATCTCATTCATAAGCATAACTTTGAGTGCCTTCTGAATGTCCCTGACTCCCAGCTATGATCTATCACCCAGTAGGTCACCAAAACCTGCTGACTATTCCCTTAACATCTCTCAGACTTATGTACTTATCTTTTTAACTCAAGATATGCTTTAACCTGACCTAATTTATCACTGCAGCTCTACATTGTTACTTTACTCAAATATGTTTGAAAAGTTGATCACTTTTCTCTGTCTCTTCCACTGCTTGGCAGAGCCTGTTCCTACCAATTCTTAGTTGGATCACTGCAATAGCTGCTCCAGGGTATCTCTGCTGTAGTCCTTGCCTCTGCTAGCAGATTTCCAGCACAGTGATTATTTAAAATCCCAAGTCAGTGCATGTCATCCTTTAGCTGGACACTTTATTCAGAACAGAGGCCCAAGTCTGACCTGACTTTTTTTTAACACTCTATTCACTTCTCTGCTGTAGTCATGATGGCATCCTTGTGGTTTCTAAAACATTTCCAAAAAACACTCCCACCTCAAGACCTGGTACTTTTTGTTTCATGTGCCTGCAGTGATCTTCCCTGTGTAGCTGCATGACTCACTCCTTGATTTTTTATAGGTTATAGTTTGACTAGTATTTTACTAGAGATCAACCTGACAATCCTTTATATAGTGGTTACTGCTCTCCATCACCCAACCCTGTACTCTCTATTTTGTATTTATTCATAGCCTACAATAGTGTCTGAAACATAGAGACTTTATGTTTGCTGAACGAATGTACTTGTTGACTGCTTTCCCCTTGTTAGGTAAACACTCATATTGCTGCCAGAATGACCCTTTTAAAATACAGGTCTGATTGTGGCACTCAATAGATTAAAAATCTCTGTTACTCACTGTTCTTGGGATAATATCCGAGTGACTTGGTGTAGAATATAATCAAAATGAGCTCTTTCACCTCTGCTACATATACCTCTTACTCCTCCACGTTTCTAAATCTGCCATTCTCATTTGCATTTTCATGTATTTGAGTGTTTTGTTTCTTCTTTCTGGATTACCCCTTCCATATTTTAGCGGTCTAAATCTCTATATTTCCAGAAGTTTTAAATTTTCATCCATCCATCCATCCATGCAGGGTACTCTCGCAGAATTTATGGCCTACTTCTACTAAAGCACTCTTATGACTGTACTGTGACTATCTAGTTTTCTGGTTCAAATTTTTCTTGTGTTATGCACTCTTTCCCTTTAAGTACTTAACAATTTTTTTTTAAATTTAGATTTTTTAAACTTTAGAATATCACCCTGCAGAATTTAATGCCTAACTTACCATGGTTTTGTGAGTGATTAAATGGAAAATATGATGAGAAATAGCACAGTATTCTGGAAATATATCTTACACTAATGTTATTTTGTTACCATTTTAAGTGTTACCAACACATGAATGTACCATTATTCATGTACCATTATTGATGCTTTCCCCATTACAGTTTAGCATCAAAATCTAAACAGGGAAGGATAACATTTTACTAATCATATTATTTATGACTAACTTCCTTGTTTACAGGCTTGTGGAAATTATATTTGAAGAGCTGCCTATAAACATCTGATCTCTTTAATAATTCCATTTGTAAATTATTTAGCATCTGCATCCTGCCGTTATGTAGGGACCATGAAGTTGTGCTAGCTCATTAAAACTGCATTACTTTCGACCCCAGAATTCACCAATGGGATTTTATTATAAACACAATGAAATTTTGATTAGGGTTCTGAGACAAGTGCTTGTCAAAGTAAATACTTGCTATACATGTTGATATGTTACCACAGTGCTGAAAAAAAATAGGCTTTTAGGAGAACAATTATAAGTGGAGTAAAGGAGGGGAAATTATTTGGAAATCCTATAGTAAATTCATAAAATAACTCATAAGTCCAAACATCACTAATAAACTGAAAAGGGAGGCTTATCCAGCCCCATTAAGAAGCATGGGATTAAATCACCATCAGATTGATGTCTTCAAGGTCCATGTTATTTTTAATTATGGACAAGTTCCATAGTACTTAAAGAAATAGAATGATATAGACACAACTTCTAGGACTTCTTGAAAACTGATAAACTTTTTTTCCTTATGAGTAGATCTTTTCAGCTCTGTCATTCTGTGATTGAGGAATCTTTTTCATTCAAGTGAGTGCCTTTGTTAACAGAATAGGAAAAATTTGTGTTCTTTGTTTTACTTATAAATGTGCAAGATGATTTTACTCTTTTACCTGCTTTGGGAAGATCTTTGTGCATAAATACCTTGAACTGTAGCACATATCCAGGTTTAAGGGTCAAATCTCGAGTTACTGCAAATCGATCTCCATCTGATTTTCCAAACACCATGGCTGAAGGCGTGGTGGCACAAAAGGTTTCATTTTTAACCATTCCTTCATTAGCCAACATCAACCACACACTCATTTGATTCATAGGGTAATCAAATGCTGGTTTCTCATAAAAGTTCTAATACAAACAACATAAATAAAGCAGAAAAGTAATTTGATAGCTCTGAAAACAAGAAAGGAATTTTCAGTTCATGACATGCACCACTTGTATTTCTAGGAAAATAAAGAAGATCCTCTAAATTAACTTTCTTTTGACTGCCATTCACATTTTCTCTTGATGATTTAACAATCAAAAATACTTTGCTGATGTTTATAATCATTTTATAAACACTCTAACCATTCTGCTTGATAACTTGGTTAGACTTTATAGTCCTTTTCACATCCAAATAATCTGTGAGCTAGTAGCCAAGAGAGGTAACCAAAAAATGAAGTTACAAACACTAAAATACCTGGGGTAAAGTTGGGTTCACAACTGGAATAACCTGCTTCTGCTTCTCTGACAGAATGATGATGTCATCTACTGCCCACTGGTCATAGTCCTCCCCAGAGAACACAGGCTGCCACCAGCGGAACCTGGTGCAAGGGGTCTTAGCAGCGACTGGAAGCTCCAGATACACAAATCTGCAGAAGAGCAAATCATTTATGGAGAGGAAAGGAAAAGCTGTGTTTTTCTTAGAAGCTGGTGAAATAACAAACTTAGCAACAGGAGATTTTAGTTTGATATTTTGAAATTCTAAGTTTGGACAGATCAGACAAGGAGGCTTAATGTTGTGAGAAAGTTTGATCCTGATCATGTTTACTTCATTTGGAATGGTATCTTTTGGAGAAGAAGAAAAATATTTCAGCTGCATTTGATTCACCCACTTCTTTTGACTACCAGAAGGTGGCTCATAACTTTTAAAGAAATATCAAGAAAAAACCAGTTCCTTCATAATTATTACATTAATAATGGTAATTTTAAAGTTGTAAGGGTAATTCTTACCAGGGAAAAAAATCTAAGTATGGTTGGTCTTTGTGAACATTTTTTTTTTTTTTTTGGTACCAGGGATTGAACTCAGGGGCACTCTATCACTAAACCACATCCCCAGCCCTATTTTGTATTTATTTAGAGAGAGGGTCTCACTGAGTTGCTCAGCACCTCACTTTTTTGCTGAGGCTGGCTTCGAACTTTTGATCCTCCTGCCTCAGCCTCCGGAACCGCTGGTATTATAGGCATGTGCCACCACGTCTGGCTCTGTTAACATTTTGATGTATATTATCCTACTCTGTAATTTATTTTATAGGCATTTACATTTTGGAACAACATTGTATCATAAGTACTTAGGTCAGTAAAATTATTTAAGAACAATTTAATGTCTATGATTTTTCATCACATGGACATGCTAGTGTTTATCTTTCCCTATTACAAATAATTTTGTGGTGGGACTTCCTATACATAAAGCTTCCTCTACACCTTACTTTATTTATTTATTTATTTTTTGGTAAGAGTCCTAGAAGTGAAATTATTGGGTCAAGTAAACTGGTCATGTTTAAGGCTCTTGATTTTCTAAATTCCTGTCTGGAAGGGTTATAATGGTTTATGATAATTTGCAGGATGACACAAGAGAGACTGTTTTGCTGTTCCCATGTGGAGACAGCTCTGGGTGCTACCATTAAAAAAATTGGCATCGTGACTGTTAAAAAATGGTATCTTTTCATGCAATGGAAGTTTATTATGATTCACGTTTTATTAAACATATATACTTCCTCTTTAGTAACATCCACTCATTCCTTTTATTTATTTTTCCCATTATTGTGGGATCTTAGTGCTTTTCTTGACAATTTGTATAAGCTTTTTACAGGGACATTGATCCTTTATCTCATATTTGTTGCAAATACTTTTCCCAATTAGCTTTCCTACTTTTCACATCATATGTGCAATCATATATGTACCTAGGGTAATGATGTCCATCTCATTCCACCATATTTCCTGTCCCCATGCACCCTCCCCATCCCTCCCTCCCCTTTGCCCAATCAAAGTTACTCTATTTTTCCCATGTCCCCTCACCCCCTTATGGATCAGCATCTACATATCAGACAGAACATTCAGTCTTTGGTTTTTTGCGATTGGCTTACTTCGCTTAGCATAATATTCTCCAATTCCATCCATTTACCTACAAATGCCATAATTTTATTCTCTTTTAATGCTGAGTAATATATCATTGTGTATATGTACCACAGTTTCTTTATCCATTCATCTATTGAAGGGCATCTAGGTTGCTTCCACAGTTTAGTTTTTGTGAATTGAGCTGCTAAAAACACTGATGTGGCTGTGTTACTATAGTATGCTGATTTCAAGTCCTTTGGGTACAGATGAAGATGTGATAGCTGGTGGTTCCATTCCAAGTTTTGTAAGGAATCTCCATACTGCTTTCCACATTGGTTGCACCAATTTGCAGTTCCACCAATAATATATGGGTGTGCCTTTTCTTCTACATCCTTGACAACATTTATTGTTGCCTATATTCTTAATAATTGTCATTCTGACTGGCATGAGATAAAATCTTAGAGTAGTTTTGATTTATATTTCTCTAATCACTAGAGATGTTGAACATTTTTTCATATATTTGTTGATCAAATGTTTATCTTTTTTTGAGAAGTGTCTGTGCAGGTCCTTAGCCCATTTATTGATTGGACTGTTTGTTTTCTTGTAGTTCTAGATGGACAGCATGCCTTTATTTTAAGTTTTTATTTATTTATTCTAAGTTAAGTTTTTTGAGTTCTTTATATATTATTTGTTGTCTTCTGTATTTCTGAAAGAGATTTTGAACTTTTGTAGTTTTCTTCACAGAAATTCTCATTATTGTTTGTTAAAGTTACTTCTTATATTTATTTATGTATTTGCCACCATGAATGGGGTCTTTTTTACCATATATTTCAACTCAGACTTTCTTAATCAGTTCAGCATCACAGAAACCTGAGAGAATATGGTGGATTCTTTGGCCTCCCATAAATATTCCCATAAATAAAACATTTGAGGTGGCTCACAATGCCTGGAATCCAGGCTATCTACTTTAGTTTAAACTAAGTATTTCTGGGATTTGAACAAGCCATTTAATGTTTGTTTATTTACATAGTTGTCTAGTCACTTTATTGAACAAATAATATCCAATTGACCACTAAATTACTTGGAAAAATAATTTATCTTATTCTAAACTGTTGTTTAAACCAGTTTGGCACTGTTACCCCCCTCCTCCACCCCCACTAGTTCTACTGGACTGCATCTTGGGGACTCTCGCTAGGTTTCCTGTCCTATCCAGGATTCATGACTTTCTCACTAGATGTTAAATCTCATGTTGCCCAGGTGTTTCATTTCTGGTTTCAGCCTCTACCCTATGTTCCTTAGATAAAAATATTTTTCATGTTTACTTGTGTTATATATTATGGAGAATTATATTGCCTTTAAGGGACCCAATATTTTGAAAACACAAACTTGTAAACCTTTTACCTGTAATAAAGGTATATTTGAAGTGGTATGTTTAAAATATATATATATATTTTTTTGTTGTTTAAAATATATTTGATTTGTAAGACTTTGATCTACATGTTTCTCAATAATTGTTTTTCAATACCAGACTCAGTTGTAATATGCAAAACAGGAACAATATTAATATAGTAAAGCTTAATAATCATCAGTGATCAACATGTAAGAAGAATTTTGCCTTGCATTAAAGTGGAAATATAGAGATTAGAAAAAGAAACACTCTAAAAGTGATCTTTGCATGAATTTTAATATTTATGTAAAATGTAAAGTATAAACACAGAATTTCGAAATACTACATAATTACAAAAGAACTAAATTTTAAAATATTGACTGCCTAATGCACAAAATTATTTTTCTAAACGCTTCAACAGTTGTTGTCTGAATTTTTTTTCTCCCTCAGTAACTGTGGTCTGAACCCAGGAGCATTTTACCACTGAGCTACATATCTAGCCCTTTTAATTTTTTATTTTGAGACAGGGTCTCACTAAGTTGCTTAGGGCCTTGCTAAATTGCTGAGGCTGGCCTTGAACCTGCAATTCTTCTGCTTCAGTATCCCAAGTTGCTCAGATTACAGGTGTGGGCCATTGTGGCCCAGCTGAAATATTTAATAACATATATTCTCCATCTATAGGATAGGCCAATGAAAATTTTTAGAAAATCTGAACTCTACAGACTCATTCATATATTATTTAGGACTAGTCCTGGATGTAGCCACATGAAAACTTTTAACAACAACAAACCCATCTTGCTCTTGAATCTAACAGTTGAGCATATTTTGTGTTACATATAAAACCAAAACCCAAACCAAAAATCTTCCAATGGAAAAGTGAGCTTGGAATATCCTTATAGCACACTGGGTAAACAGTGGTCTATCATCTTGCTTTTCTTTTAGCCACGAATTTTTTCAAAATATTTAAAAACTCCAACATGAATGCAAATGGGGTTTTGTTCCACCAGAACAGAAATGAAGTGAAAGTGAAATGAAATCTTTATATTCTGGGTTATCATTTGTGTTAAATATTTATGGATTGGCTATTTTTGTAACTGTCAACATTTTAGAAATGCCTCAACAAAAAATGTAATCTTTACCATTCCCAGAAACCACTGGAAGACCCAGTAGGTGGGAGGTTACCTTGGCTTGCTGAAATCTGAGAAGTACATCTCTGCCAGCAGGTGCCACTGGATGCCCCCGTTGTTGCTGTACTGGAGGAGGACACCCTCCTCTCGGCTGTCGGGTTTGTTGCACGCACCACTCTCTCCGCCTATCTGGATGTAGAACTGGACAAAGTCCACCCAAGAGGTATCCAGATCCCAGCTCACCAATTGTCTTTTCCCAGCCTTTCCAAAGAACAATAAAACCACTGTCAATCATTTGAGAGCTCTTTGGCATTTGACTGTTCAGTTCCAAATTCACATGAACATCCTAACACTATGTAGAGGTGGTTTTGTCCCCAGTTACTACTGGGAGGAGCAAGCTTTGCCATTTTGTTGTTCTGTGCTAGCTATAGTACCTGTTCTTGGATATATTTGTTTAATCTCTTCATCACTGATTCCCAGAATAGATTATGAGGCCCTTTGGAATTTCTCATTATACCGAAGGGTATTTGAAAGTTTTTTTTTTTTTAAATGAAGCAAAATTAACTTTAATTAAAACACTCCCAGCTTTTGCTTTACAAATCTCCTTTGGGCAGAGTAATGGAGAAGGAAGACAATATACCTTGAAATCAGATGGCTTTTTGGTTTTTGTTTTTTCAGTGTCAGGGAGAGAACCAGGGCCTTGTGCATGCTAGGCAGGCACGCTAACACTGAGGTACATCCCCAGCCCCACGTGAATCTGGGTTTGAATCTCAGCCCAATACTGTTCAGGAGCTGTGTGGCCTTTCTGAGCTCTTATTTTCCTCAAAGGTACAATATGGTAAAAATACCTTACTCATAGGATGTTGTGACCATTGGGTGAAATAACACATGACACAGAAACTGTCTAGCTCACTGTGTGCCTTCCTGAGGGAACATCCTCTCCAGAGATATGCCTGGATCCTCCTCTCCCATGGGAAACAAAATCAAACAGGCAAGACAGAAATTTCTTGGCAAAAGAGAGTACTGCAGTGTGTCACGCACCTAGTCTGCCTGCCTGCTATCTGCCTGTCTGTCTTTCACTTTTCAATACAGAGGTTGGGAAGGGTTCATTTAAATTAGTTATTACAACCACTAAACAATCTTGTTATGTCTTTAAAGGGTTAAAACTTCCCACAAATCCACTTTAACTCACCTTTTCCCATTGGTATGTCTGTCCCCTGAGCATCATGGTATTGTGGTGAGGTATACAAACGACAAGAATGTCACTGTTGTTGTGTGTGAATGGTTTCATAAAAAGGGAACTGAAAGAAGGTTTGCTTTTGATACTTTTTTCCTAAGCAGGTATTGATTAATCCATGGACTTCTCTGAGTTGATCTCAGAGAACTCATAAGGAATTCAACTAAAAAGTCAGTAAGAAAAAATGGGGTTGGGGAGGAAGAACAAGGGAGGAAGATTACCTCTAGATAGGGGAAAAGGGAGGGAGGGAAAGGAAGGGAGAAGCGGAATAGCATGGATGGTGGAAGGAGACCCTCATCATTATACAAAATACATGTATGAAGATGTGAATTTGGTGTCAACATACCTTATATATAATCAGAGATATGATAAATTATGGTATAATGGTGTATTAAGAATTGTAATGCAAAAATAAATAAATAAATAAATAAAAAGAATTAATTGGATAGAAAGTGTATTTTTATTTTCTTTATACATCTGTTTAAATGCTTTTTTATTATGTCTTCATTAAGTATAAAAATGTCCTAAGTGGAATAAACTGAAACTTATCAAAGTAAAAAAAAAGAAAAGAAAAACTGAGATGGTATACATAGTACAGAAAACACTCCTCATCTTTACAACCTGAACCCTACTCTAATCCACTAAGTTCATTATGGAAGGGTTTTAGCTATCAGAAGTTACAGGGTCAATATTTGGGACTAATTAAAGGAGTACTCTGCTATTGTCAGAACTAAAGCCAGTTAAGAGACTCCAAGACAAATGAAGGTTCCCACAAAATGAGAATTGAAGTTAATTCTGAGGCTGGAACTCACTCCTTGAAACTTTTATTTTTAAGTATGTATTTGAAGGAATCTTATAAGTAATATGCATTTTGAACTTGTTATAGGTACTTAAAATTTTTCTGATTGTTGATTTGAAACCCTCAGTGATCCTAGTATTTTCATGCTCCAGGCTCATTGCAGGAAGAATGATTTTTAGAGGAAAACCTATAGAACCTAGCAGGTTAATTCCAATGTAAGCAAACTTGTGAAAAACTTGGCATGTGGAAATGAGCCAGAAGGATAAACATCTAAGGTGAGGACAGTTAAAAAAAAAAGCCAATTATCACAATTAGCTGGTTGGAATGATTGTTCTATTGTGAAATTCACAGAGCAGAGTTGTTTTTCCAGGAGATGATAGTGTTAGTCTACAGAGGTTTCGAAAGATGGTTTTGTGGGATTTTTGTAAATGATGGAAAATATCACACTAATGCTTAGTTTGGCACTGAAAGTGTTTTTTCCTAGAGAATAGCACAAATCATTTTCTTTTGTTCAGTGACCTGAAATAATGCTGAATATTGTTTTAAAGGAAGAGGGGAAAAAAAAGAAAAAAGGAAAGGAAATGGCTCATGACAAAGTTTTTGTTGGAATTTAGAAGTGGATGTAAAAGATGCTTTGAAGTTCTTCTGTTACACTGTGATCAATGGATTTGTGCATATGTGCAGACATATGTGCACATGTGTGTTTCTATGTGCATGTGTGTTTGAGTAGTAGGTTAAGCATCTCCTCATTCCGGGAGTGTGGAAATTACCTTTCAACTTTATCCTCAAATTCTAGATTAAAATGGTTCACTACTTTAAGGGTTTAGCCAAAAATGAAATAAGTTTTAATAAGGAATGCTTTCACAACTAGAACTTTTACAACAGAACCTCTAAAATACTTCATTTATCTTTATCTTTTGCTTTCCATTGAAATTTCTTTAGCTAATCAAAATGCCCTAAAAACAAAGACTTCGATTTATTTGATAGTAACCATTCCTTCAATATTTCTTTCTTAACTTCCTTCCTTCCTTCCTTCACTCACTCATTCCCTTCTTCAATTTTTGTACCATGTATTATAGAAACAACCATGCAAAGGGCCCACAGATTTGCAGCAGAGACAGAGATGACAACTGAGGACTGCAGACCAAGTCCTGGTTCCTTGTTGAGGCCCCTTTGGTCTTATGATCACTTACTAGTTCTCAAATCTATTTAGTATTCAGAGTATTTATTGACACGTGTATGTCTAGTGCCAGGCATGAATTTTGGAGCCTAACACTTTATCTAGAGTTTAACTCTGTTAGTGGGCTTCTACATTCTGCTAGGTACTGTGCGGATACAAAAAAAAGATGATCAGTAGATGTATAAATGGAGAGTGTTCTAAAGATAAAGAGATTACTACAATTTTCCCTAGCTCCCAAAGTCTTCATGGACACAGCAGGCTTTGAGTGGATGGATGCTGAAAGGTTTATGTGATGCAAAAAAAAAAAAAAAAAGGAAGTGTAATGGGGCACAGGATCCAGAGCAAGGCAGGGAAACTGGAAACCTTGGATGATCAGGAGTGTTTCCTGGCTGAAGCAGAAGACTCATGTTTGGAAAATGAATATAAGTTATGCAGGGAGGGGAGGAGACCATCCTGGACATTGACAAGAGGAAAGGAAAAGGATGGAAGTATATTTTTAGGTAAGTTAATCAAGGGTGTTTTGTGCATGGCCTAAAGTCCTTCTTTTGGGATCTTGCGTATTCTCCACTTCCAAATGTTTGCTGGGGGACTGCCAAATTGGTATCCCCCTTCTCTACCAAACCAGTGAGCATATGACTATGGCTCTGACCATCATTCCTCTCAGGACAGAGAGATTGTCACTCTAAAACCTTCCTCTGTTTTTTTTTTTTTCCCTTGTCACTGCGTGACAATGGAATGGAGATAGAGATGGCTCTGTGGGCATTTGAGTTATTGACAACTATGAGGCCTCCTTGTGTTTTGACTGCATGAAACCAGTTTTTCCCTTTTTTGACTTCAGGTGGTTTCCCCAACTAGATATCTAAACAGATCTGAATCATTTAAGAAAAAAAAAAAAAAGCAAGCAATTACTCTGAGATATTCTGACAAAAATTTGCAAGGGAAAGCTGGATTGGGAGGTAAAGAGAAAAATTTCACTTTTAAAATTATGTAGACAAATTCAATAATACCAATTTGAAATTTATTTTCATAAAATATAATTATGATAGCTAACATTTACTGTGCTTTTTTGATGTGCCCAACATTATTTTTTGTTCTTACTGCATTAACTCACTTATTACTCTCAAAAATCCCACTTTACAGACAAGAAAACTATAATACAGAGAGATGTCATAACTTTGAAAGGCCAATCAATAAATAAGTTTTGGAGCACAGATACAAACCCAGGTAATCTTACTCTGTAGGCTCTCTTGAATTAAGTGGAAGAAATAATGACATGTAACACAGATCTTTTATGTATTTAAAATTTGTGTATGTGTGTGTGTACACACACATTTACTGGGATATTTGGGTATATGTTGGTGAAAGATTCATAATCTTATTTTTTAAAAATTTTATTTCAGTTATTCCTTAGAAGGTCAGGCACTTTAAAAAAACTACAAAACTTTATTTTGTTTATTTAGTTTTTTTTTTAATATGTTGCTGGGGATTGAACCCACAGCCTCAAACATGCTAGGCAAGCACTTTACCACTGAGCTACAACCCCAGCTCTCATAATCTTATTTTAAAATTGATGCTTATAGCCTTCTCTTTTCTGTGCAATTTTATAGCATATGCAGATCTATATAATACATGTTGATCATTCATTGACTATTATCTTTTATAATATTCATTAGAGGACCTTCATTGTCAATGAATCCATTCCTGACTTTCTATCATTCCTTGTCTTGTTTATTTTCTGATTCTTTGTTCTGCACCTGCATCAAAACAAAACCTGTATCTATTTTTGCACTTGCATAAATTAATTTATCTTGGATTTCTGCCTAAACATATTCTGCAACATATCAGCCCTATGGTATATTATTCACACCTCTTTACTTAGTACCTGATGTAAAGTAGGACATTTCTAATTGTCTCAGAACTGGTGGCTCTAGTCCTTTCTGGAAAGTAGTATTTAAGCACTACACGTTCTAAAGAGAGCTGCCAATAATAACAGTTAAGAGATGTCGTTCAGTTTGGAGATTAAAACTGTACCCTTTCTAGTCCCTTTGAAAATTACATAAGAAGATACACTGGAGCAGACAGGAAAAGAATGTTCAATCTATACTGTAGCAAGGGAGGAGAAGCAGATGATTACCTCTATCTCATCCCTAACCAAGCAATAAGGATTGTAGGTATTCTAACATAATCAGTCAATTATACTGTGGTCCCTACTTGGAATCTACCAATCTGCATGCCTAATTTTGTAGCACTAGTATGAAAGCTGAAGACTGCAAGATAAACTTTTATGTAGAGTTTCACCAGTATCTATGGAACCAAGCCAAAACAAGACCTGAGATTTCTGCTCACCATGGACAGCTGCTCAGTTCTCTTGGGACAGCCCTCCCTACCCTTTTTCCTCCTTTCTCCAATCATATTTCTGAGATTAATGGAATGACAAATTAATAAATAAACATAAAAGTGGTTTTCTATATGTCAGAGATTCTTTTACATAATTGTTAAATTCTAGCTCATTTAATCGACATAAAACCCCTAACATAGATTCTCTATTGTCCCAATTTTGCAGCAGATGAGAATGTGAAGCCACAAGGAGATCAAAGTAATGTGCTCAAAATCACAGAGCTAGGAAATGGTAGAATCAGGTTGAATCATATAGACTGGCTCCAGAGTTGCTTCCTTAATCTCTAAGCCCTTCTACTCCTACCCCTGCTCATTTCTCACCTGAAGCCCACACATCCAAACACCTGCCAAAGGCCAGGGTAAGGAAATACCAAGAGCCTTCCCCATTTAAAAAGTCTCAAGAAACAGCCTGTCTGGCATCAGAAGAGAAGAAACAGGATTGAGATCAGATACAAAAGGATAAGAATTGCAAACCAGCCTAATCTGGATCTGTAGTAACCAAAAACAATGAAAAAAAAAACAACCAAAAAACTCTTTTAAGTTTCCCAAAACGTAGTGAAGCGATAGGAGTTAAACAAAACCCTGTCAAAGCAGGGAATGTGGGCAAAGCAAAACATTGCATATATGTACTTTTGGAGTTCAGCCTGTGCTCTAAGCAAGTCACACATTAAAGTAGCCACTGCCCCCGTGACTCACCCCACTCTTGGTCATACCTTGCTGAAGTACAGAGATGATCCAGAAGAGACAACTCCACATCCTTGTTCTGGTTTTACAATTTCTCCCCCAATTACTTCTTGCCAGTCAGACTCCCAACCATTCTGGTTCTCAAAATCTGACATAATTGTGGAAGGAAGTGCAGCTTCTGGATGGCATTCAGTGCCTTGGTATCCTTGATCACACCTATGAGAGAGCAGGGCCAAGTAACCAAGTCACCAACTACTTGGCAGCACAACAGCCATCTTGCCAAAAACATGTTAGGTGTCTCACTTTTCCTTGCATCTTATCATTAGCATGAGATTTTTCTTTACAGTGTTAATCTGTATAAGTGGTGTAGTACTAAAACAATTTAGTTTTCATACTCCCCCAAATAAATAGAATCCTTCCTGAGAAGACATCATGGTAGAATGGTAGAATTTAGGCATTAAATAGCAATGAGGAAGGACACAGGTATATGTGCTTATATGGAGTCGGGGTAAGATATAGTGGAATTTTCCGGCAGGCTTAAAAAAAGTCACATAGAAATGTTTGTCTGTTCAACCAACATGCAACTATGGCCATGTTTCAGTTTCTCCTTCTGATTTAATTATGTCTCTTTTATAGTCTTTATGGATTCAAGTGTGTTCCTTTCTTATTCTCATTAGTGATAATCACTGTCTCCCTGCGTGTACAACCTTGAGCTTCTGTTGAAGTGGCACGGGAGAGCGAGCTGCAGTTTCACTAGTGCTCTAAGACTTTCAAGGAGAGAAAGGGGAAAAGACAACAAGGCATTTTTTAATAAACTCTGAAATTTAAAACCAGAAGCCCTTGTCTCTAGATTATATGTGGCTTTATACTTATTTTAATGTATCTTTTTTTTTGGTACTAGGAATTGAAACCAGGGGTACTCTATCACTGAGCCACACCCTCAGATTTTTAATTTTTTTTTTAATTTAGACAGGGTCTTGCTAAATTGCCTAGGCTGGCCTAGAATTTGGGATCCTCCTGCTTCAGCTTCCCAAGTGACTGAGATTACAGGTGTATACCTCTGTACTCAGTTAATGTAATGGTATCTTTTACATCTAAAGAAAGAAGAGAAAGTAAGGCTCATTTTCTTTTGGTTATTTCATCATTTATTAGTCTATCTACTAACTGATAACAACAGCTGTGGTATACCCATAGACATGATCCTGAGAAGCAGGAATGGATTGCATTTACTGGAGCACGCACCTGCACATGCCATGGTCACACGAGCCGTGCCCACTGCACATGTTGGGGCACTGCTGCCCGATGTAAATGCTGTCCAAAGCCCACTCATCCTGAGCTGTGTAGTAGCTCTGACTCCATCGGAAGCGGGTGGCACTGGACCTGGAAACAAAGTACATAATGAAAATAGTGTTCCAGAATGCCAGAGCACCAGATAACTCATTTTCTGGAACTTGTATTTAGCGGATCATCATTTGTCTTCAGTTTAGTTTTCACTCAACTACTGTGCAATACAACAATTCTATCATGAATGAAAGTTAAAAAGAAACCCCCTATATTAGATATACTTCAATCTTAACTCATTTGAGATGTTTTAAAGAAAAACAAAATATCTTTATTTTTGTGATTGCTCAGAGATTTGGTGCTAGAAAAAGAACAAAAAAAGGATACTTTTTAAAAATAAAAATATCTACTAAATGGAGGCTTTCACAGAAAAAAATGTAAAATTTCCAGTCAGAATTATTCAGTTTCTCAGAACAAATGAATCACTAGTTATTGGCAGATTTTCAGTTAGCTTACAATATAAAACAAAAATTTTGTTTGGGATATTATATAGTTCAGGGGGAAGAGGACATATTGTATATATACCATACTATTTCACAAATAAGAACACCTGCATGTTAAATTCTGCTTCCTCTGAAACACTGACTTGCTTAAATTTCAGGGACCAGCTGATCTTTACTGGAGATGAAAACTGAAGGGGAACATTGTACAGAGAGAAATACTTGGGACCTTAATTCATTGAAACCAGATATAAAGCTTAAAGAAGAGAATATTTTGAGAGCACTGTCAAAAGGCCTCCAGTCACTCACTACTTTAAAATATTCTTTTTAAAATTATGGCATATTTCTCACCTGTAGGAATTTTCAAGAATCTGTCATTAGATCTTTTTGGCTAAAATACTAAACAAAATAACAAAGAAAGGACTTGCAGAATGATTGTGGTTGCTTAGCTTCCTGATTAAACCATCCCTAAGCATGCCGTCTACACATACATTTGATCTTAATGTCTCTGAATGATCCATTAAATTTTCAGCATCAATTACACATATTAAGTACTCCCTAAGTACATAAC
Source organism: Spermophilus citellus (assembly GCF_964194105.1). NCBI lineage: Eukaryota > Metazoa > Chordata > Mammalia > Rodentia > Sciuridae > Spermophilus > Spermophilus citellus. Next base: position 172,869,066 of record NC_138184.1, read on the forward strand.
AGACCGTTAAAATCCAGACTGAGTTTTATTGTTTATTTTACCAATGATCTGTTGCTAATAGGTTGCACTTTCATTCCTGGTAGGATAATTCCTGGATTCACTGGGGTACATCCAGTAGACACAGTTTTGCTGGTGTATAGTCTTCGTCAAAGGACATACAGTAGGACAGATGTACCACCTCCTCTATGGTAACAGATTTGTGCTTGTAATTAAACGGTCATGACAATTTCCATAGTCCCATTAAGAAATGGTTTTTAGAAAAGCCCACTCTAAAAGTGGATACATTGTCTTGTAGTCTAGAGCCCTACAGAATAGAAGCAAATAAAACTCATGCACCATTGTCATCATGAAAAGGAGAGTTGACTCTAATCTGAGTCAAGTCCAGGACCACAGCTGACTAGATTGTAAGATCATCTGAGACAGGAATATCTTTAGTTCCAATGGTTTACACAGGAAAAGAATAAAGTAAGTGCTCATAAAATTGTGTTAAAAAATGAGTCAATGAGTGGCTGAACAGCTCAGGAAAGGGTAGACTGTTTCTCACTTCTGTAGGTAATATAGTAAAGAATCAAAGGACAAGACCCCTCGGACCCTGCTGAACAATTTATCACCTGTGTGACCTTTAGTGAGAAATCTAAGCCTTCAGGGGCATCTGCTTCCTCACTTCTCAAATAGAGGGTTTCAGCAAACTGATTTCTAAGATCCCTTCTAGCTCTCAAATAAAATGATTCCTCTCGTGGTGTGTTGGCTAAGGTGACAGTTTTCTTTATAGTTACATGCTGCTACAAAACCCATGGCATACTTTATTAGGAGGCTTTGTCACTTCTAGTATTCAAATGTGGTAGAGGGTTCAGGAAGCTGTCCTAGATTTCCCAGTTCATTTATGCTTTTACTAGTCACGTGCAGACACATTCTGAATTCTTTTTCTAGGTAAATTAAACCTTACACACATTCTATGAACTCTTGAAAAAGTTATTTCCTTAAGAAAAAAAGCTTAAGGGGAATTATTCCATTTAAATAAAACCCATAGTTTAATGTTCTGATGTTAATTAAGAGAGAGTGCAATAAATGGTGGTTGAATATTGGCTTCATTTTTAGTGAGAAAAAAAATCAGTTGTGTGAGCTATCTCCAGCTGGTCACACGTGGGAGGACAAGGTGTGATCTCACTGATTTTCAGCTGCATCACTGCTAAATATTGGCCCAAAATATCAATGTTTAATTTGCCTGATTCTCTCTTTCTCCCAACTAACTAATCTTAGGAAGGTCTTGCACACTTTGGATAGAATCTGAAAGTGGAACTACTGCTATGTGGGTCATGAAATGAAGTTGACTTGCATTTAAAACCCAAACTATATGGATTCCCTAAAGCAACAGAACTTGAATCTTCATTTAATTTTTTCCCCCATATAAACTTCAAAACAGAAACAAAGTGGCATTGAGTCATCTCTTGGTAGTTGGATAGTCTGAGGAATTAAGGTAAATGAAGGCTGACTAAATTGTATTTTCCACCTTCAGAGTTCCTGTAATTACATTTACCCAATTATTCTGAAACTCATTCAGTCATTAGGTGTTGATTTGTTTATGAAGTTGGCGACTGACAGCTGTTTGGGTCTCATTAGGGCCTGTTCTTATGTAAATGTCTCTCATAAAAACGAAATTAATTTTCATTGGGTAACAAATGTTCAGTTCTTATACAATATAATTTCTCTGAGCAGGTGTATACATTTGATATTTCCACTCTAAGTTATCCTAACTAGTACGTTTTCCAAAGTTAACAGACCTTTAATAATGCAAGAATCACATTTGCTTTTATGCATTCAATTTATATTTTGTGTAAGTTTGAATCAAAATAGCAGAACAAAGATTTGTCCAAAATAACACAGCTTCAAGCTAAGCTTCATGGCTTTCCCCAATGAAATATTATTTGCAAAAGTTTGAAATGAATATAATAAAGTTATCAAGAATGCCAAGGAGAGTAAATATATCTCATCTTTATAGCAGAAATTTTAAATGTTATAGATCCCAAAACAATGGCAATAACCAGTTAAACACTATTTATTTAAATGTAGCAATAATGTAAGTATTAGTCAGTCAGAATGCTAAAATAAATATCCTACTGAGCTGTTTGTTTTTAAAAAATATTTTCACTTTCTTTTTCCAGGGCTTTGAAGGAAAGTTGGAAAAGCAGAATGAATTCTTTTTTTTTAACATGTGTTTAAAGGCAAATGCACAAAAAAATAACAGTTGATTTTTTCTGTCTTCAGACTGAAATATCTTATAATAAAATATCTCTTTAGTTTACTGAGGCACACTGAATTGAAATTCTATATAATTTTCCAACATTCAATGAGCCACCTATGATATAGAAGGCACTATGTTGAGTCTAGAGTTTAAGGGTCAATATATCTCCTTTCCAGTGTTTAATTAACACTGAGGACAATTAACCTTTCCTGACTATGCTAAAACTTTCACTTTGCTGATACATCTTTCAAGTTAAGAAATAATAGTGCAAAGAAAAAAAAAGAAATAGTAATATAACATACATTTTGAGTGTAAAATACCTATAAACATGTTTTTCTGATAAGGTTAATACTTTTGGGGTACTTACTAAACTACAATAAATAAGAAAAATAGCTCATAATGTTTCTAGGGGTGAAAATACATCTCTAAAACATACCACTGATATTATCTTACTATAATTTTGAAATTATACCACACATTTTCATGAATAAAAATAATTTTCAAATAATGATATAAATATACTTATTTGTATATGTGAAATAAGGGGGAAAACCCTTCAGTAGCTTGTGTCCAGTATGACTACTACTTCAATTACTGATATAGCATTTTGCATAAATTTCTACTGATATATATGATTAGAAAGTCCTTGAAATTAAATAAAAGTTTTGATTATATTCCCAGCAGTAGGCATCAAAAAGTAGATCTTGCAGAAAGTAAGAACTTGTTATACAAAATATCAACAGAGTACCCAGAAATGGCTCACAGTTGGACAAAAAATATAAGATCTGTGTGAATCAAATTTCAAGCATTTTATTCCAACTGTCGTAATGATGCACCCTTAAAACTAATCAAGGAGACATTCTTACATAATTCCATTATTCAATTTTCAACTAAAAGTATTAAAATAATGCCAGGTTGTTACTTAACCAATTATTTTTTGTGTAGAATCTAATTTTTAGATAAAATAATCTGAGGATTTATTTCATAATTTTCTTTTCACCAAAGGGGTATGGAAGAGAGATATCACAGAAAAATATAATACTTGTCTCTCTCACGCTTTTTCTGCTGTTCACATCACAGAATCTTACAATTCCAGGACTTTGGGGGACCCTTAAGATAATCCAATTTAAAAATTTCATTCTATGCATAAAGAATTGGCCTTAAAAGGTAGTGAATGTGAAGATGTGGCTAGCCACTGACAAAGCTACTCTGAGAATTCAGGCCTTCTAATTTCTATCTCGGCTTCTTCTTTGGGCAAAGTTCATCCTGTTCAAGGGCTTTAAATCCTATTCACAGTACTGAATTCTTAATCCCCCATCCCTTAAGTACTGCACTGTTTTGATTGGTCATCCTAACATGAAACAGTGTAATATCCGGGAAAAACTATTGTACTTTTTTCTTTTACATTACTAAAATATTCTTTCTTGATTACTGAAGCCTCTGCCTCCTGGGGATAATTTTTATTTACTGAAAAAAATGTGACTAGAGAAAGGAGTATATGTTAACTTTTTTATATAAAAAGAAGGGCTTTGAAGCATGTCAATAAATTTGCAATTTATACTGTTTGAAGTTTTAGATTCCTGTATCATTGTCTTTTGTATGTCAAGTCTAAAGGATCTGGCTCTTAAGTTCTCACCCCCAAAATAAAAACTTGGGGCAGGCAAGAAGGGAGGTCAGAGGAAGTTGAGACATGCGAAAGAAATTTTTCATGTTTTTCATTAGCTCTATTTTTAAAATATTTTCAATACAAAAAAATATCTGGGTCTTTGGATGGAACAAAATAATGAATAAATATCTTGCCATTGTGCTTAACTCATCTTACTATCCAAGTCATGCCAACAGAGATAGTAAGTTAAAGTAACAGCCATATCTAAAGATGTCATCTCTCACCAAGTTTTCTGGGGAAGAAGCACTATGACTCTTCTCCACTGTGTGAACTCACTGGCATGGTAAATACTTGCTGATGTAAATTCTTGACAACTCGGCATACTTGGAAGGCATTCCTGAAAGAGAGTTAGGCAAAATTAAACTCCACCTTCTATTCCCCAGGGGAAATATGTTTACTTACCACTGTAAGTGAAAAAGACCTGAGGGAGCTGGGCATGGTGGCGGATGCCTGTAATTCTATCTGGGAGGCTCAGGCAGGAGTATCACAACTTCAAAGCCAGCCTCTGCAATTTAGCAAAGCCCTAAGCAACTTAGTTAGACCCTGTCTCTAAATAAAAAATAAAAAGGGTTGAGGATGTGGCTCAGTGGTTAATTACCACTAGGTACCCAAAACAAAAACAAACAAACCTGAGGAAAGTTTAATGTAATAATCTTAAGTATCGGTGATAGTGATGTATATGCAATCCATGATTTGGGGAAATAACTGCAAATGACATGCTACATGGAATTAAACGTCTTCCAGTTCTCATATGTACAAACAGAAATGGATTAGGAGTCATTTTTAAAATCTGTTATTAGCATACAGTAAAATTATTCTATTCGTCATGGTATTTATGCATTTATTACAATGCCAAATTATCAATGTACATATAAAAAAGTAAATTTTATTTAAAAAAAATGGATCTGGATTCCTTTTTGTTTTATTTTGTTTCTAAAGAGAAACCAGGTAGAGAACTAGGCAAGGAAGAGATGAAGACATGAAATGGGGAAAGGAGAGGTAAGTTTACAGTGAAAAAAGAGTAGAGAAAATAATATTCAAAGCACAATCTGAGAATATTTGTTCTAGAAGTTATTCCCATTTAGTATCTCAGAATGAAGAATGTGGTCTCCTTATAATACATTGCTGGCTTTATGTCAATTTTAAGCTACAGATAACACTATTTTTTTCAACTCAAAAGAGACTTTTAGAATTTTAACTGCTTTCATATGAAAAAGGAAGAAGCCACCAATCACAAACATAAGAAAATATACTTACTTCCTGGACAAGATGCCAGGTAAGGCCATGGTTGGTTGAGTACTCCAGCTTCACCTGGTTGTCCATGTGGGGGGTGTATTTCTGGCCACATCCCATCACCAAACTGAACTGAATCATATAGGAAGCGCCTATCTGCATTGATTGTGTTTCCACATAGCGCATACTTGAGGCAAGTTTAGAATCTCCTGTAAAACTGAAAGAGACAGAGGTGGAAATCAGAAAATTCTAAAAGTGAAGTATCAGAGGAAAATTAAGCTCCTCACTTTTTTTCTTTTTCTGGTACTGGGAATTGAACCCAGAGGCACTTAACCACTGAGCCACATCCCAGACCTTCTTATTTTTTATTTTGAGACAAGGTCTTGCTAAGTTGCTTAGGGCCTTACTAAGTTGTTGAGGTTGCCTTCAAACTTGTGATCCTCTTGCCTCAGCCTCCCTAGCCACTGGGAATACAGGTGTGTACCACAGCTCCTAACTTTGTGTTGTATGCTAGAACAGTTTCAGGTTACTTATTTAAACCTTGCTAAGTTCCAGAACATATTTCATTCAATCAAATAAATGTGATTTAAAATAATCAATCAAATAAGCTACTTTTTAAGAAAGTTAATACCTATAATTGTCAAATGTACCTGAAATTGGGTATTCACTCATATATTGCCCTCATTAATCTCACCTCTTGAAATCTATCCAAAGGAAATAATTATAAATTCAGAGACAATTTCATAAAAATGTGATGAATATTACATGATTAATTATAATATAATTTTTTGCAATCTTATTGTCAAACTAGAGAAAAATGGAAGGCTTACGTAAACTGGCATAGCCAGCCACCTGGCAAAAATTATGTATATTTCAAATATTTATGAAGGTAATATAATCACATTAAATTTATATTATGAAGTACATTTCAAAAATATCCATAAGATGATGAAGAAAGGAAATTGACCAGAATGCTTGTGGTGGCTGTGTTTGGTGGTAAAAAAAATTGATGATTTACAATTTTTTTTGTTTTATTTTCCAAATAGATTCTAATGCTCATGCATTAAGTACTAAAAAATCATAAAGTAATCTTAGCAGTTGTACCCTAAGTCAGTAAAATTCCCATGTTTTACTGGGTCCCAACTGAGTGCTATATAACTGTAATTGTAAACTGTTCGAAGGTAAACAAAATTATTATTATTATGTTTTAGAGAAAACTTCTCAAGGAATTTGTAATCTACCAGAGAAAATTAAAATACAGACACATTGGCACTGAAGTTACACAGGTCAACTGCACTAGGGTTTATCTGCCATGGCACTTGTTTCTGCAATTCTACAAAAGGTCCACTACTGCTCTTCCACAGTAACCCCTACTAGTCAAAAGGCACAGAAGATGTGGGTAGAAGAGCTAATGTAATACTTTGTTGCATTTAATATATTTTCTATTATGGTATCAGCAAAATAAGGAGTAACTATGATGACTTGCTTCTTGCAGAGAGGAAGATGTTATTTATAATGGAATATTATTCATATATAGGTTCACAATAGACTTGGACTTGAGGTTATAAAATATAAACTTTTCCTATCAATGAGTAATTGCCATTTAGATAAAAAATTTTAAATTAAGATTTACACTTGGAAAATGAGTAGAGAAATAAAATAGAAGAACTTCAATATCTGCTTTAGTAGAATGTTTAAAAAAAACAACAAAGGAAAGAGGTATATTCAAGATAGCTGGTCTTGCAAATCAGTTAAGAAATAGCAAAAGCCACAACTTGTTTATTATTATCAATAAAGGTGCCCATCATTTGTTGTTAGGCTCAGTCCATGACTGTGCTCAGAATAATACCCAAGTTATCTTTTTTAGTTTCATCTTCAGAGTAACTCTGTATAGTAGGAAAAATGATCTCTTTTTAGCAATTGAGGAAATGGGCTAGTCAATGGTAGAGAATCAATGAGAAATTGGCTTTGCTTGACTCCAGAGTCTCTTAACTAATACACTATTTCTGTATCTTCCAATAATTCTAAAATTGGGAGAGAAAAACACTGCAATTTGAAACAAATTTTGCTTATAGTTAATTTATAAGTCATTAACTTATGCAATGATACCATGGTGTTAAAGATATAAAGCTATGATTGTTGTTTTATGTTAGAGTACACAGGACACAATCTAAAAAATGCAACACTGAAATGAAAGTTTTAGCAATATTGGCAGAGTAAATCAACATAGGAAAAAAACAGTAATAAGCCATATAGTCACGAACTTATCTCCATAATTTCCATGGTCTTCTGAATAGGCAAGAAAAGGTTTTCCAAAGGTTTTTTTCTGGGAGAAATAGTGCTGCTTTTAGGATTAAATGCCCTTTCTAAAGCTTTCAAAGAGGAAGGTAATTAGACGCATGCCAACTAGGCTTCATTTAAATTGTTCCTGCTTTAAAGATGTGCTGTCTGTCCTAGGTGTCTTGAAAGAAAACCCCACAGCACAGGCAGCATAGGTCCTGATGGGTCTGCAAGTGACATGAAGACACTTTAAAGCCTTCTCACTTCTGCCATGCATGGTATTTCCCCAACTCAGCATTTCTGAAATGACTTAAGAATATTTTCAGGTTTTTTTTTTTTTTTTGGTAAATTCATCTCTTTTGGACTGTTTATTGTCTCTATAATTCTATACAAAAACAGAAGAAAATCTGTGTTTTACACACACACGTTGTGTGCACCTAATCATTTGTATCCATCACAAAACGGAGCCATGAAATTTGCTGAGGACCTGGAAGTATACACACCAAAGGACATGTTCTGAGCTACTATGATGGAGAACAACAGATTTTGATAATGCCATGACACCAAGAAAATCACAAGATAAAATGTATACAAAACAGCGAGTTCAATAAGCAAAATGATGGTAGTTAAACAATGACAACAAGTCTTGCTTAGCAACTATTGTCTGTCAACTGGTGGAAGGCCTAGTGTTTCCTATTATAGGCAGATGCTTAAGGGTGGGCCAATTCAACTGCCAGCTACAGCCTATTTTTCTCCCCAGTCACCTTCCAGAGATTGTGTCTACCAATGAGTTCTCACTAATGAGATGTAAGAGATGCTAGGTGGATTTACTCGCTGGATCAATTACAAGCTTTTAAAAAGGGAAAGATGGAATTGAATGCCACACCCTTTTTGCCTGTTGCTTCTATGGATTTCCTTCCTTTCTAGTGAGGCATTGCATCTTGTGACAATAACAGAACAAGCATGTGGGTGGAGAACACTTTGCTGACATTGTAAAGTGAGAGCCTGGGTCTCTAGTGACCTTGTTAAGGTACTCACCAGTCCTGAGCTGTCTATCCTAGGGCTGTTTGTTATAAGTGAAAAATAAACCTCTTTACTTTTGTTCATGCCATGGTCAGTGTTTTCTTGTTTTATAATCTGGCTCTGGATGCATTTCTAACCACTACCCCTGCCATACCCATAGCGCTGTATGCTGTACAATATGTATCCTTAATGCCTTAATCAGAAACAAAATAATACAAGAAAGGCACAAATGTCTATGCTTTAAGTTCTAGCTCATTCACAGCACAAGTTCACCTGACTGCCTGACTGAAAGCTCATACTCAGTTACGGTGTTGGGGGCAGAGAATTTCCTCTAATTTACAGAACTGCTCCTCTTTGCTGCTTACTGAAGTCAAGATTATGTTTACAAAGGCAAAAATGAACCTGAACTTTTTCTCTGTTACAATAATAGGAAGAGAAAAGAACAGGCTCCATCAGCATTTTGAGAAGAAATTCTGGAGACAGAATGCACTGGGAATCAGGAGGCTTAGCTTTATTCATGCTAACTTGCAAGAGTGCCTTAAAAATAAAGAAATAACTTGTAAAAGTTCCTGTGTTTAACTGCAAGATTTCATGAGCCAATGGGGATATCTCTTTCCATTAGGACAATATTACCCCTCCCCTCAATTCCAATTGCAAGAAGGCTAGTAGGCTATTATGACACCAGTCAAATGGATAACACCATGATGTAACTTCAGTCTCCACAGTTCTAAGTTCTTGGTATAGTTCCTTCACTTTCTCCTCCCCTGCTTAATTTCAGGTACTACTGAGGACCTGCTTTCCTGACCACATTGAAGCCTCCCTGCAGCGAGGGATCATATTTTATTACTCTGCCTTCCCAAAAGACACAGAACAAGGCCCGTATCTCACAGAAAACATGGTGTTGGACACCATGATGTTCCAATGGTTGGATTATCTCATTTGACCTTTGAGCCAAGGCCATTTGGGAGACATCAAATCTGTAACACTGTGTCACAGAGAAGGACAACTGAGAGGTGGAGTTGCTGGCCCCAGAGTCACACAGTTGCTAGAAATCGAGAAACGAGGCCTTCTGACTTCTATTTTGACATTCTTTCCACTATGTCCCACCTGTGCAAGGCTCTCAAAGAATGTTTGCTAAATGAAATGAGTGCAGTCTCTCACCTGGGGAGAAGACAGGTTTTACAAAACTATAGTTACTTCAATGTCATAATGAACACAGATAAGGTTTTGAGGTGACCTTGGCTTAAAGAAATCACGTTTTCTCCAGAGTCTCTTTTCCATCTTCAGAAAAAATAAAAGACTTTCATATGAAAGAGAGATAACATATAACTAAGTAAGCAGTAGAATACTTGGGTCACAAACTCCTTAAAAGCAAATTCATGTCAAACAGCCAAATCATCCAGGGACTGAGTCATTTTTGACAACTGATTTCACCTCTTTAAGAATATTTTTGTCAGACAGTCAACATGGCTGAAGTCTCATTATTAATGTGCTGTAACAGAGGACGCTATATCCATATTTACATTTCTTAGAAATCGAAGCAAAACTGCTATTTTCAAGAACCTCACAGAAAAGAACAAATCTGCAGAGTTCTTTTCAGAGAACAGAAGAGTCACAGAATGCTATTTTTTTTTTTGATACTACACAGAAGTTTTAGTCATCTGCAGAAGGAGATGTGAATAAATCTCGCTCTTAGATATCATTGTCTTTTTATGTTCTTATAATTATCAAAGGTATGTTCACTAGATTTGATAGAAAAAAAAAACCTGTTGATACCATGGGATTAAAGGTAGCATTTTGACTCAGTTGCTATTTCTACAGTATTAGAAATAACCATAATATTTTAGTGGATTTTATAAATTGTATACTTACTGAAAAAACAATCTGACAATGTAGAAGAAGCTTTTTTTTTTTAAAAGAAAGTAGAGCTTGCAACTCCATTATATGGATATGATCACTTAACATTTTAATATAAATACTTCTAGAAATTTTTCTTATGCTTACATAAACATACAGACACATATACACTCATTTTTATTCTGTAAAAAAGTTAAGGGCTGGGATGGATTGCACATGCCTGGAATCCAAGTGACAAGGGAGGCTATGGCAGGAGGATTGCAAGTTCAAAGCAGCCTCACCAACTTAGAGAGTTCTTAAGCAATTTAGCAAGACACTTTCTCAAAAGAAAAAATAAAAAGGGCTGGGAATATGGCTCAGTGGTTAAGTACCCTAGTTCAATCCCTAGTATTAAAAATGAAATCATAGTGTATCTGCCTTTTTCTTTTTTTTTATTTCAATGATTTCATGGCCATCTTCCATTGTCATTTTTTTAAATTTAATTTATTTTTTTAATTATCTACACATGACATTACAATGATCTTGGCAATTCATACATTTGAATCATTGGGGTATAATTTCTCATTTATCTAATTGTACAGATTGTAGAACCACCCACCACCATTGTCATTTTTAACAAATAAAGCCAATTTCCAAATATGGAAATTTTAGAAAGCTGTTTCCATTTGTCATTGCTATAATCAATGTTTCTATAATATGCATCTTATGTATCTCTGTGCACTTGTTTAATAATTTCTGAAGATAAATTCCTAGAATCAGAATTGCTTAGTCAAAGCCAAGCCTCCATCATTTAGAGTGTGATTTTAATATTTTGCTTTAGTCCTCTATGGATCAAGATTGCAAACAAAAGATAAGACCCAGACAAATGAAAAGAGATAATTAACAGGCATGTTGTTAAAGTTGACACTCACTGCCAGGGCTGTTTCCAAAAAGATCGTACCAAATTACATTTAAAGAACATTATGACTGAGGAGCCGATTCTTACCACTTGTCAATATTGAACACTGATAATATTTTTCATTTTAGCTACTTTATGTCTCTTAATTTTTATTTTTGATTATTAATAAAATTAAATGGCTATTTGTGCTTATTGGCTATTTGTATTTTTATGTGTGTGAAAGCAGATTTTTCATGTACTTTGTCCATTTTAAAGAACAGAGTTAATCTTTGTAATTGCTTTGCAGTAGTTCTTCACGTATAGAGAATGGATAGCCTGTTATGTTAAAAACATTCCCCCACTCCAAATTTGTTGTAATAGGTTGTTTTTAAGGAGAATTTTTTTCTTCCTCAAATACAAGTTTAGAATTTTTAAGCAGCGGAATTCTTATGATGTTGTTGTATTGGTGTTGTTTTATTGGTGCAAATGAAATTTGAAAGAAACATGTATTTTTTATATGTAAACTTTCAAAAAATAAATTAAATTTGTTAATTACCTCCTTTTGTTTGTATAGGTCTTCACTTATTTTTTGTTTGCAATCTTGATCCACAGAAGACTAAAGCAAAATATTAAAATCACACTCTGAATTATGGAGACTGTAATTTCCCCTTCATAATTCTAACAGTTTTGCATTTTGGTCCTTGCTCTATGGTGGGCAATATGTGGAGGCCCCTGACTGTCTTCACTTCTGTCAGCTTCTCCCCCGATGGCACCCACCTCTGTTCTAGTTGACAACCTCAGCTTCAGTTAGAAGGATTTAGTGAGGACCGGGCTGAGGGGCTAAGCTCTTCCTCACTCTGCTCTCAACACACTTTCCTCTACCATGGTTTCTTCCAGAAACCCACACAGGTTCCAAAAATGGTATGGCATTTCCTGCTTCCTGGTGCATCATTCCAATGTCAGAAGGAGAAAAAAAGTAAAACATGTTGACTTTGATGAACTATTTAGTAGTATTCATCTCGGTTTCTTGACTACATTCTCTCAGCCAGTTTCTCAATGGTACTTATTATCTAACTAAGAAATTTCCAGATATCACATTTATCTTATGTAAACATTTTTTTAACTTACTTTATTCAATCTAGTCTCAAAAAATTTTTTAATTCCTCTACATAATGCATTTTGTCATGCAGTTACTTAATACTTCACTTAAAAAAAAGTTTTTATGGATTTTTAAGTGACCAGATCCATCCTTATTTATCGAGTTAAGATTTCAGAGTTAGGTTGGCAATCAAAGATATTTTGTACTCTATGTGCTTTTGAGCATCTGTTTTAGGTTCTTTTTTTATATATACTTTTGTTCCTAGCACCTGCTTTGTTTTGCTTATCTTTATCCTTCCTATATAAAGTAAGTTTATATTTTTCAACTTAATTTTCATCCTTATTCTCTCAGTTTAGAAATTCAAATATAGCTCTTTAAATCAGGATTAGATAGTTTATGCAAGATAAACTCTTAGGCCAACAAAAAGTATAAGTCAGGTTCTTTGGTTGTTAATAATTCAGCTTTTACAGAAAGCTATCTCATTGCAAACAAAGATCAGATTAAAATTGAGCACTCAGTAGAAAATATCTCCAAAAGGATTAGACAACATTTTGTGTGGGAAATAAAAGTGGAGGGACTGAGTCCCCTAAGAGGTGCAGCTATCTGTACACAAAGGCCATCACCACAAAGGAACATGACACTATCTACCCAGGTTATGAGCATCTACAGGGTACTACTGTAGGATGGGTGGGTAAATAGGACACAGACACCACAGGGAAAGGGTCCTCTACTCTTGTTTAGTAGTCCAGAGTTCCATTCGTAGTCCAGTCACTTACCCAGGTCACCTATTAACTCAGACCAATTCATCTAGATGCCATAAGCTAATTCCAGTAATTTTTTCTTTTAAATCTAGTTTTAACATTTGTAGACATTTGTTGGTGAGATACCAGTTTTGAAGATTGCTAAGTTTCAATTGATAAGTCTTCATTTAGCCTTTTTTGAATGAAATGTTTAGCAATTGGAATAAATTGTGGGAGAGACAGACACCCCTCTGCTGAGTCACAGGTAGAGGAAGAGTAGTTACAAAGCACAGTTCAAGATGTGCCCCCAGAGAGGGGAGGGAGAAGACAAGAAGGAAGGACAGAAAGGACAAGCTGTCAGGTAGAAAGCGGGGAAGACCTACGAACCAGAGAGGGGAGAAAAAAATCTTCTCACAACTCTAGTGGTACTTGCTGGTCTCTTTATCAGGCAGGTGTGTGTGTGTGTGTGTGTGTGTGTGTGTGTGTGTGTGTGTGTGCGCGCGTGCAGACAAGGTATCAGGGTCTATTTTCATCTACAGTATTTCCTGATATTTATGTGGGGGTGAAGGCAATCAATGAACTTTAGCTGTTTCTAGCTTGTCCTATGTCTTTCCCTGCCTTCAAAGCATCTGCTGTCTCTTGACTATCCAGAACCCTTGGATTCCTGTTTTTCTCACATTGTATCATATCATCTACAGAGTTACTTGGATAGAAGTGCCTTGCCTGATCCACATTTAATCCTCTATTCTTAGGATGTACCCTTTGAACTTCCTCTGGGGTCCTTTCTATTTCTCTACCTTGCTATTCACTTCCTTTCAGAAAGGAAAGGAAGTACTGGTCCATGTAGTCAGGCCTGACAGCCCTGGCTGAAAAGATTTAGCATGGAGGGAAGAGTTAGGGAGAGAAAAATACATGAGGCTGCATTGAAATCTCCTTTTTCCCCTTCTAGCTGTGGATAGCCATGTGCATTATTTAGAGAATACTTAAGCAGAGCCATTTTAAGAATTTTTTAAAGACCTTGATACTTTTAATTTTGGAAACTCCATCCCACATCACAGCAAATATACTAAAATGCACCTGGGTCCCATATGAAGTACAAATATTCTTAGTTGCAAAAATCTTCAAATGGATTTTTCAATTTTGTATTTAAATTTTATTTGGCTACAGGTAATGCCTTTAATATACAGACGGCTGTGATTTCTCAGCGTACTCAGGAATCTGAACAGAAAATTATTTCCAAGATTGTGAAATTTTATGAATAATAAGTTTAGTAATTAATGAAGTTGGCATAATGTTGTGTTTTGTAGACATTAAATTAAAATTCATTAACTCATTTTTTTGCAATTTTCTTATCCTATTTTGGAGACAATACACATTTTCCTAGCTCTTGGACTTTTTCCAGACCCCTGGAAAGCTTGGAGCTCCAGCATTGTGCCCAAAACAAGTATTGGAAGAGCTTCCCAGGCAGAGACATAGCTAGTGCAAAGGTGCTGGGGGAAAAAGAGTTTGACTTGCTGAAGGAGCAAGAAAGAAGAACATGAGTGGGTTGATTTAGTGAAAGGCAGTGAGGCAGATGGGGAGGCTGTAGAGGCTGAGACAGCCAGGTGACCCAGGGATGACCAAGACGATTTTGGTGAACCACTTTCCATAGAAAATAATAGCCTCAGCCTACCGAATTCCTGTTTCAACAGACATAACCTCAGATCCCATCCATCAAATGTAGATTTATTTTTTCTATTGTTTTGTTTAGTGGTTTGTTATCTTACTTCTGAAACCTACTTAGTTACTTAGTCCAAAAGGAAGATTTTGAGGGAAATTAACTTTGAGAAATTAAAGATTCAAAAATCAACCCAGTGGACATCAACAGGACATGAGTCTTGGAACACAGTCATTACATCCTTTTCTTAGGCTGGTCCTGATCATCATCATGTCCTCCAAAACAGATCAAGGGGTCCACTTCCCCATGGCCATCTTCCGACTCCAAGCACCATGACAGCATGTGCAGATGGTGCTACTGACTTCCTCGATAAGCTCCTTCTACTGCTCTCCTATAACCCTCTGCCATCTATTCTCCACACAGCAACGATCACTATTTAAAAACACAAGTTCACATCACTCCTCTGCTTCTCCTGCCTCCTCAGGCCCTTTGTCCTCGAAGTTCCCTCCACCCACTTGCTCTTCTTCCATAGCATTGTCAATCATCATTCTGAACTCTAGTATTCCAGATGGCTTCCCTGACCCTCTCACCTAAAATAGCCCCTTCTCCACTTCTGCCACCTAAAACTAACTTGGTTACCCTCATAGCATCATAATAATCAAGAATATTATTAAGAATAAAAACTTGTTTCTGGTCACAGTGGTGCATACCTGTAATCCCAGTGGTTTGGGAGACAGGAGGATCCCAAGTTCAAAGCTAACCTCAGCAACTTAGCAAGACCCTGTCTCAAAGACTTGTTTACTGTTGCTATTTTCCTCCAGAATATGAAAGCTCCATAAGCAAAGGGCTTCTCTATCTTCATGTCCTATTACTGACTGCTACCCTTTCAGTACAAATAGTGCCTGTAAAGCCGTCGATGAACAATTGAATGTATACATTATTCTATCAATAAATGAAAAATTTCCTGTAATGAGATCCTTATGGTGAAAAAGCCTAATACATAGGCTCTATTTCAGAAATAAATCTTTACTTATAAATCTATTTAGGGTTAAACTCAATAGCAATTTTATAGAGGCATGGAAAGCCTCAGCTACTGAGAATACTCTTCACAGCTGTTGAGAATAATAGGAAGTGACTGCAGTGTGTCACTCAACATATTTACCTTCTCTAGCAGTTAAACTTCCTAGACCAGTCAGTAGTTCACTAGGAAGTAGCAGTTGAGGTGGCTCTTGGGAGCTGCCTCCTCCCAACTGACTTCCTTCAGCAGAACAATTTTAGCTGTTTTGATGCTCTTTTTAAGAGTCATTGTGAAAATAATCCAAGTTGTTAAAAACAAAAACAAAACATTAAATAGAGGAAATTTCTATATAAGTTATAGATTGATTTTTAATAAAATAAAAATCCTGTAGAAATTCTACTTGGCTATTATTTTTATTCTATGTCAATTCATTTTACAAAGGGTTGTTTAATAGTTTTCCTCTTAACCTGAGTAATCAAGGACATCTACAGTTTCAGCAAGGCACTAATTGGAGATCTCCTTTGTCCAAGTTTACCAACAACACAATCTTTATATTAGCATCAAGAAACTTCTTTGACAAATTTCATAGACTAGTAGAAAGGAATAAAGATCTGGGGCTGGGGTTGTGGTTCAGTGGTAGAGTGCTTGCCTAGCATGTGTGAGGCACTGGGATCGATTCTCAGCACTGCATATAAATGAATAAATAAATAAAGGCCCATGACAACTAAAAATATTAAAAAACAAAAAAGAGAAAGAAATAAAGATCTGCATGTAGTAAAGACTCTGGTTCATATATCCTTATTTAAAAAAATTAACCAATATTTAGAAGAAGAGGCATATATCATTTAAAAATGTGTAGTCCAGCTGGGTGTGGTCTGTAATCCCACCAAGAATATCAAAAGTTTGAGGCCAGCCTCAGCAACTTAGTGAGACCCTGTCTTGAAATAAAAAAAATATAAAGGGTTAGGGATGTGGCTCAGTGGTAGAGCATTCCTGGGTTCAATCTCTAGTACTGAAAAAAAATCAAATCAAATAAAAAATATGTGGCCCAGTGCTTGTTAAATGTGTGACAGATCCCAGTGCAGATCTGAGTGTCCCTACAGATGCACCTGAAGTCTGATGCATCTGTAGGGACACTACTAGGGGATCACCAGGTCAGTCTGGAATCTTGTTGGGTTGTTCATCACTGTATATCATTGTTTCCTGATGGTCCTTAAAACCTGGAAGTACCTTAACAACAACTTAATAGCCTCTCGAATATAGATTAAAATTTCACCCATCCTTCAATTCTGCTATAGGATTATATAATTATTATATAACACAAAATTATTGATTTTCTTCCATCATTAACAGAGCTATAGTACAACTTTCTAGCTCATGGCAAATGAATTGTATTTAATTTATATTCTGAGATAAATAGGCACTTAGCATCCTTTTTCATCGGAGGTTTTTGCCTGGGAAACCATTGCTTCTCATAAAATATACAAACAGTTTTTACCTTGTCCATATCATACATACCCCAATGACATAAGAACACATACTTTCTTGTTTTTTGGTACCAAGGATTGAACTCAGGAGCACTCCACCACTGAGCCACATCCCCAGAACTATTTTGTATTTTATTTAGAGACAGGGTTTCACTGACTTGCTTAGTGCCTTGCTTTTGCTTAGGCTGGCTTTGAACTTGATATCCTCCTGTCTCAGCCTCCCAAGCTGTTGGAATTACAGGCATGCACGACTGCACCCGGCCAAGAACAAATACTTTTTAAATGTCAGGAACACACAGAATTTGTCAGTTCTCTCTGACTTGGGCTACCCATCCTGAAGCTGTTCTCTTCGTCTTCTCTCTCCGGTTTCCTACATTTCCAGGGCTGAACATACCACCTCTAGCTGGTGTGAAAAGCTAGGCTTCAAAAAGCATCCCATCCCTCATCACACACCACCCAGTGCTACTTGTTTTCCCCTCACATCTTTTTGTCATTCACAGTGAATTTCACTTCTTACACATTGCTTTTATTTTCTCTCTCATTACTTACTTTAGAAAATATTTCTTTCTAAAATGTGAATCTAACAGGACTAGTGCTAGTGATTTACTTGTATAAAGAAAAAAAGAAAGCTTTAATTAGCAATAAATAAAACATTAGACTTAAAAAATGAGCAGCTTTAGTGTCCATGAAGTTCTCAGGAGTTTCTTTTCATGTTCCTGCAAGTTTCACCTTTTACTAAATCTCCTTTTAATTAAATCTGCTTTTTTTTCAAGCACCACTAATAATAAGCAAAGCTATAGCTCTTATAATCTTAATTTTTACTTTAATTGTTAATAGGGTCACAGTACTTTTTTGGTACTTTTGTATTGCAAATAAACTATGTTTAAGTTATATTATAAGACAAATACGCTTTTAGGACAATTTTTTTGTGTGGGATTTCATTGTAACATAACCACCCACCATTCACAAAATCTTATCTATAAAAACATATCCAGTGTTACTGGAATATAATCTACTTATACCGAGGTGATGATTGGTATTTAAATAGGAAAATACTGACAAAAATAAGTATAGGCACTATGATCTTTCTTTTGCACCAACCAAATCTATTTTATACAAGAAAAAGCTTACTTAACATTTCTATTTGAATTCTTTAAATTTTAGAGGCATGGTCTTTTGCATTATTCAGGCAAAATGTTGTTTACTAGCCTTTAAAATTCAAGAAAGTTTCTCATAATGCAGACCCACATATGCGAAACTACAGATACCAGTTTTTTCCCTTCAACCAGAGAAGGGAGTGGAAAAGGCAGATAGATGGTAGGCACTTTCTATCCATGACCTTACCTAAACTTTATAATGATCTTGGGAACAGAAACTATTGCCCTCATTTTACAGATGGCAAGCTCAAGTTCAGAGAAGCTAAATACATTTCACTCAACTTCTGATGTTACTGCTTTGACATTGGGACATGTTTGGTAACTTCAAAATGAAGCCATTAAAATGTCATCTCTAGAAGCCACAGAAAAAGTGTGTGTGATGGTGTTTCTCTCTCTATGCTCCACCCAGAGCCCATTTTTAGGGGCTGGCAATGGAGAGGATCAAGTAGAGGGCTGAGGTTAGAGTTGGAATGAGGGTGAGAGATGCCACCAGGTCATGATGAGCTGGAAGGCACAACTTGAGAGAGCAGGAACTGAAAGTCAGGCATGTCTATTGTACGTTATTTACTAATAAGGTTTAGGTATTTCCTATTTTTTTTTTGTGTGTGTGTGTATGTGGGTGCATACCAGGAATTAAACTCAGGGGCACTTGGCCACTGAGCCACATTCCCAGCCCTATTTTGTATTTTCTTTAGAGACAGGGTCTCACTGAGTTGCTTAGTGCCTTGCTGTTGCTGAGGCTGGCTTTGAACTTGCAATCCTCCTGTCTCAGCCTCCCGAGCAACTGGGATTATAGGTGTGCACCACATTGCCTGGCTCAGGTATTTCCTATTTTGATAAGAGTTGCTTTAATGCAATCTTCTTAAAATAGGTTGATCAAGATACACTTCTCAAAATGGTTAAAATTTGAGAATTTAGTTAAAACTTCCCTGCTTTGATTATCCAAGCTTCTCATTGGAATTGCCTGAATTTCAACTCAAACCTATGGCCTCAAAGCCCAAGCTTATACCATACCACAACCACTAAAAACAACTGCCAATTCCAATACAACAACTGTCACCTCCATATGCATACATTTAAAACCAAAGCTGTACATGACAGCAACGTCCTTTCCACTTGTTATATCTGGCTAGTTTATTAGATAGGAAGGAGAAACACTAATGTCCTTTAGAATGAACACTAACAATCTTGAACAAATCTCAATCAAAAGTATTTCCCTCTGGGATCTTCAAATATATGTATTAGGTTTTAAAATTATTTTTAAATCCGGAAGCAAGCAGAAGTTCTGACTTCAGATACCGTGTATGGAAAAAAGGAACCTACTACTAAGAATTAAAAGCAACTCATTTCTTTACTTATAAACAATGTGCTCTAGGATGACAAGCTGTAAAGTGATTTACAACATATTGACAGCAGTTCTTCTAATGAAAAAGCAATTGTCCAAGTATTCCCTGGAGAATGCTCTCAGTAACAACAATCCAAGCTCATGGAAAGTCATGAGTTAGAAAATGAGAACCAAATGAACTCACAACTGGGAACAGCCAACAATAATTAATTTAATACCAGCCATTCGGTGTAGACCATGTCTACATGTCCCTCGAGAGAAACAAGGTCACTGGAGGGCAGAAGCCATGTATTCAAATATGTTTAAAGATTTTTTTACTTAATAAAATAGCATGCTTCAAAGATTTTATATAAAAAACCTGATTTTTTAAGATGAGGAGGCAAGAATAAATAGTTGGTCAGTATCATCACTTGAATTTCAGTAAGTGTTTCTGAAAAATGTCACCAAAGTGACTTCACATTGAATTTTGGACAATTCATTCCTCAACAGCAGCAGAAAGAAAGCAGTGTCATTAAAAGGGGTTTTATTCTGACTCACTGGCTAGGAAAATGGGAACAGTTTGAGATTGTCCATGTTGTTTCATTTAAATGAACAGCAAGCATGTTTCATGTCCTTATTAAAACGGTTACTGTGTTTTTCTAGTCTCATTATCACTGCTAGAGTCTCCCCTCTGTTGTTCCACGATCAAGACAACTCCTTTTTGTTTCAGAGAAGATCAGAAAGTCAAACCTGATTGCTCACATGTTGTTGTTAATAAAATTCCTATGGTGCTGCTCAAGGTGCCCATGGGGATTGCATAATTATTTATATTTTCTCATGGTTTTCTATAATTACTGTGATTGTACTTTCACAAACTAAATGTATCTCCATCAATTAAAGCAGTGGTGGGTTAAGAATATTCATCAGACTTGTGTGAAAGGATATTGTTCTTAGGGTTTTGATCAAAGCACAGAAATTAAACTGCTGTTATCATGCATTCAACCCAAGTGTTAAATTAAAATGCTCAGCAACTTTGGAGTTTATTTGAGCAGATGTTAACTATTTATGAAAATAAACATGATACAGGACTTGCATTCATGATAGGACTCTTTGTTGTATTAAAAGTGGTAGAAAAAAAAGCCCTAATACACAAACTTATGGGATATGTTTTATGGTATGTGACCAATTGGAATTACTGTTAATTCAGGTCAATTAAAATTTTTACAAGCATAAAATTCTAATGAATTGCATTTTGGGCTTACATATTTATCTTTCTATCTGTTTCACCCCTTAATTTCCATTGAGGCAAGAAGATGAAGGAAGAGCCTCTATAGAAATAAGCATCTGATGCTATCAAATTGAAAACATAAAAGATAACCTTTCCTACATTGAATAGAAATTTCATTCTATCTAGCCTGACATGCTTGCAGCAAAGTGACCGGCTGTAGTTCCATCCCATTAGCTGTCATTTTGATGCTAGAATTTTAGCCTGCTGTGTGTGAAATGTGACTGTACATGCACAATTCCCATCAAAGGTAATTTTCTGTGCAATGGTGTGTAAAATTTACCTCTAATTATGATAAGGTCACTGATGGGTCATTTATGATATACTCTCCAGAGACAATGGTGGTGAATAGCTTTCAGCATGATTCATCTGAAGGAATTAAATTGACTCAATAGAAAAGAAAAATCTCTAAGAAAATTATTCCCCAATCAGGTCTATAGTTCTAAAGGAAACTAGAGCAGGGTAGTATGCATAGTGGTGAAGGTTGTGGACTTCAGAATCATGCAGACCTGAGTTTTAATCCAGGATCTCTGAGCCCACAAGAAATGGCCTCTGAACATCTTGTGGTCTCCCTCCTGGACATGTGTTCTCTCACTAAATGGGTTCCGCGTACCACGGGCCTCTTTCCTGGTCCTTGAATAGGCCACTGTCATTCTTGTTTTGCGGTCTTTGTACCACATTTCCTCATAGTTGAAATTCTCTTCCTCCAGATCCCCACATGCCTAGAACTTCCTTGTTTTTCACTGTCCAATATGTAGAATGTATCATTCCACTGTCTGAACTATCCAAAGGTTGTCTTCTCTGCAAGGCATGTTGGGAGTTCCCTACGTCATGTAGTCAGCTCCTATCCCAGTTAATCACTGCTGTATCATCTGGCTGATGTTAAAGAAATACTAATCACAACTGAAAGTATTTATTTACTATTTGCTGTATAATCAAATTTCAATGTGAGCATAGGGGGGATTTAAAAATAAAGGGTGTTATCTTAATTAGGATATTTCACAATCTTGAAACCCCATTGGCATTAACTATATGAATCACTAGTTCAATATTTCTTGATTAAAAAAAGACATCTCAGTTACTAAATCAGGGCTGAAAAAAAAAAACTTCTTGGAGTTTGTATAAAATAGCACGAAAACAGAGTTTTCTAAAGTTTGCTAAATAGTCACCAGAGTTATTTCACTCTGATCATCATGGACCTACATGAAGGAAGGATATGGTAGTCGCTTTTATTAGTAGTACTTTTTTTTTTTTTTTTTTTTTTGCTACCAGGGATTGAACCCAGGAGAACTTAACCACTGAACCACATCCCCAACCTTTTTTATTTTGAAACAAGGTTTTGCTAAGTTGCTGAAGCTGGCCTTGAATTTATGGGTCCTCCTGTCTTAGCCTCCTGAGCTGTTGGGATTATAGGCTGTGCCACCATGTCTGGCTCATTAGCAGCACTTATTGATGAGGGTTTTATATGTAATTGTGGAAAACAAAAATTTGAGATTAAGGAAGATGAAATTTCATATTTATTTAAATCTTTCTATTTTGTTTTCAGTCCTCCTCTGAAGACATCTTATTTGCAGGCATAATATTCACTTGTTAAGTGCTTCAGTAAGTATTTGTTAACAAATGACTAAATGCTAAATGAACTGGAAGATCATTCTTTATGTTCCAAAACCTAATGTAAATTATACAATGAAAATGATGAAATCCTTACCAAAGGGTCCAGTCATGGCTACAGTATGGCTGAACATTTCCAAGGTAGAATCCTAGAGATTGAGTGACTTCCACAAGATTGGTAAAATCAAGACTAATGCTGTTGAATAGAACAGACGTCATGATAATTTCATCAATAGCCCACACGTCTTCCCCCTGGGAAGAATGATATGGTTGCCACCATCTGAACTGAATTCCAAACTGTCTTGCATCATCTGGTAATTCTACAGAGATTATTCTAAAGAAAAAAAAGTTAAAAATTCAAATTACTTTGTTGTCTTAATATACAAATATATACAGCAGGACAGTTTTATCCCCCTGAAGTGTAGTCTTAAGAACAGTTCTATCACAAATATTCTTTTGAGATGTTCAATTTCTTCTCTGACTCTAACAATGTTTTCTAAACCCATCCAAATATGTGACCATGCTCATTCATTGTTCTCAAAGTGGTGAACTCAATACAACACAGTAGTCAAAGTAGCAGGATTCATGGGAGTTTGGTGAAAGATCTCATGGCAGCTCATTACATATTTACAGTTTGGGGCTAGAACCATGGCACTTCCTCATTCCCCAGAGTTTAGCAAAGTGTGTATAGGTCACTTGCTGTGTCATGGCAGCTATGACAACAAACTTGTATCTGACAAATGGGGAAGAAAATTAAGAATAATATCTAATTTCCAGGAGCAATTATTGTACACAGCAGCAGGAACCATACATTAATTGCCACTGCAATGACATCTGCTTGAAAGCTCCATAAATCACAGTACCATGCTGCTCACATCCACACACAGGTGAGATGTGAAACAAACAGCAAATGGAACATTTGTCTCCATCAATGTACAATTAAACTCCAGGAGAGGCGCTTGCAGTAAATGCATACTGAAGGGACTGCAGTCGCCCTCCACTCTCCTCCCCGCTGCTTAGCAAAAAGAAAAACTTCCTGAGACAAGTTGAGATAACTCAGAAATAAACTTTAAAAACTTCAATGTCCAAAGCAGAATTTATGGAGAAATTAGGTTGATTTTCATATCTTTGTTGTATAAAAAAACCATGTCAAATGATATGTATAAGAACATATTGTTTTTAATTAGCTTTAATATGTAATTTCTTACATATTAAAACTAATTAAAAACAATATCCATTTTTTCCTTTACATAATTTGTACATGGATATATAGGGCAGAAGAACATGACTATCTCTGTTGGTTATACAAAAACTGAAAAAAACATAAAACCTGGAAGGACGTTTTGGTGCATGAGCAAATGCATGTTTTAATAATGGATAATCAATATGTAAATACAGAAATCTAAATTAAAATTTTTTTTTAGTTGTAGATGGACACAATACCTTTATTTTATTTATTTATTTTTATATGGTTCCGGAGATCAAACCCAGTTCCTCTTGCATGCTAGGCAAGCACTCTACCACTGAGCCACAATCCTGGCCCCAGAAATATAAATTTTAAAGCACTTCTTAAACTATAAAGACATAGCAAAATACATTTGTGACTTTTAAAGACTTTCCATGATCTGCTGAATTTTTTATACTAATGGAATTTATTAGAGTAAAACTAAGGTAAATTAATTTTCATTTTACAATAAAAATATTTTTATTAGATAGATACATGTATTTATTCATAATAAACATACAGAAGCTAAATAAAGTTATTAAGTTATATTTAAACTGGTTCAACAATGAAAACATCAAGTATTGAAAATAATTTAATTTTCTTAGACTATTATTAGAAAATTATAATTTGCTTTTTGGTAATAATTTTTAAGGGAGCTAATATTCTCTCTTAGGAAAATAAATATTATGCTTAAAAATAACAACTGAAAATAGATTTCCAGGAAAATTTTAAGGAAAACAAAATATATATGCATGTGACAGCAGTAATTAAAGTGATCACGTTAAGACCCTTCATCTACAATCAAACTCTTGGGTTAGAGTCCTTGTTCTGAAACCTAATTATTGGTGATTTTGCAACCACAGAGAGATAATTCCATGTGCTTTGCATCTTCATGTGTGAAATTGATATAATGATATCCATAAAGTAAGGATCAGGGACTTTCTTGCCTGTTTTCCACTCTTATGTCTTAGTACTTTGTGCAGTACCTGGCACATAATAAGGATTCCAGGAGTCCTTGGTGCATAAAGTGTTATTACCAGTATCCCTGAGAGAGATGCAAGGACAGAGGCATGAGAAGGTTAAAAATTATTTTTAGGGGCTCTGGTTGTAGCTCAGTGGTAGAGTCCTCGCCTAACATTGTGTGAGTCATTGGGTTTAATATATATAAATAAATATAAATAAATACAATAAAGGTACATTGACAACTAAAAGAAATTTTAAAAATTACTTTTAGGTTAAGCAGATTCTAAGTGTCAATGACAGGATTTGAATCTAAGCAGCTTTGTTCTAGAGCCTTATTCTTACCCTCTATATCACATCTTGGGGTGGAGTGGGAGTTTGCTGATTTCACTACTCTTACATATCAGAGTGGCTGGTTAAAATAGCTATAGGATCATTTGATTTGAATATGACTAGATAAGAACCCAGAGACTTAGTTCAACTTTCTGTCTCAATATCCATTTTTGTGGGTAGGGAAGAAGCTCATGGATTTCTTTTAAAAAATGTTCAATAATTATATGTATTATGAAATTGGATGACATGATAAAACCAGGAAGAAATCAAATATGATAATCAAGATATAAAAATAAACTATGATTTGATCTTATAATAACTTTAGAATATAAAAAGCCCTATAATTAAGAAAAATCTAGAATAATTTTAGTCTCAGCAGCAATATTTTACATTAATAAAAGTATCAATTAGTTCACAAGACATTCTAGTCAGTTTGAATTAAAAGACTAATTTAGATATATTACTAAATTTTAAATTTTATAAATAAGCAGATTGGGTTCTTTTATTTGCTGAATCATAGACAAGCAAATTATCTGAAATTGTCTAGGAGTAACAGTGGTTAGCCAGCAAGCATATCTAATTTATGGATCACACTTCATTTTCAAACAACCGTGGCATAAAAGAACAATATGGAACTCACAGCAATTATAGGAAGCAATTTATACTGAAGAAGATACAGAAAATGACTAAAGGCATAAAGATATATTTAACTCTCCTATGAAGAATCTCCATGGTTTGTATTATTTATCATATGGAATATAATTTAGTATCTAGAATATATCAAATTCCACTTCTGCCATGTCACCTTTTATTAATATTTGTAAGAGACAGGGGGTGGGAGGAAGAGTCTCACGGACAGAGGTACATATATAGAAAATGAAAGTGTACTGCTATCACTACCACACTCCCCTTTTCAAAAAATCTCTACTGTGATCATAATCTTTCAAGCTCTGCACATACCTAATATTGAAAAGCCACCTTGATTCTGCTTGGAAGAAAAATGTTGCTGTCAAATGGTAGGCAAGATTAAACATACCTTTGCAATAGCACATTAAATGTGTAATTATTTTTCATATCAACAAAGATTAATTAAATTTCATGATATAGATTGATTACTGAATTTTGCAGCTGTCCATCCTTGTCAGAAAAAAAATTGGGCTTTAGGCCAAGTTAACTTAGGACTGTGATATTTTCTTCATGTTTTCATTATACCTTAATTTTTGTTTAATTTTCTTTTAATGCTTTTTATGGAGAGTCTATAAAATGTTTTTTAGGATTCATGTATCTCTACTGAGTGAGAAAAACAAATTCAGCCTTGCATTTTTATATACATAGGGAAAATACCCAACATGGCTGGTGCATTCTTAAAATTTTATGATGTATAAAATTTAAGTCATTTAATAAGTTATTAATTACTCTCTATTATGTGCTACTTCATTTTCTAGAAAATAAAAGTACTCATGTATTTGCAAATATTTAAATATGGGGGAAGAGCTACACAAAATTGCAAAATATGTCAGTGGCTCTCTCTCCTACTTCTCTGTCTTTTCTCATGGTGCCAATGCAAATTTTAATAACTAATGTCCTCCACCTTCTCATCTCCTATGATTAAAAGGTTCTTCCAGAAAGGGGACTGGTGTTTATCCAGCAGCCAGGTGGCTGCCAACGTTAGTCCTTTACACACGACTGTGCATATAGACCGCAATGTGCACTGCTAATTATATTTTAATTTTTCACCTTAATTTTGAGATTTCTCATCCTCTTCCCTTGTTCTTTTGAAAGGAACTGCGGTGAGCATCTCAAAAAGTGTTCTTGCAGGAGAGAGAATCTTTCAAATATGTATGAAATCTATTACTAATGGTGGTTACTACTCTGCTAACATTGAAAGATGACTTTCCTTTAAGCAAAACTTGAATCTGACAATAGGTCATGACATATAGAAGCTAAAGGAAAACAGAAGCAGCCTAAAGAAAGGGCTTTAATTATGTCCTCACACCCTGCCTTTGCTAGGGACTTTACAGCATGCTAGAAATTTTTTTTGTACTCATTATTTAATTACACTGCATGCAAAATGTAGAAACATATTGGTTATCATATTTTATTAATTATTATGTCATAATTTATTATAAAATCAATAAACATTTGTTAACAGTACTTACCATTTAATTCCATATTAAAATAATATCTAATAATTTACATTATAGATATTATTATAGAATAAGGAAGGTGGTATCAACCATTTTTCTTTCCTAAACAACAAAATATTTTCCTTAGATGCACATTTCAAAATAAGAATAATTTTCTCCAAATTATCAGAAATCAGTCAGACAAAAAAATTAGAAAAATGTGTCTCACTAGTTTTTTATTGCAAGACACATCAATCTTTTTCCTCTCCATCTCTCAATAAAAAAAATCTGAAATCTTAAACTGTTTAAATTATGTTTGTCCCAGGAAGGAGATATCACATTAACCATTTTTCCAAATGATTTCCAACGTACCTGGGCTCATGGTAGTTGAGATATGAATAGTGCTCCAAGAGTTTCCAAGTTATCCCATTATCATAAGAATAATGCAATAGAACACCTTCACCAGGCTGGTCCGGGGCTCTGCATGTGCTCAGAACAGACTTGCTCCCCAGTCTCAATGTGAACTGGAGAAACCTAGACATGAATTGCCTATGATTAGCGGATGCATAAACATTTTTACTCATAATGTTCATTTTGGTTTTTAGAGAATTTCAAACAAATTTAAATTAACTACCTACAAGGTGTAGGTTTCCACTTATCCCTCTGTTACAAAATGTAAGTAAGGACACTGAGAGATGTATGAATATGTGTAGATGAGATCAATGTGCATATTTTAAATACAGATATGTATTCATAAAAGTATAACTGTATGTTCATACATATTTGTATACTATGTACTTATGTACACACACTTAAAATGCCAATCACTCCTTTACTGCATTATTTATTAAGAACTGGGGGAAGGGAAGATGTGGAATAAATCTAATCAGCCTCTGCAAGCTGTCAAATAAATAAAACTACATGAATAATTAACTAGCCTTTGGCTTAAGAGCACAGTTTTGATTTGAACATCTCATATTTAAAAAAATCTAGTCAGTCATTAGTATCTCAAAGTCATTGATGAGCTT
The DNA here is from genome assembly GCF_964194105.1 of Spermophilus citellus. Taxonomy (NCBI): domain Eukaryota; kingdom Metazoa; phylum Chordata; class Mammalia; order Rodentia; family Sciuridae; genus Spermophilus; species Spermophilus citellus. Next base: position 172,897,294 of record NC_138184.1, read on the forward strand.
TCTAATTTATTAAAAGCTGGAGCAAATTAACCCTAAATAAATGGTAAGTTCCTTTCCATCCTGGTTAAAAATTGGAAGATGGATATATCCGCAAAAAAAGAAAAAAGAATATAAGTTGAAAGAGATGTAAATTCAACATTAGCATCTGGTTTCTGCATTATTCCAGCCCTCCTTCACTCACCTGGATTGGGAGCTGTCCAGGAAGGATGTAATTAACTGGCGTCTTCCATCTTTATTGAAAACCAGGGCCTTACCGCTAGCGAGGACACCACAGCCAAAGCTGACTTCAGCACCACGGATAGAGTAAAAGTTATGGTAGGAGGAGAGCCTGGAACTGCCAAAACTTTCCGAAATAAACATTGGGAATGTCTGGGATGCCATCTCACAAGCTGGGCCAGAAAACCCAGGGTCACATCTGAAAGAAATACAGTGTAAAATTAAATCTTAAACTGTGAATTCTTTCAGAGGGTCTTCATTCTACTTTGGGGAAGAGGGAGTCCAGAGGCCAGGATTTGATCGAATGGTAAATAAAGCTTATTTGTCTCTGAAGAATACTGAATCAGAAAACTTGATAAGGACTGATTGACTGTAAATATTCCAGAAGAATACAGTCTTCATAAACTGCTACTGTAATAAGTTTATGATTAAAATAATAATCCAGCACTCACCTTCAACCAGTGACCTCAGTTTATCTAATATTCATCTGTAGTCTGCATATTTGCAACTTAAAATCTCGTAAAGATACACACACATATACTTATAATAATACTCATTAAATTTATAAAGAAAACAATACAAATAAAATACTTCAAATAAGATACCTGGAATAAGTTTCCTCTAAGGACAAATGCAAAAAGACATATTATAATAGGAATTATTGTAAATATTTAGAAGCAATTGGAAATATATCTTTAACCATTTCAGACCTATATTGACATTATAAAGAGAATATATTCACCCTTGACCTATACATAAATTCCTAGAATAACTGTGTGGTGTCTCTGTGGGCTCCCAAATTAGGCATACTTCAAGAAAAATCAACTCATTTCCCCTCCCACCCCCAACAATTTGCTTGGGAGAATGTGCTATATTTCTGTTAGCTGACTAGACTATATATGGAGTTCCCTGAGTCTTCTATCAGTGAGTAAAACCTCATCACAGATGGATCAATAATTGAATATAAGAAAATTCTCACATTTTAAGGAGTATGCTCATCAGAAATTAGTTCCAAATTATTTTTTTAAAAAATATTTTTAAATTTTGGATACTGGGGATTGAGCCCAGGGGTGCTCTACCACTGAACTACATCCCCAGCCATGTTTATTTTTATTTTGAGACAGGGTCTCACTAAGTTGCTTAGGGCCTTGCTAACTGCTGAGGCTGGTCTCCAACTTGCAATTCTCCTGTTTCAGCCTCCTGAGTCTCTGGGAATATGGGCATGTGCCATAGCACCCAATTCAAATTCTTCATTTTTACTGCACAATTTCTTTCTTACTACACTTACAATGTTACCAATTATAAAATAGGATTAGTTTCTTTTGGTGTAGGGGATTCTCATGGAAGCATTCAAACTTCCTTTAGTCTGAAACAAACCTTTTGTAAAGTAAGTATGCCAATGAGGTGATAACTATGGTATGACCCAGAGGATACTTCTTAAGCAGTGTTACTGAAACTGGGGTCCATATTGACCTTCCACAGGGTCCACAGTATGTGTGAATGTGCAAAAATCAAATGCCAAATTTTATATATGAATTAGATTTTCTGGGGAGAAGTCCATATTTCCATTAGATTTTTAAAGAATTTGCACCCTAAAATGCCAAGAACAACTGCAGCATGAAGTTTGTGGGTTGTCTTGGCATCTTGAACAGCATTGAGGAAGGGGGTCATACAGAAAAACAATATTTACTGGACATGTAAATTAGCTTCAAACAGTTGTTTTCTTTCACATATAATCTCATGGACATAGTCTGACTCTGAATAAACAACCAAGTAGTTCCCAAAAGGAAAAAAAAATTGCTAAATTGGACACATTTTAAATCAGGAAACTGAATGTGTCTTATCATGACAACAAATTGGAATTTGTGCTCCCAAACAAGGCTATTGCCAGAGTATCTATTTAGAGTAAATGGGATTTTATGTATCTTAAATATGTCTTAGGACTAGTGGTTGGGAGAAATTGGTGACTATATAAGATGAAGCGCATTGGAGTCAGTTCCTATTTAGTGATTCTTATAGTCTAGTTTTAATAAAAGATTATGCAGTTGGGAAAGAATATAGAGAAGCATTCCACTTGTATTTCAAAATTAAAACAAACAAATAAAACAACAACAGCAAAAAACCTTTGTAGTTGTTATTTTCCAGAACAGTAAGGCTGCACAAACTAGTGATTTTAGTGATAACAAGAGGCTCCCTGACTCCAAATACATCCCTGCTGGTTCATCTAGCCACCCTTAAATGTGGCATTGTGTTCATTCTGTATGTCAGGAGAAAAGCCCCCGCTGTTGAGATTCACGGATCACACTTGAGAAGGGTTCCAATGCTGTCTCTCCTCATTAGCCTCTCAACTCAGTTAGGCTCTCAAATTAGTGAATTTAGTCAGTTTAGAAACCCAGGCTTGGGATTGTAGACAGGAAGGAAAATGTTGGGGAACAGAAGCAGGTGGGATTCTGGTAGCAATTAACAGTAATAATGAGGGGAGCAGTGTGGGGAAAAACAGTTGCAGATCCCCCAAATTCAAGGATCTGCTTAAAGGAAATAAGTGGTGTTGAATATAATTTTTCTCCCTGCAATTTTGCTCAAACTCAACAAGGCACATAGTCTGGGAAAAGAGGCAGTGGTCAAATGTTTAGCCCAATACAGAAAGCCAATGAATGTTGCAGAAAGCATTGTCAGAATAGGGAAAAAGCTCTATTTCTAACTGGTGAAAATATTTTGTAAAACTTCAGAACGAGGAAAGGATATGATCAACTAGGTTAACATATGGTGTCAAAAAGAACAGTATCTAAAAGCACAAACCTACCATTCAAATTTATCTTGTGTTAATTTTATTTTAAATGCATTTAAAAAGTGGATGTCCCAGTTATGGATTATGGATGAAGATACAACTTGAAGGAAAAACCAGTCAATGTTACATAGATCTAATGAGGCAGTGTCTGGGGTGGGAGCTGATAGTTTTATTTAAAAGCACAGAGACTTTTATTATATTTTGAAATTAAAACAGAAACTTACCATTTTTTCACATACTTTACATGACATTTTCATGTGCATAGTGATTTTTTTTTGCTAATTAAATCCACTGAAATATAGTTTAAAAAGTTAACCTTCAATCTAATCTCAGGGCTTACAAGTGTTTGCCTCATGCATATAATTTTCAAATGATTAGGTTCAATGCCCTTTGTAAGTTCTGTAGTCATTAACTACCCAATTAATTAACTATTCTTTTTGTTTGAGGGTATTTAACTTATCTGTATGACAAAGTTGGCTGTGTTTCTGGTATTCCTGGAATATTTTATAATTAAATATTAATCTGAGAATGACATAATAAATGTAAATATCCATTCTTGCTCTAAACATAGGACAATTTACTAGTAATGATTAAAGTATGAAATGCATAATTTCAGACTTCAAATTCAGCACCACTGTTCTAGAAAATACTTTATAATCATCTTAAAGAGCCAAATAATTTTCAGAAGTACATAAGATTGTAAAGTTATATTTAAAGATGTTGCATTTTCTTATCAGATCTGCTAAATCTGGCCCAGTTCTGATTCCTTTGGCATTGGGTCTATGGATCATTACTAATTTTATCATTAATGAAACATTGACCAATTATGCTAGGAATCAAAACATGACTCATGAACACTAGAACAATATTATGAAGAGGAATATAACAAAGATAGGAAAGAGAGCCATCAAGTTATGATGAATTCCAATTTATTCACAAATTTACATGAGAGATACTAAATCTGTTCACAATTGACCCTCATATAAATTTATTAAATTTCACTTACAAAATACATTTAAATTTCATTTAATTTTTATTGGGAGTATCCTGGTTTTGTTTTTAAAAATACTTCAAAAGCCTACAAAAAGAATACTAAAATCAATGAAAATGACTCTGCCTTTGATATACAAATTATATACCAAAAAGGAAAAGCATGCACATTTTTTTTCCAAATGCTTACTTGCAACCATGTCGAGTGCACTGTCCTCTGCCAGAACAGAACTTGAGACACGATGGACCAATATAAACTGCAGGAAAAAAGGAATCATGTAAAAGATGGCGACATAACTGGAAAAACGAGGAACACCAACAGTACAATTTTGTGAAGCAAAATCTATGAAATATGGCCTATTGCCCGTGTGTTTGGTAACAGGAATCCATCGTGCTATGTGACAGGGTAAGTGCTTACTTACAAACCTGCTGGAAGTGCTTTGCCTTCCATAAATAACCTTTTCAAGATTTTAATGTTTTGTGCTAAAGAAAATAGGACCATATGACAGGGATTCCTTAACAGAGTCTCTTCTGCTAAAACATTTTCAGACTGAATATTACTGCATGTATTTTGACCTTTCTATACCATTTAGGTAGAAATGAAGAATTCACAAAGGATCGATTTGATACATCACCAAATGGAGAGAGATCCTAACTACAATGACCATTCTTATTTGGGGGAAAATCTACAACATTGTAAATGATTGTTACATATACTAATTCATTCTCCCTGGAAGTATGGTATTAAGAATCTGTTATTGAGCATAAAGGTTAATTCATAATGCAGACCTTTTTCCTTAAATACTGAGCTTGACTAAAAATGCAATGTTGCAAACCTATATTCTAATCTTTGGAATGTTGAAAAATGCTCAAGTTGTAGGTTCTGATATACTCAGACTCTAATACATTTAAAGATACTGAGTATTTTTGTAATTGGCACAATCAACAATTGAAACAACCCCAAAGTGGGACAAAACCAAAGAGGATTTGAGATATAATTAAGATGTTATGAATACCTCACATATTCACTTTCAGGCACAAGACAATTTACCATCCATTATCACTTTCTTCTCTGCCCTATAAGCATGTCACGATATTTAAACAATTCTATTTTAGAATAGACTTTCCTGTGGTCTATACTCCTAGAAGCACATAATCCCTTCAGCCAATTAATAGGAGGAGTAATTCAAATGAGATGCAAAGCTGGCTGGTGGTGGAAAAAAAACCTTGATGAAGGAAACTACTGGTTTAGAAGAGAAGAGATAGCAAGCCACATTATTAACAGCATTGGTTTTAGATGTCAGATAATCCTGGATTTGTATCTGGCTTCACCAAGAAACTTTGATTAACTGATTCATCCTGTTTAAGCCTCAGTGGTCCCATTCTTTAAAGTGGGAGAATGATATTCCTTGAAAGAGTTATTAAAATGTTTCATGTCACCAGATGGTTATAATCAACATCACCATATTGGGGTCATTTCCACTGCCAACCTCCTGCCCTATGTTGTTTCAATGGGCTTCACTGTACGCCAACTGCTGAGCCATCAGAATGGGGCTCTATTATTTCTTTAGCCTGGAAAAATGTATGGATTTTCTTTCCAGCACACTTGGTTTTATGGCTGTAGTAGAACCTGCTCCAGGTGCTGTGAGAGGAATATTGCACTCTGAAGAATTACTGTAGAGGCTGCCCTACAGTACACACATGCCATAGTTCAGAAAGTCTCCAGGGTGAAAACACAAAACCAACAATAACATAAGGCTTTCCAAACCAATGAAAAAACAGCGATTAATGATTTGTCATCCCGTCCTACTGAGTAGAGTCATTAGGACGCCTAAGTTTACAGTCTTCCTTTCCACAATGGTATGGAAAGCGCAGATTAGTTTTCTATACTACTATTGTTAATGTAATATAGCTGAAAAAATAAAAATATGAAGCAAATATAACTTACCCTAGAATTTTCCATTTTGTGAAGATTTTTAGGATAACTTCCTACATACTTATTTATTTATTTATTCTTTTTAGTTATATGTGATAGTAGGATGTATTTTGACATATTACACATAACATGGAATATAACTTCCCATTCTTGTGGGTTGTACATGATGTAGAGTTACACTGGTCATGTACTTCATATATGAACATAGGAATTATGTCCAATTCATTCTGCTGTCTTTCTCATTCTCTCTCGCCCCACTCCCTGTCCAATCCAGTGCAACTACTCCCTCCAACTCCTGCCTAACCTGAGTTAGCATCTGCATATCAAAGAGAACATTTGGCCTTTGGGGGGGATTGGCTTATTTTACTTAGCATAATAATCTCCAGCTCCATCCATTTACAGGCAAATGCCATAATTTTTTAACACTGAGTAATATTCCATTGCGTATATGTGTCACATTTTCTTTATCCATTCATCTGTTGAAGGGCACCTAGGTTGTCTCCAGAGCTTAGCTATTATGAATTGAGTTGCTGTGAACATTGATGTGGCCATGTCACTATAGCACACTGATTTTAAGTTCATTAGGTATAAACCAAGGAGTGGGATAGCTAGGTCTAATGGTAGATCCATTCCAAGTTTTCTGAAGAATCTCCATGCTGCTTTCCATAGTGGTTGCACCAGTTTGTCATCCCACCAGCAATGTACTCACATACTTTCTTTACAAATAGCAGGAGCTGACTATTGTAAGGGAAGAACATACCTAACAGAATTATGATACTGGTCTGTTTCTTTCTCTTTCTTTTGATGGTCATAATTCTGGAATTCCATACTGAAAGGGGGAGATTGCAGGGGAATTCTATAGCACTTGTTTCTCTTGGGAAGGAGTGTGTGTCTTCTCTTTGCCTTGTGAAGAAGCCAGAGACTGTTCCTATTTTTGTGAAAACCTCACACAGGATGATAAGAGAATTGAAGAGATTCTGCCCTCAGTTTTGCATTTAACACACATTGCTACCCATATGCATTCTCTGTATCCTAACCTCTTCCTAGTATACTCAAAGCATGATGGTAGGAACCCAGATACGTGAAGTAGCTCTTTCTGACCCAAATCATATTATAATAGCCTTATTCAGAAAATCGAGATACTCTTCTCATAGGCTTTTATATATATACTTCATTGGACTCTGTTTTCTCACATGCTTTATTTCATTATTAATTTTGTAACTTCTTTTGTGATTATTAAAGAAATAAAAGTAATGAGATTATGAGAGAACCCTTGAAAACTATAATAGTAGGAAAAACCCGTTCATATCCCACTACCCAGAGACACACGCTTGTTCCCTAGAGCTCATTAAAAGGTGTAGTAATTAAAATGCTATGCAAAATATTCTGTCAATGCCCTGTAATCCCAGCAACTCAGGAGGCTGAGGCAGGAGGATCACAAGTTCAAAGCCAGCTTCAACAACTTAGCAAGGCCTTAAGCAACTTAGCGATTCCTTGTTTTAAAATGAAAAATAAAAAGGGCTGAGGATGTGGCTGAGTGGTTAAGCATACCTGGGTTTAAACCCTGGTATCAAAAAACAAAAACAAAAGAAAAATCTGTCAATGGGGAAACTCTATTTTAACAAATTCAACTTTGGATGTTTTTACAAATGCACTATGTTTATAAAACTCACATGGCCTTCAAAGTGTGGGCTTTTTACTGGTCTTTTTTGAACATAAAATATTTAAAAAATTCACATTGGTTTACGAGTAAGCCATCTTGCCTGAAGTTATTCCCAAATTTAAAGAACTTTATATATGTAATTAGCTTCTCAGTGTCTACATTATTCAAAAATAACAAAAGAAGATTAAGACATGGAAAAACCAACATTAAACAATTATGTAGGTTTTATAAAGTTGATCACAAATCTGTGACCATTGGCTGAAGTACTGACATTTTGTCCCTCTTTCCCTTCCTGTCTCTCTCCCTTTCCTTTTCCTTGTAGTATAAACCTTCAGTCAAATGTATATACTCTGAAAACAGAAAATATTTGAATCCATCTATAATTAGAATAAAAAATCAGAAAATTGACTATTAATAACAAACGTAAGAAATTAGTCATCTAACCCTATAACTTAAAATATCTTTTTTCATTGTTCATCTGTCCTAAGTGTTATTGGCTTAAAAATGATGCAAATTGTCAACAATTTACTTAAAAACTTGTGTGTATATCCACTTTTTCCTTTTATGCTATTTTCTGAAAAAGGAGGCAGAAGTTTCACCAGTATTTTAGAGATTGATGTTGCTTTCAGTGTAGTGTCTGCAGCAAACAGATAAGTCTTCCAGATGTTATGGCAGTTACTAAGAGAAGAATGGGTCTTATTTTAATACACGCAGGATGGTATTTATGTTAATTTTGCATAACACATTCAAAGAAAATGTTAGGATATCCCTTGTCATCAACTGTGAATTTGAGTTTCAGGGCTTTAAGCATTTTTAGACCGTGTATGTTGAAACATTCTAGCATCTAATATTGCTGACTACACAGGCTTTTTTTTTTTTTTTTCTGATTGCACATCCCTGGGTTTCTAACGGAATGCAAAGGAGAAAAGGAAGAAAGGGCGTTTAATGAATCGCAAGACCATGACTTAGAAATGTGATTAAGTCTGGGCTGACTAACAAAAACACAGGAAGACTCCACATCAATGGCATGTGATTATGACAAGCATAAACACTAACCATTATCAATCGCCCACATGTTTCCAAGGATTGGTCCCGTTTGCCTCCAACGGATCCTGGTGTCTTGGGTTAGTGCTGCGTTAGGGAGGGGAATCGTTATTCGGTTCCACCTGCAAAAAATTTAGCACAAAACCAGACTATGTTGACATCTTTTAAATCCATTTTATATGTGTGTGATGTTCCCATCTCTAGGTACTTGTAATAGCACTAAAGTTTCTCAATAAACTCTTTATGTTCACCTATGGAATTTATGTATAGTTTAAAAACATACATATAACTTGTAAGAGCACCCATATCCTACTAGAGTAGTGGATTTATTCTTCATAGCAAGTGATATTTATTTTGTTTAGACATTATTTTTATAAAATGTTTTATTTCTGATATATAAACATTGGACATATTAATGTGGTGTCATGTTATGTTTTGATACATTTATACATTCTGTAATGTTTAAATCAGGTTTTACAATACTCACAGCTTAGATATTAACCTACAGAAATCATCTGTGTAGAGATGGGGTGCTGATTAGCATCAATTACTTTTTAATTTTTTGCTACCCCTTGCCCTTTGCACATGTAAAAAGGGGTAGCAAAATGTTTTCTAAAAAGAAAACATTTCCCACCTTAATTTTACTGTTCTTGTAAATATTTTTACTATGTAAATCATATTTGTTCTGTTAAGTGGAAAGCATTACATAACCATTTTAATTCTAGTAATTCTCAAAGAAATACATTTATGGTCTTTAATTTATGTGAAAAGAAGTAGAAAGTTTCTCAGAGAGAATGCATATCATTACCCAGATAGTAGATGGCAGAATAACATATAAACTCAGGTCTAATTCCAAAACTTAACTTTTCTATACTTCTCTATGCTGGCTCTTTCCATAAGTCTTATTTTGGCAGTAAGCCTTTTGGTAATAATCACAGGATTGCCATAACAGAATTTAAATTCATGTAGTCCAAAATATAAGTCAGGTACATGAAAAACGAATGACTGTATAAACTGTGATCTTGCATCAGCTTTAGCAAAAGTATTTCTCTCTTCCTTTAATGATACTACTTTTAAGGAGAAGTCAGATTCCTTATCTATTATGTAAAAAATGCTATAGTTTCTGTATTACTCATTAATTTTCATTCTGCAGCATGGAGAGAATTTACTCACCCGCTGTAGTTTTCAGAGGAGTAGATGGTGCTGTGGGGGAGGTGAGGGCCAGCACAGATCTCAGGTAAGCATTCAGTGTGAAGCAGGGACCAGGAACGCCCATGGTTAGTAGAAAACTCCAAGCTGACACTAGTAACAAGAGAACAAGCACAACACAAAAGTGGCAAAGATTAAAAAATTACTTTTCATCTCTGCCTAAATACAATAAACATCTTTAGAACTAGTGTGAGATTTCTTTAAGATGGCCCTTTACTAAATGATTGCTTTCTCTTTCACCCCGCTCTGACCAGCCTTCAAAGGGCAAGCAGTTAAATTACTGCTATAATAACAAACTCCTTTAAAAGACAACAAATGGTAACTTGAGTCTGAGCTCTTGAATTTGATAGATGGTAAGGCAATTACCATGTCTCACACTGTCACTTCATCCTGTGAATGTGAGACACAAAAATTCTTAGAAAGGATCCCAGCAACACTTCTGCAAGTGAAACTGAGAAGTCATAGCTCTTGAAGTGCTAATTGATTTCCCTGCCTATTATTAGGGGGTCACTAGCCAACATGAGGTCAAGCTTGTTTTCAGTTGTTACTCTCTCAGCAATCTGTTGTAATGGATGGCTGCCACAGCGCATGCACACACCTCTCATACCTAAGATCATGCTCTTAGAATGAAGCCAATTCCTACTTAAAATCTACCCAGTCATAACCCACCTATTAACTGAAGGACTTCTCTTTTGGGGAAAATGTGTATTTTATTAATGGATATTTTATTAAAAATCCAGCTAAAAACCTACTGAGAAATTGTCTCTGATTTAACAGCCAAGTTCATGTGTTCATTTTTAACTGTTAGTACACCCACAAAATAGGGTTTCCTACCTGTTACCAGGTTGATGTGTTCCACATCCCAGATTAATAGAAAACTGTATCATGTGAGACATTGTAGAAGGGAGAACAGGTAAGACGTGGAAAAAGTCTACAGCCCAGACATTCCTATTATGTCCTTGATGGTTCTTTTGCCTGAGACAAAATTTGGTAGCAGGAGTCTGAAGTTCAGGGTTGATGACCATGGACACCAAAGATGGAACCTTCCAAATAAAGGAAACCAAATCATTCATAACCTTTCCTATGTTAGTCAATGTGTATTCTCCTAGGTTCTCTCTAGTCATCGCTAAATACGTAACTGCCATCTGTTGAGCATCAGGCAATAGCCCTGTGTTCCATTTGTTATTTCATGTAGAAGATGCTGTCAAGGAACATTTTTTTTTTTTTTTTTAGTGACTCAGAATTCCTCCTTTGAAGACAAGTGTGGCTTCTTGTGTGTGACTGATCGGGTTCTCTGTTCAAAGACAAATTGATCTAAGGTTTTAAAAAGTTATTAAAGTATATTTATCCATTTTATCTACGTTAGCACAAGACAAAGGCAACTTGACATTTACTTGGCTTTATCAATAGTGCTTTGGAAAGTGGAGTTGTATGATATTAATGGTTTTCCAAACCAGGTATTCTGAAAATAGTACTCTAAGCAGAAACTTTCAGAGCCAATGAGTTAATGTATAACTTATACAATTGATTTGGTCTGAGACATGCAGATGCCAGACCAGATATAACCCCACCATGTCCCTGCTGTAAAAGTAGTTCACTAAGAAATCCCAATATCCAGCATGTTCCCAAGTGGTATAACATGGGAACATGCTGGATATTGTCATCAATATTGGAGATAAAGCTGACTAATGGGCATGTGGGTATAGTCTCAGCACAGGTAAGTCTATTATAATAAAAATAATTTAAATATGATACCCTATGACAAGCATTTCACATGATTTGACGATATTTGCAAATAACCAGAGACAACATTTGCCCTGTATCCACAGGGCAAAGGAGAAAGGTCAACCTCAGTCACTCTAATTAGCAAAGAAGAAAGCAAAGGTAACATAAAAGTTCTGTTACAATGTCATCTGCCTAACAAATCTCAAAAGGCTGGATAAATACTTATTAAGCTTGATAGCAAGGCTGTAAGGCTGCATAATTACAGTCATATTTAGAGCTTTCCTGGGGACAAGAATAACTGTCAGTCAGAGTATTTGGTTCCATTTTATTATTGCTGATGGGCTATAATTCTTTCTTCTTGATAAAATCTAATTTTTATTTGTATCAGAAATAAAAGTGAATATTAAAATGTCCATGTCACTTTTTTTTAAACTGGCAATTTCTTGGGCTACCAGGAAAGAGATTTATTCTCTGTATCTGGCATGGTCTTCATGGTTTTGACTTTGGCTTGTCTGGGGAGTTGTGAGGTGAGCATTTGGCACAAGGATTGGAAGTTGTACCTTATATGAGGAATAGGAAAGAGTATCCAGTGCAATGTGCTCTTTTCTTCCTTCTATCTTTGCATACAAGATGATGTCATTTTCGTGAGAATCTCCTGGGTCACAAATTCCTCCTGCACCAAATAAAAATTTCATGATGTTAGTACCAACCTGCATTCCCCAAACATCAAATACAGTGTTAAATTTCACAATAAGAAATAACTATGCCACCCAGATGTCACTTAATAATCCTAGGGGCTGCAGTTGTAGCTCAGTGGTAGAACACTTTCCTCACACGTATGAGGCACTGGATTTGATCCTCAGCACCATAAAAAATAAAATAAATAAAACAAAGGTATTGTGTTCACCTACAACTAAAAAAAATGATCCTAAACAAAGATAATCAAACCCAAGGAAATCATTCATGAAGATAGTTCAGATGAGCCATGCTAAAGACTTGATATTTTTGAAGGTCAAAGTAACTATTTGCTTAATGGGATTACTCAAGTAAATGTCTGTGTGTAGCAGGACAACATGTCTCTGTTTCAACCCACATTAAAAATGATGTGCTTTTGGGGAGAGAAAGGGGCTGAATTAGAGCAAATTATATTCCATCCTTTTATACATTACATCAAAAGGAGTTCTAGTGTAATGTATAACTAAAAAGAATTAATAAAAAGATGTGCTCTTGCTTTTTAATAAACCATTACTTTCTTATATTTGAGGTCTTTATGGTTAAAGTTCAGAACCTATTGATTATGATTTTAAAACAAGTTTGGTGATGCACTGCATTAAAGACTTATAAAGTGGTGTCATTCAGGCTGTTGCAAAGTAATACCTATGGTATTTTAGCATATATATTTGTATTTTAAGAGAGGTTCATTTTACATTTTTCATTTTTATATTTGGTACTTCATTTGATTGTTGGAAGGTACATAAAGTAGTTATCCACTATCTACTTCACAGTCCACATGAAATGATATGCTATTAGAACTGGAAGGTACTTAAGATTTTTCTGATGATGAAATTGAATATCAGGGAAGGTACTGGAAGTTCAAAATCATTTCACCAGCTGGTGGAAAAGCCATGAGTAGATACAAGTCTTTTACCCTTTGATCCTCTGTATTTTAGTCAGCGTTTTCATTGCTGTGATCAAAAGACCTGACTGCAACAATTTTAGAGGAGGAAGAGTTTATTTGAGGCTCACAGTTTTAGAGGTGGTAGAAGGATGTGGTGGAGGAAAACAGCTTAGGACATAACCATCAGGAAGCAGGGTGAGAACTCGCTCACCAGGGACAAAATGTATACCCCAAAGGCACACTCCCAGTGATATACTTCCTCTAGCCACACCCTACCTGCCTAGTTAAACGCCCCCCATAATCCATTCAAGTGCATTAATGCATTGATTCAGTTAAGGCTTTCATAACCCAATCATTTTACTTCTAAACTTTCTTGTATTATCTCACACATGAGCTTTTGGGGGACACTTCATATCTAAACCATAACACTGTTCTTTTCACTACTGTGCTTTGCCAATAATTCTTGCTATTTCTGACTTCTATCCATCGTCTGCATAACCTGGATTTTAAAGGATCCCATATCTAACTAGATGCCTCTCCCCACCCACCAATATCCTTCATATCAGTTATAATCATGACAACAGAAGTGTGAATGTGTATATGAAATTACTGGAAAATATCCTATCCTTAAGGCCCAAAGTTTGTAACATTATTACAAACTTTTATTATTAGTATTTTTTTTGTGGTGGTGGGGATTGAACCCAGGACCTTGTGCATGCAAGGTGAGCAGTCTACCAACTGAGCTATATTCCCAGCTCCACAAACTTTAATTATTATCTGAAAAATTCTTTCAGTTCTTAAATCAGCCACTTTGAATGTTAATTTTTATCTACAGGCACCTGCTGTTGCTAGCACTCTATGGTGCCAGTAATGCAATCCCAGAGTTCTAGAATGAGATTACCCTTTGAGAATTAAACTAGTAAAATAAATAATGGTTCAGACTCTCAATGTGAAATAAAACACATCAAGAAAGGGTCAATTGCTTATAAATGGTTGATTCAAAATCCATCAGCGTAACTGGTTCTGATCGTGGGAAGAAATGATTTGCTAAGTGATGTTAAATAAGAAAACTAGAAAGAATCCAATCAGTACAAGAAATTTCATAATAATAGAAGAAATATTAGCAAAAAAAGAAGGACATTCATAGAGCGAGACTTTGACAGGATGTCTATAGCCTGGACAGGAATAAAAGGGTTTTTTAATGATAAAGGCAAGCCCTGTTAATTCATTTGGCAAGAAGTATCCTGCAGTGAAGAATGATATATCAGATTATCATAGTTCTGAAATTCTTGCCATTAAAATGACTGGGTGATAGGTATATCTGATTTGATCCTATAAACATTGTTTATTCCTTAATGCTTAACAGTTAAAATTGTCATACTTATTGAGAAGAATTATGATTTGTCCATAAGCCTCCTCAGAGCTTTTAGCAGGAGCCAGTCTCCAAGATCCCATTTCTGGGATTAATTAAGAAAATTGATTTTTTTTCTGAATCTATAAGCCTGAGACCTGCATAGTGACAGTAATGACTCCACCAAGGTCACCAGTGAAGCCCATTTTGATTGGCAAGCTGTCTTATTTATATAACTTCCTTAAAATTTCATCTTCCTAAATGCAACAATTCTCAATAATCTAAACCAATAGTTAAACAGATGACTTGTACTTGCTTTGGAAGCACACTACTGGAATTATACTGTGCAAATACTCTAAACTCAATTCTCCTAGGCTAATTCTAAAATTATTTGGCATTTTTGAGAAGCACCAGTGAAAGTAACCCAATAAATTGTCTTGATTGCAGAGAAGCCAGGGTCTGGCTTGAAAACTAAGCTTCTTTAAGATAGACTAGAGGATTCTGGGAGTTTGCTACTAGAGTATCTAGTTAAGCCAGAGAAGGAGGAAGTTCAGCACACATTCTCACTCTATTGTGTGTTCCTAGAGCTGCCTAGGGGTTTGTGGGATAGCAGTAAATTACAGGGTGGAGCTGTGGAAATTAACTTCCATATTTGGTCAAAAAGTTTTGGAGAGTAGATTGAGATCCCGGCTCATGACATACTGACCTTATAGTTCAGTCACTTGTGAGAAAATCTGCCTGATAATCTATTTAATTCCCAAAGAGGACGGAGGAGAGTGATTCCAGGTGGGATGACAGGGAAATGATCTGCAGCATAGAGAATGCCACAGAGAATAAGGTCAAATAGGATAAGGCTGAGAGATCAGCAGGGACTTTTGAGAAAGCATTCCCAATGTGAAATGCCTGGGAAACCAAAGCACATGGAGTTTAAAAAAAAAAAAAAGTCTGCTCCTTCAAGAACTTATTCCATAGAGTTAAGAAGAGATATGGTCTGGATCTTGAGGAAGGGCAGTATCTGTGGTTTTCCAGTTTCACAAAGAATTGACGGTGGAAATGGTGTTAGGCAATGTCTGGACCAGGGTTTTATTTTGGGCCAGACTTTCGAGCACTTACTTTGTGCAGTGACATAGTCAGCTTTGTGTTGTTGGGACTGACATATCCAACAAGAACAACTTAGAGGAGGAAAAGTTTATTTTGGCTCATAGTATCAGAGGCCTCAGTCCACAGACGACTGCATTGCACTTGGATAAAGGTGAGGCATTAAATCATGGTAGAAGGTCAGGGATCCAGGGATAATATAATCCCCAAGCAACCCCTCAGTGACCTACATCCTTCAGCATATTCTACCTGACTATAGTTACCACCCATTAATCCATTTAAATTTTTAATCCACTGATTATGTTACAGTCCATCACAATCTAATCATTTTACCTCTGAACATGTCTTTATTGTCTCACACATGAGCTTTCTGGGACATCTCAACCATAACAGTTCTATAACGAGCCCATACTACCAAAGTCAAGTCTGTAGTTAACATTATTTTGTTTGACTCCAAATTTACACTACCACTCAGAAGGGAAGTCTTGGATGATAGTATTTGTTTTCCTGTGTGTTGTTTGTTAAGTGGTATTGAGGATTGAACCCAGGGCCTCATGCATGCTAGGCAAGCACTCTATCATTGAGCTATATCCCCAGCCTGAATGATGGTATTTATAAAGCATTAACATTTGGCATGTAGATATGTTTGCCACAGGTAAATTTGCCTATTTAAATATTTACAGGATTAAGTAATATGAACTGAAAATAGAGAAAGTAGATATGATAATAATGTAGATCTCATCCTAATGGATGCTTGTTGCTCAAGGTCAACCACCCATAGAGAACATCTTGTGATTTTGACATTAGCATCATAGTTTTAGCATTTATTATACACTTCAATGTTTTGATAAGTACAGTTAGTAAAGTCACCGTAAATGATGGTGTCTGGAGGAAAGGATCCATGTTAAAAACAAAATTCCCTTTTAGAAAAATCAGGTTTTTTTAAAAAATTGAGTATTGAGCACATTTGCAGGCTTACCAGGAAAAAGAACTACAAAGGTTAAAGGTCACAGGTGGTGTGGGTTTGCTGCACCACACCTAAAGACACAGGACCCAAATTATCAATTCTCTGTGATTTCATTAACTTGTTCCCTGTGCCCTCTGTGCTTTCCTAAGAACAGTCCATGAACTGCATCTGCTTGTCAGAGAGACGCAAAACTTGTGGGAGCTTCACCCAGCCCAGAATGGCAGAAGAAGGTCCAAAAGGAGCCAAGACATTAAAATGTTGATAGATTTTATCTGAAAGAGCCCTCTGAGGGTAATTTATCAGTTCTGGGAAGTTTCAGTGACAGGAGCTCCTACAAGAAGAAATGAATTCTTCCTTAGCCTTTGATGCATTGTGGAAAGTAGCACTCAGGGGGCATCTCGCATAGCAATGAATGCAAAAAAAGGGTTTCAATAAAAGCTAGATGAATGGCTGTTTTAAGTATTTTAAATACTGTTTTAAGTAGCATTTTAGATACTTCTTATACCAGGGAAGTGATTTTTTTTGAGGCTTTGCTATTTGCGGAGCGTTGGACTAGAAGAGGAAATACATCTTGACTTCAAAAAATTTGTTATTTGGCGAGGAAAAACAAGACTGGTATACAGGAGTCTCTATTATTCCTAATTTTGTTTCCATTGTTTATTTTCCATGGTCAACTACAGTCTGAAAATATTAACGTCTGTCTTGCCTTGTCCAAGACAGAGAGACCACAATTACATAATATTTATTGCAGTTATTACAATTGTTCTATTTTATTACTAGTTATTGTTATCAATCCCATACTATGCCTAATATATCAATCAAATTGTATCATAGATATGCGTATGTATAAAGAACCAGTATATATAGGGTACAGTACTATCTGTGGCTTCAGGTATCCATTGGAGATTTTTGAACATATTAATAAGGAGGATATGTTGCTATTTATATGAAAAAATGACTAGAAACTGTTGTGCACCACAGTTGTAGCAAAATTGCAGAGAAAAAAGATAAATATGAGCTAAAAGAACTGGGCACATTGTAGATGCTAGTAAATACTTATTGGAAGACCAATAAACAAATAATCAAATGAATGATGTCTGTTAGGTTATTTTTGTCCTGTTCATTGAATTCTGGCTCTAAAAACAGTGCTGAATACTGGCCCTTAATGAATTTGTGTTTGAATAAATGAATGTATAAACAAAGGAAACAGACTTTGAACTGAATTTTGGAAACTGAAATTACATTCACAGAAATCTGATATGAAGCATGTAATATATCATGGACAGGGTCTGAGGGGGAGGGAGTATGATGCCCTTTAGATTAACAATTAGCCACTGATACTCCAAAGGTGCCAGAGGGGTTATTTATAAACCATCTTATGATAAATCCCTTCCCATAGTACTTTATTTCCCACTAGCTATCAAAGTTTCAGTTTTTTCTATAGGTCCAGTCTTATCCTATCCCACCATATCCTACCTTACCCTCTCCTTTCCTCTCCTGTCCTAAAACAAACACCTTCCCTGGATACTGTGGTTTCCTCAAGATCCAGACTTCATTTGTTTTCTTAACTCTACTAATGACTTTCTTGAAGGAGCAGTCCTAGTTCAGTGACATGTTATTTTCTTTTTCTTTTTTTTTTTTTTAACTCCATGTACTTTGGCTTCCCAGATGTACACATTAGGGATGTTCTCTGGAAGGTCACTGGTGGCCTCTCAGCTTTTTCCTGTTTGGCCTTTCTCTTTGTGGCATTCTGTACACTGCAGATCACCTCCTGTCACCCCACTTGGATCACTCTCTTTCATCCTCCTTTGGTGTCAAATGACAGACCTTCTTCAGACCTCCTTTGAAACCCTGTCTCAGTCTCCTTTGCCTACTCTGTCCTTCTACCTGTATCTAATTGAGGGTTCTTCCTAAGAATTTTTCAGATCTTATGCTACTTCCACTTGGGAGACATGGCAAGCCCAGGGGTTCCAGTTGTCACCTGCATGTGGAAGATTTTAAAATCTGACTCAGACCCTGAATAGAATTTCTTCTTTCCCATGACTTTCTAGAAACCCCAGTCTTAACATATCTAATAACAAAATATTTTCCACACTTGCCTCCTTTTTTGGATATTTCCTAGTTTAGGAAAATGACACTATTTTTCCAGTCACCCTGAAGAGAAATCTGTGTCCTCTCCAGTATAGTTCTCACCCCACCCCCTCACCCCCACAGTCAACTCTTCAGTTATCCCCTCTCTGTCCCTTCTGTGACATTACCACCATTACTGCCTGGATTCTTTTGTTGCTTGGACTAGTGCAATAGCCTCCTGATTTAGGGTAGCTGGATAAACACATTGCATGGAAAATATTTATACAAAAATTATTGTTTGTCTGTAATAGGTTGCATTTTTTCTTTTACCTTTTTCTTTTTTTCTCTCTCTTTCTTCCATCTGACAAACTTGCCCTAACTAGAATACTGCCTTCTGATTTCATATTGTTTCAATCTTTCTTTCATTCTTTTGTCAGAATCATCGTTCTAAAGCCCACTAGATGGTATTCTACAGAACCAACAAGAACCCTCTGATGGCCCCAGGTAACCTAGAAAAAGAAAACTCTTCAGGATTAAAGAAAATCACTACTCAGCTCCAATTCACTTTTCTAGCTCGGTCTTCCATGCTTCCATTCATCTATGTGTGAGAAATCATCCAGCCCCAAACATACTATGTGCTTTTATTTTCATGCTTTCTCCCCCCCACAAATGGCTTAGCTTAGAATTCTCTTCTTCCTTTAAATGCAAATCACGCCAAGTCTTCAAGGCGGAGTTCAAATGCCATCTCCTTTATGAAGCTTTACCTTTATTCCTCCACTACAGTGTCCCACTGTGATTGCTCAGGGTTTTTCCTGCACTTCCATAGCAGTTTCATTCCACTACAGCAGCCTGCATTCTCCCTTGTACATAGTTAGGTGTTACTTGTGGGCAGGAGCTGTGTCTAAATAATTTTTCTATCCATAGCAACAAAGAGATGTAAGTCTATGTATTACGTACTGTTTTGAGTGCTTTGTGGGTATTAACTCATTTGACCAGCAACACTGTGATTCTGGTGGCATTATTCTCCCAGTTGTAATCTCTACACATCCTAGTTCAGAGCTCTACATTTAATAGACATTTATTACTTTTAATTGAATGGAGATGATTTATTTGGGATAATGTACTTCTTTGGGTTCATTCGAGTTAATTTTCCTGTATAATCAACACTATTTTAAATTCATTAGTTAATAACTTGCTTTGCTCTAGAAAGAAATAAAGATGACTTAATATCTCACATATAGACACTTATAAAAAGGAATTTACACAACGAGGACTTAATCTTATATAAACATACTTAACTGGGTTGCTTTACTGTGAAAAAGTCAAGAATTCAAATATATTATGTAAAAAAAATGGTAAAAAGGGAAAAAATCTAAATTAGATTGGCATAATAAATATTCATTCCAACTTTTTTTTTTTTTTTGCAATAGGTTTCTCAGGAATCGCTTTTAATAAAATGAGAGACAGCATGAACATGAATTATTTAGAGGAAATGAACTCTGGGCCTTTAAATATACAAACCATTTCAAAGTCAAGGCAAGGATTTTCTTAAATGTGAGATTACATTATTTTCTATCTATGACTTCTCAGTTATCAAACAGATCATTATTGGAAACGAGTTAGCATCACACAGGCAATATGCTTGAGAGCATGATACAGGTTTACCATGCAAATCTGAGCTGGATGATTGTCAAAGAGGTGAATTGAGGAATGTGAGATAAATAGCCACAGCCAAAGAAGCCTAGATTCAGGAGACCTGTTTGTCCTGCTGAACTGACATCTCTGCTAGGAAGTTCAAAGGTAGACAATGTTTGTTTCCTGTTTCACTTCCAGATGTTGCCTGTGCTTTCCCAGTCACTCAACAAAGAAGGCATGTGACAACTACACACATTTCTGGAATGACATCAGGAAAAAACATGTCACCATGGCTCTTGTTGACTAGCAGGCTAAATTTGGGGGGAGGGTGGTTCACCAATTTCAAACCCCTAATTCTTCCCTGGGTATTTTTCCAGCTTTGTTTACTCTAAAATAAATCTAAAGAAAACCGTGGCTTACGAATATTTCCTTTCTTTATGTGTTTGCAAAAATAATATAGAGAATATTATTAAAGAATAATAAAATGTTATAAACTTGTTTCTTTTACAGTATCTCCCAACAAAGAGATTAGGCAATAATGGGATATGCATTGAAAACAAATGACTTACCCTAACAGACTGCTTTTTGGTGAGGTTACTGGCTATGGACAGAGGAGTTGCTTTGCTCTTAGCTTTTCTCCTATTGTCTTCTCAGCCATGAGCATAGAGCTTGAGGTGAAGGAAGTTACTGTGGCATTTTTCTTGAGGCCTGGTCATGGCATGCTAAGACTAGATCTTGGCAAGAAGATACCAGCAGGGCCCGTGCCATAGGCCTTTACTCTGTCCGCAAAGTTCATATTTCATGAATTTTCATTTTATATAGTAGATAACAAACAATCTTACTTCTTAGGAATAAGTGCTGGACTGGAATCTGCCCTAAGGTCAACAAAGTTTGTTCAAAATGTACCTACCCATAACGAAGTAAAATCTCAGGTTCCCGTAACCAGTAGTGTCCATGTATGGAGTGCATAATTTCCTCTCTCCGTCTTTGAGGAAGACCATTGATAAACCTGATTCTATTGTTCCGCACTCTGTACCGATAACAGCTCCCAAGATGTCCCATCTTAAAAAAATAAAAAAAGTCATTGAGAGCAAATCTTTACAAAGTAAATATTCTGTTTTTAACTAAGAACATTTATTTAGCAATGAATGATTCTGAAATAAAGGTGTGGTACTGCAGACTTTAGGCAATGAATATACTTGGAACACATCCCATTCACAGTTATGGTTCTTCTTTAGAGAGACAATTTTAATTAGTACTATGCTAGTTTGTCTACCATATGGCCAGAACATGCTCCCAAGTAGGACAGTGTTTACTCTCAAAGTACTTGCAGTTCAGTTCAGGAATCAAATATGAACTAAGGAAACAGTGAACCATTGAAAGCAGTATCATAATATAAACCCTTGCATGGTATTTTGCATATTAAAAATAATTATAGAATGAAAAGCTGTAATAGCTGCCAAAAGTCCAGCAAGTTTTCAAAAAGGAGACAGGATTTAAAATGGGTCTGGTCCAATAGGTCTTTGGATATGTACAAGAGAATAAAAATAGCTAACTCCTATTTAGTGCTAACTTAGATGTCAGCTCCTTTTCTAGGCTGACATATTCTTCACATATTATACGCATTTAATTCTCACAGTAACCTCATATGAGAGTAACCATTTCTATCCTAATTTTTTTCAAGTTATTTATTTACTTATTTTGGTACTGGGGATTGAACCCAAAGGTACTTAACCACTGAGCCACATGCCTAGTCCTTTTTGTTTTTAATTTTGAGATAGGGTCTCTTTAGATTGCTTAGGACCTTGTTAAGTTTCGGAAGCTGTCTTGAACTTGTGGGATCCTCATGTCTCAGCCTTCTGAGTCTCTGGGATTACATACCCAGTTCTATCACAATTTTGGATGGAGGAACTGAGATTCAGAGAAGTTTAGGACAGACAACAAAATATGGGGATGATACTCAAATCCATGCAATCTGACTTGAGAGCCTGTCATATACTGTTTTGGGGGTTGATGACAACATATGAGTAGAGGCTGAGAACTGGGTATGACCCTGACACTATTAACAGTGAGATATCAACAGACAGTGGAGAGTGCATACTGGGGAACAGCAAAAACTATACTTGATTAGTAAATTGGAAGCAACTCATGAAGAGCTCAGAAAGAGGATTTCAGACTCCATTTCAGTAGCCCTCAGGGTGATATTTCTAAAATGCAAACATGATTATGTCTCTCCTTTGCTTGAGGTCTTTCAGTGGCTTTCCATTGCTAATCAACAAATTCCAAACTCCTTAATGCAGAATATAAGGTCCTTCCTGGCCTGAAGCAAGAGCACTTTCCTAGCTCCATCTTTATACCAACTCTTTGGCTATATAACATGAATTTGAAGTTATTAAATTATTGTTTGTCAGGCCTCCATAGCTTTAGTCACTGTCTACTGGCGAACTCAGAGTCGTTCTCCAAGATGTCCTTTAAATATTGTACACCTTCCATAGGGACCTTCCCAGACTCCCTTACTTCCCCTAAATAGCCACACCATCTCTCTGACTTAGATTCTTCCTTCATGATGCCACTGCTCACTGCATATTGCTATTACTTCTTTATATGCCTTTCTTTATCTTGATGCGTCAACTCCTAAGACAGGTATTTTATTTTTATATTCTCAAATTTAGCCCAGTGTCCAATACCCAATAGAAGCTCAATAATTCTGTGGAACTATGGAAGTATCAGAGGATTCTAGATCCAGAGAGGGTGTAAAACCTAATCCAATGGGCTTCCTGAATCCCAGCTTCACTTTCCTCTGCTTTCTGTAGCTTCATCTTTACCCTGTCTTGTGAGACAACTCACTTTTTGCAGAGAGTAAGAAAACAGCTCCTTCTGCCCTTGCCACTCAGACCTTCCAAGGTTGAGAAAGGCCAAGGGCAGGTCTGATTTCTACTCCTTCTCCCAGATTGGTGATATGATATTTCAGTCACAAGGTCCCCTGTATCTAGACTTAATGACTGGTGACACCATGGTTGCCCAGCTTTGACTTCAGTCCTCCTTCCACATTGAAGTCATAGCTTTGAAGGTCAAGATTCTCTGCCTGATGGATCTTCGAGAAACCATTCGCCTATCTAGACCCAAGACTTGACATGACCACTGGGCTTTAGCTTATCCATCAGCCTTGGCTCTGGGCACACACTTTAAATGTTCAATATGTTCAGAAAGATTTTTAGGTTTTGATCTCTTTTCAAGATTCAAGAGCTTAAATGAATAATCTTATATACCATTGGATCCTTTCTTCCCCCAAATGCCTCTCTTCTTGTCTATAATCTCTCTTCTCCCATTACAAATCTGATCCCTCTGTCTTTTCCCCTTCCTAAGTCTGACCCATCTGTTACCACCCAAGTGCTGGTTTTGACAGTGAGAAGTGAAAATAAACTGTAGGTCAGAGAATGTTCAGAGCTCTAAGCATTTATAGCACAACACAATGAAGAGGCCTTTAAAACTACTCAAAGAGAAATCTTGTAAAACTTTTATTATTTTTTTTAATTATAACAGAAGTCAGAGATTGGTTTTTTTTGAAGAATGACCATAAACTTCTGATGTACACTGAGGTTATTTCCATGTTTTAGTCATTACTAGCAGGGCTGCATTCAAGGTCCTGTGTAAATGTTGACATGCACACAGCCTTTCTTTGCTGTGTCTGTGAGAGAGGATGCCTAATCCCCTAAGGCACTCATTGCATTACTGAATTTTTTTTTTTCTTTGCATTCACAATGGTACTACCTATGTTCACCTTAGGAGAATTGAAAAAATAGTGACTCAGATTATTTTCTGTGTTATGGGGTTCTCATAAGAATCTCAGTTGTGAAACGTTAACAGGAGTACCATGTCTGGAAAAAGAATTACTGGGAGACATGTCACTTCCTTATCACTCCGATCTTCAACAAAACAATTGGATAAATACCTGTTCCCATCAGGAGGGTTTAAGATTCCTATCTCCCTACAAGTTCACCTTCACTTGATTTTGTCAAACTTTTATAATTTGGCCTAAGAGATGGAAATAAAACTTTATCACACTTTGACATTTCTGTGACTACTAATGAGGCTGGAAATCTTTTCATGCTTATGGCCAGTTGGGGTTGCTCTTTGAGTTGTCTATTTCTGACTTCTGTCCTTTTTCTACTAGGATCTGTCTCTTCTGGCTCATTTCCTTGTGATTTAAATTTTGTTTACTCTGGATAGTAACAGTAATCTTTCCTTGGCTAGTAACCTTTTCTTTTTTTTTTTTTCATTATGTTTATGTGTCTTTGGGTAATATAAAAAGTTTTAAATTTATCTTTTATTTATGGCCTGTAACTTTTTTCTGTTCAATAAATCTTTCCCTACCCTGAGAACATAAAGAGATTCCCTGTACTTTTTCATATGATTTTAAAATTTTGTTTCTTACATTTATGTAGTTTTAATTCATTTGAAATTGATTTTGGATAATAAATAAATTTGAGATCCAATTTTATTCTTTCTATACAGGCAACTGGTTATCCCAGCACCATTCACAATTTCCTCTCCAAATGATTGACTGGTAATGTTACTTCTGTCATAAAATAATCTCCTATAAATGTCTCCAGGCTCCAGCCCCATTAGCCTACACAGCTATCTCTATGTTGAAACCAAGTGGTTTTAATTGCTATTTCTGTATAATAACTCTTGATAGCTGCCCCCCTCCCCACATGCCTTTCACTTCTTCACACTTGGCCTTGGCTGCTCTTGTCTGTGCTTATTCCTCCTAATGAATATGAGAATCACCTTGTTGAGTTCCATGAAAAACCCCACTTGGACCTGGTTACGAATCCACCATTTCTGATTTTACTCAAAAGAAATAATCCAATTTAAGTTGTTGCTTCTCTATAAAAAATCTTTTTTTTCTCTATTTGATTTTTTTGGGGGGTCTGGTCTTTGGTATTCCAAAGGTTTTTGATGAATGAAGGTGTAGGTTATTTTATTTCTTATGCTTTGAGGACCTGATCACCCTTGTCATTTTGAGGATTCATATCTTGAATCAGATCTGGAAAATTGTAAGTCACTGTCTTTAATATATTAACTTTTGCCCATTCTTTCTACATTTGTTCTGAAACTTTCGCTAGACTATATATTTTATATTTTCCATGTCTCACACTTATTATCTTTATTTCTTTCTATACTGCATATTCTCTGCTATTCTCTCAGTTCTATCTCTAGTATAGTATTCTAATTCTTTAGCTCTTTCTAACTTTTAAAAACTACACAGTGAATATTTAATTCTATGATTGTATTTTTCATTTTTAAAAGCTCTCCTTGGTGCTTTTTAGCATCTATTAGGTTTTTAAAATAGTATCCCTTCTTTTAAAAAAGTTCTTTAATGTAATTTAATCATGTTTGTTTTATATCTCCCTCATATTTCTCTTTTACAAATTTCTCCTTTTTATGTATTTGCTGACTGTCCTTTTTGATGTATCATAAGATCATTTAGATGATAGTTTTACATTGTGAGTTTACCTTATTTCATTATGGAATTATTTCCATTGTGAATTTCACACACCTTGCAGGAGGGTTTCATATTTGTGTTTATGAGCACTTTGAAGCTTTCCTGGTTCTGAATTCTTTTTGACATTAATTTCTAAGTTAAACATTTTCTTATAACCCAGGCAGATTAATGTGAATTTTACATTTGTTTAGGGTTTCCGTTCTCCTGGGAATGGAATCAATGAAAGGAGCTATTACCCCAATTACTTCTTTATGGAGGAGGGGCTTTTCAAGATCCCAGCTTTATACAGGAATATCAGTTCTAGTTGCCATCTGCTAAGTGTCCTGTATGGGTATTTTAACCCAAATTGTTAGCCTTAGATTATACGGGGTGTGGTATGCCCTGAACTATCTAAATGTGAGCTGGAAAGCTAACCATCTAGGTTTAATCTTTGCTCCTGGCATCTGCTCATTTTCTTTCCCTATCCTATGGCTAAGCATTAAAAATAATTATCATACTAATCCAACATTTCTATGTGTTTGGTAGAGGGAAAAGGACCATGTGAACTCAAATTTGTCATCACAATTTCAAATTTTTTAGCAGGATGGTACTATTGACAATGATGAGAAATGAAAAGAAAAAAATTAATTCATTTTAGGCCCTCATTTAATTATTTTAGGGGTGTTAACAAATTAAAGGGCTATGTAATCTTTCAGATCAGTAAGTGACTTTTTTCAAGTAGTATTCAATTTTTCAAAATGTTAAATAATCATCAATTTTTAAAGATAGATTGGCTATTAACTCTTCCACTTATCTTTATCCTTGGTGACTTTATTATAAAGGAAGTAATTTCATAAATAAGAAAGCAAACAATTGTTAGCTGCCAAATATTAACAGTTCTCCAAGGTATGAAGATGTGTTCCTTCTAAGAAAATAAATATAATGATTATTAGCCATAAGTTCCCCCATCCAAGTCTTAAGAGATATTGAAAAGCATCTCTAAAAAAGAAAAGAAAGCATCTCTAAGCAGCATATTTAAGCCACAGTTCATCTCTCAATGAACAGTCACTAGTTCTACAAAATTTCCTAAAGCAGACTAATTTTGCTGTAAGTCAATATGTACAAATAGAATTATAGCTGTTTTAGGTAAAATGTTCAATTATTCTAGTTAAAAACATGTTTTTCATTTTTCTTTCATATTTTCATCAACTGTAGTTGACTGCTTAATTCTATTTGCAAAGCAAAGGTCATTCAAGGAAATAAATTCTAGGTACACCAAATAAATAATATATAACCATACTATCACACAACTGGCAACAGATATTGAAGGTGATATAATAATGACACAATTACATGCATAATAATTCTAGGGATTTATTTTATGATAAAAGATTAATATTTTGAATTTGTACACAATATTTAAAAAATTTAATATTTAAAAACTCATTTCTTCTTATTTTCTCTTATTTCTTCCACTTGTTTCTGGTCATGTCTAATTGGTGAGTTGTTATTTGCCAACTAACTTTTCCATAAATGGAGGCAACTAGGAGACATAGAGGTAAATGGCTTGCCTGAGGCTACTGTCTAGCTCTAAAACTGACATCTCCTATTTCTCAGTTTGCTGTGATCTTAGTAATTACTGTTCTAAAGAGGGGATTTCAGTAGGATGATATGTTGAACCTTCCCAATTTATAACAGATTTAGAACGAAAACCTTAAGAAGTGCACATGCGCGTGCAACACACACACACTCACCCCCCCCCACACCCACACCCACACCGATTATATCAATCATTCAAAGAATACAACAAGTAATAACTTTTTGTAACAGCTCTTCCTGGGACTGGTTCACTTGTAAATTAATCAGGAGTCTCTCCTGACGCATACATGAAAAACTTCACACTGGTTCATTGGTCTTTTACTTGCTCCATTTATCCCAATTAAACCACTCAGCCTACTGATCCACGAAGCAAGTTAAAGTTATAAATGATGCAGATGATGACTCCTTTTAGACATCTATCTGCTTTAGAGCATTTTTAAAGGGAAAAACTAAATTGCAAAAGATGGAATTGTCATAGACTAAAAGAACCTTCTATTCAAGTGAGAAATGAGATAAGTAGCCACTGTCTCTTAATTATTTGTTGTAAATAACTTTTCTAGATTAATCTGAAATGAATTATTTTCACAACCTCAACCACAAAGCTGTCTGAAATTCGATTCATACTGTTCATGTATTATCAATCTTTATTTTAAAGTCCAACATACCCAATTTTACTCATCTTTATTTTTCCTGCTAAAGCTGGTAGAAGATAACAAAAGTGAAGTCAATGTCTTTTGAAACTGAAATATTTATAATCAAATGAAATGGGAAAGTTTAGTCTACTTTGAAGAGAAAGAAGCAGAAAAAAATTATGCTTTCCTAAATTTTACAAATTATGCCTGTGGTAAAGATCTCATTGCTTTGAATAAATTACCCTGCATTTATTAAAAATTCAGTAGGAGCTTGTTATAGCACAAGCTCTTTCTTTCATAAATTTATATAAACACTGGCTCAAGCATGGTTAGAGGCAAAATATCCTTAAGTGGATCCCAGAGCTCCCTGAGCTGCTGGGAGCCTTGAGGGAGAATCTTTCTCTTCTCCCTGGACTTCAGAGTCCCAGTCTCTGAGGTCACAAAGTTATGGTTGTTTCCAGTTTAAAAATGATGCAGTCCCTGATGCTCTCCTAATATAATAATTGCTTTAAGTGAAATTATAACATAACCAAACCTGGAGACCAGCAGTGGTTATTTGAGGAGCTCATAGGTTAGCAATACCTTGGATGCCACAGCAGTTTCCCTCAAAAGGAATGTTGCTTTTGTAGTTTAAATTATGTTTTTTTCCAAGGCAAAGCAGTTTTATGTGAACTGCATTTAAAGGAATGCCCCCCTAAGGGGCTGAGCTCTCTACAACATAGCAATTTATATTTATTCTTTGATGACTAATTATAAAATAAAAGCCTCTATATTATTTCTAATAAATACATTGGTATCTATTATGTATTACAAATAGCATGGGGTGATGTTGGAGCACACAATAAAAAGGTTTCCTATCAATAAAATGCCTTAAGGTAACCTAATTCTTTAGAGATAGCAAGGTCACAATGATATTTAATTTATAGCTTTAAAATAAGACTTTCTATTTTTTGTTGTCATAAAAAAGGAGCATTTTATCAAGCAAAAATCATCTAAAGGAGTTTCTTAGCTAGCAAGCTGATGGTCCTCTCCATCAATTGTTTGGAATGCTTTGTGAATAAGATTGTGTTTTAATAAGTTTGTACTTCAATACTTTTAATGAAGGGGAATTTGGCAATAACTATCAAAACTGAAATTACATACATACCTCATACACATGTACATGTATACACACATGCCAGAATCTTGAATTTTCACCTTTCAGCAAATATTGTAATAAACATTCTTGTGTACTTTTTAAAGTATTTTGTCTATCAAAAGGGGTTTGGTTACATAAAATGGTATACTCCCTTTCTTAAATAATGAAGATTCAAATTTATTGACTAGAAGAAGCATTTGAAACATGTTTTTAAGTTAAAACAATCAAGTTGAAGAAGAATATGCAAAATCTGGTTCTAGTGTGTTGTTTTGGTATCGTAGGAGAAAAATTTTTGAATATATGCCAACATCTTAACAGTGAGGGTTAAGCATGAGGAGACTTTTGACTTTTACTCTATACATCTGCTTTGTAACAAGCAAATAATTTCTGGGGCAGGGAGAAGAAAAAGAAAGAAAGAAAGGCATTCGTTTATAATTCAGAATGAAATTTAAATCATCTTATTATAGATTGGAGAAATCACTAAGAATATAAGCAAAGGAAATAGAGATCTAATATTTTAATTGGACTTTCCCCTGCTAATATTGGCATAAAGTGCACTAAAGGTAACAGACCATTTCATATTATATAGAAAATTTGTTTTACTATATTCTCCAGGATATATAAAACCACCTAAAGGTGGCAACTTTAGGTATGAACCAAGGTATAGAACAAAGCCTGGCTAAAAGACCTTATATTTATCAAATTCATAAGTATTTAAAAATCTCATATGAATTCTCTGATGTTGAAAAAGTTCATTACATTCATAAGGTCTCTATTTGGAAAATATTCTCTGATATTTAATAAGGGATGTGCCATAGGTAAAGACCCTTCCACATTCATTTATATTCATGAGGCTTATCTCCAGTACACATCCTCTGAAGTCTAGGAAGATATATACTTGCACTGAAGGCTGTGCCACCTTCATTGCATTTCTGGGTTTTCCCTCTACCATGACAGCTTAGTGAAGGTAAAGAATGAGCTCTATTTGAAGGCTTCCCGGCATGCATTGCATTTCAAAGATTCTCTTCTTTAGTTGGTTCCCCTGAATCTCACTAACATTCAGATTTTTCTTAGGTTTTTATTACATGCATCATGTTTATTTACACTCTACTTGGAATAACACTAATAAAGAATATTGGTTTCAGAATGGTTAGGAAGCACACAGGTTGCTCATTAGTAAGAAAATAATACAACCTAGATTGAAGGTTATTTAAGTAAATAATGTATTGGCATGGGACATTACAGAATCTCAATAAATGTTAGTTTCCTTTTCTCCTTTGGTAAAATGTAGTGCTATTTTTGTTGTAAAATAAGTCACAATAGTAATTCAAATGCATTCTAAATAGTTTCTTTTTTTTCATACCAGAATGAACTGTAATAATCTTGATGACATTGCAAAGTGTTATTGCTGAAACAATCATTAATCAAGGAGATATCTAGCTGAAAGAAAAACTGTATTGTATCTACCTGTGAGTCTTTTGCACTGTTAAAAAATTTCTATGAAGAAGTTCCAGACTAACGTCAGCAAATACAGCTTATTTTTTGTCATTTGGAAAATTATTGTTTTTATTCCAAAAATAAAAAATTATTTCCTTTTTAAAAAGTGATGTTAGAATGAAGGTCAAAAGAAAACTAGAACAAGAAAGAAGTGATGTCTGTCTTTTATAATGAGCTTGCCCCAATCTATTTGAACACCTTGCATGGTTTTTAAGCATATTTAATCACCACTTCAACTAATGTTATTTTTCTCCATGATGTATTTTACTTGCTTATTTTCATAATGATTTAGGTTTCATTGAATTATTTAACTTTGTGTTTCTTATCTATCTTACTAATTAATATGAGTATAATTTTCCTGTGAGCACCATTTTGGCTATATCATGTTACTGATAGTAATTATGGTTGAGATAACAACTAATTTTTGACTTGTTTGATTGCTTGTAATGTGTCATGTATTATGTAAAGTATGCTACATGATGTGTGAAATATTGCTTTTTAGCCCTTTTAATGTTTAAATCTGAATTCTGTTTTACGCCTCATTGTTTCTTTTGTTACCTTTGCCTAGAATATTAGCTCCTCTTTAACTTTCAACTTGTGTTATTTTAGTTTGTGTCTTTTATAAAGGGTAACAATGTAGCCAATTTTAAAAAAATTATTTATTCTAATTTGTTATAGATGACAGCAGAATGCAATTCAATTCATATTTCACAAATAGAGCACAATTTTTCATGTCTCTGTTTGTACACAAAGTAGAGTCAATTTTAAAAGAAATTACTATGAGACTCTCATTTAATAAGTGAATATAATTTGCTCAAATTGTTGACATGCTCATATAGGCTCCTGACAAGCTCTATCCTGTTTTCTACTTACCCTGCTTTTTTTTTTTTTTTTTTTTTTTTTTTTTTTTTTTTTTTTTTTTTTTTTTTTGGTACTGCAGATTGAACTCAGGGGCACTGGACCACTGAGCCACATCCCCAGCTCTAAAAAAAAAAATGTTTCTAAAAAAGAAAAATTTAGAATTTTTTACTTAGAGATAGGGTCTCACTGAGTTGCTTAGCACCTTGCAGTTGCTGAGGCTGGCTTTGAACTCCTCCTGCCTCAGCCTCAGGAGCCACTGGGATTAAAGGCATGTCACCGTGCCCCATTTATCCTGCTTTTTTTTTTTAATATTTTTTTATTTTTTAGTTCTCGGCGGACACAACATCTTTGTTGGTATGTGGTGCTGAGGATCGAACCCGGGCCGCACGCATGCCAGGCGAGCGTGCTACCGCTTGAGCCACATCCCGAGCCCTATCCTGCTTTTTATTGTTTATATTTTTCATTCTCCCAATCCATGTTCTTCGCTCCATCTTAACTGGACGTATTAGAAGTTATCTAGCCTATATGTGGGGTATCTAAATTGTCAACACATATATTACTATCAATACTCCTGCTTTGCTATGAACATGAAGAACTAAACAAGATCTAGATCCTCACATTCCAACCAAGTTAAGAATCTTGGCAGGATTTTAATTTCTTATTCCAACCAAGTTAAGAATCTTGGCAGCATTTTAATTTCTTATTCTGCATACCTTCTTGTCAATTGCCTTTTGTACTCAGATGTTGAGGAGGTACAGATTTTAATTATAAATTTCCATCAAAAAAATTTTTTTTAAATCAACACTTATTTTGACCAAATTATAAGTCTTACTTGCTCACTATTCTTTACCTCCCATATTCCTCTTAGATTAATTTCCAGGAAACACATCTTGTAGAAATTCAGAGAGAGAGTTCAGGGGTATTAAACTTACCAAGTGTTTATGTGTCTGAAAATATTTTTATTTTCCTGACATCTGATAATATTTGATATGAGAATGAATTTATACTCTAAATAATTTTCTCCCAGAATTTTAAGATAACAGCTTTCTTTAAAAAGTTATGTTTATGGGGGCTGGGGATGTGGCATGCGTGGGGCGCTGGGTTCAATCCTCAGCACCACATAAAATAAAATAAAGATGTTGTGTCCACTGAAAACTGAAAAAAAAAATTTTAAAAATCTCTCTCTCTCTCTCTCTTAAAAAAATTATGTTTATGTTATGGGCCAGACTATATGGGCAATGACCAAACAGACTCCATTTTGCCTTGAGACTCCAGGTCATGTAAGAAATGCCTCTCCCAGGGAAAGCCCCACCTCTGTACCCATCAACCTTTGCTTAGCATAGCACGTTTGACAGCACAAAATGGCAATTCTTATGCAATGTAAAAGTGTTCTCTCTTTGGTTCCCATTTTTCTTGAATAATGTACCCTGTCAGAGATTGATTGTCTAGATGTTAGTAGCCATTCTTTAACTTGTACACAACTAGGGAAGTTTTGGCCCACTCTCTTTTCTGCTTATGATTTTAGACCTCATGATGTTTGTTTATGGCTTTGAATCATAGTAACAGCCACTTATGCTTTAATATGGTTTTGGACTATAAAAGGTGTACTCAAACCCTTGGAGGGGGTCAAAGGGTGTACACTCGCAGCCTTCCCCTTGGCCTGCCTGCTGGTGGATCTGGACCGCCAACTGTTGAATAAAGTTTCCGTCTCCTGCTTTAAGATCCACTCAGTGATTTATTGCAATCTCCCCTTAACATTTAATGATGTCAAGGAAAGTACAATGAATTTTACCTGAAGCTTTTAGGATTTTCTCTCTTATCAGTGATGTTAAGTTTCTCCCCTAGTTTAAGACTGGGCATTTTTTCATTAATCTTGCTAAACTGTTTCACTCACAGCAGCTATGTGTTTTCTTTATTCTTCTCCTTTCTATGGGGAACTTTAAAAATATTTATTTGAATATTTCATTCCCTATGTTCCCTCTGACTTCTGAAATGAAATTTCTAATGTTAGAAATGCCACTTTTCCAGGTTGATGCTGTAGCTCAATGATAGAGCAATTGTGTAGCATGCATGAGGCCCCGAGTTTGTACTTAACATTTCTTTTTCTTATATTTAATGACATGATCTCAAGATTCAAATGTCTAGCTCAGTCATTTGTTCTTCAATTATGCTTATACTGATATTTGGGGGGATACAGTAATTTTTTTTCAAACAACATAGTTATAAATTTCTCCCTTATCTAATTGTTTTATCCTTGTAAAATTTGTTTTAATTTCACAAATGTAGCCTCTTACCTCGCTGAAGATATTAATTATACTTCTTGCACAGTCTATTTTTTATTCTGTTATTCCCATCTACTCAACTCTTAATTCTTTATTGCATGCTTTTTCAAAAATGAAATTGCTTTTTCTTATATTTGGTGATGCTAGATCCTTTGCTTAAGTTTGTATCTGCTTTTCTCTATTAACTTCAACATAAGAATGCCTGGTGAGGTCACTTCCGCTCCCCTGCCTAAATTGCGCCTGCGCCCCACATCTCTTCTGCTCTGGTCTCTGGCCTAAGTCGGGGTGACAAGGCTAAATGCACTAAGAAAGTTGGTAAATACGGGACCCGCTACGGTGCCTCCCTACAGAAAATGGTGAAGAAAATTGAAATCAGCCAGCACGCCAAGTATACTTGTTCCTTCTGTGGCAAAACCAAGATGAAGAGATGGGCTGTGGGGTTCTGGCACTGTGGTTCCTGCACGAAAACAGCGGTTGTTGGTGCCTGGACCTACAACACCACTTCTGCTGTCACAGTCAAGTCTGCAATCAGAAGGCTGAAGGAATTGAAAGACTACCATATCACAAAATTGTGGTTTGTTGTTAATTGCATTAACTGGATGTTCTGATGTGAATTGCATTAATATTGCCCTTTCAAAGGTGATTTTTAAATTGAAGCCCTTCTAATTTGAATTGGAAAATTTTGCTGAGATGGGTTATTGTAATTCAGGTCTTTTCCCCCAAGTAGTCAGATGATAATGGCATGAAACTAAGTCTTACAGCTTAGGTATATGCTTAGCTTTTTTTTTTAACCACTGTTCAACTACTCAGATACATTGACATATTGTACAATATTTGTTTTAAAGGTAAAACGTGCTAAAATACACAAAGGATATACATAAAAAAATAATAATGCCTGGTGATTGGGTGAGGACTACCATGGGATGAATAGCTCAGTTTCTTCATTACAAGTGTCCTTATTTGTCTTCTGTTCCTAGAGGCAGAAGCCTCTTTTTAGAAATAGGTGCAGTGAGGGGCTCACCTACAGTCCTTATGGTAGTACCAATGCCCTGTCCCAGCATCCATGACCTGGAGCAATGCTGGGATGTCACTAACAGTGTCTAATTCAACATGTATTTCAGAACAGAGTTCCCTACTTCCCTTCTCCCCCAGATTCCAGATTCTCTTTCTCTCTTCCTCCACTCATTAGTAATTCCTGGCCCAACTTTCTTGTTTTATAGTATCATTTCAGATATATTTGTTCATTTTCCTGTAATTTCCAGTGATTTGGTGCAGGTGGGGAAGACTGGAACATGCTGTCTTGATTAAGTCTTATGTTTGTGGAGTTATTTTTTAGCATTAATATTCTGGGACAACAATAAAGCAGTTTTTTATTTTCTTAAAAAATTTGGTGGGGGCTGAGGCTGTGGCTTAGCTGTAGAGTGCTCACCCAGCACATACGAGGCCCTGGGTTCGACTCTCAGCACCACATAAAAATAAATAAATAAAATAAAGGTATAAAAAAAAATGTGGTGGTACCTAGGGCCTTGTACATGCTAGGCAAGTACCCTACCACTAAGCTACATCCCCTGCCCTATTTTTCCTTTTAAAGGTATTTGAGAAGTAAAAAACGTATGATCCTTGCATTTGGGATGCAAAGCAAATATGCAAATTCCACATTATAGGAATGTGATGTTTTAAAAAGCCCCCTCCCACCTAAAGACAGACTTAGCTAGGTGAGATGTGGTAATTGCTAATTAAATGATGTGTTTTTAAGGTGAAGCCAAAGTTCAGAAACACTCACATAAATTAGCAGTGTATTTGTTAAAGTTTCTCCTGTACTGAAGTAACAGATGTATTTTTTTTTTTTTTAGGACAAAACCAAAACAAAGCAGAAAAACCTTTAAAATCCTGCTTTACAAATATAGACATTGGATTTAGGACAGCTTAAGGAAAGACCAATAGCCCTCACATCCTTGTGATCTGAGATCAAATGCTTTGATTCAAATGATAGAAAATTGTGATTGGGAAAGTGGTTTCTCATAAAAGCCATAATGTCATAGTGGCTTTCTTTTCTTCCTACCCATTCATGTGGAGTGTTCTGAAAAATATTATTAGGTTATCTCTCTATATCTGTCTATATTCTATGGGAGAAAAACATAGTTAAAAGATATGAAAGTATTATAACAAATGAATAATTTAACTTCAAAAAATTTTGAAAAGTGACCTTAAAGCTGCAGAATTCAATCAATTTAATGGGTCACTCTTGAGGATTTATCATTTATGCTTTCTATTTAAGTAGGTGAGTTTATAACAATAAATTGTTTTTGTGGATGCTGGTGGTTGAAGGGAAGAATGAGACAAATATTAATCATCCTGAGAGAAACAGAACACAACAAGTGTTTCACTACCAAACTCTGAGTCTGCTTTTCTTTGCTGGAGCTTACCCTAGGTAACGATGCTTTGTATTAATTCAACTTTGTGAAAGGATTTTTTTCCTTGAAGCTACGATTAAAAATGATAATATCAGCATTCTTTCCTAGACCACCAAAGCAACATTTGGCAGTAGGTGGGAGTGGGACTTTACCCTTTCACACAAAAATTTTGGATTAAATTAGCATTTTATCATCGCCCCAAACACAAGACAACCCTGGGTGCTCTCATCTTGTTTTGCCTTCATAACATAAGGCCAACCTCATACTGGGCACAGATGAGAGAACCAGTGAAGTATTATAGTGGTGTGGCCTGATATCCTAGGAGCAAAAGCCCCAAATAACCCAAGAGGTGGTTGCTAGAATAATTAAACTGCTTTAAGAGTTCTGCTGAATTAACTATATGGCATTAGACTGGCACAGGTGCTTTTTTCTGAGCACCTTATTATACATGATTAGAACTGGAATCTGATGATGCCACAGCCGGAGAGAGAGTACCAGCTTGTTTACTGTGACCCAAACCCTGGTAAATCTTCAGTCCTGAGAGATGTCCAGTAAGTATAACGAGGACCACTTGACTCACACAGTAGATGGACTTTCCTCCACTGTTCCTCTGTGTCCTTATTGACCTTAGCTTTTTCGTTTCTGGGATATGTACTTTAAGTTCATTGTTTTAGGGAATGATGAATTTGGCTGTAGCCAAAAATTCTCTTATTTTAATCCTTAGTGCTCAGTGAAAATAGAATGTCTGATCTTTTTTGGAATTTTTTTATTAGGCTTTGTTTATGGATTACTATATTAGTTTTCTAAAATGTTTGGTGTCTTCTAATATTAAGTCAATACATTTCTAAGCTTAATTCATGAAAAGGTTTCCATGTTTTGTACCAAGTTTCCATAATGTGATTAAAAGAGAGATGGATAGGCTATTTGTATTTGTACTAAAGCATTTATTTTGTTTTTATTAAATAACAGGCTTTGATGATACAACAAAGTAAACAGGAGAGGAGTCAGGGGACATTCTGCATTCTGGGAGAGGGAATAGCTGGCTATGAAGGCCACAGGCAAAGTAAGTTTTATCACTATAGTGGGCTGAGGGCATAGCTTAGTGGTAGAACAGATGCTTAGCATAGGCCTTGGGTTCCATCCCCAGCAGGAAATGAAGGAAAGAAGGAAGGGAGGGAATGGAGAAAGGGGAGGGGTGACATTTAAGACATAAAGTTTTACTGGAGAGAGAGAGAGAGGGAGAGGGAGGGAGGAAGGGAGGGGGAGAGAGAGAGAGAGAGAGAGAGAGGGGGGGGGGGAGGGGAGAGAAATGGGGAGGGGATTTATGTGTATATTAGAATGGTATTCTTGGAGATTAAATTTGTGTTTTATCTCTGCTCTGCTCTTGTGAGATGGGACTGGTAATGCTGGGGAATTATCTAAATGACCAGGGTATATGGACTCACTGAAGAGGATGACTTGTCACTGATACATGGATGAACTAGCTCAGAGGTGAAGGAGTTGGGTGAATGAGCCTCCAGTGTTTGGACATCTGTGCTCCCTTGCAGGCAGTTAAGATCCCCAGAAAGAGAGTGTAAGAAGGGCAGAACTGATGGATCCTTTATCTCCATAAGATAGATAAATAAGCCCCTGTGCACTGGCACAGCTCTGGACTCCATCAAGGTTCTTTGTGAGGGGAGTGGAATGAGCATTGTGTATTCTGAGGGTTATACAGGAGAGCAGCCTGATTCCTGGGGATAGCCTAGAGACTAAAAAGAGGAGCAGTGGTTACTAGTCCCTCAAGGAAGCACCAGAACCATGCTGGACACGGAGCTCAGGGAGACAGGAACTCAGAGGGAAAGGGCCTTGAGGACTGAAGGACCTGAGCATTGTGTTGGGCCTACAGAGGCAAATGGTAGGCCCCAAGAGGTTGTGAGACTCATCCTGACCTATGTGAAGGCTGAAACTGAGGAACTCCTCTAAGGAAGGAGGTGCAGGGCTAGGTCAGCCATAGTAGAAATATGGTGGTCAGCAGGGAAAGATCCCAGAGTGGCAGCAAAGGGTCACATCAGCCGTGGGGCTAAGGCTGCTGGTCATCAGACTGAATGATGTGTGCGGGCAATGCATAGGAAGTGGGGAACCTGGGAGGGCAACACTGACTTTCTTGCCACTCAGGCACTTACTTGGAAGTTCAATCAGTTTTGACTTGAGGTCAGAATGACACGACCTACCCCTCCAACTTTTTTGTGCTCTGAGAAAGTTCCTCACAGTAACAGTTAAATTACTGCTCTTCCAGATTCATTATGGAATTATGTTTGACTTTAATTTTGTTCATCCTCATCATAGTATTAGAAAATATATACCAGAAAATAAGTACCTGGTATTCTGATTACATGTATTTGCTGTAAAAGAAAAAGTGAGAATCAAGAAATTTCTAGAATTTCCTTACAATGCAATTACCTTATAGATTTTGATTTTGATTATTAATTAGATCAAAATCAATTTGATTTGATCTATTAAATAGATTTTGCTCTATTAATTTTTTTCAACTTGATTTCAAAGTGCTGCTCCATTAGTAGGAGATATCTTAGGTGACTTAGAATGCAGAAGAAGGCAACTAGTATAAGATGTCAATAAAGCACTAACCACTGAGCCAGGTCTCTGCTTCAGGTTTCCTCTACTTCAACCTGAGGCCTCAATTCCTCCTCTATAAATCTCTCAAAGATGAGTTTTACCCCCTGAACCACTTTTATGGTTCAAAAACATTTTCCATTGAAAATCATATAATAGCTTCTATAAATCTCAGATCCCAAGAAGACAACTGAAAATCTCAGTGGGATGTAGTGAAAAGATTCTGTATTCTGTAAAAACTGAAAACTTGCTTTCAGTAAAAGCTGACTAAACTAAGAGGAGATACAGTGATTCAAGTGAATTTAAAAGGTATTTGTAATCACACATTTTTAAAATGGATAGAAGTATTTGATTACTTAGTAAAGAATCTTTAGGGTAGGTGTAACCCCTTTCAGTTTGCCTACGATAAGAATTACCAGTGCTGATTTAAGTATGCTTTTGCTATTTAACAATATGCATTTATAATATGCCCAGTGGAATAAATGTAAGTGTTGTACACAGCATGGGAGATAACAATTACTTACCCTGTAGGTTGGCTCTCAAATTCTTCTGACCATTGCTCTTGAATATCCTCTGTAGAAAGATCTACATCCCGGGTGGTGGCAAAATTGAACTCGCTGCCTTCATTTCCATGGAAATAAATAGAGTTCCCATCTGACTGACAGCTATGCTGCAGATAAAAAGAGAGCATGGGGTGGCTGTTGAATTGGCTTTGTAGCTGTATCTGTCTTACTTATGTGTAATTAGAGTTTTTAGAAAACTCATTATATTATTCCCTTTACAATGGACTCTCAATTCAAAAGAGCTTGCTACCTCCTTTTTTGCCTTGTTTAATTCAATTACAATTTCTTTCTAACTTATTAAGTTATCACAAAAAAGGAGTCAGGAGGGCATTTGAGCTTTGCCATCTCAGCCTTCAGTATGAAACAAGAATATTTTAATTGGAATAATTTCCCATCTTTACCACAGCCCTTGTTGTGAGAATTAAGTCTGATAATGACTTGTCATATATTTAAAATTCTGTGGTTATGGGCTAAATCGCACTGACCTTTTCAATATTCCATATATTTCTGACTTGCCATTCAAGTCTTTCACAATTTGTCTGTAAATGGGATATGAGTAGAATAGCCAGCTAATCAAAACAGGGAATACAGAAAAGGTCAAAGCAATTCCAGAGATGATCGTATATTCTCAGCCAGCTTTTGAGTAAAAGTTTCTGACCAGATCTAAGAAGGGCATGACATCCCCAATGAAGAACTGGGAATTCAGAAACTTTGTTATTCTCCAAAATGACACTTGCAGAAAATAAGGCGAAATAATAATTTCTTGTGATACTTTTTAAACATTTGTGTGTGTGTGTGTGTGTGTGTGTGTGTGTGTGTGTGTGTGTGTGTAATTTTTAGCCTAAAGTGAATAGTCAGAAGTAAGATTAAACTCTGGAACTGAGTAAACTGAATGTTTACTTCTCAAAATTATAAGCTTGAATTAAACATTCTTGGTAATAAGTCATATATGAGGAAATACTAACACATATATAAGATTAAAAAGTCTTTTAAGTTGTATGCTCTCAAAATTAAATAGAAATGAAGAAAAACAATTGGACAAGAACTATCCATTAGGCCACTGACTATGGTAGCTCCTTGCTGTATTCCAGGTCTTAGCACAGTGCCTGGCATGGGGTAGGTATTCAAAAATGTTTGAATAGTTCAAGAAGTGAATAAATGAATTACATGGTTATGTCTTTCCAGGAAATCGATTATTCTTTTGTGGCGAACTCACTATGTAAAAGGTATTAAGTAAGGTACTAGGGAGAAGGAGTTTATACATGTAACAATACACAATCTTTGCTTTCAAAAACCCCAGTCTACTTGAGATATATCAAAGACACGACCCAATGGTGAGGCTGCATATTACCATATGCCAATGAATGCGATAAGGTAGCAATCACTCTGTCCAGGGCTAGCCTAGATAAGACAGCTTTATGGATGAGCAGGTTTTCAATTGGCTTTATGAGGGATGGAAAAAAATCCAAGTTGGATAACAAATATGAATGAATTACAATGGCGAGGTAGGAATGATTGGAGAATCTGACAGGAGTTTCTAAAGGATCTTAAATGGTAGTCTGAGGAATCTCTGTTCTGTTGGTAGTGGTGTTCCAGAACAGGGGAGAGATTACAGAGACCGTGTATGACAATTAAACTGCCTATAGGTAGTAAAACCAATTGGGTTGGAATCAAGACTTGCTATTTGATGGAAAGAATGAATACAGTCTCTAGAAGGGAGTGGGAACATGTGATTTTAAAGGAGTCACTGCACAGCTCTAGGACATAAGAATCCCCTCTGGGCCCTGTCATCATCTTAGGTAATACTGTCGGATGTGGCATGCATCAGGGGCTTGAGAATCTTCTTCACACGCAACGAATACCGATTATTCACGCATGCTAAACTGAACTCATTATATGCAATCCTTAACCCAAACATATTGACCCAAATCTAGAATTTAGTTTATTTTACAGTAAATAGAAATAGTAAATGGATGACAAATCTAAAACCTCTCTTTTACTATGAATACTATAAGAATAATCAATGTTAAACGGAACAACAAAGGTGACTTTCCTCATAATAAACAACTGAGCTGTAAATAATGGTCTTCATAATTACCTTCATATAATCTTAATTCTGATCTACTGTGGCCTATGTTTATCTGTAACTATTATAAAGACTCAGACATTGATATAATATCAGTATCCTAGGAAATGGCATACATGAAATATCTCCACATGTAAGAAGAAAATTATTATTTTTAAAAAATATATTTTAGTTATAGATGGACTATATTTATATTTATATTTATATTTATATTTATATGTGGTGCTGAAGATCAAACCCAGTGCCTCACATGTATGAGGCAAGTGCTCTACTACTGAGCTACAGCCTCAGCCCAAAAATTAT
This sequence comes from Spermophilus citellus, assembly GCF_964194105.1. NCBI lineage: Eukaryota > Metazoa > Chordata > Mammalia > Rodentia > Sciuridae > Spermophilus > Spermophilus citellus. Next base: position 172,939,077 of record NC_138184.1, read on the forward strand.
TTTTAATTTAAAATTTTTTTGCAGTGCCACGGATCAAACCAAAGGCCTTGCATGTTAGGTAAGTGCTATACCATGGCCTACACTGTCAGCCCCAAGAATAATGTAAATAATATATTTGTGTAATAAAAATAATTATTCACTTAACATGAAACCTTGGTCATTTTTGGCTAAATGCCCATTTAATTAATCATTTCAATATTGGTTTTATTTACTTCAAATTGTTTTTTAATATTTTAAATTGTTATATCTAATTATTGCTACATTTCAAAAAAAATATTTGTATTAGTAGCATACTTGATGTCCATTTTAACCTTGAGATAGAAAGTGTATGTAAACTAAATCATAAAACTGGGTAGCATATTGTTAAACTAGTTTCATGAAGTGAACTGGTAGAATAGAAAAGTGAAAGCATATTTTAAAGGATCTTTCTGCTAGTTTATTTTGGGTTCACATTTGGCAATAGAACAATCCATTGCAACTGTGAAACTACTGAAAAATTAGTTATCAAATATACACTTTATCAGCATCACCACAATAGTGCTAACATATGAAACAGAAGTAACATTTACAACACTTATGAAGAAAGAAACCTGAAAAACATGTGAATAATTTAACTTCAAAAAAATTTTGAAGTTAATGAGTTTCAATGAGTACTAATCAATTTTCAAAATAGTAGCATCTAAAAACTAGCAGGCTATTTCTTTGAAAAGTTTCTATGATAGATAGAAAAGTATGTTTTTTTTAAAAAAAAATTAGAGCATTATACTTATACATAGTAGTCGGGTTAATTGGACAAAATCATACATGCATGAAATTCTATTTCAGTTCACATTATCTCCCTTCCCCTGCCCACTTAGTTATTCTTCCTGTACTCTACTGGTCTTCCTTTTGCTCGTCTATTTATTTATTTATTCTTTTTTTAGTTGTAGATGGACTCAATGCCTTTATTTGTTTTTATGTGGTGCTAGGGTCAAACCCAGTGCCTCACAGTTGTGAGGCAAGTACTCTATCACTGAGCTACTACTCCAGCCTCTCATTTATTTTTGATTGGTTTAGAAAACATGTTTTTTATATACCTTTAAAATCTTTATAAAGCTGTTCTTTACCAATTTATAGTAAATGAATAAAATTAAATATCAAAGCTAAATTTAAACGAACAGGTTAGTACTTCGTAAACAGTCTGTTGTAGCCTTTGACCTAAAAACATCCTAATCTTGAAGGGGAGTCAGAGTTAGCTCTGTTCTCCCTCCCAAAGGAGCCCAGTGTACTTTTAGGTAAGGAGAGGGAGAAGCATAGTTCTTGCAATAGTCTCTTCTTCATAGTCTTAATACAGTGACACCTTATCAAAGAAAGTCTGTGACACACCCAAAGCAAGCAGCTGTCAGTGGAGGTGGTTCCACCTTCCCATGTCTTCACAAGATAATGCTGTCGTTTTCCAGGGAATAGAGTCTGGAGATGTACAGAATACACAACTAGGAATAGCTTGCTCTGCTCCCCTCCCCGCTCCATGCTGGGGGGATCAAGACATGATTTCCACCTTTGCCATTCTGAGAACCCAATGTTTTCAAGGTTTGCAGTTAGAGTAAAGTTAAACAAGTTAAGTTAAAACAAACTAGTAGTGTAATACTGGACCCATAAAGAAGGGGATAGCCTGTATGAAATTGGAAAATTCCCGAGTTCCAGTGAGAACAATGGAACTACTGAGTCCCTTTTCTAAGAGGTTGGTCTATCCAGGCCCTGTATTTAGGATTCCTGACTGGGTGGGGGGAGGAGCGAGTGTTGGGTTCTCATTCTGAGGATCCCTAAATTAATTACAAGAAAGAATTACAGGTTAACTCTTTTTTTTTTATTTTATTGTTGGTTGTTCAAAACATTACATAGTTCTTAATATACCATATTTCACAGATTGATTCAAGTGGGTTATGAACAATCTGTATACGGGGTACAGGTTAACTCTTAATTCTCTTTTAGGATAGGTAACAGAGGCTCAATGTCTTGAAATTACTTGGTTTCCTAAACACTTTCCAAACCAAGAACTGATGATAGAAGGCATTCAGATTGGGACAGAGTCCCTGGGCACCCGCAGGTTTCCTCCTTGTATCTCTGCTTCTGCCTGGGAATACATGGCCTGCCTGGTTAGCGGGTGCCTGGACATTCTCCTAGAAACTCACTCAATTAATTCAGCACTTTCATGAATCAAGGAAAATAAAGACTGGAAAAGAACAAATCATTGGAAACCCAGACCAATAAAGAGAGTAAAGAATGAAAACTTAGTTACTAACTAGTTTCAAGGAATTTTGGGACTGGAATCAGAAGGCTTGTTCAAATACATTTCCTCTGCCTAATGACTAAAGTTTTATACATGTCATAATTAACTCCTCTAGGCCTCAGTTTCTCTGGCCAAAAAATGAAATCAATAATATCTATTCTCGAGATATTGTCAGAAGCACAAATATAGGAGGAAGTGTTTTTTTCGAAACTACAAAGTACTAATAACGTAATCATTATTTCTGAAAATGTAGTTAAAAATATGCTGTTATTGCTGTTATATTTCATCCTTTTGGGAGCAGATGATAGAACATATAAGACTATTTAAATATATTTTTGTCTCTAATCAGTTAGTCAAAAGATTCTTCAAGTTAAAATCTTTAGTAAAATATACAAGAATACATCCTACTGTAAGATATGGTAAAAATATCGCAAACATTCATATGCTAACAGGACAGATAAAAACATCAATTAAATTTTAAAAGCCCTTCAAAGTTTGGCAAATTAAGAAATATTCCCCTAACACAGGAAAACTCAATAATATAAGATGGCTGATGTCACTTTTCTTACAGATGAACTTGCACTGTGTAACCTTAGCCTCCTATGTTAAAAATCAAAGTGCAATGTGTATTAAAAGTATGAAAAGAATTTCAGGAAAGTGTCTCAATTTTAACAGCCAGCTGTTTTTGTTCAGTATCTATTCAAACTCATGTCATTTATATGCAATAATAAAATCCAAACAACTTAGCAAACAAATATCTATTTTGTGAGATACATGAGCTCTTGACGCGATAAAAACAAGAATATTTTGGAATTCAGGACTATTTTATTTTGAGCCACGTGAAAATTTATCAGGTTTTCTTGAGGAAATAATTATATAGCACATGTGACTTCTTGAGTCAGAATTTTTGAATGACTTATATTGAATATCAGGTAACTGAGCTTTTATTTTGGATACAACGCAAGAAACAGTTCTGCACACAGCTCTACATTTTTCTGTGTCTAGGCCTCCTAATGTGCATTGGGTATTGTGTTAATTATTTTTACTAATTTCATCATTTTAAAATTGATCAATGACATACTTTATACCTCTAGGAAGTAGTAGATTTCCAAATTTTAAAAATCCTTCAGTATAGTCTCTGTTTCTTTTTGTCAATCAAAACTATTTTTCTACATTGATGCTAAATGGATTTCCTTTACTTGACAAGCAGAACACAGTGTAACTAAGTGACAAGAATTTGCCATTCACAAAAGCATCAACAGGAAACATCGTTGCAAATTCCTCAATATAACAAGTCCTTGGCCACAATTCAGAATAGCATTTTTCTAGGGTTGCTCCCTATACACTGCTGAAAATGTTAATGACTTCACCTCTGGACTTGTAAGAGTACTTACAATCACCTCCACCATTGTTTAATTAGGTTTCATCAAAGATGAACACGGAGGCACCTCTTAATATTATCTCCCTGGGGTCTAATGGCCCTGATGATTCTTTCAGGCATCTATAGCCTTACAATTTATTTTTTGACTATATACTTTTTGTCGGAATGAGTGTATTGGCCATTTGGGCAAAGCCAGCTTGCAGAGGGCTGGTGGCAGATGGAATGAAATCTGCCTGGTATGCCTTCCCCTCCACATGAGCAGAGAGCCATCCATTTCCTCCATTAAGGAGTTGTCACTCAGCCCACCCAGCTGGAAGACCATTTTTGATAGCCAAGCTGGCTGGTGGCAGACAATTCAGATACAAAGTGCACTTTAAAAGGAAGCTAAAACATCATTTGTAGGAAAATTGAAAATGCATGGCTTCCACCACAGCCAATTTTTTAATGACTGTAATATTTTAAGTGATTATTTTTGCCATTTCAGATTGCTCCTTAGAGAGGAGAGGTTTTTTAATTAAAATCTAGGCAATGCAAACAGATGAGATATGAGGAACAGAGGAAAGAGAAATAAGATGAATAAAATTAATTAAAATGGTATTGTTGGCGCAGCCATAAATTAGCCACTGTCTGGCTAGAAAAAAAAATATATATGTATATATTGGTATAGGAAATTCTGGATTAATATGAGGTGTGTGCTGAAGAGATTGGAAGCTGACCGACTTCCAGCCTACATGTCACTGTGTTTCTTAAGCCTTCTGCTATGCTATTGCTGTTATATAGGAATCATCTTTCCTAAATCCTTGTTCACTGATCTTTAAAGATACAGATTTTCATGCTATAAATTTTTAAAAAATAAAAATAGGAAGAGAATGGTTTCTCTTCCGACTCCAAATGAATTTTGATCATTTTCCACACATTTGATTTCTAGGTAATTTAATGCCAGTTAAAAAACTGAAAACTTGGCTGTGAACACAGTCCAGGTGCAGGAGGGTTGAAGTGCATTTTCTCTAGTCAACACAATGGACTCAACCATGGTGAGAGAATTTTAGGGAGTTAAGAGTGTTTTTTTCTCATTATTTTCTGGATTCATTAAGCATTCCCATTTGAGTTACTTTGTACTAAGATTTATAAAGATTCAATTTAGGGTATATTTTGTGACAAGTGTATAATTACTTGGCAATAGTTATGACAACTCTAAAATAGCAATAGTGACAGATTTGAATTGGAATAATGAGAGGAAGAATAACAATGTAAAAATCCATAGGGCAGTTGTTAACCTTGTCTTTGGGGATCAACTTGACTTTCACAGTATCTGAGTTTTCAGACTTGCCTCTTCAAATTAAAGCCAAAGATGCTGGGCACGATTTGGGAGGCTGCAGGACAACTTGGAACACAGGGGCCATGTTTTATAGTAAAACTCAAAGTCATTTGGCAACTCAGCCTCTGTTTTTTCATCTGTGAAATGGGGATAATTATAAGGATTAAATGAGAGGCTGCAGGGAACATGCCTATCCCAAAGATTTATGAATCATAGGAAATCCATAAATACTAATTTTTTTTCTTTTTTTTGCCCCCATCTTTATTCATTCCTTTAAGAAATCTTACTTTAATGAATATTGCTTTAATGAATTGTGCTACTTGCCTTGCTGAAGTACCAAGATGATGGAAATGTTACTGTTTTAAATATTCATATAGAATAAAATAAATTGCACTCATTGAATATTGTGCTAATTCAATTAGTGACTAAGTGTGTCAGCTTCAGACCAAAACAAAACAAAAACAAACGGTGCATTAGCCAGGAAGGACCCGGGGATTTGTTTAAATGGTTATATTCTGTAGAATTTATCAAAATTAGTTGTTTCTGTGTTATTGCCACTCTTGTCATGGTGATCTGGCTCATTTCCATGTTTCACTAATGCTATTCCACATTAATTACTGTACAAATAGGCCTCATTGGGGGGAAATTGTGAAAAGCACACTATTACATTTAACCCTTCATCCCCAAAGTACTCTTATTAGCTTAACAAATTATATTCTGGCTCATTCTACAATATCATGTACCCACCTCTTGGGGGAAACATGACAATATGAGCAGTACCATCCAGAGTGAAGAATACGCCAAGCACAGGGAATTTAGGTAGACAGCATGCAATTAACCAAGCTGGCATCTGGCCAGAAACAGGGTTAACGTTCTGATTGCTAATGGAAAAAGACATGGGAACATGGACTAGCCACGCGTCTTACGGAGCTCAGGTTTACCCTCCTTGAAAAGCCAGTGCTCAAATCCCTGAAGTCACACGCTAGATGGTTTCCAGTACAGTGATCTGCAAAGCACATTTCTCAAAAGCAAACCTGATTTCCTCCCATTTGTCCTTTTTATTCTGAGAAAACAAAATCATCAAATGGATTGTCGAAACCTTCTTCTGGGTGCTCAATGGTATATTTTATGGAAAATAAATTGGGTGTTATTGTAGACAGGCATTGCTCTGCCAGGAGGTTTTCCCAAAAAGTAGGTTTAAAAATGAATTCTACTCAGTGTGTGATTTTTCCTTTCACTGTTTGTCTTAGGGTTTTAAAAATTTTTCCCCCTCATTAGCTTTGACTTGTGTTAAGACTTCAGATTTTTCAGACAAATTAATTTACATTTTTTTCCTACTTTGGACACAATGACCTTTTTCCTCCATTGATGATTCAGCAATTTATGACCACAGTGCTAGACGGGAGAGAGCAGAAGCTGAAAATGAAAGCTTCAATTCTTATTCAGGACTGGAGGCTTGCCTACTGTCCACTGGGACAATGAATTTGGCAAATGCGTAAAGTACAAAAGCAATAAGAAAATTAATAGACTCTCCTGTTTTGATTTAATGCTTCCCCTTAATGGATTGTTGATTTACCTAATGGCTGTTGTCTTCATTAGGGCCTTTTGGTGTTTGTTAAACTAGGAAAATTGTCATTATGGGAGATAAAGGTGGTAAAAGGGAAGCAATCAAACTCAAGTAGTATGAGAGAGAAGACCCTTCTAAATTCTGTAACTTAGTGACTGTAAATTCTTGGTATAAATTTACAAATTTTAATGTTACTTTTTTAAGGGAATTTCTTTTAAATGCAAAAGTGATCAAATCAAAGCCTACGCTAAAGGACAAAACTTCACAGCAGAGTCTACGACATCCAGTGCTGATTTACTTCTCAATGCAAGCTGACATATACGTATAGAAGGAGTAATCTGGAATTCTATGCAATCCACACAATAAACCAGGGCGATAAATAGAAAAAGATTAGCAGGTGCAGGCGCAGTCACCAGAGTGGGAGGGTTTCTTACAAATAAAAAATATATGGAACAGCACCTATCTCACAGTGATCTGCATTTAATCTGCAGGTCAATTCCAGGGTGGGCAGAAACCAGTGATTTATGCCTCTGCAAGCTGAGGGAAAGTGGGTTAGCTGAAAAGGCTGAGAAGATAGAAACATTTATTAATGGTGAGTGAGCAAAGCACTCTCTTGCCCTCTTTCTCCTTTCTTTGTCTCTGTCTCTCTCTCACACACAAACTAAGGAGTCATGGATGATTTGTGCTTTCAAAATAAAAATTTTGGCTGTCACCATAGATGGGAGTAAACAAAAACACCACCACACCACCACCAACAACAAAAACAAACAAAATGAAGCAGCTGCCTGACCAGTATTCACCTCCATGGCTTATTGATCCATTCAGAAATTGTGCTTTATGAGGCACTATATCAAAGGATGAGGGGAAAAAAACAGGAAACAAAAGCATCCTGCTCACAGCTCTTTCCAAATCATTTACTCATATTTCTCCTCAGAGGACTTGACTGACTTCTTCAGGGCTTCTCTCTGATGGTAAGTAATGGAAAGCAGGCGGCTACAGCAATTCTGGGATGATCCTCCAAAAACTTGTATTTGATGTTTTTCTTTGAACTTGAAATTAAGAATATCCTCAGATTTCAGGATGCTTGTTTGAGGAGTTGTAAAGAAATGACTCTGATGGACTTAACTAGACATTTCAAAAGTGACTAACCAAAACTGATCACTAATCAGCCAGGGTCTTTATAGACACCAAGAAGTTTATCTATTAAAGATATAAAACCAATGATAAGACCTTCCCCATAATTCTGGCACCTACAAAGCAGTTTTGAAATGCTATCAATACTATGACTATTATCATCGTCATTATTACTATTATTTATCAGGATATCAGTTACTATTACTGTTATTATTTCCACCAATTATTATCTTGTATCCATGTAATTTCCATGCTATTGCAAATATCAGTCCTGGATATGAGAATTGTATCCAGGGTAAACTGCTTAAACTTGATACTGTATGTCTTCAATGGGGAGTGCCAAAAAGTTCAGATCCTATCCTTTAATCCTTGAAGGCAAAGCCAAGACCATTCTCACAGTTGATGCACCTTGAAGTTGCCTTGAGATTAACCATTCCCCCACTTCAGATGGGAAGAATGCTTCCCTGGCTCCTAAATGTAGTGCAAACACCCCTAGCCACCGGATGGAGGAACTGCGGGAGGGATGGTAGCCATGGTAGCAATTGCTATTCTAGCAACTGCTGCTCTGAACTGATACAGTACACCCAGATCTTTAGAATAAGATCAACTAACACCAAGTCTTGATTTTTCTAGAAATGATATAAAACTTTTTTTAAATGGATGCAATTCTCCATAAAAGAAGGCAAAATCATTGTAACTAATAAGTATAACACAGGTGATATTATACCGAATGGATTTCAGGCTCCTTCCCTTGCTGAGTGCATGATCTGCTTACTCTGGGAGATTGCTAATGAGGGTGATGCTCTGGGGAGCTTTTGCACTTGCAGCAGTATATTTACTGGCATTTAAGGCCCCACATACTTGGTAGTGAACAAAGGGCTGCTGAGGGATTCATGGGAAATAAAAAATGATGATAGTAATTAGAAGCACAATAGAATGGGGTGCACCTTTTCTCTCACATGGGAAAGTTCTCCGGAAAAACACTGGAAGATGAGTCAGGCAGGGGCCTGGATGTGTAAGGAGAATGGAAGAGAAACACAGATGGCTGCATTGGAAAAACATATTAATTTTGTAATCTCTTAGAGTCCTCCTCAGCTTAACAAACCCAAATGAAAAAGCACAACAAATACAAGGCCTGAGTCTACATTAAAAATTGTGTTCTATGTGCTTATACAAATATGGCATAATGAATTTCACTGTTATGTATGATTATAATGCACCAATAAAAATAAATTTTAAAAAATCCATGTTCATATATGTGTGTGTGTGTGTGTGTGTGTGTGTGTGTATGTGTGTGTATTTCATATTAATTACGAAAGAGCCAACAGATGGTAAAGGCCTTCTACCAACCCAGGGCAGATTTACACTGGTGACCTATAATTGCAATTCTCCAGATCATGTAACTCCTTAAGCTAATTACTCTATTTGATCTTATATCATTTTGCCCTACTTGAGATAAACAAGGATAGGCTCAGATGAGATAGGTTAAATATTTCCAAAGAAATTGAAAGAAATAAATATGTACAGTGAAAGACAATGACTTGTTTTTATCTTTCCTATTTGACCTGTCACCCTCAAACACTGTTGTCAAGATCAGCAGGATAGTTTACATATTCACATTTTATATCACTTTTGTCTTATTAATAGTAGCATTTTAAAAATATTTGTAGTTAATAATGAAAACCATTAGTAATCTTACATGAATGGCATTGGAATTTAAAGAAAGCACAGTGGATATATCCAGTATAACAAAGTGTTGAAATGGAATTCATTTACAGATTTTGTTGAAGCCCCATGAAAATAGGTGGCACTACTCCATGTGCCGAAGTGATGTGATAGACCAACTCTAATAACCTGTCCAGAGAAGTGGTAAAATGGCTTCATTGCTCATTCACAATGAAGGTGTGCAAGCTTGAAGCTGAAGTGGGCCAGGAAGCTGAACCAAAGAGAATTGATTTCTTTAAAGAGTTTTTGGTGACTTGAGAGTTCCTCTGAGGGTCATGTGGGCAAGGACAGCACCTCTCCTCACTTCAAGCCTAGTGCAAAGGACACAATGTAGAGAGCATGGTGAGTGTCCGGAGGTGTGGACCAGTGCTGGAGCTGCTTGGTAGATTCTTGGGTAACCAGAGGGCTTCACTTAGAAATAACTATTCTCCTGTTGATGGATTCAAGCTGAGTGTTTACCACAGAACAGGCCTGAGCTTAATGCACATAAGAGGCCATTAAGGTAGTCTAAGATCCTGCCCTAAAGATCTTTATGGAAGATAAGGAGTCCTCATCACAAAGAAATTGTATTTATGACAATCTGAGATCCTACAGTAAAAGATACATGCATGACTCGCCTGAGAGAAGCTCTGGGCAACTACAGGTGAGAGATCCCCAGCTTTGATAATGAATGGGAATGTTTCTTAAAAATCTATCGGTAAATTCAAGAAGGAGTCAGCTTTGATCACTTGTCAGGCCCAAGGATCAAAAAAAAAAAAATAATGACAGTTCCCAATAATATCTGCTTTTTGCCTCTTCTTTCTCCAGACCCAACCTGCAGGGGTCAAAAGCTGAAACTAGTCACAGGTGGTAAGAAGGAGCTGCCCCTATTCCTCCTGAATAGGACCTGAGATGGAGGAGCAGAGGAGCTGTGGGTGACACTTGGAGTATGCACATTATAATGAACTGATCACATTTGATATTGAACTGAGACATTTGGAAAACTACAGTAGTTGGAAAACTTTTTTTTTTTTCTATTAGCACTCTTGGAACCTATCCTAGTTTTTGTGCAACGAGGGCAGGAATAAAAAAGCTTTCAAAATGAATATGGAAAGGGCTGAGATTGTAGCTCAGCGGTAGAGTGCTTGCCTAGCATATATGAGGCACTGGGTTTGATTCTTAGCACCACATATAACTAAAGGTCCATTGACAAATATATTTTTTAAAAAATGAATATGGATAGCCACTGGAAATAGAATGGCATTATTTCTTGTATCCAGTTCTCACTCCAACAAGTTCTGTTTGTTTATCCTAATGGTGTGCTATGGAGGGAAGGAAGACATTTGCCCACAAAACTTCACTTAGACAAACACATTTGAACTGGGCAACTAAAGATGAAGAGGATTTACTAAGCAAAGAAAAAGGAAAGGTGAAAAACCATCTGCAAAGACCAGGGAGTGTGAAATTCAGTGTTGTGCTTGTGATACTAGAGCACAACTAGGCAAAGGATGAGAATGAAAAGTCAGGCTGAGTCTGGGATGCAGCTCAGTGGTAAAGCCCTGGCTTAGCATGTGTGAGCACACAGGTTCAATCTCCAGTAGCATAAAAAAAATGGTTAGGTTGGCAATGGCTTTGGATTATGTGCTAGGGAATTTGCTTTGTATCATCCAGGCCTATGCAGGGAGCCATCAAAGGTCTTGAGTATGGAGGTAACATAATGTAATCTACATAAGGAATGATACTGGAGGGTTCCTCAGGGGCATCCCTTTGGATGATCCTTGGTTCCAATGTCCTTGTCAGGCAGTTGGCTACTATAAGACTCCATTTCTCCTTCTTCACAATTCCACAATCCCTACTCTATTGTATCTCCAATGTGGGTTACTGCAAATACCTCCTGTCTCCACAGGGAAATATTTTAATTCTTAGACCTTCTTAAGTTTACTTTAGGTCAGCAGTCAATACCTGAGATGGACCAGCAACTAGAATTTTGAAAATTAACTATTATAATATAAAAGAGAGAGAAATGACCATATTTAGGCTGAACTGCTAAATTCTAACGTGTGAAAAGCCAGTCATCTGAAGGAAGGAACATATATTACGCAGGGAACAAAATTGGAGTAATACCAAGAAATATGAGGAAAAATAAGAATATTTTGACCTGTAGCCATTCAATGATGGGGCGAGGGGAGAACATGAGCAGATAATTTAACAGGTTGGTACTGGGAAGAAACCCAGGATAATCAAGAAGCACATCAGTTCATACTCCCTACTTGTAAAAGCAAAGCTATGTGACAACTGAGAGCAAGAATTCTAAAATCAGAATCCTGGATGGGAATCCTGGAGTTGCCACTGATGGTTATGCAGTGAAACTACCTTCTAGTGAAACTACCTTCTAGTTTCATTTCTGAAAAATGGAGCTAAATAGCACCTTCTTTAAAGTTTAAAAGGATCAATTATACAAGATAATATGTGTGCATGCATATATTTCTGTGTATATATGAGTATAAACATACACATTTGTGTGTGTATGTGTATGTGTATGTGTGTGTGTGTGTGTGTGTGCGCGCACGCACGTGTGTGTGTGTGTGTGTGTGTGTGTGTGTGTGTGTGTGTCTGGAACAGCAAGTGACTTGAAGCATAAGTGATCACTAAAAAGCAGCTGCTATTACTCAGCCAGATAATTCTACTGGAGCTCAAAAATTTTTCCCTGAATTACAAATTACTTTGTAATACAGCACACTTTCTCAATTGATGCTATACTTCTCTTTGATTTAGTTAAAATGAAAATATCTTGTAAAAGTTTAATGAACACAGAAAAGATAAAGTGTAGGTTGAACAAACACAACCATCACAATCCAAAATTCAAAATAAAGCAATGTTTAAAACACATCTTTATAATAAATATGAACATAGATATATGTTTTCTAATTGATGGTATTCAGTTTTCATCTTTAGAGGCCACCAAATAAAGGAACAATATTTGACAAATTACATTCAGTATAAACAATTTTTATTTTTAAAGTTCTAAATCACTTGGCAAAAGCAATTTTCCATTCTGAGACATTTGAATCAAAAATCAAAAGGGAGGGCATCATTCAAATGAGCTAAAAGGACAAATTCTTAAAATTTTATCATTGCATTTATTTGAAATTTTAAAAAGAGACTTCTGAGAAAATTTTCTGACAGCCAATTGAAAAGATAACAAATATCATTACCACAATTATTTTTTTTCTTAGTAGAATTAGGTCACCTGGCAAATCTCAGCTTATGATTCTAAGCTTATGGAAAGCTAAAGTGTATTCTACCCAGAGTTGTAATTTAATTAAAATTACTACTGAAGCAAAACCACACTTCATGCATTCTTTATCATGGGTGGTACCAAAGTACATGCATTTAGAAACTGAATACCTAATCAGATTAGTATAATATCTTGTAAAATGAGGCAGAAAAAGTACATTTATGCAGTAAAGGCTACTGAGACCAAATGACAAATAATCACCATGGGAAAATGATGTGAATCCCAGACCCTGAGGTCTCCAGTTTTGCACACTTTCTGGCCAGTACTGAATGACAGCAGAAATCCCTCTTAATCAAATGGCCCTGGGATGACACACAGAATACCCTGACAAAAGTTCATTTCTATACCCAAGCAAAAGTAATGTGTGGACTCTTTTTAAGGGAGCCAGCCTTCAGAAGTTTTGTCAGAACAAATATTCCTAAATTGAGCAAAGAGGATGCCTGTTTCTAATACCAGATAATTGATATAATAATATCATCAACTTGAAATAAAATGACTAGGGTTTGATTGGCTAAGAAAAAAGTTATTTGTGTCAGGAGAGCTGCTGTGTTAAGCGTTCACTAAATAATTTGCAATCCTTTTTCTAGTACAGAAATAAATTATTAAGAGGTGAGCATTTTTGGATCTTCATACTCTTTACTCTTCCTGTGATCTAACCCTCATCCAGCACAAGATTTTTTTTTTTCACATCAGTAAGTCACATTTAAAAAAATATCCAAGCTATTTTTGCATTTTATTTTCACATATTAGAAACCTGGAAGGGTCCAATTGAGAGTCTAATGACATTTTCCATGTTGTTTCATTATTTTACCCATTTCCTGGGTAGGCAAGCCCATGATTTCAATTCCTATTCATAATTGCAAAATTTGAATTTTCCTCTGAACTTCAGACCCATGCATCCAATCTCCTGCCAAATACTCTTGCTTGCCCTCAAATTATCAAGATCTATATGCCCAAAGTGATATCACCAATTTCCTGTGAACTTGTTCTTCCTCTTGTTTTCTGTTTCAGTGAATGACACACTGTCCACCCAGTTGCTCAAACCTTGTCCTTGACAGCTGTCATTCCCTCATCTTCTCAACCAGTCCCCAGTCTTCTTCACTCCCTTTTAAAAATCCTTTCTTCCTACTTTTGGCCAACCATGATCTTTCACTGGACTACTGTAGTCAGCTCCTTTCTGGGATCTCTGCACTCACTTGCTCCTCTTTCCATTCCATCCTTTATTTCAAAGGGATATCTCAAAGTCAAATTGGATTGATTCTTACTTAAAGCACTTGAAGGACTGCTGCCTTCTGGATAAAGTTTAAACTCTATAGAAGTTTATAGGAACTTTGAGTCTTACCATTAGCCCTATCTCCAGAATTACCTATCACAAGTCTCAACATAAAATATACTGGACAATTGCCATGTGCAGTGGTGCACACCTGTAATACTAGTGGCTCAGGAGGCTGAGGCAGGAGAATCATGAGTTCAAAGCCAGCCTCAGCAATTTAGCAAGGCACCTGGCAATTCAGTGAGACTCTGTCTCTAAATAAAATATTAAAAAAGGGTCAGGGAGGTAGCTCAGTGGTTAAGCACCCCGGGTTCAATCCTCAATACCAATAAATATCAATTGTTTTGAACTTCAACAAAGAGTTTTGCTCTGTGCTCTCATCTTCCCACCTGTCTTAGTTTGGGCTGCTGTAACAGAACACCATAAATTGGGTAGTTGAAATAACAAATATTTGTTTCTTACAGTTCTTGAGGCTGAGAAGTCTAAGACCAAGGTGCTAGAAGATTTCATATCTGGTAAGGGCCTACTTCCTTATTCTTGCAGTATCCCTACATAATGGGGAGAGGGCTAGCAAGATTTTGGGGGTCTTTTTTGTAGAGGCACTAATTCCATGCATGTGGCTTCACTTACATGATTTAATGACCTTCCAAGGACTGCATCTCCTAACACCATCATAATGGGGTTAGGATTTCAACATATTTGTAGGCAGGCACAAACATTCAGTTCATAACCCAGCCTTTTGTATAAGATTTTCAATAGAAACACTATTCCTCCTACGTGACCACCACCCAATTACCCTTAATCCCTGCCTGGATTTCCTATTCTTTGGATAACCTCCCTAACATCTCATGTCTGGATCTGGTACTACATGCTATTCCCTCTTGACACTGTAAACTTTCCCAGAAAATGATAACAATTAGGCTGTTTTGTATTGGGATGTTGAAATGTATACTTGCCTCCACTAAATTGACAGCCACACAAAGTGGAGAAACATAGCTGCCTATTTGGTATTATGTCTTCTGGGTTCGGCCCAGTACATAGCACAGTGGGTCTTCAAAAGATACCTTTTTGACTGA
The DNA here is from genome assembly GCF_964194105.1 of Spermophilus citellus. Classification (NCBI taxonomy): domain Eukaryota; kingdom Metazoa; phylum Chordata; class Mammalia; order Rodentia; family Sciuridae; genus Spermophilus; species Spermophilus citellus. Next base: position 172,954,097 of record NC_138184.1, read on the forward strand.
ATTAATGAATGTTTATTAATAGTGATATTCCATGCTTAAAAGGTATGGAAAAATGTTAATATCAATTATTCTTTTAATAGTGATTTGGTAAAATAGCTATCCTTGCATAATTTGGCTACTGAGACTTAGGTTTCAGAAGGAAGGTGAAAGAACTCAAGAGCTCAAACCTTGACTGTTGCTCCAGGGAAGAAGAGCCAGTTGCCAGTGTCCACTGGGTCAAGATTGTCTTCTAAAATGACTTGTCTATGTGCTGAATTGATGACCAGAATGTTATCCAAGGCCCAGCAGGCTTCATACACTTCACCTACACGGAGATTTTCCTGCTTCCATTGAAACTGGACACTCTCCCCTTTGGCATCTTCAGGAAGATAGAGGATGTGGATGATTGTGCTGACATTGGAAGGGGCTCTGGAATATGTGGAGAGACAGAGAGTTTAACAGTATCCATTTTTTTTATTTCTTTAGATGATTTTTTTCTTAATATTATAGTTTCACAATCTCAAAAACTTATTCATTACAAATACTAATTCCATTACCCTTGAATCTTTCAATATCTGCTATTTTAATTTTCATATTGAGTGATGTTAAATTAAAAATTAAAGGTCTTCAAGAAGCTTACATTTAACACAAGGTGGTCACTGAGCATAAGAAAGTGCTATACACTGCCTTGTCGAGTTAAAAAAATCCAAACGTATTCTGTTTAGGTTTTGCACATGGTAGATATTCAATCTAAAATAAGTAACTTACAAGTAAAAAAGGAGGAAATGTAGAAAATGATGATCATAGTCTTGATTCTTACTTTGAAATTATGTACCTTTTAGAGGTCATTGTATGAATACATTTAATAATCAATGTTTAAGCAACAATTATTTTATTTCTAGTAACCACACACTATTTTATATTTTAAGTCAACACGAAATGTGAGATTTGCCATGAGAATTAAAGGTACTCATTTATAATTCTTTGCAGTTTCATGTAGGTCAATCTTTAAAAATATGATATAATTTTAACATGCTTTTTATATTATATCTGTTAGAATCTAGATCCTTCTGCTATATAAAAAAATATTTTTATTAAACATTTTATTCTACCAAAGTAGAAATATGCTATAGTTAAAATGATCGCCGTAGTCAAGATTAAAAATGGCACTAAAATGCAAACTAGTGGTACCTTGGACTTGCTATAAATCAGTTTTGGATGGACTATAGAAAAGCCATATTTTTCACTCACCAATGAAGCACATATATATCTGTAGAATTGTCAGTGTAGGTTACAGATGGTGTACCTTACCTTTGGGGGTAATGAATTCTCTCCTCTTTTAAAATATTTCATGATGACTATCTTTTTAGCTTCAAAAAGAATTTAAATTGATTAAGAGAATATATCTTGCTTTTAGGTAGTGACTGAAAAATACTTTCATTTGGATTACCAATGGTAAGGAAAATTTCCATTAATGAGTAGGATGTTTTGGTACATGGCCTAAAACCAGAAGTGGCATTTAGTGAAAAAATAAATGGACTTAGCTGAATGTGATCTTTTTATGTTGTAATTAAATGTGCAATTTCACTAGGTATCAGATCAAAAGCAGAATTATTTTTCAGCAAGAAACATGCACTATAATTTATTTAAGCTATGATATATAACATACTAGAAAGAAAATGTGAAGATATAAAATTGCTAAAATTTATGCTGCCTTGCTTAAAGTCATTTATATAAATAAGTATTTAATATGAATGTAGCTTCATAACTACTAGAAATTGGAAAGAATAACAGTACATTACAAAATTGGCATGGCATATCAGAGCTCAGATCATACTAGAAACTCATAAATTATATTTTACCCTGTCACAGAGGGAGTATATTAAAACCTTCTCTCAGACATGTAAAGTTTTTATTTATTTTTATTTTTTAAATACTGCTAGAAATGTAAAAATTGGTTTAGTATTAAGACTGTGAACCTAATATTTATTTTTCTTCCCTAGATAATAAATCATAGTTTTTTTGTATGAAAATAAAGTAAGGAAAACAGCTTATGGAAAAACATTGTCAGAAAGCTGATTGAAAATGTACTACTTAAGTTATGCTAATTTAAGAACTAATCCAACCATAATAATCACTTTTGTTCAAGGTATTTTTTTCTTTAAATATCTTATACCTGAAATTAGGCATCCATTTTTATTTTATTTTATGACTTAACTCTGAAGATGTGGTAAACATAGTTTTGCTACTTTTACCAAATCTTTTAACATGAATGAGTTTCTCCTTCTTCAAACATCCTCCCTCATTTTATTTTTAAGGGATTTATTTTTAATAAAAAATATCTGATTATTAGTTGTATCACAATTATGCTAATAGACTTTTAAAATGGGCCTTAAGGGAGACATATAGGAAATGGCAGAACTAGAGACGAAATGCAAAGGCCCTGTGACTATGAACTCCATGTCAGCACAGAAAAGTCAACCCCCAGTCTTCTTCTATAAACCAGGCTGGAGTCAGGTCTCCTATAGCAACGGAAGGTGATGTTATTTTGTGGAGGATACTAGCATAAGGGTTATGTTCCCAAATGTACTTTTTCCTAAAATAGTTTGACACAAGGAATATAGGCTACAGGAAGTTCTGAGTGGAAAATGACACATCTAACAATATCTTTCTCAAGTAGAACGGGTCCTACTATGTGCGCTCATGTAATGCAACATAATTAACAACCAGAGTGCTTTCAACCATGAAGAAAATGGCAGTGGTACCACGGAGGCAAATAGGAAAAGAGAAACCCATTTACATCAGAATTTGTGAAAAACACTTTAAATGACAACAAACCTAATTTTCTCAAGTTGAATCCAGTCTGCAGTATTGTTCTTGGCATAGGACACGATGATGCTGGGGTCTGAGTAACTAAAGCGACATGAACCTGATCCTGGAACCAGCAAAAAAAAAAAAAAAAAAAAAAAAAAAAAAAACGATAAATTTCAAAAATAAAAACAGTATAATTACACATTATCTTTCCTGATAAATATTTTTGATAATTTTCTAAAGATTTAGATATGTATTTCCATCCTTTTCAACTATGCTTATATTTCCTGTAATTCGTTCTCATAATAATTATTTGATAAATAAGCTTAGGAACCAGAAAGAAGGTAAAAAAGATAACTTGCAAATTTCTTTAGATACACGAACAAGAAATATCTAAATATTATAGAATGACTAAATAATGTGATTATTGCTCTTGAAAGTTAATATCAGTTAACGTAAATGGTACACAGGTCATTAAACTGAGGAACAAAACCACCATTCTCTTTCTGGGTTGCATATTGTGTAAATTATGACACAGTATGTGAGAAACTAATAAAGAAAGTTCAGGTGCTACATGAATGAAAACTGGTATTACTCTGTGATAAACCAACAATAAACATTTTAAAGAGAGATATTATCTCCCACTGTAAATATTTGGTGATTATTTCTCATTATTTTCAATATTAGAAATATGAATAAGGAAGTTTTAATACTGCTCAAGAATTTGTTTTTATTTGTTCAATGAATTGATAAAATAAAAAATAGTGTGACTACAATGTCAGAGGTCTCAGAAAAACTTAAAATAGAAACATTTGCTGGGAGTTTCTTGTAACTAATGCAACAGAAGTTTTGGTGTTACATTAAAAATAAATGTAAACCCAAAGTGAACCCAAAGAAAAAGCAATCCTGTGATTTGTGTTTAACTTTTACCCATCGGCCAGAGGAGCCTCAGTTGAGCACCTGTTAGCTGTTCTACATTGCAGGATTCAGGGTTCAGGGTTCCATACTTTCACCAGATTCATTTATTTCAGTGGTGTTTAATGCAAAATTGGCAAGTGTCCAATTGCCAGGTTGGCATGTGCTAAAACACCAAATAGCAGTGTTTCTAGATTCATTCTCATAGCTGCAAAGCAGGTGAAAAGGCATGAAAGAAAGGGGTATTAAAAGGAAAGCCACACAGAAATCCTGATCCCACATGGAAATCCACCTTATGCCATGGTAATCACTGCTAAATTCTACCTTCCAAGAGCAGCTGCTTAAAATAAATATCAAACTGTGCGGCTGGAAATGAAAACGAGGAGGATTTATGGGACAAACTTCAACACAAACAAGAATGAGGCCTGGCAGAGAATCTGTTATTTCACAGGAAAGTTCAAATTAGCCGAAATTTATTTATGTGCTTTCTTTATTTATGGCTTATACACCATAAGTACTTAAAAGCAAATGTATGAGGCAAGTCTTTGAAAAAGGATAGAACTAATGATAATAAAAAATGTTGCAAATTATTTATAAATTGAGAAGAAAAAAGAAAAGCTGATATGTATCAAAATTTGTATGTCAAATACAGCCTGATGACAAATATGACTTCTCCTATGGATTTTCCCTATATTACCATCTCAATATTTCAAAATGAAATTTATATTGTAACTATAAAACAAAAAGGCATTTGGCAGGTGACTTACTTTTCCTCTGCCATTTACTCATTAATTTTTTCATATTTAAAACATTAATAGTTTTGAATCTATCTTTTTGCCATTGCCAAGATCCTCATTAGCTCTTGCCAGGTCTCTGCAATTGTGATTAGGTACTCTCGTCATAACCAGCCTCACCTGTCCTCAACCAGTACCCTGCTGCCAAGCTCTTTCTACAATCAAATTGAATCTTAGTACCTCCTTATTTATAATCCTTCAATAATTTCTCAACCCCTTCAGGATACAGCTGCACTGCTACTGCCAGAGTGGTAAAGGGACACAGCTCCTAGGTATGGAATTTGTATTTTGAGGAGCAGAACTGGCTGTTAGAGGGTTCCTACACAAAAAGATAACCAAAGAGGCAAAGGGACTCCAATAGAAGGGTGGGCACCTGGAAAACCATGACTGGGATTTGGAGCGCAAACAGCCAGTCAGGAGGGAGGCACTGCCCATGCTAAAGGCACTGAGGTGGCAGGTTGCCATCTGGAAGAAGCATCCCTAGGAGCAGCACTCAACTCTGGATATCACCCTCATCCAGAGGCCACTCACAAACTAGCTTTCTGAATGGCACCAGTCCAATAGCTAACTGATTCCCCATTCCCAGAGTGTAGCTGCATAACTGTATTTTTCCTCCCATAAACCCTTCCAAATCGCAATTCCACTGCCACATGAATTACAATCAGCAGAGTAATATTTGTCATTGCCCAGATTAAACATGGTTGCTTAACTCTGTCTGAGGGAGAGGCAGACAGAGTTAGTCATTGTTCACTCCTTTCTTGTGTGCCCAGGTGCCTAGCGCCATTCCCAATGCCCAGAACCCAGATGCTGTGTACAGAACTATCACATTCCTCAGGGCATCTCTGATGGAACTATGAGACAATTACAAGCAGGCTCCACCTGTAACAGCCTTCTTTATTTCCCTTCTTTTTTTTTTTTGAAAGAGAGAGTGAGAGAGAATTTTAATATTTATTTTTTAGTTTTCGGTGGACACAACATCTTTGTTTGTATGTGGTACTGAGGATCGAACCCGGGCCGCACGCATGCCAGGCGGGCACGCTACCACTTGAGCCACATCCCCAGCCCTTTATTTCCCTTCTTAAAGCAAAAATGTTTAATTGCTAAATCTGAAATATAAACCCAGGAAGGAAAGACACCTTGAATGTCAAAGGCAAAATATACTCTCATGTGCAGTTCCATTTCCTCTCCTCCAGATCACTTTCAATGTAATACTTCACTCTAAAGTAGCAATTTTGCGAGGATTTAAGGAATTGTTGATGGAGGGAAGAAATTAAGAATCATAGTTAATGGAGTATGGTCTGAGAAGCGCTGTGTACCTAAAACTCGTCTAAAAATTCAAGCATTTCCCTTTTTTTTTTTCAGGCAAATGAGGAAAGTCCGTATACTTTCATTTTAACCCACAAGAAGGATATGAAGTGGTTAAGGATTCAAGGTATTCATAAATAAAATTAGTAAGCTTCTAGAGTTTACTGAGGAGACCACACAGTCTGAGAAAGCTGGCTCCCATTAGTGCAGCACATAGATTATCAATGCATCCAGCAGTTTCGGGGAGGATAGCAGATTTTGTGTGGAATTATCAGTGTTCTTTCTGATTAATCTTGGTTATCAATTCTTGATTTCAAATCAGCTAATATACATTGATAAATGATGAACCATCATTTATAGTGACTGTCATTTACACTATTACTTAGTTAACCCTGTCGTATATGATGATAGATATTTTCGTCAACATATCTGGCTTATTATTATCTTACGGTTTGTCCTACTACAATATAAAAACAAGCCATTTCCATTCCTGTACCAAGGTAGATGTCTACACAAGACCTCAAACAGTCTTTCAGCAAAAAACTCTTCTTTCCTCATGGATGATATCCTGCAGTGTACTACTGAATTTGCGTCTATGAATCTGTGCTTTTTGAATAACTTGCTTAGTATTATCAAATAGAATACTAGGTCATCAATACAATTTCTTAGCATTGTAATGTAAAATCAATGTTTAAGTTGATTCTTGTTAAGTTAATATATACATATATATTTTTTTCTTAAATATATATATTTAAGAAAACATGCAGATAATAATGGCTTCATTTTTTTAACCCATTTATCTACATTTACCAGACTCTGTCCACCAATATCAATATTTTCTGCCTTTATCCTGTTACAGGGGACTTATTCCTCTTATCTAACTTGAAACTTTGTACCCTTTGACTAATGTCTCTGTTTACCCCATCTCTGTTACTCCCTAGTGGACTTTTAATGCCCATCTTCTCTCTTAACTACATTGCCCCCTTTGGAGATCTTACCAACTTTCAAGGCTTTAAACAACATCTATAACGGGTATTATGTCTCCCATGAAATTTACACTTCAGATCCGACTGCTACTGGACATCTGGCAATTAGTAAGTTAAAATTAGACCTATTGGTTTTCCACTCCTGGCCCAAATATGTTGTCTTTTCATTTCAAATAAGACTACTCTAAGAGGTGAAATTAAACCTATAAGCAATCAAACAAAAACCTAAGATGCTTTTATGTTTAGAAAGAACTCTAAAAACATTGCCACTTTTTATATAACTGCTTCTCTGTATTGTATTGTGATAGATTAACAAGAAAATCTTTAGTGGTAGATGATTTTTCTAACATCTTATTGTCTTAAACAGATCTGATTTATTTTTTATAATATAAGAGATGGTTACATGATAATAAGTTAAATGCTTATCAGTGTACTTATCATTCTATGATTTTTTTACTTCACTTTTTAGAGTAAAAATTACCTTTGACATAAGATATGGCCCAGCAGGGCAGTGTGTATGGATTGGAGACAGGCTGCCAGGCTTACATTTGGGGTTTGACACTTCTTAGCTGTGTTATCTTGGGCAAATCACTTACTTTTTCTGTAGCCCAGTTTCCACATTTGTAAAATGTTGAGAAATAATGACAATCACTTCATGGAACTGTTATGAAGATTAAGGAGTTAACATATGAACAGAGTCCAGAAAACTGTTCTTGTCCTAGTTAATATATTTTAGCTATGATTCAGTATTTTAAATTTCATTTATCTTTAAAAACAAAGAGGAATTTATTCAGGGACTAAGTATTAATTAATGCTCATCAAATAATTTCATTACATTTTTCCCTATAGTTTCTTTCTCCTTCTCTTATAGTCTTCCTCTGTGTTTAAATTAATTAGTCTAGCAGGGTGTTTTGATTCCTTGCTTATTATTTTTGGTTTGTCTATTACAGATTTTTGCTTTGTGGTTACCACAAGGCTTACAAAAACACCTTTTGATTATAACAAGCTATTCTTAAATGATAGCATCTTAACATGATCATAAATATAAGAACAAACAAACAACAAAGAACAAGAGAAAATGTTAATTGTAATAGAAGTCCCATAGACTGGGCACTGGAGCTGTTCCAGAAACTCCTTTCATGGGCTGGCCTGGGGGTTGTTAGGATTTGCCCAGTGTTAGTTGTCACTAGCCTGGCACTACTACCAGGACAAAGTCTTGTATCTATTATCCTGTACTCCCCATAGTTAATGGGGTTTTGTATCATGGTAGGCTGCCCACAGTTGGGTAGTGAAGGCAATCCCTTGGCCATCTAGGCTGATGTTAAGCTGGGTCACACCTGAGTCTCACAGCTGCAAGGACCTGAAGAGTCTCAGGGGTGCAATAGGGACCAGGCCACAACAGGCAGTGATACTTGGTCTGTCCCACTGGGGCACCAGTCTCTGCCTGGTACTGGGGCAGTTCTAGAGCCCTGTCAGCAAGAACTGACCTGGTAATAGCTGTGCTGCCCCAAAGTTTGTGGAGAGGTGGTGGAAATAGTCCCTTGGTCACCAAAGATGATCCTAAACCAGGTTGTGCCTGAGTCTCAAAGCTGAAGTGGCCTCCATAGTCTTGGGAGGAGGGTGGGTGTGCCCAAGGCCTTCTCCAGGGCTGGAACTGACACAGCTGAAACTGGAATCTGTCCCACCAGTGCACAGTTCTCTCTGCCTGATGCTGGGGCAGGTCTAGAGGCTTTGCCTTTGAGCTTTGACTTGTACATAGGGTCTTCAGTTTCCAGCATACCTGGCATAGGAACTTCAAGACAAAACCCTGTGCTAATTTTCCTGCCTTTTACCCCAATGGATGGAGTCTTACTCCCTGCCCTGAGCTGAGGATGGAGACTGTCAGCCACCTGCCCTATGCAGATCCGGCAGCAAGGTTCTTGGGTATTAGCTTGACAGGAGGAGTCATGGGGCTTTGCCCAGCAGTAAGTTTCATGGTGGTAGGCCTGGAACTAGGTTTCAAGCTTAGTTTTCTCTCCTTCCCCTAAGTTGGAGGCTCTTCTCCCCATGTTGAACTACTTGGAGTTGCCAAGCATCTCTTTCCTTCCTTGTTTTGTTATTCTAAAAGCAGGCACTGTGGCTTCACCTGATTTCCTCAGCTTTGTGAAGGTAGTTTGGCAGTTTGGTGTGTGAATAGCTGATCAACTTGGTGTGTTTGTGGAGAGAAAATGACCAGAGGATCTTACTCAGTTGCCATCTTGCTCCATTTCTGATAAACAACCCTGTAATTCCTTGTGCTTTAGGCAAATTCCCTACTCTTTAGAGGCAATGCTATAAATTCCATAAGGAAACACAAGATGAGACTCTAGTGAGTAGCCTACCTGTTTGTTACCTATTTGCTAGTAAATGTGTGAGTGGGGGATAAAAGGAGTCTACTTGTAAAAAAAAAGTCATGTGTAGAATAGAATAGAGACATATTTCGTAAGGTCTACACAATTGTTAGAGTGGAATGAAAATTTGATTTTGCAGTTCCTGGCATCCAAAGAAAACAGAAAAATATGATAAGTTAGAATTTTAATAGTACCCATCAAGAAAAAAATGCCAGTAACTCAAGAGAATGAATACAGGTATGCACTACTGTATGCATACCTATAAATAGGTAGGTACTACTATATGCACACCTATAAATAGGCATGTACTACTGAATGCATTCACCCCCTAAGAAAACTAAGGTAAAGAGGAAAAGAAATCTACATAGGGCTGTACATACCCAAAAGGGATTCAGAACTGGACAGATCAAAACCTATGCTTTCAACTATTTCACTGTTCATTCAGGTGCACAAAGCACCCAATCTTCTTTATTTCTTTTGCTTTTCTTTTAAATAGTGCTATATTCTCACATGGTCAGAATATATTGAGACAGGTTGCTGTGTTTCTACTTCTACTCAGGCTCATGGCATATGGCCATAATGGCCTTTATCTTGATAAAGAGAGCAAAACCTGAAGAACTGGATGGTCTTTAAATACCCGGCTAGTCATCATCTCAGCTCTCAGGTGTCACCACAGGCGGAGACCACAGTGAAACTATACCAAGAAGATACCATGTTCACTTGAGCATCACTTCCTCTGTAAATTCCCAGTCCATTCTTCTCCCTTCCCTGTCCCCATAGCCAGTCACCTGATCCTGAATATTTCTGTAACATTCCTTTAGTCCACCATCACCTCCTTAGACCATCTCTTCCCCAGATCAATGTGATAACCTCCTAACTGGATTCAGAACAAATTAACAAAAGGTTAATCTTCTAAAGCTATTTCCATATAAGTCATATGCTTAAAAATCTATGAAAAGTTGGGTTGGGATTGTGACTCAGTGGTAGATCACTTGCGTAGCATGAATGAGGCACTGGGTTCAATTCTCAGTACCACATGTAAATAAATAAACAAAAAAAAACAATAAATAAAATGTCCATCAACAATAACAAAAAAATTCTTTAAAAAATCTATGAAAAGCTATTTTAAAAAATAGTTGCATTCCAAAAACAATTATGTGAAAAGTGTTAATCTGCTATGATATTACAATCAGGGTTAAGTTTATGAAGCCAAGTTAATCCACATTTGTAACCTAATTAACAAATTCTATTAATGACTTACAAATCTATTTCTGAAATAAGTATTTTACCATAAAGAAATAATTAAGTTTTATAAGTACAAAACAGTAGTCAGTACTTCTTTTTAAAAATGAGGAAATAAAAAGAGAGGCAAACATTATTTCAATATGGTTGTTTTTTTTTTCACTGAGAGATTCAACATTACAACTCTATAAAAATTTTTATTGTAAACTTGGTTTTATCTATAAACCACTTTACTGAGTTTAAAATTACAACTGAAATAGCTATTAACTTGAACCTCTGGTTCTATTTTAATAGTACTGTACCTAGTATAATGTAGAAAAAATGGAAAAGTAACTTTCTACTTTTGTTATAGAAAGCTCAGGCATGATGATTGATCAACCAATCAATCAATCAATGAGTCAATCAACTATGAAAAGTACATTTAATGCCAGAGCTATGAGTGAACTCAAAAGTCTAGTTACTTTCTTCTGGTTCAGTCTCACCTCTCTTGACTTCAGCTGTCATTCAAGGAAAGCTAGGAAAACCAGACCCAGAAGAGCCCTTTCCTACTTGAGAAGTAAAGCACAAGGCTCCTTCTGCTGGGTTTACTCTCCTGCATGGTTCAGGCCTCTGCTCAATGGTTACACGCTCAGGGGCCTTACCCAGCCATCTTTAATAAAACGCTGCCCAAATCCCTCAATGTTCCCTGATTCATTTTCTTCATTCCCTTTATTACTCCCTGACATATTCATTTGTTGATGGCTGCCTCTGTTCACCAGAACCTCAGCTCTGCCAAAGCAAGGATTTTATTTTGCAAATCCTGTTTTCTAAGTACCTTGAAAACTGCTCATGCAGAAAAGGAGCTCAATGAACTGCTAAGTGTTGATTTAGTCAGTTAAACTCTAGGAAGACAGTCTTTTGGAAATACACAAATAGCACTGTTGTTATTAATTTCTGGCTCATTTTCAGCCCCTCTTTCCTGCAAGATAGGGAGGTGTGATGGACAGCCTCTGTCTACTAGCATGGTAACTGACGCTCTTCTCAGAAAAGCCAGAGGCGCAGCACATTTGCTTCTTTCACACCAACCCTGAGGATTGTCTGGATCACTATGTCACATGGTTCCACTGATGTTGCATTTGTTTCTCTGTTTAATATCTTTCTCTCGTGATAAAATAAGCTACAAGTATAAATTAAGTGCAGTTGTTTAAATAAAGCTATGGCAACTACTTTCATATTTCTTGTGGGGGCTGCCTTAACTAAAACAGACAACATAATAACCATGTTTTCCAACAAAATGCATTCCTCGGTAACCTGTCATCCTGCTCCAGCACTTAGGACACAGTGGGAAGTCATTAAAAAGATCATGAAGATGAACACTCTTATTTTACAAATGAGTTGCCAGGGGTGGAAACAGGCTCCACCACTCACACAGGGTTATGTGGGTAGTTCAATTGGCAGATTCCCAGCCCAGGGCTTTTTCTCTCTCTGCATTTATACCAACCACAAAAGTTGTTTGTCAATGTATCTGAGTAATAAAATCTCATGCTACAGATTATTCTGCAAATTATTTTTTTGAAATCTCTAACTTCAAATACCTGTGCTGAATGAGAAGCATTATTGTACATTCATGATGATTACTTATTACAAATCAGAACATTAAATGCAGCAGTATATAGAAATATCCATGGTCCTTATATGATAATGAAATAGGCAAAAGCAATGGCATATTAAACAAAGGAAAGGTATTAGGATGTGCTTGAAATTTGAGAGGGAAAATTGAGACAACTTGCAGGAGGGTCTGAACAAAGTAAGGATGTGATAATAAGTTTATTGTCAGAGTGTAAACATATGTATTAATGCAACAAATATGAACTCAATGCTCTGTTCCAACATGGTTAGTGTAGACAGAAGCCAATTTATGATGAAGTTGATGGAGGTTAAGCTTTTTGGGGCTTACTTGTATGAGCACTTTCCAAGGCCCTGGGGATATTCTAGCAATGTATTCGCCTGATTATGTTTTATAATAGGTGCAGTTGGTTAAGGTACTGTCCTGGCTCTGCTCCCTCATGCCTTTCCCCTCACATCAGGCAATACAGACATGGTCATGGCTGCTTTAGGGATTCAGCTAAGGAAAGGCTGAACTGGAGATCCATTTATTTTGGATTGATGTGACATGACTCTGTAGCTCACAACATGGAAAGAGCTACTAGAAACTCCTACCGCCCACTGTGCTGACGACGCACCCAGTGTCATGACTCAAAGACAATGACACACTGTTTAGTGAGTGACGTCAATTGAAAGAGCAGTTTAGTTAGTCACTACACAAGGAAAGTCAAAACACTCTGATTTTTAAATAAGACTGAAATTTTTTCCAATTTGACAATGCTCCCAAAAATCTAAATTATATTATCAATGAGGAGTTGGATGGCAAAATATTAAACAAAGAAAATTAAACATAGAAAATAAATCACAAGTTTTCTATTCTTTCTGCAGAAAATATTCCAAAATTATTGTCATATGGAGAAACAGTTTAAGAATCTACAGAAGAAAAAATGTAAGAAAAAAAAATTATAGGACATTTTAGGCCATTAATAAAGATGTTTTATTTCTTGATTTTGTGATGTTTATGCTATTTCCAAACTTTCTTAAAAATCTGTAAGTGAACTCAGGAGCTGGAGTAGTTAATTCACTCTGAAATTCTTCCTTGGTCTCTCTCTGCTTCCTGATCATCTTGTGAGCTGCTTCCCTCCACCATACTCTCCCGCCATGATGTTCTGCCTCACCTTGAGCCTGAGGAATGGAGCCTGCTGTCTATGGATTGAGACCTCTGAAATTGTGAGCCCCCTAATCAATTTTTCCTCCTCTAAAATTGTTCTGGTCAAATCTTTTAGTCACAGCAGCGAAAAAGCTGACTAAAACAGAGTGTTGGTGATGAACCTGAATAAAACCTGCACTGACCCTCATGAACCGCAGGGGCTCGACAAAAGTTGGAAAGGACCTATAACTCCCAGGACTGCTTCTAGATACTTCTGAGCACTGTTGGCTGGGAGAGTGTACTACAAAGCTCTAAGAGTTGATGCATAAGCAGGTGAAAAAGTAGCAATTATGTGTTAAACAACTGAAGACCAGTGTAGGTATGTCAAAAACTTATTCTGTGTATGAAACCTTATTTGCCATAATATATTTGTATGGAGAAGTTTGCAAATTCCTCCTAGAGGAGCTAGGAGTGTAGATGAGTGGTAAAGAACTCAACTAGCATGTATGAGGCCCTGGGTTCATATTGAACTCTGGAATTACATATTAGGGATTCTGAATCTGTATCCCTAATAGTCCCCTCTATTCCTTTTTACTTTTGGAGTAGAGGGGACTGTGGCGGCAGGAGAGGGGGGGAGACAAATACCTCCTAGAACTAGGAAGTTTTCAAAATCTACAGACTTCTTAGGTGGTTGACATAAAAATAAATTACTTTAAAAATAGCTTGATTTGGTATAAAATCAAGCCCATTTAAAAATAGAAATATTAATAACTTCTGAACTTGAATTCCAGAATTCAAATAATTTACTTAATTTGCAGATTTCATAAAGGTAATATGGTGCATATGCCATAAATTATGCTGTACTCCCAGCAAATGTGGACAACTCCCTAATCAAGCACATCAATGTTTCCATAGTGAAATGCATGAAGATCCATACAGGTGGTAGAAAAAAGGATTAATATAGGTTTAACTCATTACAAGTTAGGTCTTGTTGTCAAATGAATTCACATAATGTCAGACTTTGCTATCACATAAGTTGAAAAAAAAAAGGCTTCTGGTTTTTCTGAGTTCTTTTGTACTCTGGAATTACATATTAGGGATTCTGAATCTGAATCCCTAATAGTCCCCTCTATTCCTTTTTACTTTTGGAGTAGAAGAATAAATCAATTGGTGTTTAGTCTCTTAAGGCCTGGGTATTTTATTTTTATTTTTTATTTTTTGGTTATGTCCCTTTCCAGTAATCCCAGGACTTTCCAAAGTAAATCAGAGCAGCACACAATAGAAGGAGCTATTATCCTCTTGGGGATTGGTAGTGGTTGCTGTGAGTAGCCTCTTTCCCTAAAGTTCTGCCTTAAAAACAATCTGCTTCTCCAAATGAAGCACAAAGCCACAGGAGGAGGAGAGAAGTGATCTCACCGAATTGATAGATGGGGAAGAACACTGCCAGAAATCATGCCTCCAGATAGCATAACGGGGCCCATAAATACCACAGGCTCAAGGAGTGTCTGCACAGAAGCCTGTGGAGGATTCTTGTAGCAGGAGTGTTCTTGCTGCCATCACTCAACCCTCAGACCTTAGAGACTAGCAGGTCTAGGAGCTGCATGTAAACAGCAGCATTTGATATAGAAACATCATAAAGTTTTAGAATGGATGCAATCTGGTTGTTCACAACTCCTTGCTATGACTGGAGCAAATCTTAGCAAGATCAACACACCCCTTCATCTTTTCAAGATAGATAAATGGAGGACAAGACCATTAACCCAAGGTTATAGTGAGTAGAATGCAAAAGAGATGGAAAGAGAACTTAGTGGGGGTGGGGTGGAGTGGAGTTAGAAAACTAAACACTAGGGCTGGGAATGTGCTCAGTGGCAGAGCATCCGGGTTCTATCCCAGTTCTGAAAGAATAAATAAATAAATAGCTAAACACTATTACTCCCAGGAGATTTTACACATTATTCTAAGTTAGGGTGAAAAATATAAATACTGTGATGAGCAACACAAAGATAATAGCATAACAAGCAGTTCCTGAAATGTTTTTTGTTTGTTTGTTTTTGTTTTGTTTTGTTTTTGCTAAGGTTGATTTGATTTTTGTGGCCAATACTATTCTCTAGGGAGAACTAGGAGAGGCTACTCTCACTATACCCCCAAATCATCAAGGAACACAGTAAAAGATTATTTGCAATTTTGCAATTCTTCAAAAAATTTTTGCCCCAGTCAAGACCGAGGATCAATATTTTGATAATTTCTATCAATGTCTGCTCAAATATTTCACTGGAAGCAGTTGTACATATTTATTTTTCCTATAATAACAACAATGTAGAACCATGATTATATAACACTTAGATTTTTATTTCCTTCTTTACTGAGTCTGCCAGGAAAATCCTAAACCATTAGTTCACTTGGAATATGGCATCAAATCAACCTATTGTAAATAAAGTAACATCTTGAACATATGGGAAGTTTAGAAGTATGAACTAATGAAGATAACCTAAAATATGACTTCCATTTTTAAGCATACAATGCTGAAATTTCCAAGATAGTTGGTTTAATAACAATTCTTAGTTTTCAAGTTTATTTTATTCTTTTCATACTATACAAAATCTATACTATTTAAATTTTATGTATTCATGCAGATTGTTTTATAATGCAGCTTATCTCCATCAATTTCCATTAGTTCATAAATTATATAAAAATGTAATTCGGTTTGTTCTCTAGTAGTGATCTATCTTCTTGCCTTAACACTGTTCAAAGCAAAATATTTTTATTACTTTTATCTTACTGTGTGTCAATCATCTACAGAGTACTTTAGAGTTCAAGGCAAAGGGAAAAAAAAATCTACCTGGAAAAATGAGAACTTGGTCCTAAATAGGCTATTTTACCATTTCTCAAATCATGGGTAAAATAAATGCATGAAGAATAGCTACATATGAAAAGCTGTTCTTGGCTGGGCCAACAGTCTCTCCCAGCTCCTGGGAGGCATGACCTTGGCTGCTGTTCCCTGTGCCTGATGGGGCGTACACAACCTACCATGCTTGGTGGCTTCTGGCTGTCCTGCAATACATATTTGATCTGGTGTTCGGTGTCTTGGTTACATTCAGGAGCCTGGGCTAACGGGGCAGCAGTTTGATTCATGGGTAAGAAGCCAGGCAGGAAAAAAAATGGTTACTGTATCAGATAATGCTTTGTGGCAGCCCAGGCAGGAAGTGTCCTGGGGCTTCTCAGTCCCCAATGACATGAAGGGGAATTGTGACCAAAAAGAGCCTACAGATATTACTTTAATGAAAAACTGTTCCATTCTACACTTGAGGAAATCTTCAAATTTCTCTTGGATCTGTCAAGAACAAACAAATTCAATTTTGGTAAAGTATGATCACTAGAGTTGAGATAAATCATTATTTTATTAATATAAATTATTAATTTAGAGAAATGATAGGTCCAAAATCTTTGGTCATTCCAAATTAGCAATTAGACAACTATTTAAATATGGACATCTAGAGTTATGTCTGTATCTCTGTCTTGCTTACTAAAAATGCCCCTGGGGGGAATTTAGCATGTTTGCAACTGAGGAAGCATTTTTGAAGGACAGTGTTGTAAGAGGGGCTGTTATGTGGAAGAAAAGTTTCCATTTTAGGTTATCTACTATAAACTGACATGAAGGAGAAGAGAGGTCAAGTAAAGTAGAATAAAATGAATGTGTCCTCAAAAAAAAAATTCTGTATTGGTACTAAAAACATGCTTTCTTTAAACTTGAAAGAACTCTTTCATAAACTGTAGAACAGCCAGGTTTTGAAAGCAACTGTTCTTCACCTTCTGTTTTATATTGGTTTATTTTAAAAATGAAGCTACTAAAGAGTAATATTTCTGTTTTGACTGACTTTATTAGCAAAGAGGCTATTCGATTTGCAAACCCCTTTTCTGCAGAAATGTAACACTGTGTGATTTACTGTACTTAATATTTTTGTCCCCTTAGTCACTTTTCTGGCTGAAATGCTCAAACCTCATTAGGGGACGTCTTCCCGTTTACAACAGATGGACAATGACCACAGGATATAAAATGAACAGCTGTCCTCCTCCTCTTTGTGCCTTTCTTTACTCCACTCCTAACCCCGTTCCCTCACTTCCAAAATATTTGTATTTCTTCACTGCCATTATTACTCCTATCACAAGGAAGAGAGAAATCAATTCTCTTCCAATTTACGGAATGCCAAGTCATCTTCCAACAACTTTGAGGTGCCCACTCTTTGCAAGCTGCTTTCTAGAGCCATGTTGGGGAAAAGAGGGAAGAAAAATGTAGAATGTGTCAGGTTTTGCCAAGTTGCCTGCCAGGCAGGCTTCCTTTCCCCCAGGGCCCACAGAACCTATGCCTGAGTGCTCAAGCCTGCCCCAGTTTTTAGAATGCCTAATCCCCACTCAGACAGCAAGTGTTAAACACCTTGTCTGCTCCACCCAAGCTCTACCATCCTTGCTGCCCTCTGGCTCTGAACTTGTCCCCAGTTCTTAGAATGACCCTTGCCTAGTTCTTCCTGCAGGGTGCCATCCCCCAAACCTTCACTCTGTGTGGACCTTCTTGGGATGGTACCATGCCTGCTCTTGTCAGTCTCCCTCCTAAATGACAAAGCCCTGCCTCTGGACCTCCGTCTTATCTGGACTTCCAATAAGCTGCGCTTTGTCCTGTGTGCTCTGCATCCCTTAATTATCATCAAAGTTTACTGCCTTACTTGGTTTCTTCTCACACATAGACTCCCCCCCCAACACTTATTTGATAATGCATTTTTCCCAAGTTTTATTTTGTTTTTAATTGACACATAATAAATGTACGTGTTTATGGAGTACATTTTGATACAATTATGCGTCATGCAATGATCCTCATAATAAATTTCTTGAAAGTTGGGGCATTGCCTTTGGGTTTGCTTTCCCTACAGGGAAAAGTGGATTGTTTTGTTATATATAATACACTTCCTAATATCATATTATATATAATACACTTCCTAATATCATGTTATATATAATACACTTCCTAAAATATCTGTGTGATGGAAAAGTCCCTGATTAATTAAGAAGAAAGTGGAAATTGCTTCTAGTGTTGCCCAAGGATTTCATTCAGCATACTCCCTTGCCTCAATGGGTAAGTACTGATCACCAGTGTGGAAGAACACAGTAACCTATGAATTTAATTCAATTCGATTTATATTTACTGAGTTCTAATTGGGAGCAAAATTCTGCTCTACATACAAAGAGGAATTCATGTACATCCTTTCCTTCAAAGAATATATAAGCTATAAAGGGTGAAGGTGGATGCATGGAAATGGCCAGCATATAAATCAAAGCAGAATGAAGTAGGTGTCCTAAAATAGATTCAGAGGTGGTGAGGGTTTAGAGACATCAGGCTGGAGCAATGAGATGAGGTTTCATGAAGGAGTGGCATTAGGGACAATTTGGTCTACACAGATGATTGATTTCTTCTCAATCTGTATTTCATTGCTGTATCCCTTCTTCTAGAACAGCCCCTAATAAATCCTAGCAGAAAATATTTATGAAAAAACTACTGATATTTATTTTTTAACTATCATCAGGTGAGCCACAAATTGAATATTTCAAGAGAAAGGGAGTAAAGCTACTTTCAAACTGTCCACACAAGGACTTTCAAATTATCAGTTCAAATAATTTGAAAGCACTTAACAATTTATTTAAAACAATTTTCCAGAACCTATGCTTAGTAGAATTTTATAGCATTTCATAAAATTCCCTTTTATTACTTTAAATGAGATTTGATTCTTTGGGGTAAAGTGGATTTGAAAAATATATATATTTCAAATCCACAATGTGTGTGTGTGTGTATATACATACATATATATATATATATATATATATATATATATATATATATGTTTTTCTTTTTTTATTTAAATTCATCTTTTAAAACATATATTCCATAGAAAGTATTAGGTCAACCCTGGTCTGAAGAGGCAGGATACACTAAATTATAATGAGTTTCACATCTCTCTCTCTCTCTCTCTCTCTTTTTTTTTTTTTGTGGTGCTGGGGATTGAACCCAGGGCCTAGTGTATGCAAGGCAAGCACTCTACTAACTGAGCTATAGCCCCAGCCCCATAATCTATCTACTTACTAAATTTAGATGACAGGAATTCCACATATAACTTTTTCAGATTTTTTCCTATGTTAATATAGATCTTTGAAGATCTAAAAATCAACTCTTAAATCTTATTTTAATATATTTTATATCTAAGACTCTTATACTCAAATAAGAAGTGTATTTAACCTCATAAAGCATAGACATTAATTTGGTCATTAACATTTTCTGAACTTCTGTTTTTTATTTATATTTGTTTCAAGCTCATGCCACCAGAGATTTTGTTAATCTGATATAGGTTCCATGTTTTAGAAGAGGTTTTACTATTTCATAATAAATTCCCGAAGGTCTTATTTACCAAGGAGAGTGACTCTTGGAAAAAATGAGAATCTAATTTGAAATATACTTCAATAAGTTCTCAGAGGAAATGAACAATAATTCATACTGCAGTGTGCAAGGCTTGATTTCTCCTCCCCCTGAATTACCTGCTCTAAAAGAGTTGAGAGAGCTTCTCTACCAAATCAAGTTCTGAGTAATTAATATGTTTATGAATTAGGCTCAAAGGAAAAAAAAACTGTTTCTCTTATGTTGCATAAGGTATAAGAGTATAAAATCTCTTAAAAGTGGATTTTATTCCTTTTATCTATTTCAGAAAAAAAAATCCAGGTCTTTCTTTTACACAAAAATCTTTCAATTTAGCTGAGACTACCTCTAAATATGTAATTTTCAAGTTTTAAGTTTTCTAATTATGCTCATACAAACTGAGTAAGCTCTCATTTATCTCAGAGTTTCTGTGGCACATACAGTATAGAAAGAGAACAATTCAGGCCTAAGAACACTTTTATATCTTAATGTATAAAGAGAAAGCATTTATGCTTTAACTTTCCTCTGTCTTAGAATAATAAAATCGAACAAAAAAAAGCAGTGAAACACACACACACACACACACACAACCCCCTCTCCCCACAAACACTCTACAAATCCTTAGGATATTTATAAGTAAAAGCGGCGGGAGGGGAGGGGATACTATTGCTACTAATTATAAACAAATAATAGATGCTGGTTATTTCAATAATTCCATATTGATGAACATATGGACATGTATTTCTGTCTACCTGATTCACTAAAAATAGTTTATTGGTGATTCTCAGTTTCCTTCTGGGTCATCTTTTCCATTGTCTGGGGTTCTCAGATTGCCTCCCCATAGCTCACTTTTGTCACGAAATGTCTGTATCATACCAATTTAGCACTTGGCTTCATAGCATTATGATACCACTGTAATGGTCACTTGTCACTCTGGAAAGAAATATTTATAGCATCTACTTGTTGTGAGTCCTTGGGCTGGGGACTGAGGATATCATGGTGGACAAGTCAGATCTGCCTCCCAAGCCACACTATTTGTTCTTCATAGTGCCTGTTTTCAAGTGTTTTATCTTTTATGAATTCTGTTATTTTGAAGAAAGAGTTGGCAAAAGTGAATAAGCATATTACTTGGAAAATTTTTGTGGAGTGACTTGAGGCAGATTTATATCCAAGAAGTAACGAGTCCACTCTTAATATTGCAAATATTTTTTCTTAAGATTTAATTTTATTATATTTCTATACTGTTACAGACAAAAAGAGGGCCCTTTTGCAGACCTCTATCAAATAAGTTAAACAAAGAACAAAATCATACCATTTTAAACAAGTTAAATGAGTTAAAAGCCCCACTTAGCCCTCTTATTAAATACATTAAAAGTCCCAGCTGACACAGATTAGCTCCTTAAACCCAATTTAATGTGACATTGTTTATAGCCACAAGGGCCAGTCCTTCTGGTCTAATAGGCACTTCTGTTCTCCTTCAGTAAGTTGGTTGTGTTCACTCCATCTCCTCACCTGGAAAACCTTTCTGCTTTTTCAAGTGCTCAGGTTGTTGGCTTTCAGAGACATCTCTCACTAAGAAGCCTCCCTGAATTGTACCACCCTGCAGGACCTGATTGGGGCCTGGAACCCTGAGATCAGCACATACTCCCACCCATTTATGACCATCTGGCCCTGTCCAGAGAGTCCATGCTCTGTGCATATCTGGTGCCTTCTACTACACCAGTGCTGTAAAAAGTAATATAAAAATACTATCCTCTCACTTTTTTTTCTTACTATGGTTGAATTAGCTGAAGAGAGTGCCAAATAAATTTTCAGTAAAATTCTATTAAATGAATTATTGCTACAAAGCACTATCAGCATTTCCGTTTGACCCAGAACCCTGCGTGGAAAAAAACAGAGTTTGGAGGCATCCATAAGATAATGGTTTGCAAGGGCATCTGCTCAAATTTTTCTTCTTATCCCAGAGGAAATCTAAAGGAAATGGGTAAATGCCCCTAAGGCTACAACCATAAATTCCACAAGTCAAATCTAATGGTTCAAGGGAGGTTTGTAGCAAATCGATGTCTCAGCATAGAAATGGATACAAGATCTGTCATTGGAATGGAAAAATGAAGAGTTCTTCTAAGAATACTTTAGGACACTTTTCAAGATGATTTAGCTATTGATAATCTGATAAATTTCAGCTTGCAAAAGTGGGTTTTCAGGATGCATTAACTTTAAAAATCACTTAAGATACTCTGTATGTTTGTTTACATTTATGTGTGTATGTATTTCTGTATATATACATACATGCATAATATATATGTAATATATACACACATATATAATATATATACTACATATATCTCTGTGTGCATATATGTGTGTGTATATAAAGAATTGGGAGGTAACTGCTGCTAAACATTGGCATGATAGAGTTTATTAGAGATATCCCTTAATAATTCAAGCAATTTCTGTACACATATCTCTGAAGTACCTGGGTTTCTTTTCAATAATATTTGTCACATAATTGAAAATGGTTACAAGAGCAATATAAAAATATTAACACAGTTTTTTCAAGTGTGGTTAAATATGCCTAATTATGAATATAAGTCATCACTGAGGTCATAAATAATGATGGATTCCCCTATAAATTACCTAATGTAACTTCTGAGTCGTTGTACTATACAATGAACATTTAATATCTTAACTTCCTAAAGAAAGAGTGACACTGAAACTGATCATATTTAATCATGTTACTAATATAGATCTGGAAAATTCCAAAACACACAAAGAAGTATAACTGTCAACATGTAGGGTTTTAAAAAAATAATCCATGTAGTTTTTGAGATAAGCATAAATGAAATGACTATGAAACTGTGGTTGCTATTTTGATATTTGGTTGTCATGGGCTCAAAAAGTGTAGGGTGAATATACACATTTATAACATCTCTAGAATTTATGGGCATGCTCCCTTATACCTTCTAAAATGAGTGGAATGAGATCCACAAGACCATTTCTGGAGAGTTCTGCTTACTATAATGTATATTTTCACCACCTTACATCATATAAAATACAACTAATGGTTTGCTACTCCATTGTTGCTCTGTCACTCTAACCCTTTTTGGCTCTCAAGAATTTTTAGTCTCAAAATGCAGCAAGTAAATATCCCAGTGAAATTTCTAAGCAATAATTTCTTTTCATTAAATATTTTGTTTCACTCTAAATAACACATTAAAATTTCACTTTTGATCTTAAAACTGTTACCCCAAAAGAAAATTTGTAAATCTATTTTTAAGTTATAGATGGAGTGTTCTCTCTTTCATCTATCTATCTATTTATCTATCTTCTTTGAATTCCTCAATTCTTCCCATCTTTGAATCCAATATTCAAATTCATGCTTTAAATAATGCAAGCTGGCCTGGTGCGTTGCTGCTTTCTGGCCTGTGGGGAAATCAGGGGTTCTTGCTAGCATATGGGTCTAGTCCCAAGACCTTAGACTGGTGCTTTTCTGGCTTTGGAGTCTCAGGTACTAGCCCTGAATTCTCTAACTCCCTTTCCTGGCTCTTTTCATTAGCTCTTCTGTAATTGATATTGTAATTGGTGTGAATATAAGGTAAGGAAAAGAAAATCTATGTCAAATTAGCAGTATATACTTCACTGTTCACAAAAATAGACATTTTCCCCCTCTATAACAAAGATAATTTAATTGGTGTTGGATCTTTTCTCCCATGAATAAAGTGCAATTACTAATGAATTGTGAGACATAGTTTAAAATGGATTCTCTCATATTCTTTCATTGCTTACATATATTATCTGAAATTAATGTTTATTGTCTAACAAAAAGAATAAATACAATATAGATAAATTGGTATCCATTATTCAACTTATTTTTTTCTTAATAGCATCCTGAATTTAAACTATTTGTCCTGGTTAAGAGCCTCAAAGTTACCTGACATGCTATCCTTCAAATATTGTTTTTGTCATTTTACTACTTTAAAAACTGAACTTTATTTTTTCCTAAAAAAGTATTACATGTTCACTACAGAAAAGTTAGGATATATTGTTAACAGGCCAAAACATTTCTTTTCTTTCTTTCTTTTCCCCTGTGGACTTGGGGATTGAACCCAGGGCCTTGTGTGTGCTAGGCAAGCACTCCACCATGGAGCTAGTAGATCACTCACTAATAGATCATAGAACTATTAGGAACTTCTCATAAAAACTCATAAAACTTTCTCATTGAAAACTAAAAATTTTTGTTTTGCTAACACTATTTTATGACCACATATAGATGTATGAATTGTCTGTAAATTTTTGAAGATAATATTTTCAATGTGAGAAGAAAGTAACTGAAACTGTAATCAGGCAGTTTCACACAATACCTGCACAAGCTAAAACAAGCACATTGATGATAAAGTGACAACTGCATGACCAGCAGAAAACCGTTCTTAGCTACAATCAACCACAGTGAGTTTCTGGATGTAGAACCCTTACTTGCAATTTGCAGTTGAAGGCTATTGAGGAAAATGTCCTTTCACTAGTGGTGCATCTCCAAACATACAGGAGTGAAGAGAGTGAGACTGGAGGACCCTGTCCTAGGCATGGCTGCCAGACACCAGCAATTTTCACACTAAATGGGGAGATCTGTAAAGCTAGGTCCCATCTAGAAGACAGGATCTTTCCCTAGAATATTTCCTCTCTCTCTCTCTCTCTCTCTCTCTCTCTCTCTCTCTCTCTCTCTCTCTCTCTCTTTCTCTCTCTCTCTCTCACACACACACACACACACACACACCCCTTTAAAAATCAAAATGGTATGGAATAGAAAAGACAACAAAAGTACAAACACTTGAACCAAAGCCATCGTATTTTACTGAATGCTTTTGGTAGGAACTTTCAGCTCATATAAAAACACTTAAATATCACCAGATACAGTTGTTTTTTTCATTATTTATGTCAAAATTAAGCATAATTATTTATGTCAAACATAAACCCTTAATTTATTCCTTTTTAGCCACCAATAATTATCTCTTCCACTACCAGTTAGTCAGAGCTCAGGCAACTGAACAGATTTCTATCTTAGTCTGAGAAAAACATAACTAGTGAGATAATTCTACTGTAATAAAATAACCCAATGTATTTAAAATCCACATGTAAATACTTTAAAGATGTTCCAGATTTTCAGCAGCATTTTTAATACCACTCAGCACTGGAGAGGACTGGAACAGAGTGTAACATTTAAAAATATTTAATTTCACTTTTAAATGTTTTAAATTATTTACTGCAAACTTAAGACTTATTCTTCTGTAAAGCCAAAAGAATTTGGCACTGCATTCTGATTGTACACTGTGATTAAAACAAACATTTCCAAGTTAAATTGCTGAACATGTTAAAAACACTTACCAATGGAAAACTGGAGGACAGAAGCTGTAGTTGTATTTAGGCCTGTCGTAGTCTAGAAAGAGAAACACAAAAATGAGACATGAGAGAAAGAGAAAGGATAGGTGTTGGAAAGAAGAGGGAGGGGGAAAAGTACCATCGAGAAAGGTCACACTTATCCAGGAGTTTGTTCATTTTTATCAATATGGTCTGAATACAGATATATTTCCTGTTCCTCTTGGTGGGGGAGAACTATAAGAACCTGATTTAGGCATGAAGAGTGAACTTTTCAGAGTTCTATTGAAACTCTTTTTAGGGTAATCTACCAGGTAATCTTGTGAGGGAATTGAATGAAGTCCTCTCTACTCATCCCATCACCTTTCCCATTCTACCTCAGGTCTGGGACTCAGGGGATGCCATGAAAAGGCTACCAAAATAATTGGGAAGTAAATGAAGAGCAAATGAGTAGAATAAGATTATTTTGAAAAGTGAAGAGTACAACAGCTAAAGAATACAGGATTTCTCGGGGGATGCTGCAAATGCTCTAAATTGACTGAGACAAGGGTTGCATAACTTGTTGAATAAATTATAAAGCCTTGCACTGGACACCCAAAGTTCATGAATCATGGAAATGGTGGATTATTTCTCTATAAAACTGTGTGTGTGTGTGTGTGTGTGTGTGTGTGTGTGTGTGAGAGAGAGAGAGAGAGAGAGAGAGAGAGAGAGAGAAGCTGAATTATGGGCCAAGAAATAGTGATCCAATACATTTCTGCTACATTTTTTGGTTTCAAGAAGCTTGCTTAATTAGAGAAATGCAAATTAGAACTACACTGAGATTCCACTTCACTTCAGCCAGAATGGCAATTATAAAGAACACAAGTAACAGTAAATGTTGGTGAGGATGTGGGGAGAAAGCATGGGATCCTAAGAAGAATGGGATCCTTTCCTCTGATATGCAGATGCTGACACACAATAAGGGGAGGGTGAGGAGGGAAAGAATTGAAGTCAGTTGGATTAGACAAAAGGGAAGGAAGGGAAGGGAGGGAGGAGGGGAATAGGAAGGACAGTAGAATTAATCAGACATCACTTTCCTAGCCTTGTATTTGAATACATGACCAGGGTAACTTTGCATCATGAATAACTATAAGAATGGGATCCTAATTAGAATAAGTTACACTCCATGTATGTATAATGTACCAAAATACATTCTACTCTCATATATAACTAAAAAGAACAACAACAACAAGGCTTGCTTTAACAGTTTTCCTTCTTCTAAAGCAGCACTCATGTAGTTTTATCTTTACATTCTTATTATCTTTTAGCATTTTAAAATTTGTTCTAATTAGTTATACATGACAGCAGAATACATTTCAACTCATTGTACACAAATGGAACACAGCTTTTCATTTCTCTGGTTGTACATGATGTAGAGTTACACCATCGTGCAATTATACCCATACATAGGGTAATGATGTCGGTCTCATTCCACCATCTTTCCCACCCCCTTATGCTCTCCTCTTCCCTTGCTCCCCTCTGCCCAACCCAAAGTCCCTCCATTCTTCCCTTGCTCCCCGCCCCCCATTATGAATCAGCATCTACTTATCAGAGAAAACATTTGACCTTTGCTTTTTGGGGATTGGCTTACTTCACTTAGCATGATATTCTCCAGCTCCATCCATTTACCTGAAAATGCCATAATGAGATGATAAGGAAGCTTCTTGTTCTGCTGGGTTCCCAAGTGCTGTATGATATAGTATAGGATGTTTTTTGTGACTCCACTTTCAAGAACAGAAAGTGTTTAACTGCGTTTCCATGGTGATAGCAGCAGTAGGCTGTCTTTCTGTTGCTTATCTTATGTTTTAACATCTCTAGATGTATCCCTGCACCTTGTTAGCCCCCAGTGACAGAGCCCATGAGTGTGGAAGAGTCAAGTGCTATATAGTCCATGAGTGAGTGATCAGACCTCTTGCTCTGCCAGGACCCGGTTGAGATATGAATATTGAATGATATACCACCTGATCCACAAAGATGACTGGACATGTGCTTTAAACATGTGGCTTTGAGATTCAATGAAGCAGAAAAAAAAGGTAAAAGAGGAGAGGACAAAAAAAGATATGCCCTACATTATCCAGGTAAAAGCATCATTATTATTATTATTAGCTACCAATTTATTTTAAACACCGCAAAAATCACTGGTATCAGGGTGACAGAGAAAATTTTCTCTTTAATTTGAATCTGCCCACTATGCCCATATCTCTGTTTCTTCCCCCGCTAGATACACCAGAAAAAAAAAAAAAGTACAATAAAATTCTTTAAAAGTACTGTTTTTCCTCTTAGAGCTTTTAGAGAAAGTTGAACTATCTGTCCTCATGGGTTTCTACTTAGATAATTTGATCTTAAAATTCAAAGAGGCACAACACCAATAGAGAGATTTTTTTTTAATTTCAAATAAATTGAATGATTTTATGTGACTGAATAGATTCCCAGATGAATAATGAAACACTTCTGAAATAGGTTCTTTGAAATAATGGAATTATATAAATTGAAAACACCATGGTTATTGCTACTGTTAGTGCATTAAATTTACTAGTCTTCAATTCTTACCCTGATGGTGTAATAAATGCTGCTCGTGTCACCTGCATGATCAAGTTCCACAGTGGTGACCTCTGCTATCGAACGGCAAGTTGCATGAAATACTGCCAAATTTCAAATTACATGGGTTAACTGAGAGTGGCCCTAGGCTTTGATTAGTCATTGATTCTGCATTTTTTTCTTCAGGGATGCTAAGGTCTGGTGCAATGGTTGAATATCATTTTTTAACATTTACCTAATCACTTTATTAGTAAAATTGTCAGCTATAAGGAAAAATAGGAAAGAGAAAGAGAAAGAAGTAACAAGAAGCACTGTCTATAAAATCTACCCCTCTGTATTTGTACTTGGGTATTAAAAACTGTTTATTTCCCAACACCATTTGTTGAAGATGCTATCCTTCCTCCATTGCATGCTTATAGCCCCCTTTATCAAATATAAGATAGTTGTAGCTTTGTGGATTAGTCTCTGTGTCCTCTATTCTGTACCATTGGTCCACCCGCCTGTTTTGGTACCAGTACCATGCTGTTTTTGTCACTATTGCTCTGTAGTATAGTTTGAAATCTGGTATCGCTATACCGCCTGATTCACACTTTCTGCTTAGAATTGCTTTTGCTATTCTGGGTCTTTTATTTTTCCATATGAATTTCATGATTGCTTTATCTATTTCTACAAGAAATGCCATTGGGATTTTGACTGGCATTGCATTAAACCTATAGAGAACTTTTGGTAATATCGCCATTTTGATGATGTTAGTTCTGCCTATCCATGAACAGGGTATATTTTTCCATCTTCTAAGATCTTCTTCTACTTCTCTCTTTAGGGTTCTGTAGTTTTCATTGTATAAATCTTTCACCTCTTTTGTTAGGTTGATTCCCAAATATTTTATTTTTTTGGAGGATATTGTGAATGGAGTGTTTTTCCTCATTTCCGTTTCAGAAGTTTTGTCACTGATATACAGAAATGCCTTTGATTTATGCGTGTTGATTTTATATCCTGCCACTTTGCTGAATTCATTTATTAGTTCTAGTAGTTTCTTTGTAGACCCTTTTGGGTCTTCTAGGTATAGAATTGTGTCATCTGCAAATAGTGATAATTTAAGTTCTTCTTTTCCTATTTTTATGCCTTTAATTTCTTTCATCTGTCTAATTGCTCTGGCCAGTGTTTTGAGAAATATATTGAATAGAAGTGGTGATAGAGGGCATCCCTGTCTTGTTCCAGATTTTAGAGGGAATGCCTTTAACTTTTGTCCATTCAGAATGATGCTAGCCTGAGGCTTAGCATAGATAGCTTTTACAATGTCAAGGTAAGTTCCTGTTATCCCTAGTTTTTCTAATGTTTTGAACATAAAGGGATGCTGTACTTTGTCGAATGCTTTCTCTGCGTCTATCGAGATGATCATATGGTTCTTATCTTTAAGTCTATTGATGTGGTGAATAACATTTATTGATTTCTGTATATTGAACCATCCTTGCATCCCAGGGATGAATCCTACTTGATCATGGTGCACAATTTTTTTGATGTGTTTTTGTATTCGATTCACCAGAATTTTATTGAGGATTTTTGCATCTAGGTTCATTAGAGATATTGGTCTGTAGTTTTCTTTCTTTGAGGTGACTTTGTCTGGTTTCGGAATCAGGGTGATGTTGGCCTCATAGAATGAATTTGGCAGAGTTCCCTCTTTTTCTATTTCCTGAAATAACTTGAAAAGTATTGGTAATAATTCTTCTTTAAAGGTTTTGTAAAACTCCGCTGTATACCCATCCAGTCCTGGGCTTTTCTTGGTTGGTAGTCTTTTGATGGCTTCTTCAATTTCATCCATTGATATTGGTCTGTTCAAATTGTGTGTATCCTCCTGACTCAGTCTGGGCAAATCATATGACTTAGGGTGTTGATTTATATGGAAAAATAAAAGACCCAGAATAGCAAAAGCAATTCTAAACAGGAAGTGTGAATCAGGCGGTATAGCGATACCAGATTTCAAACTATATTACAGAGCAATAGTGACAAAAACAGCATGGTACTGGTACCAAAACAGGCAGGTGGACCAATGGTATAGAATAGAGGACACAGAGACTAATCCACAAAGTTACAACTATCTTATACTTGATAAAGGGGCTAAAAGCATGCAATGGAGGAAGGATAGCATCTTCAACAAATAGTGCTGGGAAAACTGGAAATCCATATACAACAAAATGAAACTGAATCCCTTTCTCTCGCCATGCACAAAAGTTAACTCAAAATGGATCAAGGAGCTTGATATCAAATCAGAGACTCTGCGTCTGATAGAAGAAAAAGTTGGCTCCGATCTACATATTGTGGGGTCGGGCTCCAAATTCCTTAATAGGACACCCATAGCACAAGAGTTAATAGCAAGAATCAACAAATGGGACTTACTCAAACTAAAAAGTTTTTCTCAGCAAGAGAAACAATAAGAGAGTTAAATAGGGAGCCTACATCCTGGGAACAAATTTTTACTCCTCACACTTCAGATAGAGCCCTAATATCCAGAGTATACAAAGAACTCAAAAAATTAGACAATAAGATAACAAATAACCCAATCAACAAATGGGCCAAGGACCTGAACAGACACTTCTCAGAGGAGGATATACAATCAATCAACAAGTACATGAAAAAATGCTCACCATCTCTAGCAGTCAGAGAAATGCAAATCAAAACCTCCCTAAGATACCATCTCATTCCAGTAAGATTGGCAGCCACTATGAAGTCAAACAACAACAAGTGCTGGCGAGGATGTGGAGAAAAGGGTACACTTGTACATTGCTGGTGGGACTGCAAATTGGTGTGGCCAATTTGGAAAGCAGTTTGGAGATTCCTGGGAAAGATGGGAATGGAACCATCATTTGACCCTGCTATTGTCCTTCTCGGACTATTCCCTGAAGACCTTAAAAGAGGGATACTGCCACATACTACAGGGATACTACAGTGATACTGCCACATTGATGTTCATAGCAGCACAATTCACAATAGCTAGACTGTGGAACCAACCCAGATGCCCTTCAATAGATGAATGGATAAAAAAAATGTGGCATCTATACACAATGGAGTACTATGCAGCAATAAAAAATGACAAAATCATAGAATTTGCAGGGAAATGGATGGCACTAGAGCAGATTATGCTTAGTGAAGCTAGCCAATCCCTAAAAAACAAATACCAAATGTCTTCTTTGATATAATGAGAGCAACTATGAACAGAGCAGGGAGGAAGAGCAGGAAGAAAAGATTAACATTAAACAGAGACATGAGATGGGAGGGAAAGGGAGAGAAAAGGGAAATTGCATGGAAATGAAGGGAGACCCTCATTGCTATACAAAATTACATATAAGAGGTTGTGAGGGGAATGGGAAAATAAACAAGGAGAGAAATGAATTACAGTAGATGGGGTAGAGAGAGAAGATGGGAGGGGAGGGGAGGGAGGATAGTAGGGGATAGGAAAGGTAGCAGAATACAACAATTACTAATAGGGCATTATGTAAAATTGTGGATGTGTAACTGACGTGATTCTGCAATCTGCATTTGGGGTAAAATTGGGGGTTCATAACCCACTTGAATCTAATGTATGAAATATGATATGTCAAGAGCTTTGTAATGTTGTGAACAACCAATAAAAAAAAAACTGTTTATTAATCTTGAGTTCAAATATGTAACTTTAGTTTGCAATGTTAGTAAGTCTTTACACCTGACATTCTGAAAACAAAAGGGCTTTTTAGGAGGCTTTTGATAAATAATATAGCAATTATGAATAATTGATGAAGAACTTTTATCCTATCCAATCTCACTGCTCTTAAATAATCAAATAGACTTCAAACTGTAGAAAATTAGTATGATGACTAAATGAATCTGAAGAATTGACTATGGACTTAGGCTGTTCATTCTGTACTTCTTCCATGAAAAATGTCAGCCCAAACTCATGCATTTCCATATATGTAAGAATAATTTAGTAAATAATTTCTTTTTCAAAAATGAAGGTTCGGGCTGGGGCTGTAGCTCAATAATAGCTTAGTAGTCCTGTAAACCCAAGCTCCTATAATGCCCCCCAAATAGCAGCTACCACATCTGACTGACTTTGCCTTTTATTGACATGAAATGACTATGTATTTAAATTTGATGTACTGGGGGCTTCTCTGAAATTGTTCTTCACTCCCTCCTCCCTTTTGCCCTTCTGAAGGAGGACCCAGTCCTTATCCTAAATCATTCCTTTTGCTCCTCTGACCTCTTCTTTCTTTGACTTATTCCTTCTCCCCGGTTTATCTCAATTTCTAGGAATGGCAAGTTCTGCAGGCAAACATCTCATGATGGGAACCCAGACTCCTCCTACCCCCAACAGTAATGACTCCCCTGATGCCAACAGGACTCCACATGACCAGACCTGAGATAAAGATCAACCAGATCACTATGGACCAAGACCACCCACTACACATACTTCTCACCTCACACCCTAATTCCTCTCCTTTGTAAACTGTCATTACCTTGAAGGTAAGTCTTTTTTTTTTTTTTAAGAGAGAGTGAGAGAGGAGAGAGAGAGAGAGAGAGAGAGAGAGAGAGAGAGAGAGAGAGAGAGAATTTTTAATATTTATTTTTTAGTTCACGGCGGACACAACATCTTTGTTTGTATGTGGTGCTGAGGATCGAAC
Source organism: Spermophilus citellus (assembly GCF_964194105.1). Classification (NCBI taxonomy): domain Eukaryota; kingdom Metazoa; phylum Chordata; class Mammalia; order Rodentia; family Sciuridae; genus Spermophilus; species Spermophilus citellus. Next base: position 172,986,285 of record NC_138184.1, read on the forward strand.
CCGGGCCGCATGCATGCCAGGCGAGCGCGCTACCGCTTGAGCCACATCCCCAGCCCCTGAAGGTAAGTCTTAAGTCACTAGACCTCTGTCCTTTCCAGTGTTGGCCACACTAAAAGTATCTTTCTTTTCTATTTCACTACCACTCTTTTTGTTATATGGATACTTCTTGGGGCAAGTGGCCATACCTGGTCTTTTGAGACCACCCTGGAGCTAGACTTCTGATCTAGGCCTCCAGTCACAGAGATGCTCTTTGTTGGCATTTTTAAAAGATAAAAAGACTTAATCAACCATGGTTCTTGGTCTATAGTTGTTTTACAATATCAATAAGAATTAAATTTCTGAAAAATAAGAAAACATGCTGTTTAAAAAGTGATTTTGGGAGCTGGTATCTTTCATCAGTCTTAGTGAACAATAACTTTGACTGGATTCAGTCTTGACATACCGTGCAGATTTTTAATTTTAGTAAACATAAGGTTAATGGACAACCGAATTTCTCACTTTTCATTTGATTTGTCTGCTTTCTATAAATACAATTTGGATGGAAATATATATTTTTACTTTGGGGGTATCAATACAATATCAAAATTATTGAAAACTAGAAGTCACTAGTATAAAACATAGATGTCATCTCATCCTTCTCAATCTCTTTTCATCCTATTCCCTTTGAAACTGTAGTAAATTCATCTTAGGGAAAAACATATGATGGAAATACAAAACTACATGTTCTTTCTAATTTATCAGATGAAGATAATTATAATTATTTTTGAATATTTTCATTTTCAGTTGCAAGGCTAATCTCATTAATTATATCATGTAGTTCAAAACTAGCCTACTGGGATATCAATAAACTGGGATATAGTAAAACAACCAGAATTAAATACACATGGGATCAAATAAACTAGATGTTTCAGCTTTTATGCTATGGAAATATGAAATTCTGGCATTATATTGTTAGACACTTTAACTTCCTATTAACCAGTAGAAACAAAAAGAACTTGCCAAGATTTCTAGAAACATTACTGAATGGGGGCACCTTCTAAAACAGGCAATTACTCTAAGCTCAATTAACTATGATAAAACTTTAATTTTATTTCAAGGTTTATAGATAATTAATTCAGTCATGGAATATTATTTAAAGTGTACTAGAAAATCCTTTTTTTTTTTCCAGGAAGAATTTCACTATCGAAGTCACATGTGTCTGTAAGAATATTGTAACACCTATGAGTCTTGAATTATGAGCACCTATTCTTTTAATTTACATCCAATTAATTCTGTTTGTGTTCTAATTTCAACTACAACTCTACAATTCATCAATGCTCTGAAGCTTGTATCTTTAATAAATTAAATGTACCTATTGCCATAAAAGAGGTATCCAAGCAGCATAAAATAAGAACCATGTTGCAAAAATTAATTGGTTTTCACATTTTGATAACTAAATTGACTTTTAATTGCCTATTTAGGTTTTTCCCCCCACCCTCTTTGCCATGGAAGTCAGCCTTTTGGCAACTTTTAAAGTCAATGATTGTGAAACACAATGTGTGACACAGGTGAAAAATACAACTGGTTACTAAAAGCCCCGTGAAAAGGAAGACATGGGAGAAAACAAGAGAACAAGCATTGAAGTTTAAGCTGAAAAGCAGAAAAACAAAGCAGAGAAGATGCCACAAGAGTATTAGGGGCAAAGTGCTTGAGCCCTGTCATATCACTGCTTCTATATCCTTTTTCAGGATGAACCGTAGTCATTGTGTAAGAGAGATGGACCAAGTAACAAGAGGCTTATTAGCCACATGCTGATGGCTAGGGGTTTCATTGCTTTCAATTTAGAATGCTCATGCTTCATTTTACATATGGTTCAGGAACTTATCTTTGGCAAGCAACAGCTAATCAGTCTAAATTAAAGAAAAGTAACTTAGCTCTAAGTAATTTAGCATAAACCAGAATTTTAAAAAATCTGATTTGTTTAAAGTACTCTTTCATTTAAAAAATTATCTATCAAAGTTCCTCCATGTTTAGGAATCAAAGTTTAAGAATAATGTAATAAATTTGAAGAACAAACATTTTGACTTGCAAAGAGAAAATCAGGACAATTTTAAGAGCAAGTCTTTATAAAATAACTTAGAAAGTCATGTTATTTAGAAATTATATATATTACATATGTGTGTACATTTACAACATACATCACCATATTTTTATTTTTAAAGGTCATCTAATTATAGTGATGCACTATGTTTAATGAGATCCATTGATGTTGTCCATTTCATTATTGAATTAATTTTTTACATTTGAAAATAGACCATAAAATTATATCTCATGATTTTGAGATATGTGAGACAGGATTCATAATATAAATAATACTTCAAAATTTTATCTGAATAATGAGTATAAGAGAGCCTTTTGTTGGCAAAAAGCTCAGTAAATAGTATAATGGAATAATGTACATAAATAGCACATACTTACCAATTCTCGTGGACCATATGGCTCACAGAAGGTGACAGCATTGCCATGCATAATTGCACCACACTGTTCTCCAGTTTCACAGTTGTTACATTCAACCCTGCAGGAACACAGAATGCATTCCCAGTCTGAGAACTAAGGAGCACAATGTGGTGTATAGCTTAGTTAAGGAAAGGCATACTAGTTAATGTTATTTGGCTCAAATATTCATTTCACAGACGGTAAGGTGACAAAGTTCAGAAGACCTGAAACCAGAAAGACTTGAACATAAATCCCAATCCTTTCAGTTACTTGCAGTGGTGAGAAGTTACTTAAATCTCCCAAAGTTTCACTTTGCTCACCTGTAAATGAGGATAATAATGCTGACTTAAACATCATAGAGTTACAGTGAGGATTACATAAAGGTATGCAGAAAATACAGAGTACAGAACCAATTTCATAGTAGGCCCTTAGTAAAGGAAGATAGCATTATCAATAATTACATATTACATATATTATACCCAGTACAAGAAAGTTTGCACCTAATCACTATAGCACACACCTATAATTCAAGCTCCTTGGGAGGCTGACACAGGAGGATCTAAAGTTCCAGGCCAGCCTGGGCAATTTAGGGGGACCTTACCTTAGAGTGATAAAACAAAAAGAGCTGGTTGTGTAGCTCTGTGGTAAAGGGCCACTGAGTTCAATCCCTAGTAACCATACACATACAAAAAAAAAAAAAAAGGTCGAAAATATTAAAAATAAGCAAGGTAATGTCCACTTATATAATGAACTAAAAATCTAGATCTGAAATAAAAAAGATGTTTTACATATTTTAAACATTTTTCTTTTGCATATGGTCATTGTAAATGATTTAACTGTCCTCAGATTGTCATTATACAAGGCACTACGCTAAAAGTAATGGAATCAGATGTTATATTCAGTCCTTATATTACTGTGCACATTACTGCAAAATATACAAAATTTCTAATTCAAGGAAATGTTGGATAGCAAGTTAGAATATCAACTTTAGAAATAATTTAGTTAGCTGCTTTACTGCTATAAAATGAAATATTAATAAAAACTTGGGGCAGGACCTCAAAAATAAATTTATTCATGTCTACCTAGTAGAAACTGAAGGTATGCATAGTGTGAATTTGATTTTGTATATTTGTGGTAGTGTTCATAATGCTCTGTACTGTGGCATTTCAACCTGTGATCATTACATACCTAACATGTAGAAAGATCTATATTCCCCTTGTCAGATCCTCAAGCCACATGAGAGCTGTTTTTTATGCAGAAAGAACGTTTCCAAAGACTTTCACATTCCAGGTGCCAAACTCTGTGGAAAGGGCACTGCGCCCTTTACTTTCGACAGAGATCATGGTCTTATTCCTTGCAGCTCTTAGCTGATTTCAGAGAGAGGGAGTAGGAACTCCCATTCAAGAAGGACGACAATTGTGTGAAACGAGAAGGTATCCCAGAAAGCCAAGAGGCAAAAGCGCAGTAAGTACAAACTTGGCAAATAAATGAAAGTACTTCCTGTAAATTTTACCATATGGAATAAATGATGGGTATTATTCTGATCTTTTCAGCTGTGTTCCCGCACAGGAAGATCAACGATATCAAGAGTATTTGATTTCTTCAGAAGAAAAGAATTTCTGATATGGAATTTAAAATGTATCTCATAGCACTACAAATCTTAGTAGGAGATTGAAATCTTCTCTTGATTACTGTGAAGCGAGAATCTAATAAAGTCCTTGACATTAAAGAGACATAATGGTAACTTTGAAAGAGTAACAAATCTGTTTCTTGTTCTTCCTTTAGGGAATGTTCATTTATGGAATGCTGTATACCATACGTATTTTTGAATGAATAAATGAATATAGGGCAACTTCATAAATAGAAATATTATTAAGGTCCTAGGTCTAAAGAATTTAGAACAAGTGTTTGGCATATAATAAGGATGAAGTATCAGTCATAACTACTATTATTAATTTCTCATGGATTTCCTCTATTTTCATTTACTCCAGCATTTGCTTCAGAAATGATGTATTTGATCCTTCCTCCCAGAGGATTTATATTATGAAATTTTTTGTGTGTATTGAAAATTAAACTCAGACTCTCATGCTGTGCTAGGCAAGTGCTCCACCACTGAGCTACATCACCGGAACTTCATACTACTGGTTTTCTAATTCTTTAAATTGATGGTGGTTGGGATAACCATACAGAGATTTAGAACAAAAATTATAGTGGGAATCTGACATTACTGATAGTGGGGCTTATTTGGTCTCTAGTCATTGTGAAACGGATTGAGAGAAACATCAACTTTAACAGAGAAAATTAAAACAATGTTCAAATCTCATAATGGTTATCAGATATCAGCTTCTAGGGACACTACCTCAAGGTATTCCTGTTAATATGAAATCTGAAGCCTGCTATTTAAATTTCTATAGCAATCTTCTATCTCTATATATTCATCCATAGTCCCAAATCAACCATATCCTAAAAATAATATCTCTATAAAATATGCATTATAGGCTTTCTCTTCCAGTAGTCTTGATTAAATACGATTCAGGTAGAATATAGATAACTTATATTGTTTAAAGGTGGTACTGATGTGGATGGAATACAGCCAGGAATGAGAGAATCAGCGAATAGACCATGGATGCGTTTGGAGAAACTCCTACTTTGTGGAACAGCAGTAGTGGCTATGAGACACATTTTTAAAAAATAAATGCAAGAGAAAACCAAATAGATTCAGCTCTTCTTTTCACCAACCCCTCTAGATTTTTGCTTCTTCTTTGTGCTATTTTATATCTCCAAAACCTAAAAATTTTAAAAGGCTTTGCTACCCTATTGATGAATCAAAGATTTACCATTACCAGCTAATATCCTCTGGGTTGCTACTTGGAGGAACAATGGTTTCACCAAGGATTGATGGGACAAACATGTCAGCTTCCTGCCGACGTCTTTTAAATGTCCTTTCTTCCAGTCTGACTGGGTTTGTCAAGATAATTTATTTTAATTTACCCTGAATGCCCATCCCTCTAGGTGGTCAAATCCAACCCTCTCTTAGCTGCCAGTGGTGTTATTTATTCATTCATCATTTATTAATTCATTCTTGTACTTAACAGAAGTACGTTAAGCACTTACAAGCACTGCACTAAGCTTTCGTGGTACAAAGACCAATATAATACTGTCATTTTTTTTCCAGGGGTTCACATTCCAGACAGAAATTCAGAGAGGTAAACAATGACACGTGATGGTAGCCATTTATTGTATTCTATCGTGTCCTAAAGGTTTAAATTAAATCCTAGAAGAGAGAAGTTATCACTGTCCTTATTTTACTAATTAGAAAATTGGGCTTCAGACAGGAGAAGCATTTGCTCAAAGTCACACAGCTGTGAAGCTGAAGAATTGCAATTGAGACCCAGGGCTTGCTAATGCTGGTGACATTTTCCATTATTCCTTCCTCCTTTTAACAAGAATGTAGAGTGGCTGTGGTGGTACCTCTTTCAGATTGGGAAAGGAAGGGAAGGCTTCCAAAGCCCCCAGTACTGGGCCTGAAGGGAAAACAGAAGTTACTCGAGCAAGGATGAAAAGTGAGCATCAGGGCACAAATTATGCAGAAATTATGAGACAGGAGCTGAAGTGTGAGTTCAGGGGGTCAGCGTGGGTGGAACCATTCTGGTACATGTAAATGAATAGCAAAAGATGAATCTAGAAAACAAAGGGCTTTGTGCACCATTACCCAAGTGATAGGCACTGTATTAGGAGCTTCATAAGCAATGCCTCCATTAATTCATATAAAATTGTCCCTATATATATTTTTTATTAACCTTTATTTCACTTATGTATTTTTATGCGGTGCTGAGGATCCAACCCAGGATCTAGGCAAGCGCTCTACTGCTGAGCCACAACCCCAGCCCCCCTTATATATTTTATATCCCCATTTAGAAGGTGATAAACTGAGATTTAGATACAGTATCACCTAACATTAAATAGCTAATAAATCATAGAACTGGGTTCAAACTCCCTTTATTCCATTTATAAAGTCATGCTGCAAATCCAACTTTTAGGAACATGACTCCAATAAATGATGGGTTGGAGGTATAAAAGACTGAGGGCTATTGATATAACCCAAATAAGATATAACAGTGCGGGGCTGGGGATGTGGCTCAAGCGGTAGCGCACTCGCCTGGCATGCGTGCGGCCCGGGTTCGATCCTCAGCACCACATACCAACAAAGATGTTGTGTCCGCCGAGAACTAAAAAATAAATATTAAAAAAAAATTCTAAAAATTCTCTCTCTCTCTCCTCTCTCTCTCTTTGAAAAAAAAAAAGATATAACAGTGCCTTGAAATAAGGTGGAGATGGAGAAAAAACAGACTCACTATAGAGTATCACTGCTCAGTAAAAAATGTAATGTAAGCCATAATTTTCAACTTTCTAATGGCCATTAAAAATTTTTAAAAAATGAATTAATTTTAATGTTTCATTTAATCGATATATTTGTTATATTTTCACATGTAATTAGTTTAACATTATTAAATAGATTACATTATATTTTTGCACTATACTTTCAAATTATAGGGTATATTTTATACTTACAGCATATCTCACTTCAGGTTAGCTACACTTCAAGTGTTCAACACTCTTATGTGACCAGTGCCCATCATATTGGAGTGTACAACTCTAGAGAATCATAGGACTCAGAAACTATACAAAATGCTGACACTTGGAGATGACTAGCCAAACTTTAAAACTTCATGAGACTGATATGATAGTTTAGGATCTGGTTGAAAACATGGGAATGCATATTTTTAGGGGTCAGGAGAGAGGAAAGGGTATATAAAGAAGAGAAGAGGCCCAGGAATGAATCCCTGAGGAATAATCAGCTTGCCTTTAGTCTGGTTTCTGGAAAGCTCAGCCTATCATCATGACGCTTCGGTGTGAACCCTTCCAAGTCTACCCATCTTCCCTGACTTTTCCATGACTACCAGCAGCAAGATGCATTTCTATTCTACTCCCAATCAGTAGGCACAGAGGGACCTAGAGTGAAATATGCCCACATCCTGTAGTGACTCAGAAGGGCCTTCAGGACACAGGAAAGAGGAGGAGGATTAATGAGAAAAATAGGACTTATTTGCACAACTAAACATTGATAAATGTTGTGCAGCACCATTATTAGTGCTGCCCATCAAAGTGGGTTTTCTGCTAGTGCATCTACACTATAAACTTCCTAGTTTTTCTATCATCAAAATGAAGCATTTTACTTTCATACACATGAATACATTTTACTTCTATACACATTATAATAAAAGGCAAGATAAATAAAATTTCATGATGAGTACAATGATCTTGATGGTGTACAGACAAGATAGTACAAAGTAAAACCGTTGGACATGGAGTTTCAGAAGAGAAGAGTGAGCTGCATCAGTACTATGAGATGTGTTTTAAAAACCTTCAGATGTACTTTACTTTGTGTACAACCAGAGACATGAAAAATTGTGCTCTATATGTGTAATATGAATTGTAATGCATTCTTCTGTCATAAAAACAAATTAAAATAAAAGATTTTAAAAGTACACAAAAAAACCACCTTCAGATTTAAGAATGCAAATTTCAAGAACAACAATTCCTGGGTCACTTTAGAACTTCAAAAAAATGTTTGAATGCTACGTGTTCTTCTGCCCTATCCTCCTCACTTTCTCAGGCCTCTATGTCTATGATTTAGTGAGGTTGAGAGGAGTAAGATATTTAACTCCAAAGGTTATCCTCTGAAAAAATCCCTAATAGTCTGACATACTATTCTTCCTCTATGGAAAAGTTCCACAAGTTCCTGAGAACTGGGGTTCAATTTTCTGGATAATGAATGGACTGATTTTCTTTAAGCTCATAAAGAGAAAAAAAATCTGTTTGCTGTGACATTTAAATCAATGATGGAAGGCTGAGGCAGGAGGATTGCCAAGTTTGAGGTTCTGCCTCAGCAACTTAGAGAAACCCTGTCTCAAAAAGAAAAAGGGGGGGGGGAGGACTGGGAATGTAGCTCAGTGGTAAAGCATCCCTAGGCTCAATCCTCTCTACTAAAAAGGAAAAAAAAATCAGTGGGCCTTAGAGCCAAATTTCTTTCATATAGCTCATTCTGAGGAAAATGATGAGCTTTGTAAAGTTAGGAAACATATTCTTCAGTTATGTGTGGGAAGAAGAAAGTTTTAAATAATCCCAGATAAACAGACTTTTGTTTTTCAATTTAAGAAGGAATGTGACTTCCCAGGCTAAGGATTAGAAATGAATCATTTCTCTATTTAATAGTAAAATGCTGAATGTTTCTCTAACCTTTTCTCTTTTTTTCTCAATATACAAAAACAGAACATAAGAATCTAACAAACAGGCACATCATAGGGATTGCCCACATCAAAATATATTCTCTCATAAACAATATGATTAAAAGACATTTCAAGGGAAATGTTTGCAATCTTCAAGGACCATGCAAAGCATGAATTTATTAAACCCTCTTTAAACCTATTTACCACATGCTTGGGTTCCACATGAGCCTTATCTATTACTTGAGGTCACATATCATCAAGTTAGAGGGGACCTGCACTATCACTGCATCTCATTACCCCCTCATCATTAAAATGATAAAACAGAGAACCTGACTCCTAGTTTAGCATTGTTCTCACTGTACCATAATGCAGCCAGTAAGAGAAAAAAAAAATGCCAGTTCTATAAAAAATGTGCATTTCAAAGAATGCTTGTAATTTTTACTGTCAAAGTTTATTTTGAAAATCCAAAATGACTGTTCTAAAAATTGTTTTTTCACTTATGGGATAAAAGGATTTTGTTTTAGTAATGAAACTACAAACATAAGAGAAACAGATTTCATAGAAAACACTGTGCGAAATCACTGGACTGAGTACCTAAGAATCAAATTCAGCACTCCTTTTGGCTATCTACATCCTTAGATAATTCATCAAAATATATTTTATGTGTACATCATTTTCTCTCTCTTTTTTACTAACAAAAACATTAAAGAATCCGTAAGCATAAAGGCTGGTACTTGATGACCGACAAAAAGAGGGTCAAACCATAAACATAAAAGAAAAAGAAACACTTTGAACCAGTATTTTGTTTTTCACTGTAACAAGCTCCTTGCCAGTCTTCAAGCTTGTTAGTTTTGTATTAAGCCAGTCTCTCCCCCCAGTCCTTCTCTTTAAGTTTAGTGGCTGTTTTTGTCTTGGGCCAAAGAATTATATAGGATGTACATTTGAGCAATAGAGAGTGCCCTTCTGAAGGTATAATTATGCCTTTTATCTTGATTTTAAAACTATTACGCATGAAAATACAACTCAACTGCCCAGTGAGTAGGTACAGAGAGACCGGGAGTGAAATATGCCTGGAGACCAAGGTCCCCACATGCTGCAGTGACTCAGGAGGGCTTTCAGGACACAGGAAAGAGGAGGAGGATTAATGAGAAAATTGGACTCCTTTGCACAACTGGAGATTTATGAATGGATGGTGACATCATCCTGATAACAATAAGTAATCAATCGAAATGTTATTTTCTCAAGAGTAGTCTAATGACATGACTCACTCCATTTTAGATCAGAGTGAAATCATTCAGTCTGCAGTCAGGCACTGCGCTGAAACAAGTTAATCACCTGGAAATTCACTGACCATCAGTCATCATCAAATTCTCATTTGAGATACATGCCATTTATCCCCAAGACCGAGGACATCGTATTATCTATCCCTAATTTATTGCTTTTAAAGGGGTCAACGTATTATACTCAGCCTTGCAAGAAGCAATGAGACGTTCTGTGAGCCAGAATTGTCTATGCGCCAGCATTTCTGTACAGAGATGTTAAATTTTTTTTTATAACATTAGTTCTAATTACATAAAAGTTCTTTAAAACTGGGAAAATCAGAAAAAAACTTCTTATAACTTCTTGATCCAAAGATACTGTGTCTCTGCCGTGTAGATCATACCATGTGCAGACAAAATCTGACGTATACTTGAAAAGTGAGGCCACATCAGGAACTGGTGAATTCACCCAAGTAAATGTGACCCGGCAGGTCATGTGGTAGCTAGGCAATAGCTGACTTCATCAAAGACACCGATGATCCTTGCACCTTCCATTCAGGCCTCCACAACCAATACACTCAACCTTTGACCATATTCTATAATAAAGAGGCCATGTTTTATAATCAAGAGGTCATGACATGTAAGCCATGATCATTTTCAAAACGTGAAAGATAAAGCTTTAAAAAAAATAAACACAAAACACCCCATTCTCTTTGTAAATGGGAAATAATTTTTAGAAAATAGCAAGGAAAGCTCACTGTGTAAGAAAGAGAATAATATCCCCTTCAACTATGTCATGCCTCTTTTTTATAGGAGCTAACACATGCCTTAAATGTTGAAAGTGACAAACTCCATTTATAGTTCATTCTTCTCATTTACTTCTCACTGAGGAAGGTAAAAGAACTCTTCTGATTTCACTAGGGAGTTAGAAAATTTGATCTCTTCTTCATTAACAGGTACAATGACAAATAGGTTAAAAATAACCCCTCTGAAATCCTACTACTGCACACAATATTCTTGTCTCCCACAATGGTGAATTCTAAGACACGCTGCTTGAAGAAATATTTTCTCACTTGTTTCAAATGTACTTGACATTTAATTCCAGTGAGTGAGCTCTTGTTTCTGTCATCTAAAACACAGATTAAAGAAGGAAATAATAAGCCTCCAATTCATACCTTCTTTTATTAGTGGGGGGCCTTGTGGTTAACCTTTCTATTGTAGATGAAGCTTTTCCCCAGGGCAATTACATCATGGCAGGAAAAAAAGTAAAAGGAAGGGGGAGGAAGCAAGAGAAGAAAGTTAGGGGCAAGTTTTATGGTAAGAGAAAGTATTAACAAAAGAGAAGACAAAGTGAGAGATAATGGAAAGAAGTAAAGAAATCAAGAGGGAGAAATAAGAGAAAAAGAAAAGAAAGATTCACAGAGGATCAGAATACTGCACCATGAATCTCCAAAAATTAAATTATAATTCCAAACCCTCAAATGCAATGATATATTTGAGGTTTTGGCAAATATTTATGTTGCCTTACTTTTCTCATCTATTCACAATCTGTTGTAGTAACTTACTCTTGAAAAAATGGGGGGGGGCTTATGCTCCCCTTCCACCAGCACTATCTTCCAGACATACTATCCACGGGACTGCCTTACACTGAGAAAATGACCCACAAAATTGGATAAAACAGGTTTTTTTAATGATTTCTTTCTGAGCTATTTGTTCATCAGTCTTACTTCTTCCCTGAAAACCCTAGTTACATGGTAGTTCTCACACTTGACTACAAAATGCTTTCATAATTTATGGAGAGGGGCGGGACTTCAAGATACAAATAGACTTCGGAGAGGTTTTACTGTTTGCCTGACTTCTAAGCAATCACTGAATTGAGCTTTAGCTAGAATAACATATCCTCATTCTAAAAATCTCAATAATTTTGTATTTTTTTGTCCAAACAATTGTGTTTCTTAAAGGAAAAGAATATTATTAAGCCAAATCACCAAACTTTCATACTAATTTACCCAACAAATCAGTATTTTTAAGCGAATATCAGGTAGAGCAGAGTTTATGATCTTTAAGCTGTAAATTGTGGGGCTTTCTGTATCCTAATCAGCTGACAAAAATCTTCATGTACCATAGGATCTGAGAACAATTTGTGTATTTCTTCTTGATGTCTCATATCTCTGTTGGCATCACAGCTCACTCATCTAAGATGCTCCTTCTGAGGGCAACTCCTGCTTTTCCCCCAATCTCTGCTGAATAGGACGCGCTTGCTATTACTATTGTTCTATCACTGTGCTGGAGGGGAAACATCTGTTGTCTTCCAGTTGACATCTATCACTGTGTGTTTTAATAGTCCTGTTTCCCTCTAGAACATTAGTGATATTAGAGCTCTGGATACCTTCTGTAATCTTCAGAAAACAAGGATTAAAGGGATAACTTAAGCAAAACAAAGATTCCTCCTTGACTCTAATTGTCTGGAGGGTAAAGATGCTTAACAAAACTTAATTGTTTTTTAAGAATTCATTCACCTTTTAGTTTTCTTCCCACTCTAAGTTACAAATCAGAAAAATTACCCATTTCTTCCTTTTCTCTTTGCTTTTTTTAATCGTTGAAATTTTGTTGAGGTAAATTTACATGCAGCCATAAACACAGATCTTGGGTTTTGGAAATGCACTTATCTATGTAGCCCATACTCTCTCAAGATACATATAACATGATCATCACCCCAGAAAGGTCCTTCATGCCCCTTGCCAGTCAATACTTTATCCCCCAAATGACTACTGATCTAATGTATGTCATTTTAGATAATTTTGCCTATTATGGATTTCATATAATTGGAACAAACTCAAATTTCAAGTCTAGCTTCCTTCATTCAACATAATATTTTTGAGATTCATTCACACTGTTTCAGGTGTCAATAATTCATTGCCGAGTAGAATTCTATTGTGTGGCTGTTTTACTGTTTATCCATGTTCCTGCTGACAAGAATCTGAGATGGTCCAGGTTTGGGCTTTTAAGTATATTTCTTTAATGAAAAATAAAGATTATTCTCTGATTACATGAAATACTAAGCTAAAATAGTTTAATTCACAAAAGAAATTATGAAAGTGCAGTTGAGGTGCAAGTTGTGGCTGCTTAAATTAAAAGTTCATAAAATAAAGTGTATCTGTGGTTCTGACATTCTTCTAAATTTAATAATATGAGATTTTCCTTCCCATCTTTGGAGGAGGGGGTTGGAGGGTTGTTACTACATATCTAGGACATGACTGATTCCCCCCATCTCAGCAGTGCAGCTGAGCACACTTGTTGATAAACTGGTGTTGCTCCGTCTGCACTCCTTCTCAGCCTGGATTGCTGTGTCCAGGGGTAAGCCTGCATGTGGTCTAGCATCAGGGCAAAGCCAAAGTGGAGAAGTCCCTCCATCAAGCCTGAGCTACTACTGTATTGGTTTGTTGATTCTCTTCATTTGAAACTTTGCTTCTTAGCTCTCATTTGAAGAGGCAATCAGAAAAGTCTGGGAGAGATCAGGGGCCACATTCCTAGTAAAGTCCTAGGAGAGATTTGGGAGAAAAGAATGGAAGGTCTCTGTGCTGCCCCAGGAGGCAGAAGGACCATAGTTGCACAATTGTATACCAGAACATGGCATCACAAAGATGCCCATGCCCCAGGTTCAGGGCACAGAGCCCTCATGAGGGCTCAAAACATAGTGACTGACGTGAAGACAGGACCAAAGGCTGTGTGAAACAGTCAACAAGGACTAGAGGAGGTAAAGGAGGACTTGGTGCATATCTGCAGGAATAAATGTCTAGAAAACAAAGGTGCAACCCCACTTATCACCTGTTTTATCAATAATAAACTGCCTCTGAAAGTTAGTTTAAACACCCCCAAAGTGGGGCAAGGCAAACCAGAGTTCAATGAAATTAAGTTTCCACCAACTTTACAATAAAAAGGAAATAAGTTGGATAAGGAAGAGTAAAAAGAGTTTTTCTGATACCCTAGTTTGTGAGTTTGTGTACAGATTCCTAACTATACCTGTGTAACCATAAACAATTTGTGGGATTTCTGGAAGGACTCATAGAAACTGTTATACCAGTTGCCTGTGGAGAAAAAGAATACAGGTCACATGTAAAGAAAAGGCCTATTTGGGGTCTGGGGTTGTGGCTCAGTGGCAGAGCACTTGCCTAGCATGTGTGAGGCCCTGGGTTCCATTCTCAGCATCATGTATCAACAAATAAAATTAAGGGCCACTGATAAGTAATATATATATATATATTTAAAGGCCCATTTTTATTGTTTATATTTTCGTATTAATTAACTTTTCACCAAGTAAAATTACTAAGTTTTAAATTAATTCAAATAGTTGAATAGACAGTACATTCAATACTGCATTGATATAAAAATTTTTTTTCTTGGTTCTATCCCAACTGCCATCAAACACTTGGAAGAGTAACTTTGCTATTACCTTTGTTCACAGTAAAAGTTCTATCATTTTATGTTCTTTGTCTTTTATGTAGTCATTTGTATATGAGACAACAAACTTGAATATTAAAGAGATTACATGAAGTAAAAGGAAAATTGATTTCCTGTAGTGAGGTTAATTGAAGTAAATGAGTAGTGAATAATTCTACTTTTAAACTGACCTACCTCTCCAACACAGTATAATAAGCATAACTTTCTTTGCTTTCTTTCTTTCTTTCTTTTTTTATTGAGAATTGAACACAGGAGCACGTTACCAAGCCCCCTACCCAGCTCCCCTACTCCTTTTTAAAAATTTTGAGACAGGGTTTCACTAAGTGACCCAGGATGGCCTTGAACTTGCAATCCTTCTGCCTCAGCCTCCTGAATCACTGAGATTACAGGTGTGTGCCACCATACCTGGCTAACTTTAGCTTCTTAATTTCTCCTTTTACTTGTCCATAAAAATTACAAATTGAATAATGCATATGAAACTTTTAGAACCTCACAGGAGAAACATGCTCATATAAGCAAGACATTTTCTTCAGCATTTTCACATTTATTTTGTGATGTAGTTAGTCATGGCAATTTGGCCCCAAGCAGTACACCTAGCACTTGTTGCTTCTATCTGGTGGTGTGTGGCAGGGCCTAGAGACAGAGTTGGCAGTAAGGATTCTATTTCCACACTGCCACAAAGCTCTAGAATGTTTCTGATGCTTCCGTGGAATAAAGAGAATCAAAGATAATTTTATAAGGGACAAAAATCTTCTGACAAAGTATGTAGTAAGAAAACAGACTTCAAGAGAGTGAAAACTGCCTGTAATGTTCTAAAATAAAGTGGGACTTTGCTGTTTTATCGCAAATATTTAACCAGAATAAATGATTTTACTGAATACTGGTTTGTGACCTTAGGGAGTTTATGTTTATTTTTAAGAAGTTCAAGTTAAGAAGTAGAGAATTTTTCCTGGGCAAAAAATGGTGCTTAGAAATATTTTTTCCCTTTTCTTAACAAAGATCTCAATTTATTTTAAGAAATTTATACTTAGGATGTACTCATAAAGTAGCATTCTGTTGACAGATTGTTTCCTTAAATGGCACATAAAAGACCCTCTTTTTTTCCTTTCTCTATGGTTCTACTATGATGCTATTTTCATTGATATAGGTCTCTTAGTTTATGTAATATAGATATATTTGATTCGATGTTTGTTTTTCATGCAAATGCAATGAAAGAAGACTTGGAGGTCAAATAGATTAGATTAAGACTATTTTTCTAAAAATGATTTAAAAAAAAATTCGTGTTGGGATTTAGAAGAGGTGAATAGTCCATTGTGCAAATACATCACTGGAGGAAGAATCTGGGGAGGGAGGGAGAGGGAAGGAATGAGGAAGAAAGGAATAGAAAGAGGAAGCAAAGAAGGGAAAGAGAAGAAGGGGCCAAGGGAGAGGAAGGGTGGGAGGGAGGGAACTAACATTGAGTATGACCACATCCCAGGCGTTTGGCCCAAATCTTTGCACATGCATCCATCTTCAAAACAAAGCTGTAAGGACAAGATTTGCCCTATTTTTACTGTAAGGAAATGGAGCTTGGCAAGGGAAAATGGCTTTTCACTTTTCTCAGTGAACCTAGTTAGCAAGCATCTTCCTCAGGAATCAAACTAGAATGACCTGATCTCAGAGCCTATGCCACCTTTTGGTCAACAAAATCATCTCTCAAATAATGAGGGTGTTATTGTTTCTCTTTTTAATCTCCAAAAGGCTAAGTGAAGGAGACTGTGGGCAATAGGGATAAAGTAAATTAATCTAAAGCATATCTGATAGAAGACAAAAGCAGTTGGCTTCTTAAGGTTAAAAAAAGATTTTTTTAAAAACTAAAATAGGAAAAACCATAACTTAAGTAAAAGGGACATAAAATCTATAATTCTTGCCAAGAAAGCACATATCAGATCAGTCATGAAAATGGGTGAAGCAAAATCAATCACATTTTATTGATTTAAAAAACAACAGAATTTTAACAACATAAAAGTCACATTTTATATTTGTCAAGAAAACTCATTGAAGACCATGAATTAGTGTGACAGAAATGAACTTGCCTTGAAAGAAACAAATCATTTGATAACATCTATATTAATATAATGTAAAAAAGCCAAATGTCAGGAGAAGTAGAGAATTTTTCCTGGGTAAAAAGTGGTGCTTAGACATATTTTTTCCCTTTTCTTAACAAAGATCTCAATTTATTTTAAGAAATTTATACTTAGGATGTATTCATAAAGTAGCATTCTGTTGACAGATTGTTTCCTTAAATGGCACATAAATTATGAGACTTTATGACTCTGTCTAGTCTAATAATAGTTTGTTCTATATTTACACTATCTAGACATATATTTCTTTCTAGAGAAAACAAAGAAGTGCCTTGCCTAGGTTTTAAGTCCCAACACTCTCTATCTATATGTCATCTTCTACTCTCAATTCAGGGGCCCCTGTCCCCCAAAACCTTCCACCGGTATCACCTTTCCTTTTTTTGGAATTTTACATACATTATTTATAACCTTCTATCACATTTGATTTCCTTTTTAAAAATATATATGTTTAATTGTAGATGGACACAATACCTTTATTTTATTTATTTATTTTTATGTGGTGCTGAGGATCGAACCCAGGGCCTCACACATGCTGGGCAAGTCCTCTACCACTGAGCTATAGCTCTAGCCCCTTACATTTGATTTTTACCCCAGATTATAAACTTTAAAAAATGACTTTCTAGTGTCTCCTCTACAAATTATTAGCTAGTTGAGAGAACTGTATCCTTTTTAAATTTTGATGTAAATAGTTACTACTAAGTATTTGTTAAAATAGTGAAAATAAACAAAAACAGGGGCTGGGGATGTGGCTCAAGGGGTAGCGCGCTCGCCTGGCATGCGTGTGGCCCGGGTTCGATCCTCAGCACCACATACAAACAAAGATGTTGTGTCCGCCGAAAACTAAAAAATAAATATTAAAATTCTCTCTCTCTCTCTCTCTCTCTCTCTTTCTCTCTCTCTCTCTCTCTAAAAAATAAAAAAAAAATTTAAAAAAACAGGCATGAATACCATATGCTAACGTTCAAGCATGAAATGGTAATTCTCTGTCTAGTCTCAAGTATTGCTGGATTTCCAATAGTAACTTGAAAGTTTACACTAGAATTCTCCAACTCTTCACTGTCCATACAGCAGCATAGAGTATCACAGAAAACCCAAATCCAGATGGTCTTTGAAATTATAGAGAATGATTGTAGTTCTGGGCTTGACAGACTTAGTCTTCCAAAGTCAGCGAAAATTCGACAAATTGCCAACAAAGTCAGGCATTAATTTATGTATGCAACAGTTTTTAATGACTGAGTTTGAATTCATTATTTCTTTGTCTTCAAAAGCCCAGGGAGTTTGCACTTTTTAAAACAGTCTTCTAAAGAAACACTGGAGAATAAGTAATGAGGTGACCCAATAACTTAGAAATTATTTGGAAGTTTGAATCAAATCATTTGTCATTTTAGACAAAAGGTTTCCTTGATTATTTGCCATCAATGTAATCATTAGACACATTAAGCACAATGTTAGTTATGTAAAGATCTTGTAAAAATAAAAAAATATATAATCACATCCATGATTTAAGAGGCACCTAGATCCAGTTCTGAATGAAGTCAAGAAATAGGCATTGTGTAGAGTCAACATTAAGCCCATTCCATAGCTTAACAATTCTCACCGATGCCTTATCACCAAAGAGCAATTTACTTTTAAGTTAACTGCTCCTTAAGGAGCATCATTTTTTGCAATAAACCAAAATGAGGCATATTCCTGTAACTCACCATATATTTGGATTTAATTCCAGTTGGTGGTAGGAGTCAAAGTCATCTCGTAGAATAATGCTCTCACTATGTATTTCAGCTAAAAGAAAAGAAAAATATTTAGAAAATAATTATACTGCAACAATAAATTTAGCTAAATAAAAGTGTCAACATTGTACATTTGTGAAGAATAATAGTATTTTGTATTAAAATTGAATTTCAAACCAGCACTTAATTGCATTTGCTTTGTCCCTAAAGTAGGAAGAGACAAGGGTAAAGGCTTTGCTGTTTAGACCTCCCCAAATCTGGAACTCAGAGCCTCCAGAAAGAAACTGTGCAGGCAGGAGGAGGTAGGAAGGCCAAGGTTTGTACCAGCCTATGAGGAGAGGCCACACAGGACCCGTCTCATGTCTTGACACAAACTCATCCAAGTCTTCCAAGAGACTACCCACGTAGATCCGTCTATACCTCACTTTAAAACATGAAAGGCGATGGAATGTTCTGGCTATTTATTGTCAGCTAAAGCTGTTGTATTTACTGATCCACTTTCTCTTCTCCTTCATACTATCCCTCTTGCCCTTGCTTTCTCGTTGCTCACATTTACTCAAGTTTTATTTAGTGTGCTTCAGATTGTTAACATTTCCCCCGTCAGAAATGCATAGGAGAAATTAATTACATGAATAAGTAAAATTCCCAAATAACATTAATTTAAAAGGCAGGAGAATGCCAGGGAACCATAAATAGTTTTAAGTACATTATTACTACCCTAGAGATTGTGTTAAATACCCAGGTTTGAGCTTACGGCTCTTGTGTATGTCAAGATCAAAGAATGTTTTCATAAACTGTAGAGTACACATCTCCACTGAAAAGAGAGGGTGGGCAAAAACAACAAAGAAACAACAACAACAAAACAATGTCATGGCCAGCTCCAGTGTTAAGTGTGATCAAGGTGCAAAAACTTAGTGCTTTAACAATGCTCTCATCTGATTCCCATGATTTGTTTAAGAATTTTGCTTCAGCTAATACAAGTACTCTAGGTCTTTATAATTTTGTTTGAACTAGTTAACAGATGCCTTTTGGAAAAATTAAAAATCATTATCGCCTGATTAACAACAATAACAACAACAACAACAAAAAACTCCCATAATTTTCACTGTTTTCCAAGGTAATGTCTTCTGTTTCGTGGGGCTGGGGGAGGAGGGTTGCTCAGATGTAATTCTCTGAATTCACTGCGCAGCTCAAGTCTCTTCCAAATATCAGAAAGCATACTTTCAAATTCTCTCTGGTGACAGCCCCACCTGTGGCAGTCCCTGCCCCCTATGCCAGCTATGCCAGCAGGCAGGCACATAATGAAGTCCCAGAGACCAGTGAGTCAGCTACCGAGATCACTGGTTCTCACTCAGGCTGGAAGCCTCAGGCACGAGAACAGGAGGGACGTGGACATAAACTGGAGAGGGTGCTTTGATGGACTCCCATGTGTGGGGGTGGTTTAATGATTCCTTTGAGCCATTAGATGCTGGGCCTAAAATGCCCACAGGGTTCAGCTTCTCAGATTCCCAACCTGGCCAGCACTCGACTGCGCCACTGTAGGTCACCAGCCTGTCTTGGGTCTCGGCTACCAGAAGGCATGCTTCTAAGCACTTTACATTCATCTGCCAAATAAGAGGAGCCCCAAGCTGTAGCATTACATAAAAGTAGAGCTACTCAAGGCAGGCGTTCCAAAGAGAAAAAATAAATTAATTGGGTTTATAGGTTGAAAGGAAAAGCCCCAGAGACAAATAGCTGACCTGTCTGGAAGGCCTACAGTGCGAGACATCTGAAAAGTCTGACCTAGCTGGGATGGTTTCTTTTCATGCTTGTTAAATTGTATAGTGTAGGAAATTTGCTTTTAAAATAAGTCCTCACTGACAAATTTCAAAAGAAAAAAATTAACTCTTACTCACTTGTTTTCTAGAGACCTTACAAAGGCAATAGGTAAGCCTTGATAGGTCTTGCTTCATATATTTATTTATTTCCATATAATACTGCATCATTTTACTACACAATTTATACATGCATTTAATGTTCCTATCAACCTTATGAGGTAGGTACTATTATGAATTCCATTGTACAGATGGGAAACTGAGGCACGGAGGGGCTGAGTAACTTTGATGCTAATGGTTAACAAGTGGAGAAAGGAGATAAACCCAGACAGTTTGTTTCCAGAATCTATTGTGTATGTGTGTGTGTGTGTGTGTGTGTGTGTGTCTGGGATTGAACCCAGAGTCTCACATCCCCTAGATAAGTGCTCTACCCCTGAGACACACTCCCAGCCTTAGAATCTGTAATTCTTCTTTTTTTTTTTAGTCCTGGGGATAGAATTCAGGGTACTTAACCACTGAGCCACATCCCCAGCACTTTTTATATTTTATTTTGAGACAGTACCTCGCTAAGTTGCTGAGGCTGGCTTTGAACTCGTAAGCCTCTTTCCTCAGCCTCCTGAGCCGCTGGGTAAAATCTGTACTTCTAACGACCATACAACCTCATGCTGAGAACTTTGAGCCACTGGGTCAGGATACTATGAAAGCATTGGTAGCATTTTAAAAAAGTAGATAGTACTTAAACAGCTTTCTTTTCATTTTTGAAGAAAGGACCAAATTATTTCTCTTTTTCAACCTACTTCTTTGAGCAGAGATCTCACATCAGAAATGACATCAGCTTCTCCACCTCTGTTGCTCTTTGCCCACTGACTCCATGCTCTAGTTTTTCTGATGGATGGGAGCTCTTTGGAAAATCTGTCACTCAAACACCCAGCTAAAAGTTGACACTGAACAGAAACAGAAGAGAGTGAGGGGACTAGCAGATAGGAAAGTTCCTGTGTGAACTGGCAGCTGGGCAGCATGATCACTGCCTCGGGGAGGTTCTGGTTTCAGGCACAGCTGGGACCTGAATCAAATTTCAGTGGATGATCTGTGAATCAGGAAGGGCTAAGAGATTCTCACCTCTGTAACACCTGCCCACATAACCAGAAGAGACAAGCAAGCAGATCAAATAATAAGGTTAATGACACCAGAGTCTTAAACACTTACCTAGATGTGGATGTGTAGTGGCCTCTGTTGGAGCTGGACCAAGAGAGGAAAAGAGAAAGATGACTGATTAGCCACAAGAGCAAAATACAGCAATGAACAATCACAAATGCCATTATAAAACTTAACAAATCAAAGTCTAGAGACTTTTTGGTGTGTTTAGGAATAAAAAAATAAATAAGATGGCCATCTCTCTAGTTATTACATCTAAAAATAATAGATTCCTCCTAGAATGAAGATAGAACCCTTTTTGCACAGGACAGTCATTTATTATATGGGCTTCATCAGGTACCCTTGAAGCACACAATATATATGATGTGATAGTTAATGGACAGGTCGAAACGTTTTCTGAACACCTATTCCGTACGAGGACTCTGCTAGGCATCAGGGAAATGTAAACAGAAGTATCATCCTGGCCCTCAAAGAGCTCACTGCCTGGTGGGGACAAGTGTAGTAGGGTGTAATAAGCGTTATGATAGTGTTCGGGGGCGGGGGTTGCTAGGGCGGGGAGAGGGGGAAGAGGGAGGGATGTCACACCCAGGAGGATGGGGAAAAGAGGAGCATCAAGAGAGGGTTCCAGAGAAGATAGTTTCTCTGCTGAGTTTTGAAAGACTAGCAGGAGGAAGACAGGAGGTGCCAAGGAAGACAGGAGGTGCCAAGGGAACTGCTGCTTTCTGGAATAAGAGTAGAAAGCCATGGAGAAGTAAGAGAGAAGGGCCAGGTGGGGGAACCCTGAGTTCAGTATGATTGAATGACTGCTTGAGCAGGTTAGATAAGATAAAATGGGAAATACTGGGAGGACAAGATCATGCAATTAAATGTTAAGAATTTTGGACTTAACCAAAAACACATGATGATCTCTGGAACATTCTATGATTAAAAGATGGCAGGTTCAAATATGCATGTGAAGAAAGGGCACTGTGGAAGAGTATGGAGATGCAGAACACTACCCAAGTTATACTTTGCTCATGTTTTTTTTTTTTTTTCTCAAAGGAGAAACATCAATTCACTACAACAATTTACTACATCAATTAACCATGAAGAAACACCAATTCACTACTTAAAAATTATAATTCACGATGTAGACATTTTTAAATCTTTCCTATCTGTCAAAAAAGAAGTTCAGCTAGATAGGAAGAAATTAGTTTAACACAAAGGGCAGTAGTTCAGTTATGTTAGATTAAAAATCTGCTGTTATATATAAATAAAAAATAAAAATTAATGTGGAAAAAATCCAAACATCACAGCATTTTAAAACAAGAGATCCATGTATGTATTACTGCTTCATGTCTTATTGCACATTGCAAAAAAAATGCACTCAGTTTTTTGAAGCAGATTCTATAGAAAGTATGGGTATAGTTGTTTTTAGACGTGGTCTTCTAAAAAATGAACAAATTTTGTCAAATTTTCTGATAGTAATACAGAAATCTTGAAAAACACAAAAGCTATTGTGTTTTGTGCTAATGTTTATTGACTAAGTTGTAGGATAATTTCACAAAGATTCACTCTCTGTTGAAGGTGTTCTTGAAACAAAAGGAAAACTCTTCAACTACACAACAAAGACAAAAACATGACATAATGATATATGTTCTCTCACCAACATCAGCACAGAATATGAATAAGCTAAGCTGGAATCTTCTAGGAGAGTGAGAGCTTATTTGCAAGCTAACAGGAAAAGTAAGGGAATTTGTGTTGAAACTTAACTTCTACAACACAAATTTTTAATGATTTAATGATTTCCTAACATTTAAGATTCCTAACATGAATCTGTAAGGAAAATAAAAGGAGACACAGAGACAAGATGCAGAGGCAGAAAAGATGGCAGAGAGGCCAAGCTGCCAGCTTTATTTATGTCAATAGTTTACTTTAGGTCATTGGCATCATTAGTACATATTGTTCATTGTTCATTATTAGGCAGGTTACAGACCTAGCAACATTATGGAGCTTATTCCTCAGTTACATACTAAGTCTCAATGTGCAATGTTAGGAGCTTTGTGTAGCTCTCAAGAAAGTCCATCATATAAAGTTATTGTTATGTGGACAGGTTTAGGCTCAGTGAAATACTGTGGCTGTCTAACAAGAGAGTTCCTTTATTCCCAGGAGCTGTGTGCCTGACATCAAGGTCGAGTCTGATAAGACTCTAGCACAGAGCCTTCTCATGCAGGAATTGCCATAGCAGCTAGACATTGCTACATGTATTTAGTTATTTTACTAGTTCCTAGGAGAAACTGCAGGGCATTCTAAGGTTGGGAAACAGAGTGCCTGTTACCCCCCGGGAGTTTGCTCACCAGAGGAACACTTCTCTGTATATTTCCATGGTCAGAATCTCTATATAAATCAATGTCTTGGAAATTTTAACTGTAAGTCCTAGCATCTAAATTGTCTGCAAAAACTACAAGAAAATTTTGAAAATAATTTTGGAGTAACTTTTCAATTTTTGCAACTTGCTTGTGATTTATAAATTAATAATACTAAGTAAATATAAAAGTGAATGAATTCACTTGAATAGACATACTTTTGAAATTAACATATATATTAATTTCAAAAGTATGTCTATTATATACATATATGTGTGTGTGTGTGTGTGTGTGTGTGTGTGTGTGTGTATATATATATATATATATATATATATGCTTTAGCATCAAAGATAGATGTGGTCTTCTAAAAAATGAACAAATTTTGTCAAAGTGGATGTAGATATTAAAGGAAAATGATATTTTTGATACTTAATTCAGTTATTCAAAGGCCTCTTCAAGTAGATATGGAATAAGTAGGTATGTGAAGTTAATTTTTTTAATACCAGGGATTGAGCCCAGAGGTGCTTAACCACTGAGCTACATCCTCAGTCTTTTTAATTTTTATTTTAGACATGGTTTTGCTAAGTTGCTAAGGTTGGCCTCAAACTTGTGATCTCCCTGCTTTAGCCTTCTGAGTTGCTGGGATAATAGGAGTGTACCACTATGCTCAGCTGTAAAGTTACTGTTCAGCTATAAATTTTATGAAATCTTAAAACAGATCAAGCGTTCCAATATTTGAGATACACTCTAAGAATGAAATATGCACAAGATTTTGTAGTCTTGGTACAAAAAGTAAATGTGAAATATGTTCTTAATAATTTTATATTGACCAAATTATGTTGAAATGTATAATATTTTACATATTTTGTTAAATAAAATATATAATCAAATTTATTTCATTTCTTTCTTTTTTTTACATGTGACTACTCTAATATTTTAAATTACTCCTAGGCTCACATTATATTTCTATTGGACAATGATGAACTAGAGCTATGAGGGAGATCTGTACAAAGAAACAATTAGGAAATCACTGTTACAATAAAGGGAGGAGAGTCATGGAAGAAAACCAAGTCACTCAGAGACAATGTGGGGCATAAAGAGAAATAAAATTTGTATATGTGCTTTTAAAAATTGAGCACACCACCATCTCATGAAATCACAGCAGTCTAGAATGGGCACATCACATAAAATAAGGTTGTATTTAATTCCCTTAAAGTTTGTTCTCTTGACAAATGTGCTTTTCTTGCAAATGACTTATTTCGGAGGGAAACCTTAAAGTAATCATGTGACTATAAAATACAGTAGTGCTAATAAATATCAGACAACTTGTTGAACAAATCAGTCATTGCAAGGATTGAGATTTCAACACACTGGGAAGAAAAGGAAAATGATGACTAAAAACAAATTGGAGGAGTGGTTAATGAGCCCTGTGTTACTATTATTGATCACTGCTTTAAACAGCCTTTGAGTCAAGTAAGTTATATAGGCATGTGTGTGTGTGTGTGTGTGTGTGTGTGTGTGTGTGTGTGTGTTTATGATGACAGAAAATTCTTACAAATATAGGTATTATGTTACAGGCACCATATCTCCTGAATCATTTTAGAATTCAAAGGCCCTAGGTACTTTTGCCTCAGGTATCTCTTCACCTAATTTGAAATTCAAATGTATTAAATTTCCAAACCTAAATATGACAAATTAGACATGGTCTGTGAAGGTAGTATTTAATGAGCTATGAACCTAGACTTTCATCTCCCCAGGAATAATTTCTTTATTACTTTTTTTGTATTTTATTGCAATAAAGCACCATTTGACCTTCAAGTATGATAATTAGGCTTCCAAAAATGTTATAAATTTAGAGTGAAAATAGTTCTCCCTGTGTTCAGGAATATACTTATGACTAGTATAAAAGCTTACTTAATGTTTAAAGACAGCCAAATCACCCACCGAACCAGCAACATTAGCAATTATTTTTTTCTTCCCACCCTCTCTCATTTCCCACTTTGATTTGTGTTTTGTAACAACTTATCATCTTTCATATTCTAAAATAAATGGAATGGGAGCAAAACAAAAATATATCTTTATAATCTGGAAATAGAAAAGTCTTTCAGACAAGATTTATTCTACTACAAACTGTCAATTATGACAACTTAGTGACTAAAACTTGTGATGCATTGTCTTACTATGCCCATTCCCGCATTTTGTCAGGGCAGATAGCCATACATTTTTTTTTCAAAAAAATTACCTATGATGTGAATAAAAATTTTAAGTGAATAACCAGAATATAAAACAATATATCATTTGAATTGTTGGTGAATTTTTTAAAAATTGCTGTGCAATTGTGTACTTTAAAAAATAAATTCTAGACCTTTTAGAACTGAAGAAATACATTTCCATAAATGGGACAGATGAGAGGAACAACAGCTGGAAGCTGACCTGAAACCTGCACACACGTGGCTTTTAAACAACATTCAGAAGTATAAAGCAGGAGAGAGATACCAAGCAGGAGGAGAAAGAAGAAGAGGAAGAGAGTGGGATAGTTCAGAGAGGGCCTTATACAATAGACTAAACTAGGGGCAACTGGGGAAGCTAAAGGATTTCAGGCTGGGAGTAGTGACATAAGGTCTGTGTCTAGGAGCAACGTAATGGATGGATGGAAGGCCTGCACTGCCCATCACCAAAGCCATTAAGCATGGGAAGAAGAGGGCTGGTTACAGAGATGCTAAGATTAAGTAAACTGATCTAGACATCTTGGGACAGGCATGCAAGGCAGAAAGGAACTAGCAAACATTGCTATATAGGTTTTTGTTTAGTATCTAGGTTATTTATGAAGTCACTAAACACAGTGCCGTAAAGGGATGCAGATTTGGGGGAAAGCAAAGTTCAGTATATTGAATTCAAGGTACCAAAAGGACATCTAAATGTAAGTGCCTAGAAATAGTGATGACAGCTAACAGTCTGTGCTAACCACTATGCTACATACTTCATTTTGGTAGTCAATCCTCAACTTGACCAGGTTCCTTCTGGGCATAGAATATTGTCCAGGCCCTTGGGAATAGAATGGGATGGCCAAAAAGGTCAATACTATAATTTTCCCTATTTTACACACAAGACACTTGAGAGTCAGAAAGTACTAGAGTAGAAATTTAGCTCTGAACTTTATGTTCTCAACTGCTTTGCCTTACTGACTTTCAGCACCAAGCAAATGGATGGAGTTCAGGAGTTGAAGTCCATAGGTCCAAGTGAGATCACCAGAGACAATATAAAAGTATGATAAGAAGTTCAAGGACAGATTCACTGCCAGCCCCAGAACGCACAATGTGGGAAGAAGAGGAACCCATGATGAAACTGAGAAAGGGTGGGCAAGTCAGGCAGGGTGAGGACTAGAGGCCCCTGGATTGGCTGGCATTTTAGTGGATTAGTGGTGACCTTGAGGATGTCAGTTTCAATAGCATGCTGGCAGTGGAGGCCAAATGGCAGGGTTAGGACTGAAGCCTGGGAACATGTAGTGCTCTTTCAAAAAGCTGGAGAGTCAGTGAGAAACATGGCCAGAGGGATACATGCAGTCAAAGATGACATTCTTATTGCAAGTAGTGATTGGCATTAGTGTGTCTAAGCACTGAGGAGAAAGGGGGTCTCTGAACAGCAAGATATTGAAGCTGAGAGAAAGAGAGGGCAAAATTATTGGAGCAAGGCCTCAGAGGAGATGGGAGAAATGTTTTTCCACTGAGTTTATGTTTTCTGTAAATGTTTTTGGTCATTCTTTTCTGGGTTTAAACTGGTATGTCTATTATAAGCTACTTAAGAACAAGATAAGAAACTGCTTTATATTGTCACACAATTCCCACAGGTCTGTTAGTTTCCACACATGCCCACTGGGGACATACTCCAATATGTGCTAATTAATATTAGTACATTCCAATTCTCAAAAACTAGATTGTGAAAATATATGGTAATTATTATATGAAACAACTGCATCTTCACATGTGCATTGAACATAAAGTTGGATTAATAAGTTGCAGGAAATAGTAGTTCACAAGTCAAAATAAAATTGTGATTCATGTGTGTTGACAATATCTTTGTTCCCTTCCCCCAAGTAATTAGATCCAAACTAGGTTCTGTCCTTCAAACTAGGAGGGAATCGAGAGGATTATGTAGCAGCAAGAATGGGAAGCATACTTCCATAGGCATTCAAAAGAACTCAATGTCAGATCCTTCTCAGGCATAAATCTTGGTGTTTTGACTTTAGACTAGATAAAGCTGTCAAGTGGAAATGTATACAGCCATCAGAACTGAAGAGAAGGGTGTTTAAATCTACGTTCAATCACCTTGGAATAAACAGCACCAGTCCAAAACACCCTTCTTCAGGAAATTAAAAAGGAGCCAGACCCACCCAGGGCCAGTAGCAAGAAATTCCACTTCAGCCCTACGAGGGAGTTCTTTGTCATTCCCCTTAATCTTGTCTGTCTTCAGGATCACTCAGGGACACTTTTTGCCTGCCACAGCCTCAAGAGGGCTTTAATTCTTTCCCTTGTTGGGTAGTTTGTGAGACCTTGAAGCAAGATTGGGGGGTTCCCAAATGGTTTTCCCTGAGCCTCTTAATTCAGCTCTCTGTGTGTAAATTGCAAAGCCCAGGGATGTCATGAACAGGAGTTGTAACTGCTAAACTGAAATTCAAGCTACAAAATAGCCATGGGGAAAACAGATGTCTTTGACTAGCAAATGTTTTAACCCTGGGAAAATTCAAGTGAAGCACATTATTTGTTTCCCATCAACAATTAAAGTAGATATGGCAAAACCTAATTCTGACTACTGAAGAAAAAAACAAGGCTGATTTAATAAAGACTTTGCCTTTCAGGGTTTTGGAAAGGCAATAATACAAGCTATTGAGTAATAAGTATATAGCCAAGGGAAGATTTTGGCAAATCTGATCTATAATTTGTGTAATATTTAGACATAAAACCCCATTTAAAAATTATTTTCTTTTTATTTATTTGGTGGTTGGTGCATGTAGCAGGGTGTGGCTGGGGATTGAACCCAGGGTCTTAAGCATGCTAGGCAAGCACTCTGTCACTGAACCACACCCAAGCCCTAAAAGGTCCTCTTACAGTGTTGAAAAACATCTAAGTAAATTAAATACCACATTCACTCTATGAATTTACTTATTAAACATTTCCCTCTCCTCTCATAGTTTAAGTTAACTGACCAATCCTTGATACAAGTGATTCAAAAATTCCAAAGAGTTTGGGGTCTGAAGAAGAAAACTCTCAACCACCATGATCCAATGGCCCCTGAAGAATACATGCTCACTTTCTACCACTCACTGTTTTGAGGATGATGAACAGCAGGATCTGCTGAGGCTGGCATAAAGCAGCCAAGGTTTTCTGCACCAGCTGTAAGCCTGACCCCTTTCCTCCTGACATAAAGCATTTGCCTTTGGTTATAGCCACTTCCATCAACCCAACAACAGAGAATTCCAGCGTGGCTTATAAATGGCATGCACCCTTTGGGGGCACTACAGGGCATGACTGCTGTCAGGCTGCTAAGCCTGCCATCTGGCCTTGCTAAATAATCAATGTGCGTGTTTGAAAAGGGTATGCCAAGAAGCTCACAGGCCCATGAACATACACGCACACTATTCTCCCCGCCTCATC
Organism: Spermophilus citellus; assembly: GCF_964194105.1. Taxonomy (NCBI): domain Eukaryota; kingdom Metazoa; phylum Chordata; class Mammalia; order Rodentia; family Sciuridae; genus Spermophilus; species Spermophilus citellus. The sequence goes on from NC_138184.1 coordinate 173,015,585, forward strand.
CTTGCCTGTGATTTGTACACACAACTAGACCAGCAGCAGCCACGCTGACGTGCTCACAGCAGCCTCACACGGGATGCTTTTGCATTAAGCTTGTGGTTTATTTTCAAGGGAACCAAAGAGGGTTCATTCCTTCCTAGGTTTTCAGGGAGTTTAGGCAGTAGTGATAATCTTGCTTACTGAGGTCATGGTTCTTAAAGATTTTCAGCGATTAATTTCTTAAATTTAATTTATTAAATTTTTACTTGTTGTAATGGAATCAACACTGGTCTGTGAGTCCTGAGATCTGGATTCTAACCCTGCCACTTACATTTTGTCAAGTGAACTTTCTTGAGATCATTGCCCCTGAATCTGGTCTATGTTCCAAGAGCATCAAGGGAATTCACTAGAGTTTCAATGAAAATCTGTGAATGATTTTCAGATTTTTAAGTGGCAGTATACACACATTTTGCAACTGAAGTCAGTGTAAGAAACATTGCTTTGGTATCACCCTGTCTCAGAGTGTCCCACAGCAAAAATTCCAAAAAAGAGATTTTTTAAAAAATTTTTTTAGGAAGGGTAGTGAGTTTCCAACTATAAAATGTTTAAGTCCATTATTCAGCATTTATTGAGTGTATGTTTTATGCCAAGTATTACTACATGTTAAAGAAAACAAAAAAAAATTAAATCATGATTCCTGCCTTCAAAAAGCTCCACTTGGGGGAAATGAGCACTTAAACAAATAATTATGACACAATAGAGGCAGACCGTGCTAAGAGCCAGGCTCAGAATTTTCCTGTGGTTCCTGAGAAATGATTCACTCCACCTGCCAAAGCAGAACTAGTCCTCCCCCTCAAAAGTAGAAACTCATATCTTTATTTTTGTAGGGGACTTGTATTATTTTTCTATAACTAAATACTATAAGTTCATTGTAAGAAATTAGAAAATACAGATAAGTTTAAGGGGAAAAAAATAAAATATCCCCATTCTTACGACACCCCAGCTTACACTTTTATTTTATGTCAGCTGGTCTTGCCTAAACCTTTGTTCCAACAAGATCCCTTCCCTTTAAGATTTACTGAGCCTGTCCTCTGTGCCAGCATCTCTGCAGAGTAAGGTCACACAGACAGACCCTGATTCACTTCTCTATGACTCCAAAGCCATCATAAAGCCTGAAATCCAAAACAAATGTCTGCTCACTGGATTTCTCTCCTCAGCCTCAAGAAAAGTAGCCCCTGACACCCAGATGTTGGCCTGGCTCTCCCAGCCAGGCCTTGGTGCTGTCCTGCTAAACATAAACAATATCAGACAAGGCTGCTTGGGGACCTTGATGGATCAAGAAAGAAGCACATCCACTTCTTAATCATGTCTGAATACAGACACAACTTTGATACTGTCCAAGTCACAATGTACCAGGTGTCCCCCTCTCCTGGCTGGTAGAGGAGATAATACCTAGCAGGATCGGAAAACCTGAATTAGCCAGAGCAAAAAAGGCTTCAAGGGGAGGGTACAAACAAAACTGGGGTGATGGAGTGAGGTGTATTCAGGAAGTTTTAAGGTAGAAGTGACAGGATGACAAGACATGAGGTGGGGAATGCAAACAGAAGCCAGATGTAAAGGATTTTCCCTGAATGCATGAAAAGCAGTGGGAATTTTTTTATGATGAAGATAAACTACTGCTTCTAATTGAGACAGGGAAGAATTTTAAGCAGGGAAATAATACAATCATATTTCCACTGAAGCAAGTGCATTATCGCAGCTCTGTATAGGTGCCAAGAAAATGGGAGCAGGACAATCAGGGAGGAGGCTATCAACCAATTCCCAGAGGAGGTGATGTGGCTGGACCAACGTTGGCTCAGTGAGAAAGGGAAAGAAGACAGAGAAACTCCCCTCCTCTTTTTTAAACCCTGTAGACCTTTCAGCACTAGCTCCCCTAAGGCCCCCAGGCAACTCAGCTACCTCTGTGATTCATGGATCTTCCATTTACATCCTAGCCTCTGGGCTCCTCAAGAGCAGGAAATGGGTGTCTTTTCACTTTCATGCCCATGTTTAGCTCTATGAGTTAGGGCAGCAGCCTTCCAGGTGCTGGTTATATGTTTGTAGAATAAAGTCTTCCAATAGAGTCTTCTAAGGAAAGGAATCAAGACTACAGACTTCCTAAGACATCACTAGTATGTGTTCTAATATAATACAATCTTGTAATAATATCCATATCCAAGCTCCACAAAACAAAATTATGCTTTGTGTGAACTGTTTTTAATTGAAATCAGCCAACCTACTGAATATGTTATAATTGAAAGGTCCTGTGATGTGGTAAGTAGTGATTATCATTTTTTTCTTCTTGTAAATATATTAGGTATTCCTCATCTAATGCATAGAAAATCATTCCATGTTAAAATTGCTATTTTATTTGAGGAAATAATTAATATTTTAATTAAAAGTAGATAGGATCAAAATAAATATACAGTTTAGAACACTAATTATTTTCCTTATTATTTCCTGACAGCAGGAAGCCATCAGTCTTGTTAGAATTCTTTCTCATCTTATCTCGGTTAAATTGATGATTTCAGTGTATTAGGTGCTGTTGAAAAGCTCAGTGTTTTCCTTCTACCCTGGGCTGAGCAGCGCTTTTAATAACATCCACATCTACCCTGATTTAAATCATGTTCACGAGCAACACTACTATATAAGGCAATTTTTTTTTTCTCGCTGGTTGAGAATTTTTTTCCCCACTGATTTTTCTTGGCTTTTCTATTTCATTTTAGAGGATCCAGCCCCAATAATTCATTTATAATAGAAAAGACTCTTAAATTCAAGGCTTGAAAGAAATTAGCTTTTAGGCGATGATAAATGTTAATAAAATTAGACTTTTTTGACATTACACACTTTTCAGGATATTGATATTCACTGCTATACAGCATTCTATATTTTCAGTAATGTGAACATTTTCATAGTTTAGAAAAAATTTTACATTGTGATAGAATTCTTGAGCTTATTTGCAGAGGCATATTCTAAATATTTGCATACTCAAAAATCACAGAATAAAATCTGTTTAACCAAAGAATATTGGTATGTCTGAAACTATAGAGTTTTCTGATTCAGAAATCATGTAAGTAAACAATCAGAAGTTTGCCAGTAATAATCATCAACTATCACATTAATTAGATAAAACTGTACTGATTATATGTGTATTGCATCTATATATGTACATGAGTGTGTATATAAATTTTCTATTTTTTTAAGTCCATTAGATTTTCTTTAACTGAAAGATAATTAGTGGACATTTCCTTTAAACTCAATAATGTTATTCTTAAGTTAACAAATTCCCTGAAATATCATTCTAAACAGAAATTGGTCCTATGTCTATGATGATGAGTGAAAACAGCATAACATAGACAACAATGGACTTAAAATGCATTCATCCACAAGATGCTAAATCAAGGACTATATGTATGCTTAGGCCAATTTACATTCATTCTCTCCACCAGAAACTTTGGAGTGTCACTTATATGCCAGGCATTAGGCCAGCTACAGGGAAATCAAGAAGCATTGAGTCATAGCTCCTATACTTGAGAAGCCCAGTCTCAGGGCAGCATTCATCACTTTTCAGAGGAAAATTCTATAGGAAATGGTAAACACTATCATGGAGACAAACAAAGTTTGTCCAAAGATGGAATCTCAAGAGGTAAGAGGTGCAAATTTGCATATAGGCACGGATTCTGATTTTCAGCGTTTATTGTGCTTTGTGCGTAAGTATGTATCTGGAGTTTTGTCTGGAAGGAAGTCTGGATTTATACAGGACAATTCAAAAGTAGAAATCATTTAAGGTTGCCTGATTCCCTGTTACACATATCTGATAGTATGTAAATTTTAATCTAAAAGAAATACAGTATCTACTCATAATTCTTAATAGTCCACAGTTGAAGGAAGTCCATAAATACTACATAAAAAAGTAATAATCAGAAAAAATTTCAGCAAAGTTGACAAGTTTAAATGGTAAATTAAGCAGAATACATTTTTTTAAATTCTAAAATTACGACTAAGATATGTATTTCTAGGATAACCAACATTAATTCATTAGAAAAACTATGAAAATAGTATAAACTTTCTTTTGATTTATTTTGCTCATACTTGGTTTTTCTCAGAGGCTAGAGACCTTTATCAACAGTCACTTAATAAATAATTATTAGGAATGTAAACTGGTTAATAATTCAATTTTAAGGCAGTTTATCAAGTAATAGAAATAAAATGCTTACTTAGTCATAGAATATAAGATCTATCATAAGTAATTTGGACACAACCAACACAGACAAGTCAAACACAACTCTTACCTCCTTGTTCACACAACTGCTGGGCTAATGCATCTTTGAAAATAACCTGGCCCCTGTGTGTTGCTGTAGCCCTGAAAATGAACAGAAAAAGGTTAATTCAAATATTGTAACATATGTGGTACTAAGATCTTTTTAAAATTAAATTTAAATGCAAAGAGCCTCATTCTTAAAGTTCACTTTGAAATTATGATCTTTAAAAAGGTGTGCATCTGAACAGGAACAGAAGTGGACCATAGAGTGAAGGTTGAAACCAAGGCCCTGGGTTGATCGTTACCTTCTGGTCTTACTTTATAAATATACTGCAACATTCGGGGACTTATTTTGAAAACAGCAGATGTAAGCAAAACCTAGATGGAAGAAAAATCATGGAATGAATGCTTGTTAAAATTTATTCTTTAGGTGATGTTTATATAAAATGTTTGTGGAGTAATCATAATATTACTACTAGAGATAAATGCTCTTCAGGTATTTTTTTTCCCGAAATCAATAACACAGAGAGTGAAGCAAAGAATTATATTTTTAAAAGTATTTTCTTTAAAAAAATAATGGTTATTACAGCTTTCATAATAAAATCTGCCAGATTAAAATATCCCCTTTCTCCCTATTGGGTCTAATTCACTATTGAAAGGAGACGTGCATCTTTTACCTCCTCTAATCAGAGCTATGCACATGGGTATTGAGAAAAAAAAATCCTTGCAGCAGATGTGTTATTCAGTGGCTATAATAGGAAACATCTTATTAAAGGAATAATTGTTTATGCTTTTATATGTTAAGTGTTTTCTTTTAAAAATAATTCTTCTGGTGTAAAAACATGTTACTTAATAGAATTTAGATCAGAAAATCATGTTTCCTTGAGAAACTTGATTTTAGAAAATAAGCCATACAAAATATTTTTACTAATTAAAAATATTAACATTAAATCCTGACTTTATTTTTTTATCAAAATCACCCTATAATAAAGATAATTTGATTCAGTCCTTATCTGCTGAAGATAGATCATGTGCTTGGCTCATGAGAGGGCATGGTTTGTCCTCTGCATTTCTTCTCCTCAGGGTCTTCTTTGGTCAACATCTTGTCCTTTCCTCAGCTTATGAGGGGCTCCTGGCTACCAACATTCCCTACTCTGGCCCCCATGTGGAGATACCTTCCCCCTTCATTCTGTAGACCTTTCTGATTTCTGTCCTTCATGAAATTGTTGCTAGCCCCTGGTGTCAATACCCAGGACCCAACTCTCTGAAAGTAATCTGATAAACTAATCCATTCTGGAGTGTTAACAGATGATGTTGCTCCACGCAAATATATTTTAACAGTGACATTAAAAATATTATACTTTCACACACACACACACACACACACACACTCTGGCATGAGTGACAGTTTTGAGTGGTGGAAGGGAGACTTAATTGGAGAGAAAAATCATTGTATAGTTTCAACTCACAGCATATGTGAGACCTATAAAGAGAGTCAGACAGTGCTTTCCATATTAATTATTATCAAAATTACAGATAAGCAGATGCTAATTTTTTTCTTTTTATTCATATATATTTATAGTGTTGCCTTCACTTTCATAAAGTTTAAAATGAGGACTAACATTTGATGAATCTAAGCCACAAACATACCCTACTGACACATTAATTAATACAGGTTTTCTGTCCAGGCAGAACATGTTGACTTTATTTACCATTTTAAATGCATTATTCAGTTCAGTCAAGCCAAGTGCTTTTGAGATCATATCTAATTCTAAATAGCAATACAAAGATCATAAGTATAGAATTTTGGTGTGACACTTGCTTTGGAAGGGAGACGTTATTTTCAGAAATCACTAACCACTAAGAAACCTCCTACAGTATATAATGCTTAAATAATTATCTGTTTTAGTTGTCTTCTGATTGTAAGCATGTAATAGTCCTATCATAATATTTCTTGTTGGTCCACACGCTTGGTTATCATTGTGCCAGTCTGTGCTCCTCATGAATAGGCTGAGCCCAAGAATTGAGATAAAATACTTTCAACAGAAGTTTCACCTTATCTCTATTTCAGAGATGTCAAGAAATCTTTGTTACCGCATGGTGCCCAATACTTAGTTTTCTCAGATTTAGGATTTGTTGCTTTCATTCATATACTTACTTCTGCTTTGGTTCAATGAACAGATATCATAAATTCCTAAAGAATTATAAAGTAATCAAAACTGATTTTTTTAGCATAATACTCATTCTGCAGATAGAAAAGAAACTGCAAGATAGAAAATGGAGCCCTGGATTTTGAAGTTGTGGGCTTCCCTCCCCTCATCCAACATGCTCCCCACCACCCATTCCCCACATCTTCCTAGTGCATTTTTCTAGAACTCTTGGGCTTTAGGAAGAAGATTTTGAAAGCCACTGAACTCATCTCTTACAGAATATGGATCAGGCATATTGTAGCTTAGTATTTAAAAAACTGTCTTGAGAAGCACAGCATACCATGTTCTTAAGGCCATTGTCTCAAGTCTTTTGCTTGGGAAAAGTAGAAATGATAATAATAATGTGGTGGGTCTATACTATATCTATTATAGCACCTATTATAAATTAAAATTTACCCCTGTTAGCACTGTTGTAAGAATCTATATAAGTCAACTTATTCCTGACCACAGCCATGTGAGCTAGGTGCCATTATCCCAATTTTTCTGGAACACAGAGTTATCACGTGATTCACAAATGTCACACAACTGACTGTAAAATCAGAATTCAACCCCAGGCAGTCTGAAGGTAGAATCCTGCTTTTAAGCATTCTATCAAATTTTCACTAACCTAGTTCAAGATATGATGGTAGTTTTCAGTCTCTTTTGGAAGGAGAGCCTGCTTTCTGGGCTTGATTTTTTTTTTTTTTTTTTTTTTTGGAAAGAGACTAATCTCAGTTTAATTGAAATATAATCGGCATATAATGAACAAAAACATTTTAAGCAATCAAGAAGTTTTGACAATTGTGTATACCCATGTATCACCAGTACAATAAGATATAGAACATTTTCATCCCTCTACAATGTTCCTCCTGTCTCCCTCAGTCAATACCCACCTCTCTAAGACAGTATTGTAATTTCTATCACCATAAAACAGTTCTTTCTTTTAAAAATTTTATTTTATTGCAGTGCTAGGGATTGAACCCAAAACCTCACACATGATTTACTATTGATCTGTACCTCCTGATCTTTTTTAAAAAATTGTTCTTTTTAGTTATACATTACAGTAGAATTATGTTGATATATCTACATACATGTAGTATAACTTCCCATTCTTATGGTTGCACATGATGTGGAGTTACACTTGTCATGTATTCATATATGAACATAAGAAAGTTATGTCCAATTCATTATACTGTCTTTTCCATTCCCATCCCAGCTCCCTTCCTACCACTTCCCTCTGTCCAGTCCAGTGAACTTCCATTCCTCCCTCCAGCCCACCTATTGTGAGTCAGCATGTGCCTATCAGAGAGAACAGGTGGCCTTTGGTTTTTTGCGAATGGCTTATTTCACTTAGCATGATAGTCTCCAGTTCCATCCGTTTACCTGCAAATGCCATTATTTCATTCTTCTTTATGGCTGAGTAATATTCCACTGTGTATATGTACCATACTTTCTTTATTCATTCATCTATTGAAGGGCACCTAGGTTGGTTCCATAGCTTAGCTATTGTGAATTGAGCTGCTGTAAACATTGATGTGGCTATGTCACTACTTTAAGTCCTTTGGGTATAAGCCAAGGAGTGGGATAACTCGGTCAAATGGTGGTCTCATTCCAAGTTTTCTGAGGAATTTCCATACTGCTTTCCAGAGTGGTTGTACAAATTTTCAGTCCCACCCACAATGTATGGGTGTACCTTTTTCCCACATCCTTGCCAACATTTATTGTTACTTGTATTCTTGACAATTGCCATTCTGATGGAGTGAGATGAAATCCAGTGTAGTTTTAACTTTTACTTCTCTAATTGCTAGTGTTGTTGAACATTTTTTCATGTATTTATTGACTGTTCATATTTCTTCTTTTGTGAAATGTCTGTTCATTTGTCCATTTACTTATTGGGTTATTTGTGGGGTTTTTTTTGGTGTTAAGTTTTTTGAATTAGTGAGTCTATGTTATAATAAAATTATATTTACAAAAAAAGAGCTCCCCATATTAAATACATAATCTTAAAGTTACTATTCTACCATTTGAGAAACTCTTTAGATTTCCCAAATGAAGAAAACTCATTGTGATCAACATATTCTGTGCTTGAAATAGTCTTTGTTATAATTTTAAGAGTATGAGATAGTCTCATCTTATCAACTCCTAGAGCAACTGTCCACCAAGGCATGTAAGAATCAACTGTGCATTGTGCTGTGGCACAGGACTGAAGCTCAGTCTTTACACTGAAGAATACCAGCTTCATATTCCCTATGTGAGGACAGGGATAACTTAAAATAACCACTATCACTTAAAGATAGTCATATTCACTCTTTGCATCCTTAATCTCTCAACCTAAATAGAGTCAAGCTTCTGAAACATTCGAAATCATTAATTAAAAAGAAAGTGTCCCTTATAAGACACTAGTCATAATGATGTGAACTTAGGAAGAAATCAAAACTATTTCTATTTTTCAGTTCACAATTTGCTTCCAAGAGTGCAATATTGCAATCCAGTTTCCAAGTAATGAATACAGACAGGTTTTAGTATAATTGTCACAGTGCCTGAATTCCCAAGTGTATTGTTTATTTATTGAATGAATCGATTTGCTCACAGATTGATGTGAAGAACAATATGAGCTGCCTCATCTTAAAACTAGGACAATGTGCTTTCCGTCCAGGGGTGGGTTACTTTTCCCACCTTTCTCTGTGGCTTTACCCATGAGGTCTGGTGTGTTACTGAGTCTTTTATATTCACAGCTACAAGGGCATTCACTAATCAGGAATTTGAATTTAATTTAGTGCAATATCAGTATGTCAAGTTACCCTCCAGAAACTATATGGAACACGAGAAAAGAAAGAGGTTTTCTGGGGTTAGTAAATTTTGTCTTTGAAGGAATCAATTTATTTGGAAAAATAATTCTTACACCCTTGTTGTCAGCAAATTTAATAATTTCTAATTTGGGGACATTTATTAAAACAAGAAAAAAAACCCAAATGCTTTAAAACATAAAAGGGAGTAAATGAATAACTCCAGGGAGAAATTATTTTTATATTAAAGTCTCAATTTCAGCTATGCTAGGCTATTACAAAATGCTTAAAAGTTTCTGCCTGCTTTCACAGCATTTGCTTTCCAAAACTTCACTGCTCTCATTGTTTTTACAACCACATCTTTTATTTTTAGACCACAGCATTTTTCCTTCTGTCAAATATATAAATATTCTCTATCCCTGAAATCTAGTAATTGTAATATCTGTCTGTCCTTAAAGGTCACCCAATACATGCCTTAAGCCTGTTTCCTGATGGAGGTATAGTTATATTAGCAAGAGAAAGGAAATACAAGTAAAATAATAAACATAGGGAAAATAAATTAACGGTTAACACTAACTTCACTTCCAAATGAATCAGCAAAATTAACTAAAGAAATTGAGATTTAGGATCTATGTTCATCTGATGCAGTTTATGTTCATCTGACAGCACAGATCCACTGAAAACACAGGTTGAGCATCCCTGATCCAAAATCTGAGAGCCAGAATACTCTAAAATCTGAATTTTTTGAATGCCATCATGACCCCACATATGAAAAATTCCATACCTTCAAGCTAGGTAAAAAGATGTATAGGAAACATCAATAAATTTTGGGTTTAACTTGGGTCTCATCTCTAACAAATCTCAAAATGTATATGCAAATATTCCAAGATTTGAAATCCAAAAACTTCTGTTCCCAAGCATTTCAGATAAGTTATTCTTCACCTGTACAAGTACAACCGTGGTAGCAGCTATACAGTAAATGTGGAGTAGATGAATGACTAGTCTGTGGTTCCCTGTTATACAGAATGTCAAATGCTTTAAAAAGTGACCAGCAGCAGACACAGTGGGGCATACCTTTAATCCCAGTAGCTCAGGAGACTAAGGCAGGATGGTAGCAAGTTCAAAGCCAACCTTAGCAACTTGGTTGGCCCTAAGCAACTTAGCAAGACCCTGTCTCAAAATGAAAAATAAAAAAAGGATGGGAACGTGGCTCAGTGGCTAAATGCTTCTAGGGTCAATTCCAGGTCCCTCCCCCCTCCCCCCCAAAAAAGTAACCAGCATATTATTGCATAAGAAACACCATGGAAAAGATAGATGATAATATATATGGTCAAACAGACATTACTATAGATAAGATTTATTTTGGAAATCAGTTAATAGCAAGAAAAGTAAAAGAAAAACTGATGCATTTGCTTTACTATTTTAGAACATTTTCATCATTTAACAAAAAAAAAGTTTCCTAAGTAATTTTAAAACAATTGTAATTCAATGCCTTCCAAACTTCAAAGAAAAAAATGTTTTTCATACCAACTTTTTTTAATCACTGAAAGTCATCAAAGAAAAGTACTGGAGTGGCTCTGCCTGTTTTAAACACCTTTTAACTAAGTATGCCTATGTGAACATGCCTCAGAGGTATCCTCAGGCAAGAGAAGGACAAAACTGGTAAAAAGCCACACCAATTCCAAAGGAACGCTGTGTAAAAATTATGTTATTGACTAAATAGTGAATTAAGGAGTCTGTAGTTGTGTTGAAAAACCCACACAAGTTGCCTAAGAAGCACCATAAAGAGCTGGACATGGTGGCGCACACCCCATAATCCTAGCGGCTTGGGAGGCTGGGGTAGAAGAATCGCAAGTTCAAAGCCTGCCCTAGCAAATTAGGGAGACCCTGAGCAGCTTAGTGAACCCTGTTTCAAATCCAACAAATAACAAAGCGGGTAGTGGGGATGTGGCTCAGTGGTAAAGCACCCCTGAATTTGATTCCTGGTACAAAAAAAAAGGGAGCACCATAAAAAAAAATGAACAACAAGAAAAAGTAGCAGCTTCAGGCAGGGAGGAATGGGGGTTTGCTCTGGCATTTGTTCTGTCCATGGGATAGTCATGTCACTTAGCATCTGCGCATCTCCTTTTCTTACGCTATAAAATAAACTGGGCTGCAATAATTGCTAAGGTTTAAACAGCAGATCTGTAATCAGAAGACAGGGATTTGCACCATGGCTCATGATTTATGTTTATTTTAGACAAGTGTTTCATTTTTCGAGACAGAACCAGAAAACTTAGTGTGAGGCACTGGGTTCGATCCTCAGCACCACGTATAAATAAATAAAATAAAGATGTATCAACAACTATGAAAAAAATTTTTTAAAGGAAAAAAACATTTAAAAGGGAAGTTTCTATCTCTTTATATTTATTATTTATTTTAAATAGTTTCTACATTAAATGTTTTTAGACAGGATTTTTCAAGGCTATATGGTAGTATTCTACCATATAGCTGAATCAAAGTTTCCTTTTCTTCTATGGTTGGAACTTGTTTACAATATTTTCAGTAATTAAATATTAAATATTTGACCCCTTCTCTTGCATTTTAAAATATATTTTCAGGGATGGGAATTGAACTAAGAGCATAAACATTTATAGCTTTTATTACAGACTGAAAGTGTCCCCTCTCCCTGCCAAATTCATATGTTGCAGCTCTCAACCCAATGTGATGGTACCTGGAAGTCAGGCCTTTGGGAGACAATTATGTTTAGATGAGGTCAGAAGGGTGGATCCCCTGTAATAGATTAGTATCCTTATAAGAAAAGAAAGAGAACAAAGCTGGAGGTATCACAATTCCTGATTTCAAATGACACTACGAAGTCATAGTAATTACAACAGCATGGTGCTGGCAAAAAATAAAGTAGTCACATTTACCAATGGGACAGGACAAAAAGTCTATAAATGAACCCACACAGGTAGAGTCAACTAATTTTTGAAAAAGGTGCCAAGAATATGCAGTGGATAGTGACTTCAATGCACAGTTCTGGGAAAACTGGATACTCACAGGCAGATGAATGAAAACAGCCCCTTATTTTACACCAGACTAAAACATCATCTTAGGGCTGGGGATGTAGCTCAGTGGTAGAGCGCTCACCTAGCATGCATGAGGCACTGGGGTTGATCCTCAGCACCACATAAACAAACAAACAAACAAACAAGTAAAATAAAGTTTTCATTTCCATCTCCAACTAAAAATACTTTTTAAAAAAATCAACTTAAAATGAATGAAAGATTTAAATGTAAGATCAAAAACTGTGGAACTACTAGAAGAAAATAAGGGAAAACTATACAATGTTGGTCCAGGCAAAGATTTAAAAAAATCTTACCCCCAAATTAAAGGTTACCAAAGCAAAAATAGACAAATGGAATTACATAAGACTAAAAAACTTCTGTAGAGCAAAACAATTAACAGTGTACAGAAACAACCTACAGATTTGGAGAAATATTTGCCAACTATACATACAATAAGGGGTTAAGGTCTGAGATACATAATAAGAGTTTAAACAATTCAATAGCAAGAAAACAAAACAATATAAAAATTAAGAGACCTGAATAAACATTTCTCAAAGAAGACATACAAAAGGCCAACAGGTATGTGAAAAAATGTTCAATACCACTAATCATTAGGGAAATGCAAATTAAAATCACAATGAAATACCACCTCATACCTATTAGAATGACTGTAACCAATATACAACAGATGACAAGAGTTGGTATGATTGTGCACCGTTGGCAGGAATGTAAAGTGTACAGCCATTACAGAAAGAAAGTTGTATAAAAATTTAAAATAGAACTACCATAGGATCCAGGGATCCCACTTCTGGTATTTATCCAGGAGATTTGAAATTAGTTAGTCAAAAAATGTCTACACTCCCAGATCCGGGTTGGCACTATTCACAGCTCCAAGAAATAAAATGACTGATGAATGGTTAAAGAAAATGTGGTATATATGCACAATGGAATGCTAATCATCCTACTATATGAACGGTCTGTCATATGTAACAACATGAATGAAGTTGGAAAACTTTATGCTAAGTGTACAGAAAGATGAATACTGCATGTTATCACTCATATTTGGAAACAAACCATTTAATTCATAAAAAGCAACGAGTAGAAGGGTTGTTACAGACCCTAGGTGTGGAGGGATTAGGTCAAAGAGAGATGATGGTCAAAGGATACAAAAAATCAGTTAAGAGAGAAATAAGTTTAATACAGTTCATAACAGTATCCTACATTTCAAAACTGCTAGAGAATTTCAAATGTTCTCAAAGCCCCAAATGTTCAGTATCTAAGGTAATGGGTATCTTAACTAACTTGGTTTAATTATTCTGCATTGTATCCATTTTTATAGCATCACTTTGCATCTCATAAGTAGGTGCATTTTGAAATGTGAATATACAATAACAAAATTATTATTTTTTAAAAGAAGAAGAGCCATTAGAACTCACTCTCTGAGTGTGCACAGAGAAGAGGTCATGGGAGCACACCATGAGAAATCAGCTCTCTGCACGTCAGGACAATAACCCTCCTCACTAGGAACTGAATCTGCTGGCACCTTCATCTTGGGCTGCCTCATTCCCAGAACTATGGGAAATAATTATGTGTTGTTTAGGCCTCTGACCTATAGATTTTGTCACAGCAACCAAAAGCAAACTAGGAGAGCTTTGCTCCATAATTCTGAACAGCATTTCAGAAAATGTAGACCAATTTTGCTCTCTCCATCAGTGTTCTAGAAAAGCGCCTCCCTCACAATACCTCTGACAGCACTGAACATTACCAGCTGACAATTTTACTTTCCAGTGGTGTTAAGTTACTTTTAATTTCTAACTCATTAATTATTAATAGGGATATTTTACATGCTTGTTGGTTTCATTTTTTTCAGCATTGGGATTTATCTTTTCATGTGCCTGTCAATTTTGCTATGGATTTTGACGTTTTTCTAGGATTTATAAGCACACCTTAAATGTTAAGACTTCTAACCTACTATTACATTTGTTGTCACTATTTTTAATGTAGTTTATAATTGATCTTTTACTATCATTATGCTTTTGTTTTTTTTTAAGTTTTAAATTTCCATGCAATTAAGAATTTCAATCTATTCCCTCCTAATTTTTTTCCAGGGCTTTCATGCTTAGAAGTTCTTTCTTATTCTAAACTTAGTTAAATAGAAGTTTGCATGCATTTTCTTTGGGGAATTTTTTTCTGTACAAATGGATTTTCTTTCTCTATATAGGCATTCAGTTAAGGTATGTATTTACTATTTTTTTTCTTTTTACTTAAAAGACATTCTATCAGCACCTCAGGGGGCTTGAGGAGGAATGAATGCAAGTTCAAAACCAGCCTCAGTAACTTAGCAACAAGTAACACACCAAGACCCTATCTCTAAATAACATATAAAAAGGGGCTGGGGAGGTATCTTAGTAGTTAGGCATCTTTGGGTTTAATCCCCAGAACTACATAAGTAAATAAATAAATAAATATTAATTAAAAGATAGTCTACCATATTTTATTGATTGATCTTCAATCAACTACTTATTATAGAATTTTTCTATATTATATTTTTAATGTCTATCAGCATTACTTTTTGAAACATCCATGCAGGCCCTCTAATGTGAAAGCCTTCGACAAATTTCCATACATATATGAATAGAGCAATCATGGAACTGGGAATAATGTTTTCTCATGATTTCTGATTTGATTAGAAATAAACAGTTCTTACACAACCATAATTAAATTATAGAGGTAAAGTGAAAATGGTTGGTGAAACTTTGATATATAATATCATGCTTAAATATAGTTGTTAAACATCAGTTCATTCAAATAATGTCAGGTAGCAATTCTTATACTAGTTTAAATATAGACTTGTCAGTTAAGTGTTTATATAGGTAAAGTGGAATGAATTTTAGGAAAGCAAACCTGTGCCTCCTTCTTCAGATATACTGAATCAGAGGGTCTGCAATTGAGAGATGGGGTACAATATAGGGGGCTAAAACAGGAAGATGACGAGAAAGTCTCTGGCATAAGAATTGCATCAGACACATCCTTCCTGTTCTTGTAAAACATTATCAGGAATTTGAAATCCAAAAAGAATAAAGATATATTAGAGCTTCCAGGAAAAGAAAACACATAATATTCAAAATAAAAATAAAATTCTATCAGGTTTCCCAATTATAATTCCAGAAAACTTCAACATTTGTAGAGAATATTACTTATAATCTGGAATTGTACCTCTTTTCAAACTATCATTCAAATGTAAGGAATTAAACATTTTACCTACCATTACACTTTCTGAGCAATCAACTGAAAAAGTGCTTTAAGAAAAATAAAGCCATATATTAAGAAACAGAAAAAAAAATCAATTACATTTAAATATAAAAAACTGCTCAAAAAATTAGAAAGTCATAATACATTATTTGGTTCTTCAATAAATAATATATAATGATTAATTAAAATACTGATGATTAATTTTATTAAAAATTTGACATATTTCTACTGGAAAAATATAACGGTTGAGTTTGTGTTGGGGGAAGGAACAGTGTAAAAGAGATATATCTTCTTTTACCACAAGATGGAGTCACTGATTTAAGCATATTATTTCTATGTAACAAAAGTAGCAACTAAAATAATGATGGTACCTTACTCTAGAAGTGTTACTGGCAGCAGTGGAGAAAGAAAGTCTTTCTTTTACTTATAACCCTTTTCCTGTGTATGATATTGAAAATTTTTTGACAAAAATAAAATCTAATTTTAAAATAAATGAACACCAAAGTAAGCAGAAGGAAGAAACTAATGAAGATTAGAGCAGAAATAGTGAAATAGAGAAAAGAAAGATACAGGAAATCAGTTTTTAAAAAATTGGTTCTTTGAAAAGGAAAACAAAATTGAACAACCATTAGATAGAATACCAAAAAAAAAAAAAAGGCAGGGGAGAATGAAGACCAATTTACTAAAATCTGGAGTGAAAGAGGGATAATGGTATTGACTTTACAGAAATATAAAGGATCATAAAGAAACACTATGAACAGCTATAGACCAAAAATTAGGCAGCCCATATGAAATAGAAAAATTCATTGAAAGATGTAAAGCTCTTAAACTGATTCAAGAAGAAATTGAAACTGTAAATAGACATAAAAAAACTTCAGTTAATAAGAAAAACTTCCCACAAAGAAAATCTCAAGCCCAGATGGTTTCACTGCTGAATTCTATGAAGTTTTTAAAGAAGAATTAATCCTTCACAATCAAGGACATCAATCCTTCAGAAATTCTTCAAAAAAAAATTAGGGAAGGAGAGGAACACTTATAAAAGCATTCTGTGAGCCAGTATACCAGAAGCAGACAAAGACATCACAGGGAGGAAAAAAAGAAACTACATAAATACCCTTATGTATATAGACACACAAACCATCAATAGTATACTAGAAAATCAAATTCAACAACATACAAAAATGATCATGAAATTCACTCAGGAATGCAAGGTTGGTTTGATATACAAAATTAATCCATGCTTAATCTTACTTATAGAATAAAGGTCAACAAACACATGAACATCACCACAGTTACAGTGAAAACATATCTCTAATAAACATAGATGCAAAAATTCTCAATAAGATTCTGGCAAATTGAATACAAAAACATATCAAAAAGATAGTGCACCAAGATCAAGTAGGGTTCATTCCAGGGATTCAAGGTTGGTTCAACATATGGAAATCAATAAATGTAATTCATCACATCAGTAGACTTAAAGATAAGAAAAATATGATCATCTCAATTGATGCAGAAAAAGTATTCAACAAAATATAGCACCCATACATGTTCAAAACACTAGAAAAACTAGGATAACAGGAACATATCTTAACATCGTAAAAGCTATCTATGCTAAGCTCCTGGCACACATCATTCTCAATGAAGAAAAATTGAAAGCATTCCCTCTAAAAAATGGAACAAGACAGGGATGTCCTCTTTCATCACTTTTATTTAACATAGTTCTTGAAACAATGGCCAGAGCTATTACACAGATGAAAGAAATTAAGGGGATACAGATAGAAAAAAAAAACTCAAATTAGCCCTATTTGCTGATGATATGATTATATACTTAGAAGACCCAAAAAATTCCACCAGAAAACATCTAGAACTAGTAAATGAATTCAGCAAAGTAGCAGAATATACAAAATAAACATGCATAAATCAAAGGCATTTCTGTATATCAGTGACAAATCCTCTGAAAGGGAAACGAGGAAAATTACCCCATTTAAAATAGCCTCAAAAAAAATTGGGGCATCAACTTAACGAAAGAGGTGAAAGACCTGTATAACAAAAACTACAGAATGCTAAAAAAAGAAATTAAAGCAGACTTTAGAAGATGAAAAGATCTCCCTTGTTCTTGGATAGGCAGAATTAATATTGTCAAAATGACCATACTATCAAAAGCACTATACAAATTTAATGCAATTCAAATAAAAATCCCAATGACATTCCTCATAGAAATAGAAAAAGTAGTCATGAAGTTTATCTGGAAAAATAAGAGACCCAGAATAGCTAAAGCAATCCTTAGCTAAAAGAGTGAAGCAGGTAGCATCACTATACCATACCTTAAACTATACTACACAGCAATAGTAACAAAAATAACATGGTTTTGGCACCAAAATAGATAAGTAGACCAATGGTATAGAATAAAAGACACAGAGACTAATCCCACAATTACAGTTATCTTATATTGGACAAAGGCACCAAAAACATACATTGGAGAAAAGATAGCTTCTTCAACAAATGGTGCTTGGGAAACTGGAAATCTATATGCAATAAAATGAAATTAACCCCCTATCTCTCACCAGGCACAAAACACATCTCAAAGTATCAAAGACCTAGGAATTAAACCAGAGACACTATGCCTATTGGAAGAAAAAGTAGACCCAAATCCTCATCATGTTGGATTAGACCCCAACTTCCTTAATAAAACTCCTATAGTATAAGAATGAATATCAAGAATCAATAAATGAGATGGATTCAAACTAAAAAGCTTCTTCTCAACAAAAGAAACAATCAGTGAGGTGAATTGAGAGCCTACATCTTGGGAGCAAATTTCCACCACTCACACATCAGATAGAGCACTAAGCTCTAGGGTATATAAAGAATTCAAAAAGCTAAAAACACACACACACACACACACACACACACACACACACAAATAGCCCAATCAATAAATGGAGCCAAGGAACTAAACAGACATTTCTCAGAAGATGATATACAACCAATCAACAAATATGTGAAAAAAAATTCAACATCTCTAGCAATTAGAGAAATGCAAAGCAAAACTACTCCAAGATTTCACCTCACTCCAGTCAGAATGGCAGCTATTAAGAACAGAAACAATAATAAGTGTTGGCGAGAATGTGGGGGGAAAAGGTACACTCATACAAATTGCAAATTGGTGCAGCCAATTTGGAAAGCAGCATGAAGATTCCTTGGAAAACTGAGAATGGAACCACCATTTGACCCAGCTATCCCACTCCTCCGTCTATACCCAAAGGACTTAAGAACAGCATACTACAGAGACACAGCCACATCAATGTTTATAGCAGCACAATTCACAATAGCTAAACTGTAGAACCAATCTAGATGCCCTTCAGTAGATGAATGGATAAAGAAAATGTGTGTGTGTGTGTGTGTGTGTGTGTGTGTGTGTGTATATATATACACACACACACACACACACAATGGAATATTACTCAGCAATAAAAGAGAATAAAATCATGGCATTTTCAGGTAAATGGATGGAGTTGAAGAATATAATGCTAAGTGAAGTTAGCCTATCCCAAATAAACAAATGCCAAATGTTTCCTCTGATATAAGGAGACTGATTCATAGTGGGGTTGGGAGGAGGAGTATGGGAGGATTAGACAAACTCTAGATAGGGCAAAGGAGTGGGAGGGGAAGGAAGGAGGAATGGGGGTAAAAAAGATAGTGGAATGAGATGGATATCATTACCATAAGTGCATGTATGAAGACACAAATGGTGTGAATATACTTTATATACAGCCAGAGATATGAAAAATTGTGTTCTGTATGTGTAATATGAATTGTAATGCATTCTTCTGTCATATGTAACAAATTAGAATAAAAAATAAATTTAGAGAAGTTGTTATCTTTCAATGACATATTAAAAGGAAGTAGTAGGGGGCCCAAGGAAACAATAAAGCCTCAAATTACAACCAAATTTCAATTAAACCAAAATTTAATTTCACATATCATATGCAACTTTGTGCCCAGGGAGAGAATACTTTTTCTTTCGTAATGTATAAATACCTACCTCTGGACAAATTTAGATGAAAGAAAACACATTAAATTATTGATGTAATGATTAATTGAAAGTCCCCTTAAATTATCCAGCATATTTATAGCAAAGCCCTTTGGTCCTGCTCAGGCAAAGCTACAACTCTTCCAAGTACATTAAAAACATCATTTGTACCAATTTTTGATGAATTCTAGAATTGAAATAACCAATATGAATACTTGGGATATTGTCAGGATGGGGTTTGACTTTTTCCCCTCTGTCTTCTTTACCTAGAAATACATTCTTTGAGTTGTACACAGACAGAACTAGACTTAAATTCAATCTCCACAGTGTTTCAAGCAAATTCCAGTGTTGCTGTGGTGTTAGTGTCCATTTGAGATTCCTAGTGTTAACACAGTTCTGTAACTAGTGAGTTTGATCTTGGAATAGTACAAATCTCATAAGAGCTGTTAGATAGTAGCGCCAGTGAAAAAACAAAGTTTCTCCAAGGGTAGGGAAAGCATAGGGTACAGAGATGAAAAAGGATAGTAAAAGGGTTGGTGGTAGCCTTGGATGGGACAAATAAACATTTTGCTAGACAGAAGTGTTTTTTATTTTATAGATAGCATACTTTTTTAAAAAAAGTAAGGGTGTTTGAAAGGTTGACCCTGAATCACGTGGACTACTGATTCTAGATATAGGAAACTTTAAAAATACACAGATTTCCAGGCCCTATCCCCAACCAATTAATTCAGAATCTTGGAGCACAGGGCTCAGGCATGTATGATGTCCATTGTAGCTAGGCTTAAAAATGACTGAACAGGTGAACTGCTATCCACTTCCCGAATGAGTCAGAAATATATCACCCTCCCTCTTAGTGACACCCTCCGTTCTTGAAACAGCTATCACTCATTCTCGGCAAGTTCTTTTATTCCTTCTTTCCCCAACCAAAGGCCCTTTAGTAAAGATTAAAATTTATCTTGTTGGTCTCAATTCCCTTCAGTTTTTCACTTCCTTTGGTAGAAGGGAATCACTTGTATATCTACATCATTACAACAGACAGAAAGAGTGACTTTTCAATGAAGAGGGATTTTATTATGAATCTAAAAGGATACTGCAAAAATGATACACATCGACTGTGGTCTCCAGTATAGGTGTTTATTAACCAGCTGTTATGTTTATTTACCAGCTGATATTTGAGACGGATAATTCTTTGCTGTAAGGGGCAGTTCAGTGCACTGGAGCCCATTTAGTAGCATCTCATGTGTTTAACCACTAAACACCAGATATGAAAACAAAAATGACTTCAGACATTTCCAAAAATGTACCCCGGAAACAGAGACAAAATCACCCCTGGTTAAGAATCACTAATGTATAGGTGTGTAAGAGCTCAGTCCATATCAAAATCATAGTATTTATACTGAACCTACCATTTACCACATCAAATATTATGCACTTTGACATTTATGCTAGGGAAATATTTCAAATTTGGCTGGTGCCTGAGAGCTTAATTATATATAATATCCCTAATGCCAAATAGTGTTTTATATTGAAGTCAATTTCTAAAGAACAGTCATAACCAGCTTCCTGCATTGCTTTGAGCAAAAAAGAAAAGTAAGATTTGACACACAAACTCAGAAATAGGTATCTATATAAATGGTCCTCATGGGCTCAAGCTAAATCTTAGCTTGGGAAAGTTGTCTTGTCTGATTCACATTTTCTATGAACTTACTGTTTGACTAACACAATCCTTGGGGGTGGGAAAGTTGAAGTCTAATGTTTTTGCTTAAAATGTCTTTCCTGGAATTGAGTTCAATATAATATTGTTAGAGAAAACCCAGTGTGGATAAATGGGAGTTGAAGAAAATATAAGGTATAAACATCTAAGTTCAAAATCAGAATCATAACACAAGGCTAGGGATTGGAGATTGAGCAAAGGAGATTGAGTCAATTAGTCCAAAAATTAGATATTTTAGAATTGAATTACCTGCTGCATAAATATTTTTCCCCTTCCCTTTGCTGGGAAGACATAAACAAACTTTCTACTTAGCCAAAAGAAAGTCTTTTGCAAAGACAGCAAAGAGAGGTGACAGTATGGTTACAAGTGAAAAATCAGTCATGGAAAAGGACATATTTAAACTGACAATTTTAAATTCCTTTGTAATTATGAGGCCCAGTTTCTCACTTAGAGCAGGAAAATGATATATCATCAGCATGGTTTTTCCCCAGTTACACTATTTGAATCACATTCTGCAAGGAAGACCATTTTGACATAGCTTGGGCTCTAGTAATGTCATTCTCTACCTTCATGTAAATATTCCATTTTTGTATGATGGCAAAGAAATCACATTTTCGTATTTCTGTAGTTCAGTAGGACTCATTAGGACTCATTTCTATGGCAACTGCCAAACCAGTCAATTTGTATAAATAATCAAACAAATTTCTATTGTCTCTTATCTGACATAATGCCAACATCAGGCTACCTATTCCAATAGGGGAATCATTATTTTTGTACCCTTGTCTAATTTTAATATCTCTGGAGTTATATTCAGTGAATTCTTTTGGGAAACTGAACTGAGTGCATGTACTCAAGCACTTATCCCCTTAAATTAGATCATATAAAGAATCCTGAATTCCATATTCCCAATAGACAAAAACAAACCCTACATATTTTAGTTTGTTATTCTGATATTTAAAAATAGTAACAATTTAGTGACCTTGGCTTTTCAAAATTAGTCATCTTCCAGCATGTCAGTTAGTTTGCTTAATTTAGAATTCTAGAATCAATAACCCTTTCCTGAAGAGGGAAAAATGGCTACTCTTATTTTGTGACTTAAAGTTTTATTTCTATCTTTTGTCATCATTTATTGTAGTGAGAAGAACAGATACAATCTTCTTACCCTAGGAACAAGTCACAGCATCCAAAATTCACAAAATTTAGAGATACTCCATGGCTAGATAAACCAAGGGTCTGAGGAAAGTGAATGGGCACTTAGCTTTAGGACTATCCTTAAGTACTTATGTGGTATAAAATTCATGCGTGAAATTTCTTAATTAATTTGTTCTATTGAATGTTAACTGATCTCTCCATAAGATCCATTTTCTATTTTTAAGTGTTTCATTTTGGAATAATTTCATATTTATGGAAAAGTTGCCAAGACAATATAAGAGAGTCCCATATAACCTTTACCCAAATTCTCCTAAGGTTAACATTTTAAACCACTGTTCATTTAATACTAAGAAATTAACATTCAGATTTTACCCGTTTTTCTGATAGTATTCTTCCTCCCACCCCTCCCCAGTTTCCAATCCAGGATACCACATCACATTTAGTAAGATCCCCTTTGTAAACACAAAAACGTCCCGGCCATGTAATTTATTAAATTACCAACCAACCCTATTATGAACTCGTTTATTACATTAATTTTCTTCTGGAAGGAAAAGATAAGGGCAGCATAAAAATCCTGGGCATGTGGGGTACATAAAGGAATTGTGAAGGGAAGGAAATGCTGCCAAGAAAGGAGGTAACAAATCAAAGCCAAAAGACATTCAATTTTGCCAGGGGCAGGCCCTGCACAGCTATGTGTAATTAACTTCCTCAATTACTACATCTGACAAACTAATTTTCATGTGAGAGAAAACAACAAATCATTAATTATGGTAATAAGTCACGGATTAAAATCTTTGTGGATTCTATATTGCTGTGAATTGTACCCTTCCTTGGTCAGCCAACATTTTGCTTCTTCAGCCTTTCCCAGCCCCTCACTCCTAGGAGTGAGTTATGTGTGAAGACACCACAGACTGCCCAGCCCTGGATGGCTACTCGAGGCCTTTGCAGAACAAATTCTGAGCCAGTTCCGTGATTGGGTATACCTCCTTACCAGCTTCAGTCTTGTTCTGATAGCAATTTGAAGACAAAGATATTATTTTAAGTAGTTGGAAAATACTGTGATAAAGAACATGAGCCCCGTGTGGTGGCACATGCCTGTAATCTCAGCTACTTGGAAGGTTGAGGCAGGAGGATTGCAAGTTCAAGGCCAGCTCGGGCAACTTAGAAAGACCCTGTATCCAAATAAAAGAATTAAAGGGTCTGTAGATACAGCTCAATTGTGAAGCATCCGTGAATTTAACCCCCAGTACCAAAAAATGAAAAACAAATAAACAAACAAAAAAGAACTTTACAGTAAAGTTTGGGTTTAAATACTTCACAGTTTTAAGATCATTAAGATCTTGGGCAAATTAAATAATGTCTCTAAGTCTCAGTTTATTCAGCTGTAGAATGGGGATGATAATAATAAGGACTAAATGAGCTGATCCCCATGAATATATGTTTGGCACAGAGTCATGGCTGGCACCCAAAAGGTCAGTCTAAGCCAATTATAAATTTAGGAAGGAAAAGCAGTATTTCAGCCCCATCATTCAAGAAGGCTTAGAATTTTCCCACCTCCTCATATGTAGGGTCTTGGGAGGCAGTCATGATTCCTGAGAACCCGTGTTGATCTTGATAGATATCATTCACTACTAGGCAGGCTGGAGACATTTTCTCCAAAGAAAATCCCTCGGCAGTCCTTTTCTTCCTTCCACATCATCTTAGTGTTTAGGACTTCTACCTACACGCCTGCTCCTAACTCCTCCTGGTAATAATCCCAGCACTATTCTAGGAACTTTAAAAAAAATTAACAAAAAATTGTTTGTGTCCTCAAGAAGTTTATACCAGCTTTACCCACAGCTAGAGATTCAGATGCAAACCATCCTGCCCTCAGGTACCCAGGATGGATTACCCAGCTTTCCTGTTACTGGGAAATGGGATGCCAAGGGAAACAGTTCAACCTGTGCTGGCCTCTGCCTGGCTTAGGGCTTCTAGTCTCTCTGCTTAGCATCAGTTCCCTAAGACTGGTATCAGACCTATTCGCTCCTTCTTCCTTCTCATATGCCATGAGTTGCCATGGCCACCTACCTAATAACAATTCACAAAAGAAATAAAAAATTCATGAAATCACAACCTTACTAGTAATTAAAAAAATGAAACAGTGCCAGAAATAAGTACACTGAATAAACATTTTACAGGTTTAGATACTTTATACCTCCATGTCTCTTCAACCTTGAGTGGGAACACATGGGAGATCACCTATGATAGAGCTAGTTTCAAACAATCCACTATCTAGCAGTAATCTACATTTTTATATGAATAAATATAATTGTACAAATCCTACTATAATTAAAACCGGGGCAAAGCTGTATTGTTCAACACATCATGCTTCTGTGGGAGAAACCTGCTTCTGTAGTCCATGTCGCCATTTATCAGTATCCCTTCATAACCAATCACATTCATAGTTCAATGCATGCTTGCAGTTTCTCTAACACCTAACCATTTCCTACTTCAGGACATTGGACATTGGCCTATGCTGCATAATTACCTTTGGGGCAATCCTCCTCCCTGGCCAACTCCTAGTCATCCTTGGGATCTCATTTTAAATGTCTACCTCAGAGGGGCCTTTATTACCTCCCAGACTAACTTAAATTCCTTGATGTCACCTCTCACCATACCTCTGAATTCTCTTTTGTGACATCTGTCACTATTATAAAAAAAAAAGTATTCTATTTGTGTGAAATATGTAGAGTGGTCAAGAGCACAGGTTCTGGAACCTGAGCACCTGAGTCTGAATCTGATTTTGGCACCTTGCTGGGATAAATGAAGTTAATAAATGATTTAACTTTTCTGTGCCTCACAATTAATAGCACCTATCTCAGAGGGTTATGGTGATAGCTCAAAGACTTTTCAACATAAAACATTTATCCAGGTACATTGTAAGTTCCCAGTAACTGTTCCTCACAATAATTATGATTGAATATAATAATAATAAAATTGTATGAGGCAGTTCTATTTGTATATTGATGCCTATTTCTAGGGCTTGTCATCATCCATGGCACATGGTAGATAAGCAATAAATGCTTTCTGAATTGCTGAATAAATGAGAAACAAAGAAATACAAATCATATTTCTCTTAGTCTGTGTTTATTGTTCAGATGGGAGAGAAATTGTTCACTGATGAGATTAAGTAAAAAAAAAAAGCAAGAGTAACCCAAAAGATAAAAAAAAAAAAAAAACTTCCTCAAGATCAGGAGGAAAAAAAATCGAGGATGCCAAGAAATTTAGATATATTGTTCTTGAAAAACTCGTTAGAGGGAAAAAAGAAAAAAAAATGATCAAGTTCTAAAAATTATCACTTTCAGTAACAAAACATAATTAATATATAACTGAATAAACAAAAATAAAATAAATATTTACCACATATAATGCAATGCATATGTTCATGCAAAGGTATATTTATTTGGGTACTCAAATAGAAAACAAAGGGAGATTGCTAGTTTAAAATATTAGTCTTTTTTTTTATAAATCACATGCTCTAATTGATCTTTTTCTATAAACTTGGCTTTTCATACATTGAATTCTTTTGTTATAAACTTGAATTTTCCCATATTGGATTCATTCTAAGACCAAGGTTCACAAGAATTTAAATTAATCTAAATATGATAGTGCTATGGAAGTCACATAAATTTGAGATACCCAAATGTAAAAATTTGAGGAGCATTTTGTTTAGCAGCAAAGGGTTATATTAGCACTGTGCATTAAATCCCTGAGAAAATAAACGAGACATCTAAGTACCAATATAATTGCAAGTCTCCTTATGAAATCATAGTAAAAGTTCCATTTAAAGGCTCAGATTGGCTCAGGGATAAGTGTATAACTACCTCTGAAATACCCAAGCAGGGATTTAAAAAACGTACCTTTCATATAAAATGTACACACAAGAATTCCTACAAAGCTTGTTTTACTGATGAAAACAAAAACAGCTTCCTAAGTAACTATGGTCACAATATAAATTTAAGAATGTTGACACTTTTTAACATGAAATGAACCAACCAGCCTGTTTCATGACGTAATATGTCCTACAATGTGTTTTCGTATTTCCAACCCAAATGTAGGATGAACATTCCTAGGCCCCGTATCCAAGTGAATTTGCTTGGATCAAATAAAATCACATATATAGGTACAAGAAAACCAGAGTGTTGAATCTCTCCTGCAGCCAAGAATAAACTCACTTCTTTCCTAAAACCCTTTCCAGCTTCATGCTAAAATGCTCTATTTTTATTCCCACTCAAACTCACATTTATGAACATATTTACGATTGTTGCTTTTTCACCTGCCATTTTATTACAGTCATTTATATTTTATTCATACTAGTATAATCACAATGCAGGTGATTAAAACATATTAACAAACCTAGTGCTTTTAAATGCATCTCAACTCTGCTTATTTAATTCATTGCCTTTCTTTAAGTGCTTCTTCTTACGTTAGATGTTTTTATGTGTTCTGTCCCTATCTAATAAACTCTTAGAAGTCAGGAATCCAATGATTAAAAGACACTTGACTGGAGTGATGATTGAAAATTATGACACTAACTCCATAACTTTGCCTAGGACTCCAATGATTGATACAACACATGCTCCTTGGCACCTTTTGAATATAAGGCTTTATGCTCTGCTCAGTGAGGGACAGATACCCAAACCTTGTTAACACATTGTTCAGAGACTGCAGTTAGACATTCAGCTTCCAAGGCCAGAAGAAAGTTAAATACTTATAGAATTTTCCAGGCACTCCTGCAAATTATAACGGGTGAAGATCATTATGAGACTTGATGACAACCTTGACGACTACATTTCCCAAACAACAGGAACTGGCAGGGTTATAGATCTTAGGAAGCTGTCATTTTCCCTCCTTCTCCTCTCCTAGCAACAGATGCAATTACAGGGAACACTTTGGAAAGTGGGGTTCACTAGCTATTTTGAAAGGTGGAAAATTTTATAAAGGGTGAAAATTGCACCCAAAAATATCTCAAGGCTATAAAAACCACTGAAAATCTTTGAGTTCCGTGTTTAAGATCTTCAAATGATGTATAATCGGCAAGGAGATCTCCATTGCATAATTAGCTTCACCTTCACTACAGCTCAGAGAGGGAGTCTTTATCACATCCTTTTATTTCCTTGTCTCACGGGGAGAAATTCTTGCCACTAAAAATCGTTTTAAATGTTCATATCTTTATCTTTGGGACTTGTATTTGTTGATGAAAAATTTGACAAAAGTTGATTTAGTTTGGGCTTAGGGAGAAACTTTATTTCAAATTTATATAAGAATTATTCTAAAGTATGTTTAACTTACCTGCATGATTGATAACAGAGTGAAAATATTAATGAGGCAAAAATCTCAAATTTTGTGTGAAGTTGCTGGAAATCTTTTCTGTTTCAAACAGAATGGCACTAAGTACTGGTCTGAAAAGAAACCTCATCATTTATGCTCTGAATGTCTGACAAATTAGGAGTAATGCCTGTTACACTATGCAGGTCACAGCCTGTCAGGTAAGCATTTCTCACCATGTGGCAGCAACAACGCATATATTAGCTATGTAAATGTGAAATCTACACATAGTTTCCAGGTTAGAATATGTTTAAAGAAAAATGGCCATAAATAATGCGTAGGAACAACGAACCTGATTCTGCAATGTCTGGGCATCCACAAATTATTTATAAGGAATAGAAACCAAGATCCTTTAGACAGATCTAATGAACAAATGCATGTTATCACTAAGAAATAGTGCAGAAAATAGTAATAGGTTATTTCTTAGTAGCAAATTAAACTCCTAAATCTTAACTAAGAGCTGCAAAAATAAGTTAGAAAACAGATTGCCTATGTTATTCAGTGTGGGTGGCTTTTCATGATGTATTTCTCTCTGTGTTCTTTTGCTAAACATCACATAGAGCCAAGGTATTTTTAATGTGGAGAAGTTAACAAATTATCAAAGACAAATGATGTGCAACTGTTGCTGATCAGGAGGTCTGGTAGAACTTGCCTTTCAGTGAAGATTTTAATATGTAACCAGGTATATCTATGTACACACACATTATATAGATAGGTATGTTTGGATCTAATATATATTCCTTCTGATTATAATAAACAATAATCAGTGTCAAAGGGCGGTTCAAAGGAAAACTATATTCCATTCTTGATATTGCTGCAAACAATATGAGATAAATGAACTTGGTGAGTAGTATTTTACCTATCTAAATACCAGATTCTTCATCTGTACAATGGGAACATCAGCTGGCTTACCTGTTTCACAGGTGGGATAGGGAGTTTCAAGTAAGGCAATGAATGTGAAAGTGTTTTTGTCAACAGCAAACAACTAAATACACGTGGAGAAGTAAAGTCTAATTTCCCAAAATCCTTTCTAATCATCACTACATATATGATTGTGCAGGGCATATGAGCACACACACAAGCATATCCATTCATAAAAACATAGAAAAGACAATTACCCAGTTGCCAACTTAGAGATTTGTAAAACTCGTCAATATTTGAACTGTACCTTTGTTTCCAATATTCTAGTTTTCTGGTTTTAAAACTATGTACTAGAGCATGTATCAAAGGAAGGAACAAGTCCATCCTAAAATTCTTCTGAATACTAAAGCAAGCAAACTTCCAGCTATTTGTGTTTTCACTGAAGGGTTCTTCTATTAGCCATTGATCCAGTGATCACTTAACCTTGGAATCACTGAAGATCATTCACATTTTCCTAGGTCAGAGTCTCTTTAAATGTATCCAAAGGTGCTTTAACTGGTCACTTAAGTCAATTTTAAAATGAAGTATAAACCAAAATGGTCAGCTTTCACTTAAGGAACATACAGCATATGGTCACACTGGTATCTATAAAAATGCTAGGTGAGCAAAGATGGGCTAGAAGGCACAAGGAGATACCTTCTTGAGAGCTTTTTTTACCAAGGTATTTCATAGGAACGAACATGTACTCACGTTGGTTTTTTTCTTTAAGAGCAAATGTGGGAAAGAGAACTAATATATTTTAAGTTTCTAAGTAAGGGAGAATTAAGGTTCTACAATTGCAGAAAGTTTTAACCCATCTTGCAAAAGAATATTTCTACATGTTGGTGAGAAAAATACAATATGCATTTTAGTGGAATCTAAATAAAACCATGCTTAATCTTTCAGGCACACAGGGCATAACACTGCATTTGTATTCAAGAAGAGAAAGAACTGAACCTTTCATGACATATATGAGTTAAGTGCTAGATAACAGCAGTTATCTGTTTATAATTATTGGGCAAAGATAGAAGGGAATTTGGTCTAGTCCACTGATTAAATAATTATCCTTCCACTGAGAGGGAATGGAGCTCCTTCTAAATATTTTCTTACATGCAATAATTTATCTCTCTTACATTCTAAAAAAGAAAAAAAATAAACAGTGAATGAGTAACCATCAAGAGTTATGTGTCCTCAAAAAACTCATGTGTGAGACAGTGCAAGAGGGTTTATAGGTGAAATTATTCGGTTATGACAGCCTTAAGATAATAGTGCATTCATCCACTGATAGAGTTAACTGAGTAGTAATGTAGATAGGTAGTATATGGCTGGAGGAGATGGATCCCTGGTGGTGTGCCTTTGGGGTATATATTTTGTCCCTGGTCTGCAGTCATTCTCTCTCTGCTTCCTGATAGGGTGTCCTGAGCTGCTTTTCTTCGACACACTCTTCATGATGTTCTGCCTCACCATGGGCCCTGAGGAGTGGAGCCAGCTGTCTCTGAGCTGAGACCTCTGAAAACGTGAGCCCCAAATAAACTCTTCCTCCTCTAAAATTGTTCTTGTCAGGTCTTTTGGTCACAGCAACAAAAAGCTGACTGATTCTGAATTTAGAGTAATGATAAGACTGAAAACAGAGACTATTTGTGGAAAGTCTGTTTAACAAACTTTTAAAAAAGAGCTCCTCCCTGCAAATCTGTGTAATCCATTAATGGGTCTTCATTACACCAGCAAAAAGCTAAAAGTTCATTCTCCAGAGACACCAGGAACAATCAAGAGTGGGATCTCCTGCTGAAAAGGCAGAAATGGGAAAGTTTATGTACTGAATGGACCCCTAGATTTCTTCTTCCTCTTGGCTCTCATTAAGCAGGGAACTAAGTGGAGAGCCTCCTTCAAGAGATGGGAAAACCTGACTGGCCTAAAGCGAAAACATAAAGATACTAAAATATGAGACTCTACAAACAATCAGTCAAGCCAGATCAACCTACAATGAAGAAAACCACCAACAACCTTTCACATCAACCTCTGCACCTCCTGCCCCAAATTAAATATTGAATTAAAATATTCAAATATTCACAAGAAAACAAATTTATTGGAAATTTGTAATATTATAACAGCTAAAAAAACAGTAAAAGATTTGGAAAACATAATGCAGGAAATTATTTGGATAGTAGAGTTAAAAGAAAGAGATGGAAACAGAAGCTAAACAAAAAACAAAACAAACAAACAAACAAAAAAAACAAGAACAAAAACAAAAACAAAGAGGGAAAGAAAATGCAGGATCTATCCAGAATGTCTAAAATCCTGATGGGAGAATTCCAGATATCATTTAAGAGGGCAGATTTAAGACATTTTCAGATAGATAAAAACCCAAAACTTTTTTTATCTACTGGAAGGTCCTGGAGGATGTTCTCTTGCAAACAACAACAGCAGCAGTGATGACAAACAGGGAAGGGTACAGAGACTGTATCAAGAAAGAGGAAGATGTAAAACCAAGGAAACCAGTGAAAACACATGACCCTTGATTTTCTGAGTTTCGCTTATTTCACTTAGCATGATGTTCTCCAGTTCCAACCATTTATCTGTAAATGCCATAATTTCATTCTTCTTTGTGGCTGAATAAAACTCCATTGTGTGTATGCACCACTTTTTCTTTATCCATTCATCTATTGATGGGCATCTGGGCTGGTTCCATAGCTTGGCTATTGTGAATTGTACAGCTGTAAACACTGGAATGGCTGTATAGCTACAGTATGGTGATTTTAGATCTTTTAGATAAATACCAAGGAGTGGTATAACTGAGTCATATGGTGGTTCCATTCCTAGGTTTTTGAGGAATGTCCACATTGCTTTCCAGAGTGGTTATACTAATTTTCAGCCCCATCAACAATGTATGAGAGTATCATTTCCCTCTACATCCTCTCCAGTATTTATTATTATTTTATGTTCTTGATAATCACCATTCTGACATGAGTGATATGAAGTCATAGTGTAGTTTTGATTTGCATTTCCCTGAATCTTAAGGATATTGAGCATATTTTCATGTGCTTGTTGGCCGTTTGTATTTTTAAGCCACATAAAAGTCAAGTTTTCTCTTGTGTGTCATGGAATCTACTACTAATGATACAAATTCCAGGAAGCAGAATTTCTGGTTGATATTTGCTTAAAGAAATTCTCTATTTTGAATAAATTCTCTACTTTTAATTAATCTCATGATTCATATCAAAAGGAACCACTTCAATTATCTTGCTGTTTCTACCACCCTTCTGTAGTCATTTTTCCCCTCCAAGGCACCCTATTCCATAATACTTGTGCTCTAACTTTCTCTCCTTTCTGCTGACATGCCTGGGGCATCCTCTGCTCTCATGCATATATTCACTGTGCCCCCTTGCCCCAAGCATTATGAAATCAATTACTTATTACCTACTAAGTAATGTCATTTCCTCTCATCTCTTTGTCACTCAGGCCTTGAAAGCAATAGCTCATCCATCTTCTTTTCAGTGCAAGACCCAAATAACAAGGTCTTAAAATCATCAGGACCTAAAGCTAGGTTTAATCAACTGGAACCAGAGGAAGAAGGAGAAGACATTTGTGTCAGTTTCCTGCATATGTTGGAATTATTTTCTTTGGCAGAAACATGTCACATTCTTTTTTTTTATGACAGTCGGCAGAGCCGATCACACGACTATGCTGTGGGCCAGTGACGAGGCACGACAACCTGGCAATCTTGCTATTATCCCAAGGCCCAGAGCTGCGGCACTGCTGGAGGCAGATTATCCTTCTCGCCAGGAAAAAAAGTAAAAAGTGAAAAAAAATTCACCTCTTCTGCATGGATTACAGTGCACTCACACAGTGTTTGTTTCAAAGAATAAATATCGGTCACTGTGGCAATGATAACAATAATGCCAGGAAAATTATCTTGGTACTAGAAGAGTTTATTTTTCTTCCTTTTTTTTTTTTTTTTTTAGAAAATGTGTATAAGTGCATCTTAATTTTTCTATGTCGTTGTTTGCTTTCAAACAAGCAAAACATTGACTTTCCTTGGTATATATTAAACTATAATGTTTTCTTTTCCTTAGACTGGACTAACTGGGTCTATTCTCCCACAGGAAAGCATTTTTAAAGTTATTACTGAAAAAGAAATTTTAAGGCTTACAATAAAAACTATTTTGAGGGGCTGTTTTGTAGCTCAGTGGTAGAGCATTCGCCTAGCACCATGAGGCCCTGGGTTCAATCCTCAGCATCACATAAAAACAAAGAAAATAAAGGTATTGTGTCCAACTACCACTAAAAAAATAAATATTTTTAAAAAACTATTTTGACCGAGTATTAGTGTTCAATTATTTTATTTTAAAAATTTGTATACAAAAAATATTTTCAAAAATAAATTATTGACATGTATTTACTTAACATATGAGAATTTCAAACCTGAAGAAATGTTCTTCATTATACTTCTCTCACTGTTACTTCCTAAAATATATCCTGCTTGGGGGACAACAATAGAAACCAATCATACCTAAATAAAAATAAATTGTATTTATCTGAAAAATGGCAAAGTGTAGAACAACCTATTATTTTCACCTGGCACATAAAGTCATAGAGAAGGGCCTGGGTTTAATCACGAGAGGAACTGTAAAACACATCTGTGACACCCCTAACCTAACTCATGCCTACATGAGAGATTGGTACATCTTATGAATTAAACATAAGTCCTGATTTATGTTCGGTTATCCCTCATATCAAAAACTACAGTAGCAGAGCTGTGTCACTGTGAATTCATTTAATGATATTGATGAGACAGCCTGCGCAGAGACTGCAAAGTAACCACCAGTGCATAGCACGGCCCTATAAATCACTTCTGCCGAGTGGTAAAGCAATAAATAACAAGTCATTAATTCATCATAGGTTATGCTAAGAAGCTAAAACTACATATGTACCAGATTGTAAATAAATACCTTTGTTGTAATATTTGAAACAGGCAATGACTGGCATGAAAACAATTTTATAAAGGTAAAAATTCACTGCGTAGAATTAATTCCTTGTGGATTTCCCTTGGTAGTCACAAACACAGATTTTTTTTTCTTCAAATTGACCCTACAATTTCTTTTCGTTCAGAGGGAAATACAAAATATTAAATCCACTGAAACTTGTTTTAGTGTCCACATTATGAATCTACCCTGTAAGTGATATAATGGTCCTGCCATAATGCCCTTGAAATAAAGCTATATGGCAATTTTGTAAAAAATAACTTGGTGGGATGAAACTAGTTCAGATGGCTTTGACTTGTTGCATCCAGAGAACCTGCAGAAAACAGGTAACAGGCTAGTCATGTTGGGGTTTTTTAATCTGAATAAGAAAACATTTAGGGGCTGGTGTTGTGGCTCAGCAGCAGAGTGCTCTCCTAGCATGTGCAAGATGCTGGGTTCGATCCTGAGCACCACATAAAAATAAATAAATAAAATAAAGGTATTGTGTCCAACTACAAGTTAAAAAATCTTAAAAAAAAAGAAAAGAAAACATTTGCCTTCAAAGGACTTTCGTTAACTTTTCCTCCCCAGTCAGTACTCCCAAGCCATCCTTTATTCTTAGGCCCCCAGAAACTGAGTCCTAATGCTGTCCAGGACTACACCACCTGGCTCTGTCTGGCCCTTCTGATCTTGTGCAGATCCCATGCCACCCTTTCCCCTGTGCTGCCTCTCAGAGCCCTGCTTTTTTCTTCACAACAGATCAATGTGCAATTGGGCTGGGAAGCAACCTAACTGAAAGTAATGACTCTTAAAGAAAAGAACCTCATGCACTGCTCAGGTGGCTAAGGGAGATATTTCAATATTTCAAGGAAAAGGGAGACTTTTATTGTAGCTTATGTCTGGTGAGCACTGAATTTCCCTGGGCTGTAGGATATTTGCATATATATGACAAAGACTAATCTGTTCTTTTTCTTTCTACTTTGTTTTATTTAGATTTAAGTCAGGTCTGAATTAATGTGTAATCAAGGAACTCCAAATGAGCTCTCATTAGAAGAGTGTTTATCTGATTCTTTCTGCAGAATCTGAATACAAAAGTCCTAAATACAGTAACATTTTAACTACATTACATTTCAAGCCTATAGCTAATTTCCGATAACTATCACTCTAGGCCTCTTTTATCATTATTACTCCCTAATTCTAGCTTATCTAATATCAAAGTTTAAAATTGCTTCCTCTCTAGATACATTTGCTCAAATTTTTAAAGCTTTTTTTCCCCTTAAGATCTCTAACAATCTCTAGGGACCTTCTGAATTTAATCTTACTCCTCATTGGCATTTTGTAACAAATATCTATCCATTAAACATCATCTGAGAATTTGATTAACTTGTTCTTTGCCCTCTGTTTCAGCTTAATGATAAAGATGTTAATGTGGATGGGTCACTAGACTCTCTGGAAGGTCACTAGAAACCCTTTCTCTCTTTACATATATGGCCAATTTTCTATTGTGACCCTCTAGCCAGTTTCCCCCCATTACACAGTAACACCCACATCCTTATCACTCTGAAGTTCCTTAGTAACTTGTCGGGGGAACTGAGAAAAGATAAAGCCAAGTGAGGATGCTTTGTATATTTATTATTCTTAACACACAGGAGTATCAAAGTGGTGTAATTCTTCATGATTTTCTCTAAAATAAATTAGGAAAATGACAAATAAAAGTAACTTTATCTTTAGGTTAAAAAATAGAGGCAGAGAACCCAGGTTTTAGAAGCTAAAATTTAAAAATTTTTGTAAACCTACTGACTACTTTTTCCTTATACTTACTTTATAAGAAGGACATTTATTATTTTCAAAAGTCATTTATATGTGGTCAATAATGCTTTATTAACTGTATTTTGTACATGAGCAGATTTAGCTGAGCTATTTAGCTACCCAATGCTAAAGGTAGCAATACCCAAATTAATTTATACATCCTGAAAACTGAAACTGTAAACATAGTATGAAAACCTTAAACATGGGGGTACAATTAATATTGTATCAGGAAGATACAGTTATTTGAATTTGAGCTTGTTCCAGAAAACACAGAATATAAGGTCATGGTTTACATAGATCAATAAATTCAAACAAAACATCCCCATTTTCATCAGTAACCAGAGATCAAGGTTTGGATGATTGAGGTTTATGCTTCACTATTTTTTTCCTGTTATTAACATGTGAAGGAGGACAGCAGAAGTCTGGAGCTCAGTCTGCAAAGCCCTCTGAGGGCCCAGGAAACAAAGGGCAAGAGGATCTGCAGGATATGGTGTATGGAAGCAGAAGCTTTGGACTCCACCACAGGCTGCTCTGTGCTAGCTGGCTAGCTCCGTGATGCTGAGCTCACCTCTCTGGAACTCAGTTTCCTCATCTTTACAATGAATTCAGGTCTTTGTAGGGCCTTCACCTATGCCAGGCCAAGAGAACTTTGCCCTTATCAAGTAGGTGTATACCTACTTGGCAATGTTTCTAAAAAAGTAGCATTATCCAAATTAATTTATACATCCTTGACTTCCAAAGTCAATTAGGGACAGAAGAAGGTACAGAAAGAAACATAGGCAATCTCTAAGATAGTACAGAGATGTGCTGGAATGCTTTGCTGAATGATTTTCCATTATCAAATTCTCGCTGCCCAACCGTCATATGAACATTATGTATACTGAAAATATTTGTTCATGAAAGTGACTGAATTTGTAGAAATGCAGGCAAATACTACTATACACTGTCACGGGGTTATTTCTTGAGTCAGTTTTGCTATGGAATTACTTTTTTCCCCCATTTTCAAAAAATTATTTGAGAAATTCAGCTCTCAGCCATATAATTGTATGCTAGTTAATATATAACCTTGTTCAGTTTTACATATAATGATATTAAAGTTTGACTTTTGCCAGGCAAATAAAATTAATCTTTACCCATGTATTGAGGTTTCAAAGGCAGGCAGTTGGATGGATGTCTTTAAAATATGATTTTCTTCAGATTCAAAGTAAAGTTAGAAGTTTAATTTGATTAATTAAGCAAAATGTAAGTTTTCTATGAAAATTTAAATGAGTATCACTATTGTACTTACTGCAATATTATTAATGTAAACATTTAA
The DNA here is from genome assembly GCF_964194105.1 of Spermophilus citellus. Lineage (NCBI taxonomy): Eukaryota > Metazoa > Chordata > Mammalia > Rodentia > Sciuridae > Spermophilus > Spermophilus citellus. The sequence goes on from NC_138184.1 coordinate 173,052,386, forward strand.
TTTGACAGTAATACATACTACTTCTTGTTCAAATGAAATTGTTGAATATCGAGACAATACATAAAAATAAAACTTCTTGTGGATTAGCATGATGGGTTGTGGAAAGTCATTCTTGTGAACTAGAAGGGGTATTCTAAAGCGCTTAAATAATAGTTTCAGTAGTTCCTTTAGGTCAAATATCTACCCTCAAAGACTTTAAAATCAGAGCACTAAAGTATGTTACTTCAGCGTTGATGGGGGATAGCGGCGCCTGCCTGTAATCCCAGCAGCTCAGGAGGCTGAGGAAGGAGGAACATGAGTTCAAAGCCAACCTCAGCTACAGTGAGGTGCTAAGCAACTCAGTGAGACCCTGTCTCTAAATAAAATACAAAATAGGGCTGGGGATGTGGCTCAGTGGTTGAATGGCCCTGAGTTCAATCCCTGGTACAAAAAAAAAAAAGAAAGAAAGAAAGAAAGAAAGAGAGAGAAGAAGAAGAAGAAGGAGAAGGAGAAGGAGAAGAAGAAAGAAAAAAGAAAGCAAGAAGCGTTGCTTATAAACACTAATCATCCAAGGCCATGTCCATCCCCAACATTGCTGTACTGAAAAACTCTGTGTAAAAATGGACTTGAATCAAAACAAACATGTATTTGAAAATACTCAATATTTAAATATTCTCACTAAATCTTTCATAAAACACTTGCTTTTTAAATTCAGTCATATATAAAGTACAGTTAAGTAAACCACTGTATGTCAAGTCCTCTAAAATGGAAAAAAGGCACTTCAATGTGTGCTAGAGCTTTATCTTCATGTTCTCAATGTTGAAATAAGAGAGAAGGGTAGACTTTCAAGATAGGTCTCCTTATATCAAGAAATTGAGCAAATGTAAATTATGTTTTAATTTGCAAAAAAAAAATTATAAAACAATCAATATGCAGGAAATTATCTCCCAAAAGAAAACAGCATGATTTACTGGGGTTATCCAAGGCCATCTTTCTCTGGAGACACACGTGCTTATATAGAAAGGATACACACCTTACACACAAATAATATTATCTAACACTGCAAACACAGCTTCAGGGACTGCTAACTGTAAAGCAAACATTCTCTGCTCTCTCTCCAGCGGCCCTTGAGGTGTTTTCCAGAACCAGGGGATCAGGTGGATCACATGAGCACTGATGTCTTTAAGACACAACTCTTAATTGCTCAAGTCTTGGAATAAAACTGAGAACTCTCAGGCCATCATTTTGTGATATGACTCAGATGCTTTTCCTTGTTTATATCGCTTTACACTGATTTGGCACTCATGTTTTACAATATCATCTACAAGTTATTCACATAAAGTTAGCATTTTACTCACTATAAAGTCTAATGTCACCGATAAACTTGAATATTTCACTATAAATACTCAATTCCAGGCTATTTATAAATAAATTAATTGAGACCAAGAGCAGGCAGCTATCCAAAGCAATATCAAAGTATCAAAACACATGGCCAGCTCTCTGTTTAGGCAATGTTTTGCTTTTAATTTAGTAAAAGCAGAGGTGAAGATGAGAAACACTGTTACCCAGATGAAAAAGAGCTTAAAGATTATTCTGAATGTTAAAAATAATTAATATTAATTATGTTCACATTTGTATTATACATATGTATAAATTTTGTATAATAACCATTATGTGTAAGAATAAGTCTGTAGGGTTTCCTTGGGGGAAAGCTTGAGGATATTTACATTAAGAATTTACCTTCCCAGTGAAGCCTAAATAGAAAATGGAAGATAAAAATAATGCTATATTAAAATAGTATTAATATTAAAAGTATTCTATCACCTATGACAATCTTTAGAGTGTGTGTGTGTGTGTGTGTGCGTGCGCATGTGTGCGTGTGTATGTTACTGTGGACTGAACTCAGGATATTCTACAACTGAGTTACATTCCCAGCCCTTTCTATTTTTAATTTTGAGAGACAGGGTCTTACTAACTAGGCAACTTACTTAAGTTACCTAGGCTGGCCTTGAATTTAAGATCTCCTGCCTCAGCTTCCAGATTTCACTGGGAATACAGGCACGCACCTGTGACAACCTTAAAGACTCCACTTGGGGCACAGAATCACTCAAAAAATAGAAATTTAGAAAAGTATATATTTACATAATATAATAAAACTAACTCTCATTTCCTAGTAGAATGTATATTATCTTGTTTTTCTTATAGAACAAAAACAGGAGTATTATAGTCAAACTATACAGTTAAAATAACAAAAATATTTTCAAAAATATAAGCATCAGATTAAGAGGCTCACTTACTACCAACTACTTAGTTATGGAAGCTTTGGAAAGGGAACAGAATAGGTTACTTAGGCCCCACACAAAAATTTGCCTTGATACTTTTTCCAAAAAAAAAAAACTCAAAAAAACACAATATCTGAAACAAACACTTGGGAGGGAAAATAACCAAGTACTCCATATATAACTCTGAGATTTAAAAACTTAATGATAAAGTCTGATTGGAAGTTACCAAAGTGCAATGTGGAACTGAAATTGCAGAATAAACACTCTGTGAGAGAAAACTCTGATTTCCTTTGATTTTTTTTTTGAAGAAATCATTGCAATATGCTCTAAATGAACTATTTTGAAATCTTTCTCTTTTTTTTTCTTGGTATAGAATATCTGATTACACAACAAATCTGGGATACATTGTATGAAATAAAGGAAACTATTTTTTAAAGACAAACTACAAAATTTTAAAGTTGTGAATTGTTTTCCTCTGATGACTTATTGTAGTTATTTATACACTCAGTTTCTTCCAAAAGTTTCCATTTTTCCTTAAATCCATAAATACTGCTTTGATTCCTAAAATCCAAAATATTTAAATAGAAACTAACACTAAACCCTTTCTCTTATTTATGGGTTCTGTTGATATACAGATAATACAGATTCAATTGTTTATCTACAAGATAAATCACAATAGTAAAGTTATGGAACCCACCCACGTACCTGTCAACAGATGAATAGATATGGAGCTTTACTCAGCTATAAAGAAGAATGAAATTATGGCATTTGCTGGCAAATAAATAAAACATAGTTATTTTCCCACCCACATGTTTGTTTGAGACATTGTGTTTTTCTAAGTTTGTTTTTTGGAAAACGTATCAAGGTAAATTTTTGTGTGGGGTCTAAGTAACTGATTCTGTTCCCTTTCCAAAGCTCCCTTTCATGCTAAGTGAAATAAGGCAGACATCAAAAAGACAAGAGTGAAATGCTTTTTCTCATATGTAGCAGCTAGAGCAAAATAAGGGGGCAATAAAAGAGAGGAAGATTCCATGAAAATAGAAGGTAAATCAGTGGAGTATAGGAAGGGAATTGAGGGAGAGGGAGAAGGGAGAAGGGAGAAACTGCAGAATGAAATTGACCAAATTATGCTAAGTACATATCTGAATATACTACAGTGAATTTCACTTTTATATATATCATAACTAACTGGAAGGAAGACCAGTAGAATAGAAGAAGAGGAACAGGGGGAGTAGGAGGGGAAGTACTGGGGACTGAAATGGAGCAAATTATATTCCACGCATGTATGATCATGTCAAAAATGGGCCCACTACTATGCATAACTATAATGAACTAATAAAATTTTTAAATTCTTAAAAAGTTATACACAGGGCTGGGATTGGGGCACAGTGGTAGAGCACTCGCCTCACATGTGCTAAGCACTGGGTTCAATCCTCAACACTGTATTAAAAAATAAACAAAGGTATTGTGTCCATCTTCAACTAAGAAAAAAAAGTTAAATGCAACAAAAGAATTTCACTGTGAAACTATGCATTTCAACATATTTTTTTTTTAAATTCTACAGTGTGGCATTTATTATAAAGAGAAAACACCAAATATTTAATTTCAGTATTTTAGACTTAAATACTACCATTTAAAGTTCCCCATGATATATTTATTTATATTTTTATCACAGTATAGAATATAACAGCATTTAATTTAAACATCAGAAAATAATGAATGTCATAGCTGATAGAATGTTTGAAGGACTTGATGTTTTCACCTAAAGTGACTGTAGGTACATTTGTCTGTTCCATCTTTCCCTCTCACACACAAAAATTATTCCATGCCAAATCCCTTAAATGCCTCTTTTGAAGTTTAAAATTAATTCCCATGGTTACTCTTCTATAATCCTCCATCTTTTAAAAAATGCAAAATATGCTTATACTTGTTTTGCTTATACTTTTTGAGAAATCAGATGGAATCCCAAAACCCTATGTGAATATGTGCTATGCTTTTTAAAAGAAAAAACACACACTCACCCTCAATAAAGCTGTTCTTCAAGGAATCTGATTTTCCTGAAATTCACTGGACAAAGGTAACAGTTTTCTTTAAGGGTCCATTCATAACTTTAAGTCAATGTTATAAAGAATTTTCATGGAAATATATAAGACATTTATATTGATTCTAAATGAATTTCATCATGAGCAGGTCTTTTATACCTAATGGCAAATGAATTCTTAGTAACAAGGCTTTTGATATGTTACCAAGAGTGAGGGTTGACAACAAAACCACTTAGCTTCACTTTCTAACAATATTAAAGCAAGGAAATTATTAAGTACATATATTTTTCAATTGGGAAGAAACACTTCAAAGTGTTTTACCAAACCTTTCAATTTTGAAATCTAAAGGTTTAAATTTGTATTAGAAATTAAAGTGTTCCGTTTCTTTAGGGAACAAAAAAAATCATGTGAAGAGTAGTTTGAACAGTACCCAACCTTTCTAATATAGTCTATTTCTTATATAGATTTGTCTAAGGTTTTGCTCTTTTATAAGTTCATCTTTCCCTCGACATTAGAAGTCCTAACAGCAGATGCTAGAATAATTAAAAACCTATCACTGCAGACTCTTCCGTCACATAACAGACTAGGAAAATGAAGGCAGTTTATGGGTGTCCTTGTCTCACTTTATCCACCTCTCCGTGGCTGACATGTAGGCTTTAATGTGCATCCTTGCACCTCTCCTTCGTCAGGAAGCCTGTCTCTGGGGATCACTTGCAGAAAATAGGACATTGAGTCCATAATTAAAGTAATCTCTTTCCAGGCAGATGCTGCAGTTGGCTCTGTTATCACATATTACAAAAGGCATCTTGAGGGTTATAAAATGTGCAGCAAATAGCTTTGGAGATGAGAAACAGCAATTTTTCATCTAATTTTGATCCATAGACATGTAAGTACTGTATTGCTACTTTTTGGTTTTGAGCCAAATAACTATTATGGTGCTGAGATGAGCCGGGCAGTAACCAAAATTAAAGAATACTTTAGCTTTTATCCTCAAAGTGAGAAAAGCTCTTTTGTAACCATCTTTTGCACTTAGCAAATAAGGAAGCCATCTCAAATCTTAGCATTAATGCCTGCAGGCGGATTTAGGAGAAAGGCTTATGTGGCTTAGCTTTATAGCCATACTTTCAATATATTTGCTTAAGTTAAAACCAGGGTTTGATTAAGGGACCTACGATCTTAGCTCCTTTGCAACTTGAGTGTACATTTTTAATTAGAAGCCTTTTCATTGTTTATCTTTTCTGTAAAATTTAGAACATTGCTCTTTTAAATATATGTGAGCCCAGATAACTAATATGCTCATAATATTCATAATCCCTTCTATAAATACTAATAGAGGAAATGGATGGAGGAGATTTGACTATCACTTTTTTGTTTCCAGCTCAGGGTTTGTCAATGTCGCTAACCAAACTTCAATACTGGGAGATGCTGAAATGAACGTGAAAATAACTACTTTTGTTTAATATTTATGTCTCAAGGCTAAATAAGGAAACTTATGAATGTACACTTATGATATTTAACTTTAAAGAGGCTATCTTAAAATTCCAGAAAATATGTGATTTAAATTGTCTTATTTTTTCAAAATTTTATTTTTTTTCTAATAATAAAGTTTTAGATAGACTTGTGTCATTCAATTAAAATTATTGTTAATAATATTAAACCTTAAGTTATTGAGTAATAAATATGTTTGTATTTCAGTGTACTTAAGCCTTCAGAATTAATATTTAGAAAAAATTATGTAATGTTCCTTGAATTATTAGAGAAAAACTACTATGAATCAAAATTTTAAGTTATTCATATAGTTTTATTAAATTATCAAATTGATATTTCCAGGGTACCCAAAATATTATAATATATAGCCTATTGTCACCCATGCATGCCTTGAGGTAAAAGAAGCAGAGTATAAGCTCTAATTTTCTAACATATAATCTTCTGGCATATTTATGACTTCATGCATTTTTTTCACTCACGTATATAGGCATTCATTCACACATTCAACAAATCATTTATTTAGTTAAAATTAAGATTACCTTTGATTGACGAATCACAATTGTGTTCATTTATAGGGTACGATATGACATTGTGATATATTTATACAATGGCATGATTCAATCAAGCTAATTAACATGCCCCTTACCTAACTTATCCTTTGTTTTTTATTGAGACTCTCAAAATTTACCACTTCAGTTACCTGGAAATATACATTAATATTGACTATATTCCCCCATCCTGCTTTCTATCTGAAACTTTGTACCCTTAGATGAACAACTCCTCCTTCCCTCCATTCTTACAACTACCCCCAGGCTCTGGTAATCATCCTTATATACTCTCTTCTTCAGAATACAACTTTTTAGATTCTGCAAAGAGTGATATCATGTGGAGTTGGTCTCTTTTTGTGTCTTGTTTATTACATTTAGTATAATGTATTCCAGATCCAATCATGTCACAAATTACTGGATTTCTATCCCCTCCCATTTTAAGGTTAGACAGTATTCCATTGTGTATGCATACCACTTTTATTCATCTATTTATTCACTGAAGGACACTTAGGTTGTTTCCATATCTTGGCTATTGTGAATGCTACAATGTATGTGGGAGTATATATTACTATTTCAAATACTGATTTCAGTTTCTTTGAAAAAAAATATATATATATATCCAGAAGTGAGACTACTGGGTCATATGGTAGTTCCAGGCTTAGTTTTTGAGGAAATGTGCACTATTTTCCACAATGGCTATAAAAATTTAAATTCACAACAACAGTGTATTAAAAACCCTTTCCTCTGCATTATCTATAACTTCTTTTTTATCTTTCATCTTTTTCAAAAAATAATTTAACAGAATTTTTATCTAAATAATTTTATGTCATTTGCAATTTAAGTATTAGAAAGACACACTCAGTACTCCGCCATCTGAAAGGCAATTTTTAATTTTTCATATTTCTTTCAGCTATTTCCTTATATTAATGTAGCAACATCAACTTACTTTTGCCTAGCATGTATCTGGCGTGTCTCTTCCCCTCTCTTTTCTTTCAACATTTATGTGCCATTAAATTTAGGTTTGTCTCTTGGAAGCAATATGTTGCTGAATTTTGAAATTATGTTCTGAAAGTCCATGTTCCAATTGCAAATTTTTTTAAAAAATTATTTTTTAATTTGTTCTAATTAGTTATACATTATAGCACAATGCATTTTGATTCATTGTACACAAATGGAGCACAACTTCTCATTTCTCTGGTTGCACACAATGTAGAGTTGCACCATATGTGCAGTCATACATGTACCTAGAGTAATGACGTTCCTCTCATTCCACCATTTTTCCTGTCCCCATGCTCCTTTCCCTCTCTCCCACCTTTTGCCCAATCAAAGTTCCTGCATTCTCCTCCTGCCATCCCCTTGTTATGGATCAGCATCCACTTATCAGAGAGAACATTCAGCTCTTGGTTTTCTGGGATTGGCTTACTTCACTTAGCATGATATTCTCCAACTCCATCCATTTACCTGCAAATGCCATAATTTTATTCTTTTTTAATGCTGAATAATATTCCATTATCCATTCATCAATTGTACAATTTAATCTGTTTATATTTATTGTAATTATTGACTTATTTATACTCATTTATTTATCTTATATTACATTTTATACTTCCAAGATTTTAAAATTTTCTTTTCATTTATTTTGGTGGATTAATTGTATTTTTAATATCTCCCTATCCCCTTTTCATTCTGTAAATTCTAATTTTGTTTCTGTTCTTTGTACTTACATCTTCAACAATCATGCTTAATCAAAGTTATAATCTTCTTTCAAAATAATTTGAGGATATTTAATACTTGTTTCCTTCTTTCCCTCAACATAAACACTAACGATGCTTAGAATTTTAGTTTTACATCGCCTTACACATTATCCTATAATAGTTATCAGTGTATATTTTATAATTATACTTGCAAAGCCACTGCTTAGAGTTCTAAGATGCTTGCTAAATTTCTTTGCTCAGCATTAATTACTGTACTATGCATCCTACTCTTTTCTTCTGATTTTATTTCATTTTTACTGAAAGATATCTTTAAAAACCTACCTTAAAATGATCTATGTACGGTAAAAATCTCAATAAATATTTCTGAAAATATATTCTGTTTTCACATTTGACATACTTTATGTAGTTATGGAAGTCTAAAATGACAATTATTTTTCTTCATTACTTTGGAGATATTCTACCTTTGTCTTCTGACATCTCTTGTTACTGATGAGAAGATCACTGCTAAACTAAATATATGAGTAATCTGTCTTTTCTCTTTTGTTGTCTATGATATTTTCTCTGTCTTCAATATTCTGAAAGTTCATTATGATCTACATTACTGCTAAATATTTTATTTATCTTGCTTAGATAGAAAAGACTCATATCTTTCTTATTCTAGAAAATTCTCCATTTTCTTTTTAAATTTACCTTTTCTCATTCTTTTTTTATCTCCTTGTAAAACTTCTATTAGCTATTAATTTCTTAACTTGGTGTTTTTTTTACCAGATTAATCATGTAAACCAGGCTCCTTACATTTAATTGTTTTGTTTCTTATAAGTAACATTTTCCCTAAAGGCTCCAGGCAGATGACAAGTTCTCTTGCTGTTTTTACAGGCAAAATTGGAAAATACTTTGAGGCTCCATGCTTCATACAGTGGACTCCATTCCAGCTCCCTCTCTTTTCTTTTCTCTGGCTATCTTTGAAGGGGGTCAGTCCCAGGATCTGAACAGGTTAAAACTCCAGGACTAAAATCTAAATCCAGGTTTACTATATCCATAGGTCACCAAAATGTTAGCTGGAATCTCTCTTTTCTTCTGGACACTGGTGTTTCCACTTTATTTCAAATATATATATTCAAATATATGTATATTAAAGTTTGCTCCAAATTAACTGGAATTTCTATGTGATTTTAATAGTTGAGTTCCGGCTATGCCATCTTAGTCTTCCACGATGCCAGACATCTTCTACACACAACATTTTAATTTGTTTGAAATTGTATCACAGAAACAAATGTTTAGATGTTTTTGTCACTTATTATTCCAAGCACCTCCCAAGTTACTACACTGTCTTTAAAAACACAGATAGATAGAATAGGATAGTGCTCAAAAGAAAAAATTCTGGAGCAAAGCAGACCTATCTCTGAAGCTCTTCAATAACTCCATCAGTAATGGGTGGTTTGGGGAGAGAATGGGAGCTTAGGTTGCCCAGTACACAGGTTCTCAGGAAATAGAAGTTGCTGTTTTAACTATTATTATCATCATAATAAAATTACACTCTAAAATCACTATTGTTCTAATATTGATATTTTAACTATGAAGCATATGAATATAAGTGTTCACAGGGTAAGAGTACTTTAGAAAAGGTTTAGAACCTAAAACACTGTGGCAGAGGGCAGGAAGGGGTTGGCAGAGTGGGAACAGGAACTGAGACCTCCAGGTAGGGACACAGGGAAAGATTCTTACCTCAAGGCTCCCAAAGAGTAGCACTCTGTCCTGAGCATTGTAAGAGAAAGTAACCAGAGGCAATTCTCACTTGTCATGCTTGGCCCATCATGGCCCATAAGACTGTTTAAAGACCATAGAAACTGCTGCACTGACAAAACTAAAATGAACCATTAGGTAACCAGCTTTTAACATAAAATCGCCTTACTTGATGAGGTTAGGAGTTATGATGGTTCAGGTTCACAGAGCAGTTGCAAAATCCAGTTTTGCTTTATTCCTTTTATATGTCCTTTGAAGTGTAGGATTACCATCTATAAATGTCAAGGTAATATCAGAGGAAAAGATAACAGATTATCTAAGCTTGTCTTGCCTATTAGAAATCTATGCTGTTCAATATAATAGTCACTAGCCATTTATTGCTATTGAGAACTTGAAATGTGACTTGTACAACTGAGAAACTGAATTTTAAATTTTTATTTAATTTTAATTAATTTAATTCAAATCATTACATGTATCTTGTAGTTACTATATTAGAAAGTACAATTTCAATATGGGCTCAGTGGCATATGCTTTTAATTCCAGCATCTCAGGAGGTAGAGGCATGAGCCGTTTCAAGGCCAGTCTGGTCAACTCAGTGAGACCCTGTCTCAAAAAAAAAAATAAGTAGGGCTGGGGATGTAGCTCCTGAGCAGAGTGCCTCTGGGTTCAGTCCTTAATACCACACACACACACACACACACACACACACACTTTGTGTGTACAAAAAGTACAATTTCAAACACATTTTAGAATATGTATATATGTATATACATGTGTATGTGTTATGGCTTGGATATATGGTGCCTCCAAAATCTCATGTGTAAGACAATGCAAGAATGTTCAGAAGTGAAATGATTTGGTTATGAGTCTATAGCCAAATCAGTGGGTTAGTCCACCTGAATGGATTGAGAAATTAGCCAGGTAGGGTGTGGCTGGAGCAAGTAGATCACTGGGACATACCTATCAGATTTATGTCTGTTTCTTATCTGTCATGGATTGAGCTGCTTTCCTCTGCCACACCCTTCGGGCATGATATTCTGCCTTACCTCGGGCCCAGAGCTAGAGTCGGCTGACCATGGACTGAATCTCTGAAACCACGAGCCAAAATAAACTTTTTCTTCTAAACGTAAGTTGTTCTTGTTGAGTCTTTTGGTCACAGAAATGCAAAACCTGACTAATACAGTGTGTGTGTGTGTGTGTGTGTGTGTGTGTGTGTGTGTGTGTGTATCTAGATAGATAGATAGATAGATAGATAGATAGATAATCGCCAAAAAAATTAATTCTTAAAGGTTTCTTATCTGGAAGAAGCAGTCCAAATTTTATTTCACATTTATAATAATGACTTAAAATATTTGGATATTTTACTAAAAGCAGGGTTTGATAATATACTGCCATGAGCATACGTTACTCATATAACTCTATTGGCAAACCATGAGGGTGTTGCTGCCATGGGAAAAGGTTCATCCACCTGTTCTCACACCTCATCATCCTCACTAATTTTGACAGTGGAGGCAGTGTGGGGGGAAAATTACACTTAGGACTTCTAAATTGTTTAAAATAATTTTAATAATATAGGAATAACCCAGATCTTTGTCTATCTTTTACCTATGATATTTCTACTAGATTTAGAGAACTTCTAAGAATTGTAACGCATAAAGCATTTAGATCTTTGGTCTTTTGCTTTCACAAATGTTCCCTGTGGTTTCAAGTAAAAAGTGCCAAGCCCAGTGGTAATCCACTTAAATAAACCATAAGACCTTGTAATAAGGAGCTTCTTGTGGGTTCCAAACCTCGGTCCATTTACTTGAGTGCTCTCTAAACATTCTCACACGATTGCATGAAAGGAAAAGAAGAGGGAAGCAGCTGGTTTGCCATAGACCTCTTTTTTCCTAGATGTAATATTAGGATAAAGTAATATTTTTGTCTAAAAAGATAAAAATCAGAGTTTTTAAAAAACAAACAAATTTGCTAACATAACTGTTTCTCGGAGATAAAATTTCCTAGAAACACAACCATCTTTGGATCCTGGTTAAAAATATTTCATTACTGGAAGTCCCACTGTAAAGCACCCACTGCTCTGATGGTCTTGTGATTTTAATGCAAAGAAAAGTTTCCTAGTGGAGACTCTGGAAGATTTCCCTAATAGAATCAGGACTGTTTACATAGCAACTTCTTGGAGGAAGGAGGAGGAGACGCAGGAAGGGAGAAAGGAAAGAGAAAAATGAAGGGAGTACTCTTGCCTTTTGAATATCTGTTAAATTATTAAAGTATGTTGTATCATCCATATGACAAAACCAATTCCTTCAAAACTTCTTGGAGATTGATGGACATAATTAATCTCAACCACACTCCCCAAAATTAAACATTAAATCCCCAGGAAGCATCCTGACCTCATTTGTCAAGGTGTGGATACATAAGAACACACATTAGTCCCTCAACCTAGACTATCTGCTTGCCCACACCTAACTGGCTGCAGAAAGTTGATGAAGACCAGACCCTGTGGGGAGTGAGAACTATCCGTTAGGCTCTTAGCCATTTACCTTTAAGGATAGATGATATATATTTTTTAATCCTGGCACTCAGAGGAACATTTTTGAGCAGTCTTAAAATATTTGTTATGAGTTAGAAAATGCCTTTTAAAAAGGAAAACTAGACCATCAGAAAAAGAAATAGCAGAACTGTGATTTAAAAGACAGATAAAATTCCTCCTTCAGAAAACAATATATCTGGTTTTATCTCACGGTATGGATGTAATAATTTCAGACTTACCTGAAAAGTAATTTATTTTTGCATCAATCTATGTACAATCTTGAAAGTAAAATAGAATTTGTATCAATTGTTGGTACCCTTATCTATATATAGGTATGAATTCACTCCCAATAGACCCAACCATGGGGGAGTCCCTGCTCTTATTCCAAATGTTTAAGTAACAAGGCAAATACATTTGTGATGTTTTCATCTGATGGATGGAAATAAATGGGCAACTACATTATCTTTCCTGAAGAACTCCCCAGACAGGCTGGAATGGCTCTCATCAAAAATTAAAGGCATCTGAGAGATGCTCAAGGCAGCACTTCAAATCTCTGCATTTGTATTATTTCAGGCCTGTCAGGTGTTCAGAAACTGCTAGTGTCTTCAATTTTTCCAGTACTTTTGTCCTCTTATTTAATATATTTTTAAGAAAACCATCCCTCCAGGAGTTACTTCCGTTAGAGTAGTAAATGTTCAAATATAGTCCTGTGTTCCTCTTTGCTAATCTGAATTCATTCTTGTCAATGCTCGGGACCTTAAATAGAACATTACTTGATTCATTCTGTTTTCAGTCTTGGTACCGCTCAATAGTTGAATGAATGAGACAAAATTTCAGTGTCTCCTACTGAGACATATTTCAAAATAAAGATAGTAAACACATGATGGCCACTTTAAAAAGAGATTCTGACACCACACTGCAAACCATATAATTTAAATGGTATCAGTACCACATTTTACCATAGTAAGATGGACAGTGATTATTTCAAAGGAAAGTGAAGTAGTAAAATCACTTGCTTTGAAAACAGATTGCCTTTTCTGAATCCAAGCTGTGTTCCTCTTTAGGTAAATTACCTAAGAGAAATTATTTAACATCTCTGTACTTCAATTTTCTCATCTGTGAATTGAGATAATAATAGTACCTATTTTAGAGAAAATGAGCATCAACGGATTAAATGATGAAAACTGCTTAGAACAATGGCAGGCACATAGTAAAATTTCAAAAATATGATTAATGTTGTAATTGTTTTAAACACCCCCCTCTTTCCTCAATAGTTTCTCACCAACTTTTAGGGGTTAAATGACTTAGAGATTTCCTTTCTTCCTTCCCTTCTATCCCTGTCTTCCTCTACTTTGCCTCCTTCCTTCCCCTTCCCTACCTCTGCCCATCTCTCCCCCCTCCTCTCCTTCCTCCATCTCCTCTAAACTTGAGGCTTATTAGTCAGTAAAAAAAAAACAAAAAACCAATAATCGAATATGAAAATCTAGAAAAACTCTATTGCTATAAGATCTGAATGCTGCACAATTTCTGGGTGAAATTACCACTTAAAATATAAGTGGTAATTTATCAACAGGTGCCATATAAGTAACAGTAAAATAATTTGGATTCATTTTCTCCATCTGTGAAACTATAGCCCACACCTGATCCTGAGAGCTTCCTCTCCTCTCACTTGATTATTTTTAACAAGAAAGGCAGTAAGCAGACGGCCCAAATGAGTAAGTGGCTGAGTGACTTACTAAAAAAACATGGTCTATATTCAGACAGAATGCCACTATTCTTCACTGGGTAAGGAACACAACACATTATATAATTGTATTAATTTTCAGTTCAAATAGTCTATAATTCCTGGATATTTGGAATTTTTTTCTAAAAAAAGGGATTTAAAATATATATATATATAAAATCATTTTTTAATATATATATATATATATATATATATATATATATATATATATATATATATGTTGTAGATGGACATAACACCTTTATTTATTTATCTTTATGTGGTGATGAGGATCAAACTCAGGGTCTCACACCTGCTAGGTTAGCACTCTACTGCTGAACCACAACCCAGTCCTCTAAAAACAAGGATTTAAAATAGGTACTAGGGTTTAAAATCAGAGTCAATCATACATTTGGCTGTTCTGAGATCACATAATTGGGTGTATTGTCAATTCTATTGTCAGTCTTAGAAAGACCATGTGTGCCAAGCTGGAGAATATCACGCTAAACAAAATAAGCCAATCCCAAAAAAGGCCAAATGTTTTCTCTGATATGCAGATGCTAATTCACAATAAGGGGATGGGGCACTAGGGAATAACAGAGGTACTTTTGGTTAGAAGGGAGAGAAGGGAGGGGAGGGGATATGGGGATTAGAAGGATAGTAGAATGAATTGGATGTTATTACCCATGTGCATATATGATTACACAATCAGTATGATTCTACATCGTGTACAACTAGAAGAATGAGAAGTTGTGCTCCATTTATGTATGATGTGTCAAAATGCATTCTACTGTCATGTATAACTAGTTAGAACAAATTAAAAAATTAGAGGACAGAAAAAGAAAGAGCTTGTGCATGGTAAATGATAAATGTTAGTTGCTGAATTTCTTCAAATATAATACACCAACAATTATAAGACACTATGTAATAAAGTAATTATCTATTATAATTGTAGGGTGCCATCAAATGAAATCTACTTCATAGATATTGAAACACTTATCTGTATTTAGAATCAATGAAATATATTTAGCTATTAATAACTACTTATTAAGAAACTTCTATTACACAAAGTTCAGTATTTAGGAAATACTAGGTATATAAAAATACTATTGATAGCCTCTGACCTTGGGGATTTAAAGCCCAACTAGAAAAAGAAAGCAAGCATGGGAAAAACTTGAATAATAATATGAGTTAATTAACAATATAAGAAAGTCATAGAGAGCTAGGCACAATAGTGCACGCCTATAATCCTAGCACCTGTAATCCCAGAGGTTGAGACAGGAGTATTACAAGTTCAAAGCCAGCCTCAGCAATTTAGCAAGGCCCTACACAACTCAGTAAGACCCTATCCTCAAATTAAAAACACAAAAAGGGATATAGCTCAGTGGTTGAGTGCCCCTGGGTTCAATTCCTGGCGCACACACACAACACAAAAGTGATAGAGAATTTTTCAAAAATGCACATAAGCATGGCTGAAGTTTGATTTTTAAGAAATAATTTTAATAACTAGAAGAGAGTGTGAAGGTTCTCAATACATAGAAATAATAATATTTACAAAGCACATAAATGGGACTCTTCCTTCCCCCAAATCAAACCTAAATCTGATAGAGGTTCTAGATTCAACTACCCATCTGCAGGAATTACAGAGGGCAGGTGATAATGCAAGAGAACAAACTACATTGTAAAGTTACAAACAACAAAATTCTGATTCTAGGAAACTATAGGATAAATGATCTACTTTTTTCAACAAATAAATTGCAAAGTGAAAAATGTGGAGGAAAACCTATGAATTTAAAGACTTAATATTTATTTTTAAAAAACAAATCTTTAGTGTATAAGGATGCATAGTTGGAAGATAAAACTTCAACTAGAAGAATATAATAATAAGCAAAAATAAAAAGTAATATTATTTGAGGACAGAAATGCAAAGTACTCTGATTTGATCTATGTACATTGTACACATGTTATCGAATTATAACTCTACCCTATAAATACAAATATTATGTCAGTTAGAATAAGATTTTAAAAATTGAAATAGATCCCTATGTTTCATCCTGTACAAAAATCAATTCAAAATGGATCAAAGACCTCAATATAATTTTGTGTGTGTGTGGTACTCAGAATTGAACCAGGGCCTCCCAAATGCTAGGCAATCACTCTACCGGTAAGCTACATTCCCAGGGATCAAAGGCCTAAGTATAATACCTAAAACTTTTAAACTGCTAGAAGAAAACATAGTGGAAATACTTCAAGATATAGGAACGAGCAATGACTTCCTGAGACAGGTACAGGAAGTACAGGGGGACAGTAAAACACCAGGACCCTGAATGCCCCATTTCTGTTCCAAAAATACCTAGTCAAGATAAGGGAACAATGAGAGCAAGCCTGGCTGCAAAGTTCAGATACATATTATCTTGAAGGACACTGGCTTTCTCTTCCGTACATTGGGAGCTAGGGCAAGTTAGTGTTATCTGTAGAAAGCTTCCTTCTTGCATGTACATGAGAACTGTTGCTCTTGGGATGTCGGTAATCCAAGCTAACTAAGAAAGCTGAACCTGATGATGTCATTGCCTCTTCAGCCTAACATATAAAACCCCTCTGAGAGGAAACATAACAGAGGGCACTGTGGAAAGGATACATGTCACTCATCTAGCTGGTTGCCTCTGGACAAAAGACCATGACAGAGAGGAGGTGTCACTTGGTAAAGCACCTTGAGGGATTAAAGTGCTACCCGTCAGCCTGTCACCTCTGAAACTCTTCTTGGAGCAGTCTCTTGTAAGCTTTTCCCAATAAAACATATGTCTCCCATGCTGTTTCTGTTATTTGGCCTGTCTATAACCCATTCCACGGCCCTGGCACAACTGGGCTCTGGACAAGACAATAGGACTCCCATAGCTCAGGAAACAATAGCAAGAATCAACAATTAATCAATTAATTTAATTTAATTACATTAAATTACAAACAAAAGAAATAATTATCAGAGTGAATAGACTGCCTACAAAATGAAAGAAATTCTTTGCCAGCTACCCTTCTGACAAAGGATTAATATCCAGAATATATAAAGAACTCAGAAACCTTAAAACAAAAAAAAACAAAACCTAATCAACAAATGGAAAAATTAATTGAACAAATACTTCTCCAAAGAAGAAGTACAAATGGCCAATAATTATGCAAAAAAGCTCAAAATCTTTAGTCATTAAGGAGATACAAATTAAAAAGAACTACATTGAGATCACCTCTCACCCCAGAAATCAAGAATACAAATAATAATAAATTCTGTCAAACTGGGGAAAGGAATTCTTACACACTATGGATGGGAATGCAAATTAATACAGCCACTATGGAAATCAGTATGAAAGTGCCTAAAAGAACTAAAAATAGAACTATCTTATGATCCAGCTATACCACTCCTCAGTATATATCTTAAAAAATTAAAATCAGCATATTATAGAGACACCTGTACACCCAGGTTTATCACAGAAAAATTCACAATAGCCAAGGTATGGAATCAGCCTAGGTGCCTGTCAACAAATGAATGGATAAAGAAAATGTGGCACATATACATGATGGAGTATTACTCAGCTATAAAGAACAATAAAATCATGTCATTTTCAGGAGAGTGAATGGAACTGGAGATCACCACATGAAGTGAAAGAAGTCAGATTCAGAAAAATAAGCATCACCTCTTTTCTCTCATATGTGAAATAGAGGGTAAAAGAAAGATGACATGAAAATAGAAGGGAGACTGGGAAGAGGAAGGGGACTGGGGGAATAGGGGATGAGAGATTAAGAAAGGGTAATAGAGAAGAGAAAATTATCAAAACAGGTTATATACGTCTACAAATATGCCACAATGAAACCCAATATTCTGTATAGTTAATACACACAAATTTTAAAAAGAATTCTTCCTACCTTTAAAAATTAAAATTTTAACTTGAATTTCATGTTAATCAGAAAAGATATTTATAGTATACAATATATTTACCTCCCAATGCCTCAGGCTTTTGTGTTACTTTGTTTTTGTTTACAATGTAAAATTAATGTTGAATATTAGCAATCCCCTTCAAGTATTGCTGGACACTTACTAATTACGAATTCTAACCTTTACATGTAGCTCTAGTCAAAAACAAGCATTTTGCCCACATAATAAGCAGCTACTCTATGTAACATTCAACATCATCATGGCTGCCAATAAGGAGATTAACCATTTATGGAGAATGCTAAAAATATAAATTGTATCCTCAAAATTTGACTGGAAAATATAGGTAAGGGTATGTAAATGTCTTTCCAGTCAGTAAAAATTACTTATAACCAAATGATATTTTCCTGACCACCTGTAAAGAAATTAGAATTAAGACTTAAAACTCTCAGAAGGAAATAGAATTTCAGTATCAATGGGATTATAAGTCATAGAATATAATTTTTAAATAGAGTCAATTAAAAACCTAAATTTGTTTGGAAGTAGGCAGTTCTATATTGCTGATATAGACTTACTTTGTGTTTTATCTTTTAAAAATGCAATTCTTATTTTAAATTAAAGAAGTTATATATGACAAGAATTTGCTGAACTTGGTGGCCCCTACCTATAATACCTGTGATGTGAGAGGCTGAGAAAAGAGGATCACAAATTTGAGGACATCCTGGGTAATTTAGGGAGATTCTGTCTCAAAATAAAAATGGCTGGGTATGTGTTTCAGTGATAGAACACCTTACTGCATGCATGTACACACACATATACACACACGCGCGCGCGCGCACACACACACACACACACACACACACACAAGAATTTACCCTTCCAAGTGCCAACACACAAGAATACATGGTAAGAGCATCAGGGATCACAAGCTAAAGGAAATGACAACATAGAACATCATATAATGCAAGGGACATTTTCCTGGATATCTATATATGAGACACTGTACCAAATATGGTGGAATCAAAAAGAAATAAAAATTTGTCTCTGTCTAATCTAATCTAAGAGAAAAGGCAAAAAATTAACTCAAATCACTATATGATAAAGTATAATGTGCACTCTAATAAAGTTACAAGAACAACATGTCAGTACATATCACTTTTGTTGTTGGCATCTTGGCAAGTTTTTAAACAAGCCTTGAAAAAAACGTAGAAGTTTTAACAATCAGAGTGATTGTATGAATCAGAGAAAAGCATGAAGAGAGAAAGCCATGGGATTTTCAGGACATTGTGGCGAATCTTGCCAGTTTGTGCTCTATCAGGAGGTACAGGCTATAAGAGATAGAAGATAATAAAACAGCAGGATGGGGAAGAGACTCCAAATCCCACGCCTTCAGTAGAGAATTTCATGCTTATCTAAATTTTGAGTGATCCAGGTTTGGCCTTAGGAAGATTAAGTGGATATCAATGTGCAGGGTGGACTAGGGGAGAAGCAGGCTGGAAGTGTGAGGGCCAGTAAGGAAGTTTCTGCAATTATCTTAGCAGAAGGTACTAGAAGGAAAAGATTCAGGTACAAAAAACTTTCTATAGAAGAAAATGATTGGATTAAATGCCCATTGGCGATATAGGATGAATTTGATGTTAGCAGCCTACCTCACCCAGAAACTAAACAAACAGACTATATAGTCAGTGGTGTGGGAGCCATAGGATCTCCTAACACTGAACTATATGTTGCCAAGGTGGGGGGAAGGTAGTAGTGTTCTGTGAGTACACAGGTTTTGTGGGACTTTGCTGTATGCACAGGAGATTGGAAGAGAAAATCATTCAAGAACTTCGAGTGCTACTTTTCTTCACTGCCCACGGAATAACTGTTTCTGAATTATCTGTGTCTGTATTACCTTGGCCTACTGGTCACTTCAACCAATATTTAAGGAGTGTTTACTGTGTCCTAGAGATTGTTGCAGACAGCTCTGGAAAATCAGTGGGAAAAAAACTCCAAATTTTGCCTTCAGGGAACTTGCATTTTAGTGGGAAGAGACAGATAATGGACAATGCACATAATTATATAAATGCAAGATAACATGTGGTAAAAGTAAAATATGCTATGGGGAAAAAATCAGCTAACTAAGAAGGGTGGGAGTGGTGGCTCAGGGGTCAGGGTTGGGCATTATATGGAGAGATGTAGCAAGTTGTAGTCTCTGAACCTTGATGTGCTGGTTATATAAGGATGCAGCTAAGAGCTGTGTTCACTAACTTCCCCAGTTTCTTCCTAATGAAAACTCATGAGAGTTAGGTTTCTATACAATACCTGACTTCTGGCCACCACGAATCACCTAATCAATCACATTTCCCTCTGGGCACTAACAGCCAGAAAAGCTCAAAGGAAATTTGTAATCATTTTCCAGTATGTGAAGTCTCAAAGCATTGCTTGTACCGGCTTTCACCTTATTTTCTGAACATTCATTTTACTGTTGTCCTGACTTCTTCAATTACTTTAATCTTTTTTTAACTCACAAATAATGGCATTTACTTGTAGGGTACAAGGTGATCTTTTGATATGTGTTTACACTGTGGAATGATGAAATTATGTTAATTAACATACATCACTTTACATACTTATCATGTTTTTTGTGATGAGAACTCTTGAAATCTAATAATCTCTTACAGAGAGGTAAATATGAGTAAAACAACATATCCATGTATAGACATGTCATAGGAAACCCATTAATCTGTACCATTAATATGAGTTAATATTCATAATAATAAAAAGAATACTAGAAAAAAAGTAGAAAAAAATCTTCTGTCTTAGCAATTTTGAAATCCATTTCATAGTCAACATGCTGTATGATAGATCCGTAAAACATTCATCTTTACTGAAACTTTGTACCCTTTCAATAACCTCTCCCCATTCTTCATCTCCCAATGAGATTTCACTTTTATCACATTATTTATTTTTTTCAGTTAAAATCCAATTTAGAGATCTGGAAGTTATAAATGAATACACAAAAATAAATTGCTAAAGCTACTTTATAAAAATTTTTGACCTCTTTGACACCAAAATTAATGGTTTTAATTAAGTCTAACCTATCAAAATAATACTTTACAAAAGTTACCCCCCATGTAACTCATGAAAGGTTGCATTTGCCTTCCGTAGCCATCTCTGACACTTTGGGTACTTACATGAAATTGACACAGCCAGTACCAGCGGGTGGGGCAATCCAGACAAAGCTGAGGTTGGTTGTGGGCAGGTGACTCACATGAGAGGCCACCACACTGCACATAAACTGGTTACCAAACTGGTGGTCAGACATGATCCCTGAAAGACAGAAAGGAAGGGTCACTGTTATAAAGAGAACAAAACAAATTCCTTCCTATCATGGTATAAAAATAATTCTTGACATTTTAATATTAAGATTTATTATGCACCTTGGACTTCATATAAGGTATGTAACTTTTTTCATTGCTAGAGGAAAATTAAGCATTTAAAACAGTATTAAGAAATTACCTACTATAGCATTTACCTTGATTTTGTTGATTGATCTTTGCCCATCAGTAAAATCCACCAGGACTCACCTGCCATTGAATACATTTGGGTTTCTCAGAATGTAACAAGAAAGACAACTACCATGGGGAACTGGGAAGCTTCTCAGTATGAGGATGCTAGGAGGAGATTATTAAAATATTTGAGCTTGTATTGGGTTACTTCAGAGAGTGGGGAGATCAGGTTTGCCCAGGAGCTTTGCAATTTTAGTACTGAAAGTCCTGTATTCTGGGACACTCCCCAGTCCCGTTGAAGTTTCAGGAAAAGATGGTTCATCTTCTGGATCTGGGTCATCACAAAGTAGAAGTAACTTTGTTACCAAGCATTTTCATACCAGAAAGGTAAGTCTTAGAGTAACCTTGTCTGATGTTCATGTTCTATGAACTTGCTTATGCTGAGCATGAGAACACCTTAACCTAGTTGTGAGCAGGTCAGAGTGATCTTTTTAAAATATGATGCTATTCATCATATTTCTCTACCAAAAAAAAATCAATAAACCCACATTGTATATAGCAGTACTATCCAAAAGAGTAGACACTAGCTAAAATGGTAAATTAATTAAATGTAAATTAGTTAAAATTAGATAAAATTAAAAACTCAGTTCTTCAGTTGCACTGAAGCTGAGCTGAAGCCCTAGGAACTCACATTTTAAATGCTCAGTAGCCAGCCATATGTTGCTGGTGGCTGCCATATTGGACAGTAGAGAACAGAACATTTCCAGTATCACAGAAATTTCTCCTGGATAGTGCTGATCCACAGGATAAAAATCAAGATGTCTTCTCTCAGGTTTTTTTTAAACCTCAGCTTCAGTACTTCCTGTTCATCCCCTTATATTTCACACACCCCAAATACCAAAAGAGTCCCTTCTCCACATAGGCACAAGCTGTATACTCTATCGAAAATGCTCTCTTCCCACCTGTTCACAATCCCCTGACTGATCCTATATCAAGATTTAGCTCATTTTCTCCTTTGACAAGTCTCTCCTCTCCACCTCCCAGGCCATTTTGCCATACTGAACCATGACTTAATTCCAACATAGCTCTTAGCTCAAGGTATCTGAATGTACTGTTTTCTTACCTTTCAACACTTCTGAAGACCTCTAAATGAACAAATCAAGTCTCCTCATCTACATTCCCCTAGCATCAAGCAAAATATGCACAGTCAATATATTATTTAATTTACTTGTATCTCTGGCCTTTGGTCTCATGATTTAAAAGGCCTTCCTAGTCCCTAAGATTTAAAAACATATTCTCTTACATTTCTATTAATTCATTTTTACATTTACATCTTTAATGTCTCTAAGTTTTATTTTGCTGTGCAGCACAAGGTTATTGCTTAACTTTTTTCCCCCAAATGGTTCTGGATATCATCATTTCCCCCTTGGTATTGTGAGAGAGTTATCCACTAACATGGACCAGACACATATATCTTCCCACAATGAATTTATTGCATAACAATAAATTCACATGTTGTATCATTTTCTTTAGCTCTAATTCACTGAACATACTCATGTTTCACTTGGTGTTGTGACTAAATGAATCACAGATTATTTTATTTCATTTCAATCTTAACTACCAATATCTATAAATTCAAGTTACATATCATATATTACACAATGATATATAGGCTATAGAAAGTTATTTAATTTTACTTGACTCTAATTGAAGAAAATGAATCTAAAATAAAAACGAATCTTCTCAAACATTTCTTCACCACTAAAGATATTTAGGAAGGATTAAGGCAGCCAGAGAG
This sequence comes from Spermophilus citellus, assembly GCF_964194105.1. Taxonomy (NCBI): domain Eukaryota; kingdom Metazoa; phylum Chordata; class Mammalia; order Rodentia; family Sciuridae; genus Spermophilus; species Spermophilus citellus. The sequence continues at coordinate 173,075,644 of NC_138184.1, forward strand.
CTTCAAGTGGCCTATCGGGAACAAAGGCAGAGAGCAAATACAAATGCAGAGTCACTGCAGGTGGTTAGATAAAATTATGAACTAGCCAAAGAGCCTGTTCAGAGCACAGAACTGTTGGAGTTGTAACTTATTCTATGCCAGGGTCCGGTTTTGAAGTGGGCCACATCAAGCAGGGCTTGATTGGCTGAGTTGAAGCCCTAGGGACAGAGTAGGGAGTTCTTAGCCTGTTGACCTCATGACCCATTCAGCAGATGGTCTGATGGTAGGCTGGCATGTGCCACTATACCACCATTGTAGGTACCCTTCCTTTTATGTGTTTCAGGTGAGGGGGTTGCATCTGCAGAGATTGATAAGCTCATGGGCCTGATTTTTTTGTGAAATGAGTGTGATACACCCATGCATCCAGGTGCTTCTGATTTAATTTGATAAGTTAGCAAGTGATCATTTTTTATTAGCATGATAATTTTTTCATCACTTTGTGCCTTATGGTTGTGCTGTGTAGATGGTGGCAGTCTATTTTTACAAAATATAAAGGCATTCTCCATCCACATGGAGTAGCTCATGTCAAACTACTGTTTTATAATATGCAGGAACTCAGAGCTAGGCACATTCTATACAAGATGAAGTAAGTCAGAGGGGCACAGTGTGCTCTATGCACTGAATTTCATGATGGCTCCTTATACGTTTCTCTGTTCCCTCCACTCCTGTATTCTACCAAAGTGACTTCTCTGAAAGGATGATCATGTCAATCCCCAGCTAAATCTCCTTAAATGGCTCCCCATCAGATTCCAGAGAGATTAAAAACTCTTCAGCATCAGTTACAAAGTTCAGCATGATCCACCCCTCCCTGCTCTCCCTCCTCATCCTTTATGCCTGGCTCCACAGCCCTTCTCTAGCACTGGTGGTAGAGCCTGCCTCACCCACCCCTGTGAGCATGTGCTCCCCTTTAGTCATAGAAGCCCCCCACCTTTTCTTTCCTCCCACTTATCCCTGCTCAATTAACTGCTATGTGCTTGTCAAGGCAAGGATCCATCTAACTTCTGCTTAACATCAAACACTGAGAGAAGTCACTTACTGTGCTAGGCCTAATGACAGAAAGATACATCAGACACAGCCATGCCCTCAAAGACTTCCATCCTCACTCATTGTCCCTGCCCTGTGTTTGAATAGTTGCCCTTCCTACATGTTATAAGCAATTTAACTAACTTTGTTTTTTTTACTAAATATATGAATAATTAAAAAAATAAGAACTTCAGAAAAAAAATATATATCTATCACCTTAACTTGTGAAATAGAATTTTTTATACTAGAAAGTCATTCAGAATAGGTCATAAGTGGCCTAAGAAACAGAAAAACAAGTCTATATCTGACATGTACAAAATATGCTTTTTTTCTCCTTCAAAGTTTTCTTCTTTAAAGCTGCATCTGAGACAAAATTCATCAAGCCGAAGAAACCACAGGGCAAGGAGGAAAAGTGACTCCCAGGGAATCACAGAGTCTCAAAGCAGACTCACAGCCATGACTCAAGCACTGCCACCCTCCTCTGAGCAGGCAGAAGGCAGGGACCCAGTGTGTGGAAAATGACACATCTGCAGGAGTCAGCCTGGCCAAAAAAAAAAAAAGAAAAAAGAAAAAGTCCAAGCCACAGTATTGTGGGAAGGGAAATGAATTGAACAAAATAAGAGTTCAGATCTCCGCATTCCTCATAACTCTTCTTAGAAGGTGAGTCAATGTCTAGGCCACATACTATTTGACAGGATTTTTATAAGGTGGCTACTTTTTGTCCCACTCCAGGTGAATATCCCATAGAGTAACATTTTTACAGTCTGACAGTCTAGCACAGTAGTTCTCCAACTTTCCTATATGGAGGCATCACTGGAAGAGATTTAATAAACACTGGCACCCAGTGTTTATACTGGCATCCAGATTTTGAGCTAACTGGTTTGGAATATAGCTTGGATATTGTTCACCCAGCAATTCTAATTAGCAGCTAAGAATTTGCATTAAAAAATGCCTTAGTAGAAGATTGCTTAAAATTCAGAGCTTAGAATCACACTGTTCATATCACCACAATACAATATACAGTTTGAAAGTATCCAACAGAGCCTTACCTTATGTAGCTTAAAAATTATAAATGTGCAGTGGTCTTTGCCTTTTTAACCTAGAGCACTGGCAAAGTATACTGCTAATACATCATAACTGGCATTTTCTCTGACAACATCTAAAAGTCAGCCATAGTTGTAAAATTCTATTTATGTAAATATCAACCCACATGGGAAAAAAAAAACATAATTTACAGAATCCCTATTTTGTATCAAACATTGTGTTAAGCTCTATGGAGATATGTACAAGAAATCTGGAGGTAGTCCCTGCCCTGAAGTGACATGAGCTGTACATTCTAAATAAACCATTAGAAAATAAGTATATGCTAACTGGGCGGGATGCAAATCAAAAGTAAAAAAGTAATTCATTATAATGGCAACTTATGCTTATTGAATATTTACTATGATTGGGTACTGTTCTAGGTATTCATGAACACTGACTTATTTGTAAGGTAGAAGTTGTCAAGTTCCCCATTTTACTGGACGAGGGCAGTGGGAAATGTTGAGAGCCACAGCCCAAGGGGCCCCAGCAAACTTCCAGCTGCCAGCAAACTTCCGGCTACCAGCTGAAGATTGGCTCACAGCGGCCCAGCAACTTCTAGCTGCCAACTGATTGGCTCCTCTGCAGTGATGCTCATTGAGCTGTTTCCCGCCCTTTCAGACCATGGAGCTGCTCACTGGGGGACTTTTTTGGCTCCGCCCACGCAACCCAGCCAATCAGCCTCAAGAGCAGGAGGAGTGGGGGAGGTTGAGAGGCTTGGGGGAAGCCATGTTGGCAGTTGGGCTCTGAAGGTTTTTCCTGAGGAGCTGTTTTGTTTGGCCTGTGTGGTTCTAAAAATAAAGTTTGTTTCTTTTGACAAGTGGCTCCTGAATTGTGCCCAGCCAGACTGCGGCAGGGAAAATAGAAATAAAAGAATTTGCTCGAGGTCCTATAGCAAGTGGACAATGTAGCCTGGGTTCCAACCAATTCCCCTGCTACCCAGTCAGAAAGAGCTTTGTTGAAGTGTAAGAATGGACTGAAGGAGAAGCTACAATTTCCATATTTGCTTTGATTGACATGAAGCAGCAGGAGATAGTCAAGATACTGTCCCCTCGGCTCTGCACACATTGCTGTATGACCTTTGTCAGGGTGTCCCCACTCAAGTTTTATTCTGACATCTCTGAAGCCCTCTTCCATGGTCACTAAGCTTCATAGCTCTCTGAGAGCAGTTTAAATGAACAGAACAAGAACAGGAGGACATTGCACAAAGGCAGACACCATGAGCAGGGATGGCCTTAGAAAATGAGAACTAGGAGAATGAGAGCAGTCAGAGTTGGATTCTCTCATTCTGCAAAACATAATTTATTGCCTCCACCATGATGATGATCTGAATGATGATCTGTGTCACGAAAGATATGTACTAATTAATAAATGTGAGTTGGAATTCCATTCTTGAGATAACTGCAATTCAAATATGATCACGAATTTCAATTTACATTAGTGCTTACCCTGCTGCATGCCAGATAATAAGATACACGTTGTGTTTTCAAAACTACTTGAAAAAGTGAAATAAGAGCTATATTAAAAGAACTTAATTAGGGGCTGGGGATGTGGCTCAAGCGGTAGCGCGCTCGCCTGGCATGCGTGCGGCCCGGGTTCGATTCTCAGCACCACATACAAAGATGTTGTGTCCGCCAATAACTAAAAAATAAATATTTAAAAAAAATTCTCTCTCTCTCTTTCTCTCTCTCCCTCTCTCACTCTCTCTTTAAAAAAAAAAAAAAGAACTTAATTATACTATGTTTTTTAAAGGAGGTAGGTACAAATAAAATGTATACATATGCTATAAAGTTATAATAAAAGATCTTTATGTTCATTGTTCTGATTACATATAAACTGTCAAATAAGAAATTTCCACATGGAGTTTCTTCCCCAAAGAAAGATGCTATACTTTTCTAAGAGAACTGGGCTTTGAAAGTAAAAAAAAATAAAAATAAAAAATAAATAAAAATCACTTGTGGCTCTCCTGATCTAACTGTGGGCAAATGGTGTAGATTTTTCTTCAAACTCTTAAGTTCTACACCTTGATAGCTGTTGATTTTAGCAAGATGTTAAAGCATCTGTGTTACAAAACATTTTACTTTTGAATATTGTGTGTACACATTTGAGAATATGGACTGTTCACTAGCAACAATGAATCTAATTATTTAAGACAACTATTATTTTAATGAAATATAGAGATTTTAAATTCACTAGTTTACAAATATCCACTATTTGTCTTCTTAACCAGAGTTGTGGTGGAAGGACAGAAATCTATAGCAGGGTTTCCTTTATCCACATTACACTTGTGTAAGATTAGTCTCACAATGTCTTCAATTATTCTACCATTGCCTCCATGATCCCTTTTAAGACAGTGACACACATTTCTGTGCCTTCCAGGATGTCATTTTCCTTGACAAGTCTTCAGTTATTTTAAGTTTGTGACTAAACCTTGCATGAACCCATTTTCCCACAGGAATACTTCTCTATGCTTTTAATGTGCATGGCTTGGGTCTTCAGAACTGTAACTATAAGTTCTGTGATTCCCCCATCTCTAAAATAAAATACACACATTCTCAAAAAAATGTAGCTCTCTATGTCCAAGAAACACAGTGAAGATTTTATCACCCAAAATAACCCATGTAGTAAGAAACTGACATATTGATATTAGGTTTATTCTATATTGTGTAAATGTGGATGATTCAAATCTCTTTAGTTTGTAATTTGTGGTAGTTACTAATAAAGTGGACAGAAACATGTCCTGGTTTATTTTTCATGGATTTCAAAAACTAAGACATTAGCAGATGGACTATCACTGAACAGAGCAAGTATATTAAATCTACAGATTTTGTTACATGAAAAATGTAACTTCCATATATTAAAATTATGAAGTCTTAAAAGAAATGTTATTTTATTATTTCAAACACTGGAAGAAATCTTGGAAGAACATTGTGTCAGGACGCCTAGTAATTATTGACTTATTTCTATATAAGAAGTATAAATGAGAATGGTACAAAGATTTAAGATGTCTTTTACTTTCTTTCATTTTGATCCTTTGCCTTTTCTTAGATATCTATTTTTCTAGATATCTAAAGTCTTTCATCTGTTAATATAAACAGACTGCTGAAAATCAAATTTGCAAACTTAGTACTATATTATAAATAAAAAAGAGAAAATGAATTACAGACTTCCTTTTTGTTATTCTTTTTTTTTTTTTGTACCAGGAATTGAACTCAGAGGCACTTGACCAAGGAACCACATCCCCAGCCCTATTTTGTATTTTATTTAGAGACAGGGTCTCACTGAGTTGCTTAGTGCCTTGCTAAGTTGCTGAGGCTGGCTTTGAACTCTCGATCCTCCTGTCTCAGCCTCCTGAGCTCCTGGGATTACAGGCATGCTACACTGTGCCAGGCTCATTTTTGTTATTCTCTAATCTGTTTACATATTTATTTTTTCATGCTGTGATTCTTTAATGTGTTAACTCAAATATAAATAACTATTTTTGTACAGAATTCAGATTGTCCATTACTTGCCTTCTTTGCTAGGTCAACGTACTCAAACATTGCAATAAAACCAAACATAATTTTATATGCCAAAAAGAAATCACAGAACTTCCTAAAACACCTTCCTGAGCCTTACTGTGAGCAGTTGGATGAAAATGGTTGATAAGAACATTTCCCAAGCTACGGGGTGATGGTGGCACATGCACACACCCACTTGCCCACACTTTATTTTCTAAAGTAATGGATTGGAGGCATTTGGTTTCAGACATGAGTCTAAAAAGCAAAAACAAACAAACAAAAATTATCTAGAAATCATTCTGCAATTGTATGTTCATGGACCTCTTAGAAACATATGAGGATCTACACTGTTTCTACACCTTTTGTTAGTTATATAACTAGCGCCTATTGTAGTCAACCTGATTCTTTCCTCACACATCTGAGTTACATAGATGAGAGTTTTTGCTGCTTCCCTTTCCACTTCTCTGTGCCCAATGTCTGGCACATTTTACTGCCTTCCTTCTACTGGAGAGTCAGAGAGGGGAAGGGCTGAGAGCATTGACCTGGGAGGTAGTCTTCTGTGCTTAGATTCCTGCTCCACTACCAAGGAGCTGTGGAAATCTTGGGCAGGTTACTCAATCTCTCTGTTCCTCAATTTCCTCACAAGAAAGGGAATGAGAATAACAGGGTGGCTGTAAACATTAAACTGTAAATATACATGGCCCACAGTGCTATGTGTGTTAGCCATTATTATCATTCCCTTTTAGAGATTAAGGAACCAAGACATGGTGGGTTTAAATTATTTGCCAAGAAAAACAGCTAGTGAATGGCATTGGAACACAGTTTCATCTTCTACCTTACATGGTCCACTGGCTTCCTCCATACCCTTATACCCTTATACCTCAGTTCTGGGACAGACCCTGTCTCAACAAAATTCTGACCAAATCTAGTGATGAAGTGAAAATCACCTGAGAGAAAGTAGGAAGAGTTCTTCCTCCAGATACAGGAACAGGTATAAATGTTGTCATATTCTCTCTCTCTCTCTCTCTCTCTCTCTCCCCCTCCCTCCCTCCCTCCCTCCCTCCTTCTCTTCTCCCCTCCCTTCCACCCTCCAAATGCCTTGATTTCTCAGCAGTTATTGGATACCATTTGTCCCTTTGACCGACATGTCTCTGAGTTACATATATATGTGAAAGAACATCTTGAAGTCAAAAATTGTTCTTTTACAGGGAAAGGCCATGCAGTTTCACTTAGGTCTCCATGACCACTGAGTTTCACAGAGCAGCATCCTTAGCTAAGAGTTAGGTCAAGTCTGCATTGTTGTTAGCTGAAACTCTCTGATCTAAAGCTTATCTCTGCTGCCTTCTTTCCTAACCTGCACACTCTCCTTCCCTCCCTAACAGCTGCTTGCTGGTAGATAATCATTACACACTGCTTGCCCCAGACTCTCTTCAACTATCTGCACCAGGCTGGTTACCTGTCAAGAACTATATTCTGCTCCTGAGACCTGCTCTTGTTTGTGTTAGATTCACAGCCCAACTTCCAGTGTAAGAGCTGGATTTTACATATATACAGGCCAACGAATTGAAAAAGGAAGAGGCTTTAGAGATACACTCCCAAGTCATGTAGGAGACTGAAAAGAGTTCCCGAAAGGCTTTCTTCAAAACAAAGAACTAGAGACTCTTGCCTTCTTGGAATAATTCTAGGACCTAAAAGCCACCTCCAGTTTTCTCAAACCTGTCTCTTCTTCAACTTCCTCACTACTAAAGAAATGCCCATTTGATTAATCTAGAAATATCTGGAAATTTATTACATTACCAAAATTACTATTTAGCATTTTGGTTCTGACTTCTGCCTATCATGACTTTCAAAAAAGGAAAGAGAAGATCTTGGACAAAATAATAACTAATATTTACTGAGTATTTAATGATTCAGGCAAATTTTTTAGTATTTTTCAAAAATTAACTCATTTATTCATTAAAAACCCCGATGGAGTGTTATTGTTACTCTCATTTTATAGAAGCTTTCACTGGTTAAGTTAGCCATGTCACTGATCGCTGGATTGAGCACTAGTCACTTGGAATCCAGCCCTGTCACATTTTGGTGTACAATCACCACCAAATTAGCAAGTTACCTAAACTGTCTTAGTATCAATATTATTTACATTACCCATTTTACAGATAATAGCAAGATATAATCAACAGAAATGCTGGAATAATGAAGTGAAAGAATTCTAGTTGTGATGATTAAAAGCTAAATTGCATGTAAAGTGAGTAGGATAGTATTCATTAGGGATTGGAATTTTATTTGGAGGACTAAAAATATATGTTGGTCCTTTTCTGTTTTTAATACACTCCCATAAAACTCCCCTTTAAATAAGTACATGAGCTGCTGATCACCCACAATGAGCATGAAGCACAGGCCAAAGCAACAAACAAGAAGCATGGTAACCCTTGTCTGACTCCAAAAAGGCTCTCCAAGCAAAAACAGGATCCAGTTATCTTAACTGTACCTCCAGATTGGCTGACCTAAAAGAACTGTCCTCAGAAAGGTCAGCTCTGAATAACCTGTGATCATTGCCATGCAGCCACAGCTCCAGGCCAAACTCTTTCATTAAATACTTTATCTTCCTTAAAACGAATAATCTTAGGGTCTTCAATCTTCAAATGGCAGCATCCTAAAGGCACAGTTAGCCCTCCTTTTTCCCATGTCTTGACCATCACACTGCCATTGTCACATCTCACATTGTCACATTGTCACATCTGAAAGACTCAGTTAGTCCATGACAGTGTTTCTTTACCTTTTTAAAAAATATAATTCTTCTAGGGGCTTGGGCTGGGCTCAGTGGTAGACGGCTTGCCTGGTGTGCATGAAGCACTGGATTCGATCCTCAGCACCACATAAAAAATAAAATAAAGACCTCTACAACTATATATATATGTAAAATAATTCTTCAAATAAAAAAATATATATATATATAAAATAATTCTTCTAATAAGCTTTTTTCTAGATAGTTTCTTATATAAATACAACATTCTATACCTGAAGCCCTAGGTATATCTACTGACATTCTCAGTTGTGATGCATAGAATATAATCTAACTAACTAAAGAAATCTTTGCAGATACTACATAGCTTCTCTGGGAAGGCCAGAGAAGTAAACATGAATACTACAAAATAGGAAACGATCCACCACACTCTGGGACTAGTCAAGCATAAAAATAACAGAATGGCTGCTACTCCCTGCTCCTTGACACCAACTGTATTGAACTGAAATAATAGAACCTCTACCTCAGCTATTTTCCCAAAATAAGTACCTTCCATGATTATACTTAATGGAAAATTGATCTCCCCACATGGGGCATTGTGGCAAATGCCTATAATAATCCCAGCATTCCAGGAGGCTGAGGCAGGAGGATGGCAAATTTAAAGTCAGCCTCAGCAACTTAGAGACCTTGTCTCAAAAAATAAAAAGGTGGAGAGTGGTAGGAATATGGCTCAATGGTAGAGTATCCCTGGGTTCAATCCCAGTATTATAAAAATAAACAAAACACACACATACACACAAGCAAAAGCAAAACAAAAAGGAATATTGATGTCCACATAATGGTTCCCACCTCACACTGCACACTTCACTACCCAAGTCTCACAAGGGTGGGTCTGATAGGTAGAAACTAGTTTACACGCCTTCAACCTAGAAAGGAAGGAAGTGTGGGAATTGTATTTTGGTAAAGTGGCACTCACAATGTAGAAAATTATATTAAAAGGTTTGGCAATCATGTACGGTATGTGTTTTTTATAGAGGTCAAGTTCAAAGTTTAAAAATATTTGGAATTTTTGTTTCAAAAGTAATTGAAATAATTGATATTTTAAAAGTCTATGGCTTCTTTTTTGTTGTTGTTTCGTTCTATCCTCCCTCCCCACCCCCCAGTTCCAGGAATTGAAACTAGGCATGCTTTGCCACTGAGCTACATCCCCAGCCCAGCCTTTCTTATTAGACAGGCAGAGTCTTGCTAAGTTTCTGAGGTGAGACTTGAAATTGTAATCCTCCTGCCTCAGCTTCCCAAGGTGCTGGAATTACAGGCATGTACCACTGCACCCAGCCAAGACATGAATTTTTTTAATATTTATTTTTTAGTTATTTATTTATTTTTATATGGTGCTGGGGATCAAACCCATATTTGATCTGCTTGCATGTACTAGGCAAGCGCTCTACCACTGAGCAACAACCCCAGCCCCCAAGACATGACTTTTAATATTATTTCCATGACCTATGCAATGAGTTCCTTACCCTTATTCTGAATAAGAATTCTGCCACAGAAAAGATGTTGTTTATCAATGGACAAATGGACAGCAACAATAGTTCCCTACACCCTTCCTGGACAGCCTAAGAGACTTTCCAGGGGTCAAATGCCTGTGTCTCCAGATGGTGGGATTCTGGAATAAGTGTCAGATATCCTTTTAACATGAGTTCCTGCTACAGGACAAATATCAGTGAATTAGCATAATAATTATTATTTCAATTGAAGCCATGCTGTCTCATGTAGGAGTCATTATTCACCCCTCTTACCACCTGGGTAATCAGTCATGGAGTCCTTCTGCTGTTACTTAAAAGAGTCTTACAACCACACCCCCTCTTTGCTGCCCTTCCAATGAGTGCCTTACTTCGGGATTTCATTTTTCTTTTTTTTTGCCACTGCCCCCCAGCTCCTAATTGGTCATTTTTAGTTCAGATTTGCCTCCTCAGAGGAATTCACAACGCGTGATCTTTCTAAAATGTAAATGTGATTTCATCATTCCACTGATTTACAACCTTCAATGGCAAAACACTTAGAGAATTAGATCTAAGTTCCTTCAAATGAAATACTGCCCACTATTGACATCTCTGGACTCATTTATCATGGTTCTTAAAAATGCATATGACATCAAGATCAAACTATATTTAATTGCATGTGCACATCTGTTTTGCTGTTGTTCTATCTGTCTAAACCAGGGGTTAGCAAATATGGGTCCATGGGTCAAATCTGAACCAGAATCAGTTTTTCACAACACTTGAGCTGAGGATATTTTGATAATTTGTAAAAAAAAATGTGCATATACACATATGTGTGTATATATAAATGTATGTGTATATATGTATATGTATAAATGTGTGTGTTTCCTTCCTTGGCCAAACGTCTACTTAACATTTAATACATATATGAAATCAAAAGTAATCCCCTGCAGAAACTTCTCTATTCAGCTTATTATTGAACCCAAGATTAATGTTAAGAACCTCTTCACACACTCAAAATATGTGATGAAGAGTTTTGTCATGGAATCTACTCATTACTTTGCAAGGAATTGTCTTCCCAATTAGATTGTTAGTTAAGTGTTGTAAAATTTTCTATACACAGAATCTATTATAGGCAAATAATAAATGTTTATGGAATGAATTGTTGCTGAAAAGGTATTAGAATTTACATCATATGATGTCACACCAGTTTAAATGATAGGAGCTCTCCATGGTACTGAAGAGTCTGCAGTAGCTAGCTCCCTCCTGCAGGATGCTCAAAACCTTGTTTTGCATTCATCAATCACCTCCCCCCCCCCATCAAGACCTGTCCTGCTACTCTCCAGTCAACTTCCTATAGAATCCTAATTAACAGTTGCACAGCCTCCCTTCTGTTCTAGGTTACTACACATACCTTTGGCTAAAGCATTTATTGTTCACCAAATATACTCCTCCAAATTTTCTAGCACCTTTGCAGTTCAAGAGGAGATGAGCAGAACTGAAGGGTGTCATTTCCTAGTTAAAGTACAGATAGACTATGTGAGTTTCACATGTTCATTTAATGATAATGGAGGCCACATGCTGAGACAGCATGGCCATGACATGGAATAGCCTAAACTGCTGAGATCCTGCATGGAGGACAACTACCCTGAGGAGTCCTCTGTTATCATATGACTCTTGAGTTAAGATGACATTTGAAGTTCATTTCATACCACAGCAAAACTAGGTTTATCAGGATAAAACATTTTTTAACTCGTTTACTTATATGTCCTTTACTAAATTATAAGTTACTTAAAAGAAGTGGCATGGTCTTATTGATTTTGAAAAGCATCACCCAGTAATTGTTTGCAAAACAAATAAACATCTAAGTCTGTTTTTCTTTCTCCATTACACTTTTATCAAAAGGAACAACCTAGTTATTTTGCAGCAGACTAAGGAAAGTACAATGAGTGTAAACTGTAGAACACAATTCTTGGGTCAAACAGCCTGGGTTCACATGTCTTTGGTAATTATATGAAAACTCTTGTGTCAATGTTTCCTCACATATGAAATACATAAAACAATTAGTACATGCTTGTTTGGTTTCCAAAGTTAACAGTGTTTAAAACAATGTATTTTGCAGAATAAGTATTAAATAAATGTTGGCTAATCACTATATCATGAAAACTTATTTTTAGGAGATGTAAATTTATAATCATGTCCTAAATAACTTTAAAAATCAACAAATGTTTTCAGGAACTCATCTTTGTTTTCATAGAAAATGTATTTATAGATTGAAGAATATTAAATCATATAAGATACCAAAAATTATAGCTTAAAACATGTATCCTATAGCTATTACAAGCACTGTATCTATTTATATCACAGAAGCAGTTTAAATGCCATGATAAAGTACTAGCAATGAATGAACTCTGATGATAAAATATATCACATCATATTTTCAGGTCTTCTGATACGCCCTACTCCCCATTTTCCAATATCACATTATCAATATTGCCAGGATGAGAGAAATAACATACTTCTTTAAAAGACAAATCATTAGAAAGACTATTTTTCACATGATGTATGCTACTTCCATTTAAGTTTTATTAAAATTCACACTCCACTGAGGCAATAATTAGAATATTGAATCAGAAAAATGAGTGTTTCTTACCCCTTGAGGCTAAATGATTACAAATGCAATCTTAGAAAATTTTAAGTTCCCTTTATATTTAAAATAGATTAGAAAAATACAGTATATCTCTTTTGAAAACTAATAATCTATGAACTTGAAGTTAGGCAGCACATAATGGTTTGACTAACAAATATATTGGAATTATTTGAATATACATTCACTTGAAATGCTGCAAAACAGATTCTTTAAAAATGCAAGTTATTGTTAAAAATTAGATTTTTCTCCCCTGTCGTTTCCATTTAGTTTTAATAGATAATGGCTAAGTGAACCCTTAAAAGTTTATTTCTCATTTAAATTCTATCACTCCAAATATCAATCCAAATAGTCATATTTCTATCATATGGCTTCTTTTACCTATTATGCATATTATCTTTAATGTAAATTTATAATTATATATTACTTTTACATTATTGGTAAAGTTAGCATCATGTCTAGTATGTATTCTTTGAGAGAAATAAATTTAATTTTAGATTTGGGTTTTTTTTACAGTGTCTAGCTATAAAGACAATCACCCAAACATTTCTTAAAGGAATTCATTCATATACTTTTTATTACAGTTGGAAAGAAATATTAGAACTTTTATATTTTAATATTAAGTTTATATATCCTATAACATATGTTAGTGTGTTGGTACAGAAGTGGATATAATTTGCATAAATATACCACAGTGAATTTCATCTCTATGTACATTCATAATGCACTAATTTTTTTTAAAAAAACTATAAGAATACATTAGTATGCACTAATTTTAAAAAAAAGATCAGTAGAATATAGGAAAGGGAATAGGGGGAGAGAGGAAGAGAAGGAAAGGGGAGGTACTGGCAAGTGAATTGGAGCAAATTAGAATCCATGCTTGTATAATTATGTCAAAATGGATCCCAATATTATGAATATCTATAAAGAACTAATACAAAATGTATAATTTTCAAATTAAGAGTGAAAATAAAATAAATAAATATACATGTATGCTCAAAAATTGTACTCATATAAATTTGTCAATTTAGAAGAACAAAATAAGTAATTTTTAAATCATGTACAAAAATAAATAAATTTCTTGTACCCTTTTGGAAAAAAAATGTTATTAATAGAGGAACACAATAAAAAAAATGTTTGCCTATAATTAGTCTATAGACTTCACCAGGTCAGGGATGAATTAAGGGATTAAGAGACTTAGTGTGAAAAATCATTTCCCTTGTGACTTTCTGAGATGAGGGAACTGCCAGGTTCTTAATTTATCCTCCTGTGGTCAATAAGAAGATACCAAATATAATAGTGATGGGAATAAGAACATAAAAGGCTTTGATTTGAATCCATTGCTGTCCCTTTCAAGGAAATGAAGCAGAACACGCAAGGAGAATCTCAGCAGAAGCCTGGAATTGGAGTGTGTTTCAGGTTGGTCTGCTGTGGAATTATGATCCAGCCAGAGGAGGCTGGATTTCTGCCAACAAGGGATAAAGATGCCTGCAGGACTTAAGACAATGGAAGACTACTGCACAAATATTGATAATGTGAAGCAAATTACTCTAACCATTATAAAAGATGTATGGATTATTTTGTGAGTCCCAATAAACTATTACAGTAGCCTTTGAGATATGTTTTGAAAGAGGAATAAAATTCCCTTGGGGGGTATGTTATGAAAGGAACAGCAGGCTTGAAATAGAAAAAGGCCAGTCACACTGAAAGCACTAACAAGATGTGTAATGTGGCTGGGATACAAAGGTGTGCACAGGGAGACACCGTGGGGGAAGGGACCCGAAAGGCAAATGAGGGCAGAACAGGACATCCTCAAATGCATCACCAAACATTTTATATTGTTCCAGACACAAATGGGAAATGACCACTGAAAATATGTGTACACAGAACAAAAATATTAAAATGGTAATGGTGTGTAAATGCATGGGTGCAGGCTGAAAGAGCATAAAAGGAGGGTGCCTGGAAGGTTACTGCAAGAGATCAAACAAGGCATAAGGAGGGTTTGGATTTCAGTGTTAGGAGGAGAAAAAGAATTCACTGTTTTGCCTGGCATGGTGATGCACACCTGTAGTCCCAGAGGCTTGGGAGGCTGAGGCAGGAGGATCTTGAGTTCAAAGCCAGACTCGGCAACTTAGCAAGGCCCTGTCTCTAATAAAAAACAAAAAAGGACTGGGGATATAGCTCAATTGTTAAGTGACTCTGGGTTCAATCCCTGCTACAAAACCGAATTTATTGTTTTATGTCTTATATTAGTTTAGTACTGCTGTCATTAAAAAAAATACCATATCACAAACCAAGTGGCTTAAAGCAACAGGAATTCATTGCCTTACAATTTTGGAAGCTAGAAGTTAAAAGTCAGGGCATCAACAGAGTTCATTCCTTCTGAAGGATCTGAAGGAGAATCTGTTCCATATCCTCTCCTAGCTTGTGTAGGCCAACATTTCTTAGCTCATGGGTACATAATCCCAGTCTTCCATCATCATATAGCATTCTCCTTGTCTCTTTCCATGACCATATTCTTCAAAGAATAGAAGGTATATTGAATTAGGAGCCCACCCTACTAGAGTATGACCTTATCTTCGCTTCACCAATTATATTTTCAAATAAGTTTCATATTCTGAGGTACTGGGGGTTGGGACTTACACATATCTTTTAGTGGGGACACAATCCAATCCATGATATGCCTCAAGAAAATGAACAGGAACACAAAGAACAACCATGTTCTCACCATGTTTGCCATTATGAAAACAGGAATATTTACACAAATCTGTTAGGTAGAAGGGTTATTCTTTATTAAGGTGGTATCAAATAGGAATGATTAATTTTCTAAATATTGCTTGATTTTAGAATTCAAATTTCCTTAAAATACAAGATAGAATATAGCAACACAAAATAATGAAGAAGGAGCTAGTTAGAAGGGTGGACAGCAGAAAGGGAACATATATTTTATATTAAAAAGCAAATCTGCTAGCCAGGCATGGTGGTGCATGCCTGTAATCCCAGTGACTCCGGAAGCTGAGAAAACAGATTTTTGAGTTCAAAACCAGCCTAAAAAAAAAAAAAAAAAAAAAAAAAAAGGCACTAAGCAACTCAGTGAGACTCTGTCTCTAAATAAATTACAAAATAGGAATGGGCATGTGGCTTAGTGCCCCTGAGTTCAATCCCTGGTACTAAACCCCACCCCACAAGAAAAACACATCTGCTGACAAATTCTTCTAGAAGAAATTCTAACTTTATAATTGGAAAATGTGTTCAGGAGTCAGCATGACTCTTTGAAATTAATATGTATTTTTAAAAAGGGGCAACTCATTGTTACCTATGCTTTTCTTCATACTGAAAATCACTGGCTAATGTATACTCTATAAACATGTGCATTATAATAATCATTACACTTGTTTATAGACTTTAATAATCCAGGAATAATGATGCATGTCTCTGGTTCCAGCAACTCAGGAGGCTGAGGCAGGAAGATCCTTAAGTCCATGAGTTCAAGACCAGCCCTAGAAATAGTGATACACCCACTTAAAGAAGAAAAAGGAGGAGGAGGAGAAGGAAAAGGGTGAAGAGAAGGAGGAGGAGGAGAAAACTGATGGATTTCATAGAGGGAAAAAAATCATTGTTATCTAGCAAAAATTATTAGTAAAAACTCCCAGTTGGTTGTTTACCAACTCAATTAACTACAGTGTCTCTTTCCCTCCAATGTATTTTATTGATAAGCCAGATAAACCTTAGGCTTATATTATAACAATCAAGTGTTTTATAAAGATGCTACAGGAGATGACTTTCCAAAAACTGCATAGCTAGGAAAGACCACTATTTAAATTATGGTTGAATATGGATTTTGCCAATTTTTTTCCAAGAAATACAGAGTGGTCCATTGAAAGATTGAGATTGCAGAAAGCCCACCCATATTGTCTAATTCATTGAGGAAGTCAACTTTGCATCTTATAAGCAGGTTGCTCTTCATTCTCCACCAAGTGTGTAGGGGTGTAATACAGCCACATCTGAATGTGTAGGGATTTACAAACACAATTCCAATTACAAGGAACAGGATTTGCACATGTAAGGCCCTGCCAGGGAGCTGCAAATTCACCTTCTAATTTGCAGTATTGTCCCCAGAGGCTGAGCATGATTCTGCCCACATATGGTGAGTATGGAGAAACCTGTGCCTAGTGCACCCGGTTGGAGGTACGGAGTTCCCAGTCATAATGGTGGAGCAGATGATTTACAGCTGATGTCTAAGAGCTCCTTAGAGAATCACTAAGCACTTCACTAAACACCACCAATCAGGGAAATCCAGTCATGGTAAGCAGGCCTGGCATTAATGACAGAAATAAAATATGCTAATCACTTGTTCTACTCCAGGAAAACAAGTCATTTGGGAAGGAGGAGAAAAAGCCATTTCTTTAAGACTTTGCTGAGGGGTTTTGTTAACTATTTTTTTTCTAGTTATGACTACAATGATATTCCTAATCCATTTACAACATAGCAATGTTTGCTGTAACTACCCTCTTGATATGGTTTGAATATGAGCTGTCCCCCAAAAGCTCCTATGTTAATGCAGAAGGTAAAATCATTAGAACATGACAGCTGTAATCTAATCATCCCATTCTGGTTTGACTGGACTAGCTGGGTGATATCCATGAGCAGATGGGGCACATCTGGAAGAGGTGAGTCACTCAGGAGCATGGCCTGGGAGGGTTCATCTTCCCTACAGCCCCTTCTCCTCTCTCTCTCTCTCTCTCTCTCTCTCTCTCTCTCTCTCTCTCTCTCTCTCTCTCTCTCTCTCTCCTTCCCACCTGCCATGAAGTAAGCAGCTTTTCTCTACCTTATCTTCAGCCATGATGTTCAACCTCACCTTAGGCTCAGCAATGGAGCCAGCCACCATGGCCTGAACCTCTGAAACCATGAGCTCAAAATAAAATTTTTCTCTCTAAAAGTTGTTATTGACAGGTGTTTCTGTCACTGTGATGAAGACCTGGGAAATGGTCAGCCTGTTGCAAATCCTCTCTCTGCCACTTAATAACTGTGTGACCTTAACTACATTACTTAAACTCTATAGTCCTCCATTTTTTAGTTAATGTTCGTGGAGGTATTAGAAGGTTTGCTTTTTATCTTTTGGTAGTTAAAATCATATAGTCATAAAATTTAAACATCACTAAAGGAATATAATATCTATACTTAGCTTATCATAAGAACTGTTCTTTTCTGACCTGCATCAACACTGTCATTAGTATATCTTTCACTATACATCCTTCTTGGATCACCTTGATTACTTATTGCTGTAATAAACAAACACTCATGCCGTACTGGTGTTCCAAAGGCTTATATTCTTTATTGTATCAATGCTGGCAATGGGATGCAATTTGATTTACTAACTAATTGAGCATATCATAGCTAACTGTTAGGAATGAATGCTATCTCAGTGGGGGGAACCTATACATTTTATTACACATAACGAAGATCTTACTACAGACTTTCCAGAGGATAGACAAAAGAAAAGAATGGAGATAAAAGACCTCAATTCTATATTTTCAGCTCTTCATGACTGTGAGACACTCAATGGAAAATGTAGCAAATCCTTATTCCCTTTAGCTCTAAAATTAGAGGGAGTAAAAAAAAATGATGAGTGGTTGGGGGTATGGGATAAAAGTACAGAAGATAATAGAAATTCTTAAATTAGCTTTAACGAGAAAACAATGCTTATTTTGTGCATTTTGAACTATGCGCACAACTGATATTAATATATATCAAAGAATGACTGTTTCAATTTTACCATAATAATGCTCTGCCTATTTAGTATCTTTAAAGGATTCATGTTTAATCTTATGATATTGGGTTAAATATAATATAAGTAGAACAATATTAATTGGATTTTTAACAACATGACATACCATATATCCAACTATATTTCATTCCCCATCACAACTTAATAGCTCTTGAACTTTTCTTCACAAAACCTAGAGTTCTAGTCCTAACTTTGCTTTTTTTTCCAAAAAAATCTTTAGCAAGTTTCAAAAGTATGAATTAATGGAACACAGAACATAGAAATAGGGGGTTGGAGATTTGTCTGATTTGTCATTAGTGAGAAAAGACAGAGAAGTGAAGACATCGAAGTAAGAGGCCACTTCAATTTTGAAAAGAAATGTTCAAAATGACAACAATGAACATTCCTCAAATCTCTATGAAAAAAATGTCAACTCTCTGTAACTCAACTATTAAACTCCAAATTCAAAAAGCATTAGTAAAATTATATGTTTTATTGACTTTCAATATGCAAGTCTAACCAAAATAAACTCAACTTGGCATCTGTTATTCGTATCATAACTATAAGTGGAAAATTTTAATATTCCACAGCTGTTTCTGTCAATAGCCAAAGGTAATTAATGATGACAAGACTTAGAACATTTTAAAACCTCCACAATAATTTTATATTTAACTCTCAAATCACTTAATATTCAATACCATGTATTCTGTGAAGCAAATGCATTAACACTTCTTTACTATATTCCCCTAAGGGATCAAGGTATTTAAGTTTTTATTTTAATTATAATGTGTAGCAAGCCAATTAGTATATGGAGTAAGGCAGTGAATGGTGTCACACTGTTTTATGGGTCCTTTGCTAGTTCTGAAACTGAATATTTAGATGCAGGAAAACATGTAATGAGGAAGAACTTGTTTAAAAACTCTCAAATGAGGAGGGAGTTTCATTAGGCTAGAAATTATAAAAGCAGTAAATAGCTACCAATTGGATGCTTACTATACAACCTGTATTCTTTTTTCCCTCCAATGAATCTTCTCAACAACTCTGAAAAATAGAAAAGACTCATGCAATGGAGCTTATACTGGCTAGTGAAGGCTGACTGTGCACATTTCTTTCCAACTCCTAATTCAGTGGTGTCACATTGGTAGCTCAAAATTGGCCTTGGTGGGAGTATTTACACCACGGATGCTGGCAGACACTAGACATGAGCTCTCCCCTGGAGAGCTGGTTCTTAAACATTTTCCTGCACACCACCAGAAATAGGAATGCATACTGTCACATTACATGGAAAGCTGATGTTTAGCAAGATTAAGTGATTTGACTAAGGCCACAAAATTAAGATTGAGATTGATTTCAAAGGAATCCAGAAGAGAAAGGATGAATGGGTATCGATACAGAAAAAAACAAAAGTGGCTCTGACTTGATGGTTGTTGAAAGTAGGTGTTGGATGCATGGAGATTCACTACTGTTATGTCTGGTTTTATATTTGATCAATATTTTTATGTTAAAAGTTTAAACTCACAATCCAGAATGTACAAAGAACTCAAAAAATTAAACAATAAGATAACAAATAACCCAATCAACAAATGGGCCAAGGACCTGAACAGACACTTCTCAGAGGAGGACATACAATCAATCAACAAGTACATGAAAAAATGCTCACCATCTCTAGCAATCAGAGAAATGCAAATCAAAACCACCCTAAGATACCATCTCACTCCAGTAAGATTGGCAGCCATTATGAAGTCAAACAACAATAAGTGTTGGCGGGGATGTGGGGAAAAGGGTACACTTGTACACTGCTGGTGGGGCTGCAAAATGGTGAGGCCAATTTGGAAAGCAGTATGGAGATTCCTGGGAAAGCTGGGAATGAATCCACCATTTGACCCAGCTATCGCACTTCTCGGACTATTCCCTGAGGACCTTAAAAGAGCGCACTATAGGGATACGGCTGCATCAATGATTATAGCGGCACAATTCACAATAGCTAGACTGTGGAACCAACCTAGATGCCCCTCAATAGATGAATGATAAAAAAAATGTGGCATCTATACACAATGGAGTATTATGCAGCACTAATAAATGACAAAATCATAGAATTTGCAGGGAAATGGATGGCATTAGAGCAGATTATGCTAAGCGAAGCTAGCCAAGCCCTAAAAAACAAATGCCAAATGTCTGCTTTGATATAAAGAGAGCAAATAAGAACAGAACAGGAAGGAAGAGCATGAGGAAAAGACTACAGTAAACAAAGACGAATGGGGGGAGAGAAAGGGAGAGAGAAGGGAAAGCATATGGAAATGGTAGGAGACCTTCAATGATACATAAAATTATAAGAGGTTATGAGGGGCAAGGGGGAGGGAAAAAAAGGGAGAGAATTGAACAACAGCAGGGGAGGTAGAGAGGGAAGATGGGAGGGGAGGGGAGGGGAGGGGGGATAGTAGGGGATAGGAAAGGTAGCAGAATACAACAGTCACTAATATGCCATTATGTAAAAATGTGAATATGTAACAGATGTGATTCTGCAATCTGTATTTGGGGTGAAAATGGGAGTTCAAAACCCAATTTGAGTCAAATGTATGAAAGATGATATATCATGAGCTATGTAATGTTTTAAATAATCAATAAAAAAAGTTTAAACTCAGATGTGCATACAATACTGTCACTTGGATAAATGAATTCAATAAAATAAAGACTCACTGAATCAGAAGTTGAGGTGGTAAAATTCAGCAATCTTTCTGGATGTTAAAAATTGATAACTACTGTTTTCATAACACTATTTATTTACAGAACTAAAAAGTAGAAACAACCTAAAAAATTACTAATCGAAGACTTCCGAATAAATGTGGTGCACAGAATGAAGTAGTATGCAGCTGTGAAAAAGGAATGAGGAATATATTCATATACCACAGGTTTGGGTCAGCATTTTTTCACCACTGTGCGCAAAAGACATCACAAGAACAATTACAGAAAGAAAAGATTATTTAGGGGCTCATGGTTTCAGAGGTCTCAATCTATAGATTGCTGACTCCATTTCTCAGGACCTGAGATGAGGCAGAACATCATGGCAGAAGTGTGTGGTGAAGGAAAGGTGACTATGGACATGATGATCAGGAAGCAGAGAGCACAAGCGCTGATCAACAAAGACAGAATATGTACCCCAAAGGAACACCCCCAGGGACCCACCTTCTCCAGCCACACCCTGCCTGCCTACAGTTACCATTCAGTTAATCCCTATCAGGGTTTAATGCACTGATTAAGTTAAGGTTCTCATAACCCAATCCTTTCACCTCTAAACTTTCATGCATTGTCTCACATGTGAATGTTTGAGGGACACCTAATATCTGAACCATATTGCCACTATTAATCAGTTTCCTACTAGTATTAAAGAATAAGTAATGAATAAAATTTAACAGCTAGGCAATATCAGTTCCAACAACTAGAAGACTAAGAGGTGCTATGTTAGAGGCATATATACAAATACAAAATTTATTTTCTTCACATTTTTCTCTTTTTAAATAGTTGTATTGAGATATAATTTACATGCCATAGAGGTTACCCATTTAAAATACATGGTTCAATGATTCTTAATAACTTTACTGAGTTGGGCAACCATCACCATAATTTTATATATCCAGTTTTTGATATCCATTACTCCCAGAAATTCCCTCAAGCCCATCTCTCTTAATCTGACTTCTAAATAAGTTTCATTAAAAAGTGAAAATGTAGAAATCACCAAGATTAAGTGTTGGCTCTTGTACTGGAGTTTACGTTTTTCTAATACACATTTCCAGGATAGAATTAAGATCTATTGTAGATAATTCTGAGATATAACACCCAATACTTCACAATAGTAATTAAAATTCTCAGTGGAGATTTTAAATCCATATCAAATACTATGTTCTGGCATTTGTTTGAGATAGCTGGATATTTCTTGAAAAATGTACTAATCATAATTTTAAAACAAGCAAAAATGTCATACAGAGCACTACTATGACAAGCTAAAATGTGATAATTGTTATTATCATCATTATTTAAAACAAATTATTTACAGACTCCTCAACTACCTCAAAGTAGTCAGCAGCATGACTTTGATATGAAAATTTCAGAACACTCTGAGGATAATTCTACTATGTTTATTTATCATTGTAAAAGGTAATATCAAGAATGCAGACACAGAATGCAAAGAACCTATTGACAAAGATCTTGTGTCCTATGTATCCTAATTGAGAAAATTAACAAACAGTAAAAAATAAGTGCTAATTTATAAATGTTATGAAGTAATATCAGAATAGGAAGTATTATTTTCCCCTTTTGCATAAAGAAGAGGCTGCTTAAACAACTGCATATATTTTTTTTCAAGTGTACACAGTTATGATTCAAGGCACTGTAAGGTTCCTAGAAGTTGGTTAGAACATGCTTTCAATTCTCCAGGAACTTCTTTAGCTAAAGTAAATGCAAAATTATTCAAGCTAAAAGACTAGAGGCTAGCAGAGCTTATGCCTTGAATGACAGTATTTGGAAACAGTAGGTTTTAGGTATCTTAGCATGGATATTTTTAGTAAGTTGTAGTCTGACTGACAATATTTAGGGTAATTTATAGTCACTGTGGTAAGACTAGCCACATAGAATTATAGAAACTCCAGATCACTGATTTTAAAAATCCTTTTTATATTCCAAAAAAAGAAATTGGAAGTGATCAACAGTGTCAAGTACTACCAGAGACAAGGAAAGATGAGACATTAAACATAGGCCATTGGATTTGGCTAACAGAATGTCACTGTTGATGTTTATGAAAGTAGAATCAATAGTATAAAAGGAAAACAAGAGTTTTATAATAGTCTACCAACATGTGAGTAAGTAGTGAGGAGGTAAAATTAAGTGTAGTGTTTTTACATGAAATTTGGCAGTGAAGGAAAGCTGAGAGGTATAGGGATAGTTGGAGGAGAAAAGATCAAGTACAGAGTTCATTTTTTTGGATTCAGTTCTTTGATCATGTTGATTAGTCAAAAAGAGGCAGAAAAGAGGAAGATATTGAAAATAATACAGAAGTATGTAAAAATAAAGTTAGATTTTGCCAGTGAAGAACTCATGAATTACCTCAGTGGCCATCTATCAGCTACAACTCATCCTAGTCTCCAATTTCTCTTAGATAAGGTCAAGATGTGGGAAATCCAAGAAGCCATGGAATAAAGCAGCTATAAATTTTCAATGTAAAGAAGGAAAAAGCTAGGATTATCTGAGCAGTACAAAATGGCTGACCTTTCAGTATATGAATCTGCAAGTGCTTAACTCTTAATGAATTTGAAATACTGCAGTATTAATACATAATTACAGTTGATACATCGTTCATAGTCTGTATAAAGGTAGTGATAGCTGGAAATTAACTTGCCATTTTGATATTGGCTGTCATATTGTGATACTGGCCTCCACTTATACCAGTTATGGTTTGGATGTGAAGTGTCCCCCCAAAGGGTCACGTGTGAGACAATGCAAAGAGGTTCAGAGAAGAAATGATTCAGTTGTGAGAGTCTTAATCCAATCAGTGAATTAATCCCCTGATAGGGATTAACTGGTAACTGAAGTGGTAGTGTGGCTGGAGGAGATGGGAATTGGGGGCATGGCTTTGGGGTATATATTTGTATCTGGCAAGTGGAGACCTCTCTCTCTGTTTTCTGATCATCATGTGAACTGGTTCTCTCTGCCACACTCTTCTACCATGATGTTTTGCCTCACCTTGAGCCCCAAGGAATAGAGTCTGCTGTCTATGGATTGAGATCTCTGAACCACGAGCCTCTAAAAATACCTTTCCTCCTTTACAGTTGTTCTGTTCAGTCACAGCAACAAAACAGTTGACTAAAACAATAACATTACAGGTTCTCTATAGTCCCAGGTTTTATCTCCAGTACATGGCACGTGACGATGCTCACTATATTTCTATTTAAATTTCACTTTACAAATTCTTCAGCTGAAGTCAAACATATGCTGATTTCCAGACAGGGATCTAAGAGTGAAGAGATCTAAATGAAAGGCATAAGAGGTCAGGAGTAGTGAAACAGAAAGCTGAAATCAAAGTTAAAAAACAAACAAACAAACAAAAAACAGAAATCTAAGCCTTGGACAGCCAAAGGCAGCCAGGTCACTATCTTCCAGCAGATAGTAGACAGGAGTAGGTGGTCTAAGGGATGATAAAACACTGACTCTGTTCCAGAATTTGCAAGAAAACAGAAAATGGGCATCATCTCCCTATAGAGGAAGGTAAAGCTTTCTTTGAGAGAGTCACATATTCAAGAGTGAGTATCTATTTAAGATCGTATCAACAGTCATTATAGGTCAGAATGTCCAACAGGCTGGGCAGTTGTAGAGATGAAGCAGGCCAAGCACCAAGAGGGTAAAAGAAAGAAAACTTTTAAGAACTGAGTCATTCACTACTCCAGTAATGAAGCCCAGCAAGAGACTGAAAAGAGTAAGTCCCACCTGGCAACTATGAAAACACAGGTGGGTCATTTTGAGTGAAGATATTAAAATGATCATGGATCTAAGAGGAAAAGCCATAAAGCATAAAAGTCAAAGGAATAATTATGATCATTATAGTCTCTACCCAAAAGACAATTTTGACATCTACATGTTTTGGGAGAATCATAGAATGTTAAGAGTTACAAAAAGCCCTAGAAGCATCTGTCTTAATTTCCTTTATCAGGCAATGAAATGGGGGCCCTCCCAGAACACAGAGGTCATTAGTGTGAGAACAAAGACTGGAACTCAGGTCTCCAAGACCCAGGCTGCTACTCCAAAAACCCTGTACCCTGAAATGGGAGCAATCCTTTCACTTCATTGTTCTCAATCACATCTTCATGGGACATAACCCATGGAGTTTTGAGAGTTTTAGGAAAAAAACTATGGGATATGGCTTAAAAATAGGGATATACACTAAATAGACCAAATACCTATATCCTATATTTGTATAATGCTTTTTTTCCCAGGTGCTTTTCTGTACATTTCCTTATCTAATTCTTCCATGAAATTAGTAAAATAGATATTATTGGTCCCATTCTGTAGAGGAAGAGGTTTTACTCCAAGTCAGCAGAGAGGACTCACATCTTAATTTCTCATAAGGTAAAAATCACATGTAATCAGTATTTTTCTTTTTAAAATTCCCAGTGCTTCTTAGCATTGGAAGATATCACTGAATTGTTGGCTGAGCACCAAATGAGGTAGTTGGCTTGCACAGAGGTGACATGTTGTGCAAACATATGGGTCTTTAACAACAAAGTTCCATTCAACTCAGAGGGATGTTCACCCTATTGGATTCTCATCTTGCTTTTCACCTTCATGCAGTGGTTTGTGCCTTTATATAGAAAGGTGGGTAGAATCACTCACACGATTTAATTTTTATCTTTCTGTCTTTCTCAAACATAGATGAATTCTTATAACTCAAGCACATATACAATGCAACTTGAAGCAATTAGCACAAGATTACAAAGCCAGTGTCATCTCAGGTCCATGCATAAGTGGTATCATAACAGAGTTAATTAAAAGTGTTTAATTTTTATTACACTGAGGAACCTGACATGAGATCTACCCTTTTAAGAAAAACTAAGTGTACAATACAGTACTGTTAATTATAGATTGTACAATGTTGTATGACAGAGCTCTAGAACTTATTCATCTTGCATCCTGAAACTTTATATCCATGGAAAAGCAATTCCTGTTTCCCTGTCCTCATGACCCCTATCAATCACCACTTTCTTCTCTGATTTGTGAGTTTGACTATTTTAGATCCCTAAATGGAATTACGCAGTGTTTGCCCTTCTGTAACTGGCTTATTTTAGCATGATGTCACCCAAGTTCATCCATCTTGCTGCATAAGACAGGCTTTCCTTATGATCCAGCCATTCCACTCCTTAGAATTTATGCAAAAGCATTAAAATCAGCAAACTATACATAGTTTATAGCAGCATAATTCACAATGGCCAAGTTATGGAACCAGTCTAGATGTCCATCAATAGATGAATGTATAAAGAAAATGTGGTATATGTACACAGTGGAGTTTTATCAGCCATAAAGAAGAATGAAGTCATGTCATTTGGGAAAAAAATGGATGGAATAAGCCAGACTCAGAATGTCAAGGGTCATGTGTTTTTCTCTCATATGTGAAAGAAAGAAAAAGGAAAAAAAAAAAGGTGGTTGTGGTAGATCTCATTTAAATAGGAGACTAGTAGAATAGAAGAAGAGGACCATGGGGACAGAGGAAGGGAAAAAAGAGGAAGGAAGTACTAGGGAATGAAACTGATCAAATTATGGTATGTGCATGTATAAATATGCCACAAAGGATTCCACTGTTATGTATGATTACAATGCATGCACACACACACACACACACACACACACACACACACACATACACACACACAGTATTTTGAACTACCTAATTTTACAGTTTAAGGAACTAAAAAAATGACAAAATAAAGTTAACATTAGCAAAAGAAAAAATAACCATGATTAGAGCAGAAATATAGACTAGAAAAACAATAGAAAAAAACCAACAAAATTAAGAATTGAGGTTTATTAAAAATAAAATTGACAAACCTTTAGCTGGACTAAGAAATGAAATTTAAAAATCAGAAAAAGGGAGACATTAGAATTGATGCCACTGAAATAAAAGGATGAGACAATTATAAATGATCAGTCATCAACAGATTGCATTACCCTGAAGGAATAAGTTTCTCGAAACATACAAACTGTTAAGACTGAATCATGAAGAAATAGAAAACTTCAACATTCCAATTGTCCAAATTATTCAGTTGTTCAGTGCATTGAACATTCTGATACTAAACATAGAAACTGAATCAGTATTTTAAAAAAAATCCTTACATCAAAGAAAAGCCCCAAACCAGATGGCTTCATAGGTGAGTTCTACCAGAAATTTACTAATCCTTTTTTCTTTTTTTAATTTGTTCTTTTTAGACATACATGACAATAGAGTGTATTTTTATATATTACACATACATGGAATATAACTTAATTTAATTAATATCCAATTAATTAGTTAATTAATTAATCAAATTTAATTAGTATCTAATTCATTCTACTGTCTTTCCCATTCCCCTCCCTCTCCCTTCCCTTCATCCCCTTTGTCTAATCCAATGAACTTGTATGCTTCCCTTCCCTACCGTCCCTTTTTATGGGTTAGCATCCACATATCAGAGACAATATTTGCCTTTGGTTTTGGGGGATTGGCTTATTTCACTTAGCATGATAGTCTCTAGTTCCATCCATTTACCAGATTCCTTAAAACTCTTCCAAAGAGTTGAAGAAGAGGGGACACTTCCAAACTCATTCTATGAGGCCACCACTACCATGATACCGAAGCCAGACAAAGGTATTACATGAAAGGAAAACTCCAGGCCAATGTCCCTGATAAACTCAGATACCACAATCCTCAAATTACTAGCAAATGGACCTAACAACACCTTAAAAGGATCACACAACTCAAGTAAGTGGAATTTATTCCTGGGATGTAAGGATAGTTCAACATACACAAATCAATTCATGGGATATAGCACACTAACAGAATCACAGATAAAAGTTGTATGATAATCACAGATGCTGTATAAAAAGCATATCATAAAATTCAAATGCTTTCATAAAAAACCCTCAAAAACTAAGTACAGAACCTCAACATGATAAAGGCCATATAGAAAAAGCCCACAGCTAACTTTATACTCAATGGTGGAAAACTGAAAATTGTCCTAAGATCAGAAACAAGGCAAGGATGCCCAATCTAACCACTTCTATTTCATTATACTGGAAAGTGTTCATTTTGAAAGGCAGAGTGTGGAAACTCCTAAACTCTGATTTAGCACCCACATCTTGTTTCAAGGCCACAGAACCTTGACCAATTTACCAACCATTTGATTTCAATTTCTTTACCCAAAAAAATGAGGCTAATATTATCAATCTTTTATTGCTTGTATGCTATATGGCTCAAACGGAGTAAGACCCATTAAAATATTTTGTAAACTGGAAATCCATAAAAAATGAAAGAACTAAATTAATTGTTATTTTAAAATAGCAATTTCTGTCTTGAAATTGGTCCTGAAAATGTGATAAACTCCTCAGATTTTCACTAGAAGCAATCCTGAGTTCTATTTCACTACATACAAAAAAGTGTTACTGCTTTAAAAATCGACAACAGTGCTGGGGTTTTGGCTCAGAGGAAGAGAGCTCACGTGGCATGCGTAAGGCACCACATAAAAATAAAATAAAATAAAATAAAGGTACTGTGTCCACTAACAACTAAAAAATAAATATTTTTTTAAAATCAACAACAAACCCTAGTTAAAGCTGAGAATATCAGAATAGACTTGTTTTGCACTACCATGATACCAAATCAAGGTGCAGTTTTAGGACTCACTGTAGGGCAGGTTTGGCAGCAAGTACAAGCTTCCCCCTCTTCAGGGATGAATATAGCTTTGGTCACACAACTTATTAACTGTACAATTTATTTTACTTTTAAAAAACTAGACAATTATGACTGTACTCCTTAAATTATTCAGATCCCCAAGATAATTAATTTTACTAATAATTTACTAAGTATTTTTTCCTCCTATTTGCATATTTTAAATCAAAAGGAAAAGTTAAATTTAGCTAGGAACAACAATTGGAAAATCCTCTCAGCAACATATATTTTTACAACATACACCCCAATATGTGTCTTTATTTTACAACAGAATGCACTCATTACTATACTATTATATTATATACATTAAAATATATGCCAAATTAGAAATTATAAAGACAAGATAATGATAAAACAAAAACATGTAGGCAGATTTTCTTCACATCATGCAATGGATCATTTTGTCTGCCCTCTGTACATGGAGGAGTACACAAACTCATCCCACCCTGACTCATTCTCCCTTTAGAGACAAGAACTAGATGGTGTTTTGTTCATTCATTAGAGAAGATGTCATTAGCTATCCCTAGTTACTGCCCCAACAGGTCAATACATTCCATGCATTAAACAAAACCAGGAGACATGGTAGTTTAAGTAATCCTAACCAAAAATGAGAACTGGTGGGGATAAAAGTATATGCTTCAAATACAAAACTATAAATGAACAGACACTGTAAGACATCTGCACAAACTGAGTAAGTGGCATTATATATTTACCTGAAACAACAAAATTTTTCTGTGTGGATCTTGTTACAAAATAGACATTATTTATGTACTCTTATTGCTGCACACAGTATATTCAATCCATGAGGTAGTACCTTCATTTAAAAAGATAAACTCCATAAACCAGATCATTTATATTTCCCAGTTTGATAATAGTCCCCCAAAATGTCAACCCTTAAGAGAAAGATTAGTTCATTATATTGCCTTAGTAAAAAAAGAAAATATTCACATACGGGTTTGGTATGTGTCCTTTGGGCATGAAAATATGAAGTCATGAAGATTCTGTGCTACTTTTTGTTTTGGAATATATATTGACAACGATTTAGAAGTGCTGGATCAAAGTCATTGAGCTTTCTAAGCAACTATTCTGCTTAAATAAGGAAAGAATAAATATTTAATTAGGAATATACAAAAATATTTCCTAAAAGAAACATCAGTATTTCTTC
The DNA here is from genome assembly GCF_964194105.1 of Spermophilus citellus. Lineage (NCBI taxonomy): Eukaryota > Metazoa > Chordata > Mammalia > Rodentia > Sciuridae > Spermophilus > Spermophilus citellus. The sequence continues at coordinate 173,105,575 of NC_138184.1, forward strand.
AACTGAAATATCTAAGTTAATTTTGGCTTGGAATACTTACCTTCAAATATACTATTTTGTTTAAAAAAAGAAAAAGTTTTGGTGCTGCTCCTGATTTGGCACATTTTCCTCCATGTCATCCTTAAATTTAATCTCTCCTTGACTGCAGGAGGCTATCACGTTTAGGAACTACACAAATAGATATGTCCTTGATTTTATTTTACAGAATAGCAAAAGGGGTGGAGTCTACCAATTTTGCTTTTGTGATAAAACAATGTGCTCCAATCACCAACTGCCTAATTCATATTCTGAACCAGAGCAGACCCCAGGCAACGCTGTGAAGTCAGCCAAATCCGTCCACTGTGTCTTCCCACCTCCCTTTTCAAAGCCTTTTTTTCCCTCCTGGCGCCAAGTGCCCTCCTGCTCTGTCCAAGTGCTTGACAAAATTCAAAGCTCTATTTTGAGAGAAAAAAATTGGCTCTAGCTAAAGGCACCCCTAAGGCCACCTCCATGCGTGAGCATGATGATGCTCCATATGGACACAAGTACAGAAAGAGCGCCCACATTTTCATAATGAAATGCCACCAACATCTCTGTAACCTGAAACGTGATTTTCTGTTAGTAAAACAGGATATCAGGAACCAATGTGAAAATGCAGCCTCAACAGGATCAACTGAAACACTTGGTGGAACTGTCAGATATCCAAAGAAAGCTTCTTAGGCCCATGTTAATCTATTTAGGCTTCCTAAACTCTATGGCTGTATTGAAATAAATAGATTTGAAAGACCAAGTAATAGGTCTTCTAAACCTATTTCTACATAAAAATGAATTAAATATATTCATTTCATAGAAAGTATAAAATGGGGGAAAAAATCTATTAACACATTGTTCTTTGTTTACTATCTATGCCCTAAGTCACTTCCAGAGTCTAAATCTGCTTGCTGGCTCTCATCAGTCAGACAGAACTGACAATGATTATGTTTCCTTCCTCCTCTCCTTTCTTCCTTCCTTTCATTATTTTGTTTTCCAGCAGTAGGGATTGAACTTTGAACCCAGGATCTCACACATTCTGGGCAACCACTCTACCACTGAGCTACATTCCCATATGTTTAAAAAAAATTTTTTTTTTTTTTTTGGACAGGGTCTCAGTATGTTACCCAGACTAGCCTTAAACTTGAAATTTTTCTGCCACCAACATCTTTAGTTGCTGGGATTACTGGCATGAGCCATTGTGCTCAGACATTGCATTTCCTTTTTTGCCTGTAGAACTCAGTTAAATTTTAAATCTCCAACTATGATTCTGAATTTGTCTATTTCTCCCTTATTCTTTGAGGTTTTGCATTGTGGATTTTGAAATTCTGCTAAGTGGTAGATAAATACGTCACTTGGGATCTTTGTAACTTCTTATTTGATTGTACCTTTTATGCTCATAAATGTCACTCTTTATCTTTTGTCATAATCTTTGTCTTACATTTTGTCACATGTTAATATAGCCACACAAGTTTTTATACATAGCGTATGCAAGGTATGATTTTTTCTTTTTCGATAATGTTTGTATTTTGTGAATACAAATAAACTACATCTTTTGTGAAAGGATGTACGTACATCTTGATTTTTATACCTATTCTGATCATTTCTGCCTTTTAATGGGAGTGTTTAATCTATATTTAATATAATTATTGGTATAATTCAGTTTAATTTTACTGAATTATTTTTAAAAATTTTTCTATTCTTGCATAAAGGATTGTGAATAGTAATAACTATACATTTTGTGACACGTAGAATGTAAAGGTTAGAGTTGTGAAGAAGTGCGAAGAAGGATGGTGAGGGTAAGATTTGAAGTGGTACAACAAGTAAGCATTTTTAACCCCGTATTTTAATGATATTGGTTTTTTCTTTCTTTATAAAATTACACGGAGGAAAAATACCTACCTGTACTTGATATTCACTGACCTTTCCACCATTTTCAGTGTTTTTGTTTGTTTTGTAGTGCCAGGGATCAAATCCAGGGCTTTGCAAATGCTAGGCAAGAGCTTACCATGAGCTACATCTCCAGACACCACTGTTCTTCTTTATACCTGTTATTTCATACAGATTTAGGTTTCCAGCTACTACTGTTTCCCAAACTAGAATAATGTCTTTTATAATCTCCTATAATACAGATCCCATGAAAATAAATTATTTTGAAAATATTTTTTAATTTTTACTTTGAGGTTACTCATACTGAGTATAGAATTCTGGGTTTGCAGGGGTTTTAATTTATTTTCTTCCAGAAATTTAATGACATAATTCAAGTCTCCTGACTTTTTCATTGTTTCTGACAAAAAGTAAGCAGTCAGTTTTTATAAGGCATATTTTTCCTTTGGCTACTTTAGAGATTTTCTTTTTAACTTTGGTTACAAGCTGACTACAGTGTAGCTGGTTATGAATGTTCTGCATCTACTTTGCTTGACATTTGCTAAGCTTCTTGAATTTGTAAATTAATATTTTAATTAAATTTAGGCCATTGCTTCTTCAAATACTTTTATGGCCAACTCTCATTGCATTCTTCTGAATATCCTATTATTAATATTTTAGACCATTTTGTATTTTTCCATAGGTCCCTGAAGTTTTTCCTCCAAACTTTGTTCTGCAGCTTGGATAATTCTAGTGCTCTGTCTTCAGGTTCACTGACTCTTCTGTCATCTCCAACCTGCTATAAAGTTCATTCAATGAACTTTCATTTTAGTTACAGTCATTTTCAGTTCTGGATTTACATTTGGTACTTTTATTATAGTTTCTATTTCTTAAGTTTTTCTATGTGTTAAACTTACTAGATCATGTTTTTATTTAATACTTTATTTTTTATTTTTTTTCTTTATTTAATACTTTATTTAATTCTATATTCCAATAGCTGCTTTAACATCTTTTTAAAATCCATACCTGGGCCATTTTAAAACTGGTTTCTATTGACTTCTTACTTTTCTTGACCATAGCTTCCATTTTCCATTTATAAAGGAAACATTTATTTCCTTGTATACATTGTTGATGATACAATGTAGAGAATCTGGGTTCTCTTATTTTCTTCTGAAGAGTTTTGATTATTTTTGGTCAGGCAATTCAATTACCGACTGACCATACTAAACCTCTGTAAGTGTTGTTTTATAAAAGCTTGGCTAGGACAGATCTATAGAATACCCTCCACCATGCGGCCAGTGCAATGGTTTCATTAATGAGGTGCTTGGCATAAAAGTTAGCTAGCAGAGATCGAAATAAAACACACAGACTCAGTTACCTTATTTCTATTGCCAGGTCCGAGACGGCTCCCCTCTCTGGTTCCCACCTCTAACCGCCCGGGAGGGCAGCAAGGATTACTCAGGGCTAGCAGGAGAGAGAGAGAGAGGGCATGCCAGGGAGTAGCCTTTTATTGGGGAACAAGAGATTCAGGGGAGAATTCCATCCAATGAAGGTTGAGGGGGGCCGCACTCCAAGGTCAGGGTCAGTGATTGGGCCCCCGGGGTCAGTGGTCAGTCACACCCCCACATGGATGGGTTCTTTCATCAGGAGAGGGCCGGGAAAGCTCCGACACAGCCAGAGCGCCTCAGGCCCAAACCGGGAGTCGCCCAGTCACGTGTCAGGATGGCTCCCCACAATACCCAGCAAATTTCCTAGAACCATTTAACTTGCCAGTATTCATCATCCAAACTCACTCATCCTAGAAGATCTCCATCAAAGACTGGTGATGCTAGAGTGTGTCTTACTCTAGGTCAGGTTTTGTTACTGAGGCATGGCTTTTCTAGTTGTTTCAGTATCTCAGCTGGATGCTTTCAAGGTGTTAGCATGATCTCTTCATTCTGGGAAGACCAGACCTTCAGTGCCCTCCAGCCCTACTCATCCTGAAGTGTCTGTTTTCAACACTGCCTGGAAGCATCATTTAGTGTCATCCTGCATGCGTACTGCCCAGCCCTCAACCAGAAACTCCTGAGCAACCTCCACAAAGACTTTTGGGGTCCTCCCTCTAAGTACCTCCTTCCTGTGCCCTATCCCACAGATAGCAACCGATTCACCTGCCCCAAACTCTGATCACTGTCATCTCATCTCACAAGACAACCATGACATTCCCAGATCCCACCTACTGCTGCAGGTAGAAAACAGGGAGATCAGAAGCTTGCCTTCCCCATGCTGCCTGTCACCCACTAAGGAACAACAATGTCCACATATGTTCTGCTCAGTTTTAAGACTAATTATTATAGGTTAACTAGGCAAGTATGTGCACTTCATTATGGATGAAGTGAACATGCCTGAATTAAACTTAGTACCTTTTTTGTTTTGTTTTGTTTTTCGTTTGTTTGTTTGTTTGTTTGTTTTTTGAGACAGGGTCTCACTAAGTTACCCAAGCTGGACTTGTGATGCTCCTGCTTCTGCCTCCTAAATACCTGGAATTACAGGAGTGAACACCTGCCTGGCCTCTCTTTTTCTTTTCTAGATAGTTTCTTCCCATTCTTTATTTTGTAAATTCTTTTTTACAAAAATTTTTTTATATTGTAAATAATCTCAAAATATTTTCATAAGCAGATATATATATATATATATATGTATATTACAAATAGATAATAAGCAAATATATTTTACTATATACTGTACTATTTTTAGTGATATACAGGACACATGCACTATCAAGAACTTATGTAGAAAGAAAAAGGCTAAATTTTCCATACTAATAAAGAACTGCCATAGAATACAAGATCTATGGCTTCACAGCAAGCATACCCACTCTGTCTCAATGACTTGTTCTGTGTACCAATCCCACCACAAACTATGGAGTGAAGGAGGAGGGGGCAGCAGTGAATGAGATGGCCCCTCAGGCTGCCAAGAGCAAAGGGAAAGATTTACGTTTTTAGGTATGGTATAAAGATAGAATGGACAAGGATCAAGAAGAGAATGGAAGAACTAAACATTTTCATAACCGTGATTTCAACTAACATATGTCATTTCATCTTTGAAAGAGAAGGCAGTCCTGCTTTATGGACTCATTTACTTTAACTCATTGGTATACTTCAATGTTTCTATAGAGAACTACCAGAGGCTTTAAATACTACACTAGAAAGATCGTATTCATTTTACTGTTATTAGAGAATCAAACCAATAAGATATAATGCTAATTATTTATATAATCACTACAGGCTGACCATGGTATATTAACATATTTTAGTAGAAAATTCTAAATGTCTTAGCAGTCTACACTGTGAATGAAATATTGTTCAAGCATTAAATACAGGTTAGTACTGTCTTAATAGAGATACCATATGCCATCACTCCAAAAAGATTCTAGATATTAATTACAACCTAAGCAAACTTAAAATGACTTGTTAAAATTACAAAGTATATAAATTCATGACTCACTTCCCAAATTACCAGGACAGAAGGGCATATACACAAGACTTAATTTTTTTTTCAGACCCAGTCTGGAAATATCAAAGATTGCAACCAGTTAAAACTCAAAATTCTGTATCTCTTTCATAATTGATGAATGGAAATCATCTTGGGACCTGCTAAATAAAATATCCTTGGAGTAAGATAATTCTGAAGAGATTCAAGAGACTTGGGGCATAATTCATGTTTTAAGTACATGTGAGAGACAACCCCCAAAAGTCAATACAATATCACATAAAAGCTACCTTCCAGCAAGCATTCTTGAGGAAAAATTCTGGAGATAACACAACAACATCAATTCCCACAGTAACCATGATGTCCTTGTTCCAGGACAGCTATTTCTTTGATTATGTACTCCTAAGGGACTATTGATTCCAGTTTCTGTCTTTTACTTAGTCTAGCAACTTACCTTTTTAGGATTAACTTGTATAGAGAGACAGAAAGAAAGGCATTTCATTGAGGGATTCAATTAAGATGAAATGTTAGAATATATCTTTTTTAAAACCCCCAATTATATGTTTACTTCATCCTCAAGAGACAGATATAGGTATAAATCCAGATATCTGTGAAAGGCTATACACAAGGTCAAACTCACAGAGGATAAAGACATAGTATTAATTTGGGGATTTACCATGTTGTTGAAATCTCTGAACACAAAGTGTGCAAAGTACTATTTACTTAACCACAGTTACCCTCCAAAAATATCTATCAGACTATGTGCTCTTGTTCATGCTTAAATGTACATAGAAGTACAAAACACTATCAAATATAAGTTATTACTATCATTAAGATTTTATTACTCTTGTACCTTCTATTGACACCAGTAATCTTTTATATTATAATTACACTGAGCATTAATAGGAAAAAGTCTTATGCATGGTTGATTTTATTTTCACTGTATGAATATGTGACCTACTAATCTCCATTTAAAAAATTTAACAATAAGTGCTCTTTTCAGAAACATGGCATGTGATGCTTAATGATATCTGAAAAACACATTTAGATTAAAAATATAAAGAAAATATCAAATCCATGGTAGAAATCTTGCTATTTAAAAAATTCCATTAGTTAAAAATCATCATTTCAGATTTTAATTTTTTTAATTTATTTTTTAAATTTTAATTTGTTATATATGACAGCAGAATGCATTACAATTCATCTTAGACACATAGAGCACAAATTTTCATATCTCTGTTTGGACACAAAGTAGAGTCACAGCATTTGTGTTCATATATGTGTTTAGGGTAGTAATGTCCATCTCATTCCACTGTCTTTCCTACCCCCAATGCCCCCTCCCATCCCCTCCCTCCCCGTTGCCCTCTCTAGAATTCATCTAATCCTCCCATACCCCCACCTCCAACCCCCATTATGAATCAGCATCCTTAAATCAGAGAAAACATTTGGCATTTGATTTTTAGGGATTAATATTCTCAAACTCAATCCATTTACCTGCAAATGCCATTATTTTATTCTTTTGAATGCTGAATAACATTCCATTGTGTATATATGCCACATTTTCTTTATCCATTCATCTACTAAAGGGCATCTAGGTTGATTCACAGTTTAGCTATTGTGAATTTTGTGCTGCTATATTTAAATTTTTTTTAGTTACTTTCACTTATTGTTTTCTCAATAAAGAAAATCTAACAAGGTAACTAACAACCTCTGGGCTTCATTTCACTTCATTTCTCCACAGCTTCAACCTGATAACCTTCCCACCCCTTTCCCTTTCTCCCCTTGGCTCTGGGACACCCACCCATCCAGTGTCTCCTGTTTCTCACCTGTCTCTTCTCAGGGTTATTTGCAAGTCCCTCTTATATAGTCTCATAAGCCATGGTACCCTCAAAGATTGATGCACATCTCTTTTCGCCATTTCCCCTGAAGAATGGTTTTCTCATTTACTGCTGTGGCTTCAATGCCATCTATGGAAAATATCTCATAGCCACATTTATATATCAGGTCACAAAGCTTCCTTGAGCTCCTTCCTGTTGCTCCTTACTTCCATTTGAATATCCCAACATGGCTGCTCAATTTATCACCTCTAATGTCTTCCCTGTCAGAGTGAAGGTCTCAGACCCAGGCCAGAAACCTGAGCATTATCTTCTACTCGTCACTCTCCTTCAACTCCAACTTCCAAACTTAAAAATTTCATTTCTCTAATATTTCTTAAATACTTGTTCTTCTCTCTATTCCTCCCATCACCTCCTTGGCTCAGTCCTTCACATTTCTCCTCTAGATAACTGCCAAGACTCTCCCCCCACACACACACTCCATTCCTAACCTTTTTAATCAAACCTCCACAGCTGGGCCCAGAATGATCTTTCTAAAATGAAAATTGGTCATAGAACTTACCAGGTGAAATATCCTCAAGTACAAACTCCCTAATGTAGCCCCTAAGACCCCTCGGGATCTGACAACCAGGATCCCATCTTCATCTTCTCTGCAGCCTTGTTAAACTTCTTCAGTTTTTCAGAAATACCATGCTCTCTCCCTCTTCCAGGCCTTGCCATATGCGGCATCCTCTTTCTGAAATACAGGTCTTCCCTGACCCCTTAATACATACCCAGTTAAGCATCTTTCCTGTTTTAGCCAAGAAGAAGCTCTGCCACTCTTACATACTTTTTTTTTTTTTGCATTTGTGTTTAACCCAATCTTTGTAACTTTCACTTACTCAACATTGTATTTGTGGTGTCTACTTTGGTGAATACTTATTAAATCGTTAGATACACATCAATTGTGGGTATCAGCCTCTTTCTCCCAACTTCCAGGTATACACATCTCAGAAGTGTTCCTGAGAAATGATTTATCCAATTATGTGATAGAGTCACTGCCTACCCTAGGGGAAAAAAATAGGCAGAGTTCACCCAAGAATCCCACCTGAGGTGCTGACTAGAGGTAGGCAAGTGGAGCTCCTCCAACAGCAGATTCTGGCACACGGATGGGGATGCATGACAAAGTTTTCTTTTTAAAAATTTAACTCTAAAACATATATCAAAATTATATAGGGGCTGGGGTTGTAGCTCAGTGGTAGAGTGCTCGCCTAGCACATGCGAGGCCCTGGGTTCAATCCTCAGCACCACATAAAGATAAATAAATAAAGGCATTATGTCCAACTACAACTAAAAACTAAATATTATTTTTTTAAAGAGAGAGAGAAAGAGAAAGAATTTTTAATATTTATTTTTCAGTTTTCAGTGGACACAACATCTTTATTTTATTTTTATGTGGTGCTGAGGATCAAACCCAGCGCCTGGTGCATGCCAGGTGAGCATGTTACCACTTGAGCCACATCCCCAGCCCCTAAATATTATTTTTAAAAATTATATAAGCATATGTTCCCAGAGTGGGGGTGGGATATTTAAACACTAAAATTCAGTAAAGAAGTAGTATAAAATTTGTATTCCTGTCTGCAAGTAATATAAATTCCCCGAATCCTTTTTAAAATATCTGTCACTGTTTGTCTCCAACAGAATCTATGCTTCTGAATGCAGATAAAGTCCAGATTGATTTTCTATTATTTATCACCTTCCATCCAAGCAGGCAGATGATAAAGGTTTGTCTCTATTCTTGGTCAATTTTCAAAAATTAGATTTGGAAGTAAAAACTCAGGCTTTTACTAACAAAATGAACCTCAGGCTGAGGTCTTAATGCTCATCAAGGCAACCAATAATAATAATAGATAGGTCTAAGCTATCTTGAATTTCAAGCCATTTATAAAATAGCATCCACCACACTCTCTTCAGAATGTTTATCATTAATCCTGTAGAATTTGGAGTAAGTCACTCAAACACTCATAGTTTCAGTTCCATATAGATATATCTCTTTCAAAGCATGTTTTGTGTAATAATAGAGATAATACACACAAAGTGCTAACAAATTAGTAATTATACAAATATTAGCTACTTCTAATAATATTGTTACTATTCCTTTTCCTTATGTTTTACACATCAGAGACAACTGGAGTCAGCAAGGATGGGGAGAACATCTCTTCATGTTCTGATGTTTCCATTAAGTGCTATGAGATTGCCCACCATCGTGAGAGAACTCAAACCACTCTTCCATATTCCACTGGAAGGATGGTTCATCAAAGGTAGGTCTCCTAATGCCAAAATATTAGTCTCATTTTGATTCAAAGACAAGAGAATGACCTGCCAAAACACCAATAACTATGCTTCCTGCAACACGTGAATTTATCTGACAGGTGTCTCCATTCCAAACACTGACCAGTTCAGCAGTAGCTTGAACAGATGGCCCAGCTGGCAACAGACACATTTTCATTATTTTGCAGTTTCTCACAGGTGCTGGGAATGGGTGGGATAATTCGGTGTTTTCTTATATTTTCATAACCTTGACTGCTATTTTTCCCATGGGCCATTTTATTTTGGACACATTTCTAATGTTTAATATTTGACAACTGAAGACACTTGTAGGAAAAATGAAAACGTTTTTCTAAAAACTGATCTTCCCCACATATAATCATATATCTGGCTCCAACCCAGTCATCATTAATTTTCTTTCCCTTGAGCCATTTTTCTCACCAACATATCATTTTAATGTTTATCAAAAGACCACAAAAACTGCTTGTAAGCATTTTCCACAAGCTGAGTTTAATACTATAGTGTGTTTAAATAAGACATTCCCCTTTTGCTGAAATGAAAAACTATAAAAATATAATTATTTCTTCCCGATGGTAGCCAAGGCGAGCCCACTTATTCTTCACCTGTGTTACTTCTGACTATAAACAGATGGCTGACTTAAGAAGCAGGCAATTTTAACATCTACTATCACAAGCAAAAAGGTGGCATAGCACATCTCAGTAGAAAAGCTTACACATTCTAGGTGTAATTTATAAGTAACTTTTTACTTAGAACTTGTAAAAGGATTAAAACAGAAGCAGATTTTATACATGTAAAATAATTCACATATTGTTAAAGCTATTTTTAGCTATTCTTTTATTTTTAACTGAGCTGTGATGGTGGAGATCATGAATCATTACCAATAAATGCAAGAAAATCAAGTCACCAATAATGATGGACTATACTCAATGACCATTTATTCGTCAAAATAATAATTATTATTATTATTATTATTATTATCATCATCATTATCATTCACCATCATCATAAATAATGGGAAGAAAGAGCACATGGGCTAAGCACCTGAGATCTGGTACGTATGGACCTACATTCAAATCTTTCCTTCCTAGTTATATGACCTGAAATAAGTCATTTAACTTCTCTTAAGCTTCATCTAGGAACATAATAAGCACTCAATATGCTAAATGTGTTTTGCTTATTATCAATTATTCTTTTTTAATTTGTAGATGGACACAATACCTTTTTTTATATATTTTTACATGATGCTGAGGATCAAACCCAGTGCTTCACATGTGCAAAGCAAGCAGTCAACCACTGAGCTACAACCTCATCCCTGCTTGTTATCAATTATTTTCAAAATACATTTTTATTTATTTTTTTATTTTTTTATTTTTTTTAAAGAGAGAGTGAGAGAGGAGAGAGAGAGAGAGAGAATTTTTTTAATATTTATTTATTTTTTTAGTTCTTGGCAGACACAACATCTTTGTTGGTATGTGGTGCTGAGGATCAAACCCGGGCCGCACGCATGCCAGGCGAGCGCGCTACCGCTTGAGCCACATCCCCAGCCCAATACATTTTTATTTTTAATGACACATAGTAACTACATATTTATGGGATACAGTATAACATTCCAATTACATGTATAGATTCCATGATGCCCAGAGCAGGGTAACTGGCATATCTATCACCTCAGTCATTTATCATTCCTTTGTTTTGGGAACATTCAAAATTCCTTTACTAACTATTTTGAAATATTCCATTTCTAAACATAATTTTAAAAGTATGCCAAGGCCTCTCCCATTTTAAACAAATCAACTCTCTTCACCCCTGTCTTCCTCTAGCTACTGTTTTTCTTTTTCTTCCTTTCCATAACCTTACTTCCTACTAAGCACTCAATCCATTGCAATCTGGCTTCTGCTTCTACTAAAATTGGTCTTATCAAGGCCATTAACAACCATTTCTCATTGCTAAATCTAATGGACAGTTCTCGTTCATCTTTCTTCATGTCACTAGAGCATTTGAACCTGTTGGTCATGGTGTCCTCCGTAAAAACTTCTCCTCTTTTGACTTCTGTGATAACCCTTTCTTCCTGGTTTCTATTTCAGTCCTCCTTCTCCCTGCCCTTAATGCCACTGACCTACTTCAAGTTTCTGAAATGTATCATGCTGTATTCTTTTTCTCAGTCTTCCATAGGACACTCCTTTTTACCATGTTCTTTCTCCTCCCTCCACTTGTCATTTGTATTTGTCCTTCAAAACTCAGTACAAGTTATGCTCCAGCCATCCCATCAGATTTGTGAATAAGTTATTTTGGATATTCCATCTTCAGCAAATGCCTCATAAAATAGAGAAAAGCTGCCTCATGCAGCCTTTCCCAAATTACAGAATCACAACCAAATAAATAATGGTTATTGTTTCAAGTGATTAAATTTTCGGCAGTTTATTAGACAAAACATGCTCCAGCACACCAGATTTACAGCTCCTCAGAGACAGGATTAGGTTTCATTGAATACTGTATTCAAATCAACACAGTCCTTGGCTCATGAAACTCCCCTAATAGATGAATCACCAGCCAGCCAGCCAATGAGCTAGTCCATCAGTCATAGCTCTCTATACTTAATTTCTTCCCCCATTTTTCTCTTCAGAAAAAGGAGATTGAATCCAGGGATGCTCTAACACTGAGCTATATCAACTACCCTTTTTATTTTAAATTTTTAGACAGGGTCTAGTTAAGTTAATTGCCCAGTTGGCCTCAAACTTGTGATCCTCCTGCCTTGGCCTCCCAAGTCGCTGGGATTACAGATGTGTACGCCGCTGAACCTGGCATCTCTTATTTTAATTAAATGTTTTTTTTTTTTTTCTGAACCAAAGCTTAGGGAAGCCAGCAAAATGGGATAAAGGGAGAGATATTGAAAATAACTAATGTTATGAAATTTCATGTCCAGGGAGAGGTCTTCTGATCTAAACTACTAGCTCTGATCTACTTCTGTATCCAAAGTCTCCCTTCTACTACCTACTATATATTTCCTCTTAAGTATGTCACAGCCCCCCTCATTACCTAAAGTCGAATTTTTATAAACCCCCAAGCCTGGGCCCTAACTTGATCATTCTTGCTATATTACTATCATTGTTCATTCTCTACAATTCATTTTCTTTGACTCCCCTTTCACCCCCCTGCCCCGAAACTGAACATCCAGTCTCTAGTTGCCACTAATTTGGCTTGGTGATTTTTTATTTTTATTTTTGGCATCCATTCCTTCCTTTAAAATCCTTCTGCCTCCATTCTAATTCAGACTCACATCATCCCATTTCTGTATTACTATAATAGTTTTCTAAATGTCTTATAATTTTTAAATGTCTTACAATTAAAATGCTACATTGAGAATCTTACAGTTACATTTCCAAGTCACAGTGTGTCCAACCAGAAGTCTTTTTATAAATTACACATTTAATATCAGGCTAATTAGTTCTTTAAAAAAGAAAATATGATGATTTTTTCAATAGCCATTATTCTCTTCCAAAAGGAAATTATATTATTTTTTAAGGGTAAAAGTAAATAGATCTTGAAAATGAACTTTGTGAAATGACTAAATATTAGAGCCTATTATATAATGAATTCTTCATGAGCCATTCCAGGAGAATAGGTGGTAGATGGGCCTCATATTTATGCCAATAGGTGGTAGATAAGGAAGCAATTTAAAATTGTTTTTGTCTCTCTGTAACCCAAAATGAAGTAAGTGGGCAAAAGAAAAGAAGAAAATAAAAGCTGGAACCCCAAGTCTTTGGTATACATGTGTTCAACCTTTGTTAATGGGTAGGGAATTCATTATCCAAATCAAGAAGAAATAGACAAACATTTTATACCTGATAAGATTTTTTCTTTATGCATCAAATTCTTTAAAGGTTATCCAACTGAAAGACATTCTTCATCATGGGAAGTTTGGAAAAAGGATTTATCCATATGCTAAAAATCTATCAAAGCTATTCATGGTTTTTGTACTAACAGAAGCTAACCCCAATTAGCCTTTTTCAATCAAGGGATTATCTTTCATGTACAAATTAATGCACATCTTGATTTTAAGCTATGGTGAATTATTTGTTTTGTAGGAACATGAAAGTCATTTTGATATTCAGAATGGGGAAAAGTAATTCTAATTAAGCAAATCCCATAATGTTATAATCTTATCTATGAAACAGCTATGAGATAAGGACAGCTGTTTGTGAAATAATGATTTTGATAACAATTAAGGTCACCTAAACTTATCAGTTCCTAAGGAAAAGTCATATTTTTCAGTCACAGTAAGGATGTATGCCACTGATAATTCCACAATACTACAATGTATATGCCTTCATATTAGGTGCCACAGAGCTTATACTTTTAGGAAGCTGCTACCCTTGAACTCATTTGTTAGCAATCTTCTGCAAATATAAAGTAGACAAGGAGAAATTAAGAGCAGGAACCTAGAAATTTATGTAGAAGCACAACATACAAATAAATACAAAGCAATAAAAAGGACAGCATGAGGAGCAGCACAACATGATTTTCTGCTTCCTGCAAATGATTCAAATATCCAGATTGCTATGAAAGGTTTTATTAATTGACAGCATAGGTACTCCAAAATTTCCACTGTTCCCATCCCAGGACTAACCTTGGCAATTTAACTGCCAAAGAGATAGTATGTCCACTTTGACAAAAGGTACCTGCTGAAGAGTTGAAGTAGAGGTTGGAAAAATTCAGGATATTCCAATATGTGGCCCTTCATAGAGCCTCATATTTATGCCAATCCTGGTGTTAGCTGATTAACAGCCGTGCTTGAATATTGTTTGTCTCCATCAAAACTCATGTTGAGGCTAGATGACTGGACCATGGGCATGGTGGTGCATGCCTGTCATTACAGCAGCTGGGAAGCTGAGGCAGGAGAATCACAAGTTCAAAGCCAGCCTCAGCAACTTAGTAAGGCCCTAAAGCACCTTAGTGAGACCTTGTCTCTAAATAAAATATTTAAAAGGGGCTTGTTTAATCGCCCCTGGGCTCAATCTCAGGTACTAAAAAAATAAAAATGAGAAGACAGAGAGAGAGAGAGAGAGAGAGAGAGAGAGAGAGAGAGAGAGACTTCACTCTTGTGAGACAGGACTGGTTACCGTGTGAGTAGGTTGTTACAAAGTAGGCTTGGCATGCTTTCTCCCTCTCTCTCCCTACCCACAGCCTTGTGTCTCCCTTCTTATTTCTCTCTCTTCTCCATTCTCTACCTCCCTCTCTCTCTCACACACAGCTACCTTGTGTATTTCCTGTTATAGTCATGAAACAACAGACTGAGGCAATGTGAAAGGGTTCAGAATGGAGGAGTCTGCTCCTGTTACAGTGCACAAGACCCAACCAAAAGGAGAGTTTCAGCAGAGAAGGCAGCTTGCATGGATGGAAGGATACTAACTCAATTATCAGCAATTGAAAGGGAAATTATATAAGGGACATTCAAATTGCTAAGAAAGGACTGGATCTCCTGTGCAGCAAAAAGTCAAAAGGAAACTGAATGGAGGGTGTAGCATGATCATGTTTCGTGGTTTACTCTGGCTATGGCAGATGGGATGGAGAACCAAGAGTTGGACGTTGGGTGAGTAAGAGGTTTCTGTGGTCAGACATGAAATCAACATGTCTAGACCAGAAGGACATTCAAGGAATGTCACATGGAGAGAAGATGCTCTTTGCTTGCTCTAATTAAAGTATTTTGGTGAATACGTGGATGTCATTGGTGGGGTGGCTAGAAGGAAGATTGGTGGCTGGATTTAGTGAAGACACATCAGAATTTTGAAAACTCTCTTTTTGTACCTTTGACATTTTCAGAAGAGTCCTAGAAAGAATATATTCACCTCTCATTATATATGGAAATAATATAGTAAAATAACTAGCCCAGAGAGTTCCAGGGAAAACTCAGAGGCATGGATCAACTATGCTGTTGCCAGAAATTAGTGGAAAAACAGTAACTATCCCCAGACAGCTAGAATTTTCAAGGTCTCATCTTGCCCTATAGAGGTTCTCTATTGTTTCCAGATATCCCAGGACATCATGAGAGTTCTAAACTCACTTTCTGGTCTTTCCCCAAATCATATAAACCTTCTTTCCCTTAAATAAAATTTCCTGATTTCCCAAGCTAACAACTAGATTTGTGCTCTCCAATACTAGCTCATATAAGGAAAAAAAAATAACATGAGAACCTGGAACTGAGTAAATGTTTATGGAGTGAAGGTATAGACAGATGCAGAGGGGAATCAATAGGAATTGTTATTGCTCCCCCTATCTCAGCAGACATTAGCCTTTTCCCACATTTTGGGAACTGCCTTGTATTTACATTTCCTTAATGTTAGTATACTTCTAACAATCTCTGCATTTGCTAATCCCGTCTAACCATTTAACAAGGTTTCTAATGACCATTTGTTTAGCATCTTGTTAAAGAAACAGCTTCAGCATAAAGAGCCTCAAAGTAAAGAATATGTCCTGTTGGAGCCACTACTAGCCTATTCTTGGCCTCTGTAGAACCATCTCTCTCTGGATTGGTGAAGTTCCATTGTCCACATCCTGATAATCCATAGGCCTTTCCTCCTGGCAGACACAATCCTGCACTAAAAGCACAAAACCTGGAAAGCACAACAGGAGCCAGATTCTAGACCCATTCAAGAACAAGCTCTGTGTAAAGCACAGAATGAATGGTGCCCTGCACAGCGGAAGCTCTGCTCCCAGGTTCCAGCATCTCTGCGTGACTCCTACTGACTCATCCTTATCATCCCAGCTTTCTGCTTTCTCAGATCCTGGGAGTGTCCAGGCAATCCCATTTAGCCCTCTGGCCACCGACCCCCAAGCCATGACCTTAGCATGTCAAAGACTCATGAGTCATAGCCCCCTTTTCTGACCTCTTATCATCCAGCTCTGTTTCTGACAAGAGAGAAAACACAGAGGCTGAAACAGGCAATTATACAAACTTGTACTTATCAAGGGTGATAGTGTCAGGACAGACAGATAGTTTACACCATCCTTTAACTATCCTAGGCACGAAGATCTCAGACTCTTTAGAAGATGAAAACAATCTATACTTCATGTCATGCACGTGAAACACTCTTGCTTTTATATTTCACACCTTTAGCAGGTGATGAGCTTTGCCAACAACTCTTCAGCTACCTGGGAATGTTGGTAGCAAGGGAGACAATTTCACCCACCAAGGGCATGACACCCTGATTTCCCTTTTGAGAGTGCTTCCATGAATTAATGTGTAACTTGTGAGCTAAAGTGCACAACTCGCAGAAAGTGTGAAAAGCCATATAAAATTGTGTGCTTCTGAGAATCAAAAGAGTTTAATGAGGAAAGGCTGGTAGAAGGCTAAAGAAGAAGAACCTTTGCTTTTTTCTGATAAGACCAGGCTTAGATGGAGACGGAGGTCCCTCCCAAAGTACTACATCCTTTCAGGGGTTATGTTATTTTTTTTCCCACCTGAGAGAGAAAGAGATTCAGAGAGAAGGGATGGCAGGCACAAGTGAGGATGACATTATAAAGATGAGGAAAGGTTCTGTGGAACAGGCAGATTTTTCTATTGAAGAAAACCTATTAGATAATTATTACCTAAAAGACTCAAATACTTCCATTTTATAGATGAATCAGGAACTATTAGAAGCACCAACTGTAAAATCCTTGTCTAAAAGCCTAACCCTAGAAACATCTTCCCAGGCTCCTCCATGTGGGGAGCCCAAGGCAGAGTTTGTGCCAGCTGAAAACGTGTCTGTCCCAGTACTGACTGAGCTGGCACTCAGAGTAGACCTTCTCTGCATTCTGGCCAGTTACCACTAAGTTCTTTTAAGTGGCTTTTTGTTAATGAACTCCTCTCATATGTTTTCTTGACCTCACTTCAGTCCTTCTTGTGGCACCTGTATCAATAGTATTGTAATCTACTGGCCATGTGCCTCTAGGCTCCCCTCCCACATCTGTTATGTATTCACCATGGATACCATAGCATACCAGGGTCTTGGATCTGCTTATACTCAGAACTATTTGAGAAAGGGTTTCTTCCTAGTGAAGCAAGGCTGTCAGTTCCTCTCACCGCAGCTCTAGCAAAATGTGTCTACGAAATGATGTCTTAGGATTCACACCGTGAGATTCTATTATGGGGGACAACAAGATCCTTTTGGCATTTCAGCAATCAAACTCCCTATATGGAGAATCAAGCAATATATAATATGCTGTGACCCTTTCTCCGAATCAAAATGGGAAGCAGAAATGGAATATAGAGGGCCATCAAAGTCCTTATTTGCTAGAGAGGAAATTAAAGCTAATTTCTAACTGGATTATCTTTCATTGCCTCTAAAACGTCTCCCTCAATCATTTTGCCTGTGTTAGGAAAAATTCTGTTTTATCTTAAAAACAACAGTGTGTTCAGCTTAGACACTTCAAGGCTGACATTAAGTGGGACTGTATGCATGACACTGGTTTGTAAATTGTGCATACCATACAACTATCCTGGTTAGAATGTTGATGGCCATCATCTGCTGTCTGTGTTAATTAATTTTGCCAGGGAGGCGGAGACCCATATTCAAGAACTTTGCACCAGGCTTAATATTTGTCTGGCACAGCCCCTGCTATAACCATGACTGTGTTCAGTGCTCAGATGGGTGGCTCCTCCTAGAGCTCTTACTCCTATCGTTTTACCAAAGTCATGCCAGTTGCTTCTACTCCACTCCTCAGCAACACTTCCAAAGTCACACTGGACCTTTTACTTCCTGGAACTGTTTCACCTATGCAGTTAGTTAGTTCCCCCCATCCCAGCTTTGACCATATGTTCCTATTCATCCAATTCTTACCACCCTATTCCACCTTATTATTTATTCAATATTTATTTATTCAGCAAATATCTTGCTGCCTTTATAACCACACTGAGCTCGCTCTTTATTTCTCTTGATAAGTGCCATTCCCAGGATTACCCAGGATTGTCCACTGTATTCTAGATACGTCTCTCCAGTACTCTTGACACTCTTTCTTAAATTCAGGGAAAGAGAATGAAGGAGAGAAGGAGAGAATATAGTGTGCTGGGACAACTGGTGAGAGGGAGACTGGATCTCTGACCTCCTAGAAGAGAACAGATGATTGCTGGGAAGCCACTCTCCCATCTAAAACTTTATTTTCTAGCAAGCATTCCCATCACCTCTCAGTATATCCAGGCAAAACCTGATTTTTATTTTTGGACCAAGACAATTAGGAGGTAACTGCACCTTTTAAACTCTGCCCTCCGTCAGCTGGAAACTGTCACCTAAAGTGTCCATAGAAAACTTGTGAAGATAGCAGAACCTCTGTCAGTCATGTAGTGACTGAATGACTATGTGGAGTAAAGCCTCAGGCAGACCAGAAACACCCACAATGAATGGATACACAAGTGAGGAAACAAATTCTATTGTTTCAAGACATTTAAATTCTGCATGTATACACAACAGCACCTATGAACAGGCAAAGAGAAAACACTTACTGAGAGTGTGCAGTATTCCCCAGGTACCTTTGCCTCTGCACTTTCATCCAGTTCACCATGGTCATGGGAAGATAGATCTCGTTTCCAGATTCACATAAGACAATTAGGGTAACTGTTCATAAGATCACGACCAATTTCTTCTCAGGTTTGTTTTGAAGTCATTAGTTTAAAATTGTAAAGGACTAAGACATTTGTAACGTTTTGTATTTTGGCATTCATAATAGATCTTACATATTTAAGAGAAAAATTATGAATGGGGCATAAACTTTATTCAATTATTTAAAGCATACATTAAGAATACTCTCGTAATATACTTTTAATTTTAAGATATACTTCTTTCCACATGAGGACCAATCACCTGACAGGCCTCATGATTTTAGACTTTTCACCCAGAGCTGTCATTTCTCTGATCACCTCTCAACAGGTCTTTGTACATCTGCTCTGTCCTGGTGTGCTGTCACCATAGGCCCGCTCTCCTACCCGAACACACTAGAAACCTAAGGATTATTGCTCTGCATAATCCACATGTGTACATGCTGCTTACATCGGGGGAAGGAGGAGATAAGAATAGAAAGTGGGCTTAGACCAACAGGAAAGATATGCTGAAGACACAGGAGTAAGAGTGAGGACAGGGAAAACCAGGAAGAGAAACACAGGACTGGAGGATAAAAAGAAATAGAGAATTGAAATGAGTGAGCCTCTAGAAGCAGAGGGTAAGAAAAATCATCAAATGAAGAGAGGCTTAAAAGTGAGATTTGAAAAGGAAGAAAGAAAAGCAAAAAAAAAAAATTGGGAGAGGGAAGAAAATAAAAGGATGAGTAAGCAGTCCAAAGAAAAGTCATCGTTCTCACAGCCTGGTGGGATCCTTCCATTGGCTGTGAAATATCCCTCCTCTAGCTGGTGACCAGAGTCCCTACCTCACCTGACCCCTCCTTTTCCCTAGGGACCAGTTTCATGTCCAGACCCTGGGGAGGAATGTCAAAGTGTCCATCTCAGAGATAATCCTTTATCAAACATAAAGACTGTATTTATACATGTTTAAATTATTCATAAGGTAATTTAAGATTTGAATTTTTTAAATTTCTGGGACCAAACCATTCTTTCAAAATTTAGGCTACATGATATACTCAGTTATTTTGTTTTAATTATTTCAGTTCAACAAAACTCTAATGATAGCTCTTCAAGACTGAAATTCATTTTATTTTCCTGTGCCAACAAACAAATTGGGTAATGTCTAGTTTAAAACTGAAATTACTAGGTCTTCTTGGCATAATACTGTCTCTTCTAGTACATACTTACACTACCCTTCTGAAATTCCAGTAGGAAATGATATATTTTAGAATATGTCTGTGGTCACCCATCTATCTATATTTAGATATTTAACAGGAAACCTGAAGGCTTGACCAAAAGCATCTTTAGTTCTGAGTCCAATATAGGAATTTTGAAAGAGAAGAGACAGGGTTTCTGTGATTGACCATGTAGAAAGGGTCTTAAAGGGAGACTAAAAGGAACTCAGTGTACAGCCCATGCCCATGGGCAGAAGAGGAGAAGATACTGCATAGGAAGAAGAGAAATAAATTAAAAGTTTCCTTTTCTACATCCCACAGCTGTGTGCCAAGGTGACTTCTTGTGAGACAGAAAACAGGGATGTCAACACTCAGCTGAGGAGAGCAAGGCCCCCAGAATTCCTAAACACTGCAGAGCCTGAAGTGGGGCTGACAAGGTTGGAAGACCAGAAATGGGGGTATCCAGGCTAAGACTCTGCCTTTTCATGTGCATCTCCAGCTGGCCTCCTCTGTAGGCCAATTTTCACAAAGAAATAACATTCTTGTGACTTCTTTACTGCACAAGAGCAACTAGTGAAATGCAAAACACTGCATTGAAAAACAAACACTGAGGGGCCACTCAACTGAATCTTGAAACTTGCACACTTCCAATTTGTGCTTCAGCCAGATAACAGTTGATGCGTGGCCTTGTGCTCTGAGGAGGGCTGCTAGTCACTGAAACTACAAATGTTAAACCTTACATGACTAAGACATAATGTGAAGGGATGGCAGAACATAATTGCACACATGCAGGAAACCATGAAGCAGTGGAAAGCCCTGGATAGGGTGAGGGCTTTTAATGCTGCAAGGCAAAGCACTGTTTGTTTTGCAAGCAGAACACACAAATATACACTCATATAAACAAAAAATTCATGAAACAATACTTATCTTTTTCATGACATGTTTAAACATTAACCATTGTTCAGTTAATAGTGCACATCCCCCAAAGACCAAGGATCAGTTATACAGAGGAATGTATAATGGATCAGTCAATTGGTCAAGTGATTCCCCATCATCAGAAAAACAGACTCACAACCTGAATGAAACAATTACACAGCATGGTTCTCCTTCCATCATCCTTTGAAGAGAGACTGCTCTCAGAACTGAATATAAGGGAATAAATCATAATTTACTAAAGCCCCTACTTTGATAACTCTTTCACAATGTTCATGGTGTTAAATGTATGTGTGCAATGATTAAAATATTCCAGCTACAAAGTTTTCCTTATGTAGCTTCATTTATTTAAAAAGAAACGAGCAGCCCACTGCAGTGGCACACACCTGTAATCCCAGCAACTCAGGAGGCTGAAGCAGGAAGATCACAAGTCAGCCTCAGTCCCTTAGTGAGGCTCTAAGCAATTTAGTGAGACCTTGTCTCAAAAAAAAAAGGGGGGGCTAGGGATATAGCTCAGTGGTTAATGACCCCTGGGTTCAATCTCCAGTACCAAAAAAGAAAAAAAAATATGAAAAAACAATTTTCCTCATTTCCAATAAAATCTATAAAACTATAGTTTTAACAAGTGTTCTATCTACCACCTTCCTATCTTTGAAAATTCAGCATTTTATTATTTATAAAACTTATAAACTCTTTAAGGCTTTTTGACCTACAGCATATTCTTCACTTCGATAAAGGTTCTGTACACAAACCAAAGTTCCTATGAAATATATGCACTGAAAAACAGTGCCTATAATTACAGTGATTCTGAAGACTGAGGCAGGAGGATCACAAGTTCAAAACCAGCCTCAGCAAGTTAGCCAGAACCTGTTTCAAGATAAAATTTTTTAAAAGGACTAGGGATATAGCACAGTGGTAGAGAGCCCTTGGGTTAAATCACCATATTACACACAAAAAAGTATGCATTCATAAAGAAATAAAATTTTAGTTTTTGTCTGGTGACTAGAGATTCCCTAAACAAATACAATTTTGAAACACTTGAACTGTCAGTGTATATTAAATGTTTGACAGTACCCATTCACTCAGTCTAAATGAAAAAAATATATATTAAAAATAGACTATTCTAGTTAAAATGTCAATTTCAAAATGGTTTAATATATGTGTTTTTCAAATAATTTTGAAGAATAACATAATAGTAATTCCTACATTAACATAAAGAAATTTGGCAGTCAAGTTTTTATTTTCTTCTTTTTGAATCTCCAGCCATCCATGTGATGATTTAAGTTCTAATTCTAAACAACAGAAAAACACAGAGGAGGTGGTGGCCCAATTTCATGAGGAAAGTTTAAGGGTAAGAAAGCCCATGTAATTATTAGGATCAAGAGAAAAGCAATTGAATAAAGCTTCAAATCTTGGGTGTAAGTAGCAGAGTGTCAACCAGCAGTTGGTGTTTTTAATACGCCAGCACAAAGAAACACTATTTCTTTAATGTAATGACTGTAGGCTGTTGGTTATAAGCACAGGAATGTTAAGCCAAAGTCATGCAGGCTTCCCTGCCTGTGCTCTGCTCTGGTTCAATAATGTAAACTTTACATAGTGTATCTATCGATGTATTTAGTTGACAGAATAACTTCATTTGTAAACTTTGTTGACCAACGTCAACTTGGCACAAGCTCATCAGTTAATTAACTGTTAACAGATTCTTCTGGATATGACTGCTACACGGATATTTTATCTTCCTGTTAATTAGTAATTATGCACTGGCAAGAAAAACAGTGTTTCTTTCCAATTATCCCACAACTCAGTGATTATTTAAACTTGGCTAATTAGCATTAGAGGGCTATACATCTTCTGGGCAAATTGTGTTTGATAATCCTTATTAAAATATACATGGCGGTTGTTGACTTGTAACAGAAAAAAAAGTGGCAGTTCAAAGGGTATTAGATACAGCACGAGGCAAATGGGGGCCCATTAAAATTTCCCCAACTGCTCTAATGAGAACGCCGAGGGTCATTTCTGCCTAGTTTACCATCTGTTTGCTTTCTGGCATGTAGCTCTGGTGTGAAGGGAGTGTCCTGAAGCCCATTTGGCTTATCACTGAGTAATCCAGGGGTCTGAAGCAATTTAGCCGGTTATAAAGTGGCACCTTAACATTAGAAGTTTACACATGCAAAATGAAAAACTTTTACATATAAACATGATGCCACAGAATGACAAGGGTCTTGATTTTTGCACTTTTACAGAGGCAGGCAATACTTAAGCATTGAGAACTTTTACAAACAATGTATATGAAATACAGTATATGCTTTCCACTTGCCCAAAGTTTGTGATAATTGAAAAATAACTACCTTTCAATAGTTAGAATCCATCACCTGGAACACGTGTTAAAAAATTATAATTACCTGCATTGAGACAGGTAATGGCTTCCCAGACTTGTCACAGACAGCCATAACCAAAAAAAGATCAATAAATTAGAACTAATCAAAATATAAAAGTTTTCAATTGTTGTAAGATACCATTGAGAAAAAGGATAGGAAAGCCATAAATGGGAAATATATTCACAAATTATGTGTCTGATTAAGTACTGGTACTCAGGCTATATTAAAATTACTATAACTTAGTGATAACCCATAATGGGGGGTTGGGCATGGGATGAGTGGAGGAACTTTGAATTGGGCAAAGGAGAGAGAGGGGAAGGGAGGGGGCATGGGGATAGGAAAGATAGTGGAATGAGACGAACATCATTACCCTAGGTACATGTAAGATTGTATGAATAGTGTGACCCTACTTCATGTACAACCAGAGGAGTGAAAAATTGTGTTCCATTTGTGTAAAATGCACCAAAGAGTATTTTGCAGTCATATATAACTGGTTAGAACAAATAAATTAAAAATTTAATAAAAATAATTACTATAACTTGGGCTGGGCATGTAGCTCAGTGGTGTAGCCAAGCCTAGCATGTGTGAGACGTTGGGTTCAATTCCCTGCACTGCAAAAAACAAAACACACACACAAACACACACAAAAACAAATCTATAACTCAATAATTTAAAAAATCTTTCAATTTAAAAAAATAAGCACAAGATATGAACAGATACTTGACAAAAGTGGCCAATAAGCACATGAAAAAGTGCATGCTGGGCATAGTGGCACATGCCTGTAATCTAGTAACTCAGGAGGCTGAAGCAGGAGCATCAAAAGTTCAAGGCCAGGCTCAGCAACTTAGTGAGACTCTATCTCGAAATAAAACATAAAAGGGGTTGGGGATGTGGCTCAATGGTTAAACACCCCTGGGTTCAACCCCCACCTAGGATGTATGTATGTATGAATGAATGAACGAATGAATGAATGAATAAAATAAAAAAACTTCTTAACATCTTTAGTAAGCTAGAAAATTCAAATTAAAACCACACTAAGATACTATCACACATCCACCAAAATGACTAAAATTTAAAATACTGACAATACCAAATGTTGAAAATGCAGAGCAATTGCAACTCAAGAGCATAAAAAAGTACAAGTATTTTAGAAAGAAGTCTGATAGTTTCTTAAAGGACAAAATCTAGCAATACTACTACTAAGCATTTACCCATAAAAAATGAAAACATTGGGGCTGGGGATGTGGCTCAAGCGGTAGCGCACTCGCCTGGCATGCGTGCGGCCTGGGTTCGAGCCTCAGCACCACATACAAACAAAGATGTTGTGTCCGCCAAAAACTAAAAAATAAATATTAAAAAATTCTCTCTCTCTCCTCTCTATCTTTAAAAAAATTTCCTTTAAAAAATGAAAACATTCACAAAAAATTATACAAGAACATTCCTAGCAGCAGTATGCATGATAATCATGAGATGAGTGGAAGAACTTTGGATTGGGCAAAGGGGATAGAGGGGAAGGGATGCCCAAGGATAAGAAAATGGAAACTCAAAGGAATACTATTCAACAATAAAAAGAACAGACTATTGTTACCCACAATGTGGATGAATATAAAAAACATTATACTGAATGAAAGAACCAGACAAAAAAAGTCCATACTGAATGGTTAATTTATACAGAGTTTTAGAACAGGCAAAATGAGTCTATGGTGGAATTAAATCAAAATAGCAATTGCCTCTAGGAAGTCAGGGGGAGTTGATGGATAAGAGGAATAAAGGAATTTTCTGGGGTTATGATAATAGTCAATATTTTGATAAGAGTTTGGGTTACTCAGGTGTGTACATTCATTAAATCTCAACTCATGTATCCTACAATTTATATACAATGGTATATATTTTATATATACAATGGTATATCATTTATATACAATGATATGTACCATTTATATACAATTATATATATATATATATATATATAAATTTTATACCCTGCCTAAAATTTCAATATTTTTGAAAATTTTCATAATTAAAATATCAAAAGTACATTGATATTACTTCAATCAAGTCCCTATCCCTAAAGTTACTTTAAATAAATAGCACCCGTTCATTAGATGAGTACCTATGAAACATTAAACCATGCAAATACAAGTATGGCAGAGCACCTCTTTCATCAATTCACTTGGTCATATCAGCCTTGCACATAGGGCAGTAGGTGCCACTGCTTTTGTGTACAATATTTGTAGCTCCATGACCATGCTTATTTGGTGTGTCCTTAGATGTGTGCTTCTGAGGTATGTGTTCCCAAATCTATTTATTTCCTCTGAACCTACAACTATCCTAGCAGAACTGCATTAAATGTTCTGTACACTGATGAAAAATGAATCTTCTAAGAAAGAGAATTGTGTCAACAGAAAATGGGTTAAGAAAATGTGGTTTATCTACACAATGAGTTCTACTCAGCCATTATAAAGGATAAAATTACATCATGTGCAGGTAAATGGATAGAACTGGAGATTATCATGCTAAGTGAAATAAGATAGACTCAGAAAGTCAAGGAGCAAATGTTTTTCTCTCTCATGTGGAAGTTAGAGAGAGAGAGAGAGAGAGAGAGAGAGAGAGAGAGAGAGAGAAGGATTTAAAAGGAGAAAGGGATATCACCAAAATAGAAGGATCAAAAGAGCGGAGAGAGGCAATTGAGAGGGCAGGAGAAGGGGAGAACATTGGGAAATACTGAGGAATGAAATCTACCAAATCTACTGAATTATGGTATGGTCATTATACATATGTGTATATGTATAATGGACATACTATATATATTACACTAACTGAAATAACACTAACTGATCAAATTATGTTATATGCATGTACCAATATGGCACAATGAATCTCACTATTATGTATAATTATAATACACCAATAAAAACAAATAACAAAACAAAAAAAGAAAGCAGTGTTGTTATATACAAACTAATTTGAAAGTTTAGAAAACACTAAAGAAACTAAGGAAATATTGTTCTTAAATCCTAATGGAAAAGGGACCTGTTGAAGACTGCAAAATAAAATCATAAATATTTAAAACCCTATACTTGGACTGCTTCACAAGTCTGTTTATGTTCTTGCCCCATTTTAAGGAAATCAAAATTGGGACCATGGTTTATATAAATAAAACAAAACTCCAGTGGAAATCATAATATCCAGTGGATATTAAAGAATCTTCCTCAGCTGACATCTGAAAACTAGCCAATTGATTAACTAACCATCCTACTTAATATCAAAACCCACACAAGCACTACCAATCACCCCTGCTCTAGCTCACTCCCTCCTCATTGGATTGATTATTTTTTAAGAAACTCATTAAAGTGTTCTTTAATTATTCACAGAAAATAAACAAGTCTATCTAACCAATTTATTTTAAATGATTCAATATTAGTTTTGATCATATTAAATAACAAGTTTGTATAGTTTGTTTTGTGAGTGCAGAGGTGGGGTGTCCAAGTACTTGGGGAAGCAAGATGCATTCCTAAACTGTGTGTGTATATCTTTTAAAATTTTCCATTGATACACACACTATTTGTACGTATTTATGAGGCATAATATAATGACTTGAAGCACACATACAATGTCTAATGAACAAATCAGCACAATTAGTATTTCCATCTCCATAAACATTTACCATTTCTATGTGTTGGGAATGTTGTATATTTGTATCCTTGTTTCGATTATACTGTAACAATTTTATCAGGCCATTAAAATCGTACTAAAAAATAGATTTTTAATGGCAGCATACTACTATTTCCCCTCAGTACTCTAATTTATTTACTCATTTCTCTATTATTGGGCATCAACATAATTTTCAAATTATGAAGATGTGATTGATCTCAGCTCCTTGTTGAGAAGGAGACAAGAAGAAGAAGAAAGAGGAAAACAGGGTCAGGCTAGGAATAACCTTCAAGAGCCTCATAATTATCCTAGAGCTGGTCACTCATCCCATTCTTTAGAAACAGAAAGCCAAACCCCAACTGATCTCTTCTTTATTAGTAACAGATTTTTCTCCATTTTTGTTATTAATGCCAGAAATGCTATCAGATAACATACGTTCAAAGTTAGGTTAAAAAAGGTCTTTTGAAAATGAAGTAATTATTTTACCAAAAAGGGAGATAAACAAAATATCTTTCCAGAATATGATCTCTGATAGCTACATTTATTTTACTTTTAATTTGCTATTTGCTAGAGTTCATGTAGAGAAGAACTCTTCTGAAAGAGAACCAGAAATAACATAATTAACTGGATAATAGCAACAACATGGGTCTGATGTATGAAAACATGTAGGAAGGAAAGCAGGAGGAGAGCTCCATCTGAACTTTTAGCAAAATATTAACAATTTCTGCTATTCTGTTTTCCAAAATGGCAACTCCCACACAAACAAGTATCTTTCCATTCAGACACTCAAAGCCCTGAAAACAATAATTTAGCTGTGTGCTCTCCTCAGAAAACAGCCTACATGTCTATTAGGCTAAATGCAAAACTGAGCAGAGGGTTGAACACCAACTGCAAAACAGAAGACAAGAGCAGAAACAGAACCCATGTTTGGTGAAACGCCTGATGGCACTCCTACGACTATTTTCAAATGCATCTGTCACATCCAAAACTATTTCCTGGAAGATGCCAAGAATTTACTTTCACTGCTTTTATACTTTTTCTTCTGAAGATAATTATCAGAATTATCTGTAGGAATTGATAATATTATAAAAATGTTTTAAGTGTTTCTTAGAATTAACTGCCAGGAAAGAAGCAGCCAAATTTATTCCAGAGTATTTATAAATTAATTACTGTGAACATGGAACATAAACTCATTTATCATTATCTGGAAACAAAAAAAAAAATAGAACTGGGAAACCTCAAGAGTAAACTACATTACAAGTAAAATGACTGCTAGGTCAGAGTCAACCTTTGAAGTTTATTCCCTTAAGCGTGTATTTGGATCCCATTTCCTGTTAACATGGACAGTCTGCAACACTCTGGAGGAGAGGGTAGAAAAATTGGCATTGGTTATCAGCCAAGAGGCCCGATTCCTCAGGGTTCCTTAAAATTATTATTTGAGAAAGAGAATGAAAAATATTCTCGGTTCAACTTTCATCTAATGAGGGCTAAGACTGCATTTACTGAAATGTATTTCCCAGAATTCTGCTTTAAAATTTTGGCAGGTGAGAAAGTGCCCCTGTAATGACCTACTGCTCTGTCCTTTGTCATCAGCTCAGTGGCTCATGGCTTCTTAACAACAGAAATAAGGTTGCACTTTGCCAACAGAAGACACTCTACACAAATAAAAATTTAATACTGACAGGCCAAATTAAAACATTTTCAAAAATCCTAACTTGTAAAGCATAGCAGCAACTTCTACGAGAATCTGCTGTAACAAATGTGCATTTCCTGACATTCCTTTTTTTGAATAATCAGTTACTATGAATCTGAGCACATTCATTTGAGCAGGAATAAGGAAGAGAAAGGAACTAGAAGAATTGCTCTTTCTTAGAAATGTATTTTTAAAATACCTTTAATGGATTCTGGGTACATTTGTTATCAGGGCTAAATTCCTCTTTCTGGTGGAGTGTCCAGAGAAAATTGGCAAGTAAATTATTAAGGAGCAAAGAAATTGACAAATCTTATGTAAAGCTTTTTTTTTTTTTTGGTAAGGAAACAAGTGACTTATTTTTAAACAAACATTCACCATTTTCAACTCAACTAGAAATTTTTAAGAGAGGTGCTGAAGTTAAAGAAAGGAATTACACTTTAATACAAAGAAATCTCCCTTGATATTATCTTAGAATATGTTCCCAAGGAACTGTAGAGTTGTCATTTATAGAAACTTAACAATGATGTATCATTAAGCTGGACTGAACAATCTCTTGAAGTTCTTTTCTTGATCCTATTGAAGACAATCAATGATGTATCTGAAAGCACTGGTGCTTGCCATCTCCAGGAGAGAAAGGAGCAAAGTGATTTCCAGGATGATGAGTTTCCTCAGAATCTTTGAGGATGAGATTTACTTATGTTTGTACAGTTTTAAATTCATGTATTGATGTGTACACACATATGTCCATGTATAGATTCAGAAATATCCTCAAACTTAAAGACAGAAATTCATGTTAATTTCTAAGTTTAACCATTTTCAGGTCAGAGCCATTAAACAGGCAATTAATCTCCCTCAGAGGTTTCAGAGCCATTGGTAAGTATTTAAGGAATATGATGATCTTACTATAAGTATGATCTTTTTTTTTCCCAATTTACACTACTCTTAACTCTTTTTAAGAATCTGGTAACCACCAAATACTCACTCACTAGATAAAATGAAGTATATCCATACGATGGAATGCTGTTCATCTATAAAAAGACCTGAGGTACTGATTTGTGCTACTATGAGAACTTTGAAAATACTATTTATGCTAAGGAAAAAAAGCCAGGGCAAAATATCACATATTGTGTAATTCGATTTAAATGAAATGTCCCAAATAGGCAAATCCATAGACAGAATGTAGAGTAGTGGCCAAGGGTTAGGGGTGGAAAGAATAGGGAGGGCCTGCTAATGGGAACATGCTTCTTCTGGAGATTGTAAAAACATTAGGTAATGTTATTAGTTATTGGATTAGGTAATGGTATTGGTTGTATAATCCTGTGAAAGTATTAAAGATCAATGAAATGCATGCTTTAAAATCGTAAGATTTATTATATGTGAATTATATTTTTAAAAAACATCTGAGAACAGGAAATGATGCCAGAACACCTGGTGTTAGTCCTCACTTTTACATATACCACTGGCCCTCCCCAAACCTCGATTCCTTTATTGTCCACTAGGGGCAGGGGCTGAGCCAGCCTCTGCCAGAGAGCCACTCTGGCTTTAAACTAAGTGGATAAGAAATTGAAGGCTCCCCCAGCTCGAATTAGAGTCCACCTCTATTGCCCTTTCAAAGAAAGAATTCTCGCTTCTGAAAGTCTTTAAATAATACTGCTTGTGAGCATATAATATATTCTAGCTCCTTGAGGAATAATCTTATTTAATCCATCCAACAATTTTGTGAACTGGGCCCTAAAGTTATCCTAATTTTTCAGTTGCAGACACTGAGGCTTGGGGAAGGTAAATATGTTGCCCATGTTAGCAAGAAAGAGGGTCAGGGATGGAACCTGAGCTGCCCAACTCACTCAGTCATGTAATGAGCCATTACACTGAACTGCATCTCTTGACTCACTCATCCACCTTGGCTCCTGCACATCTGCCTGAGCAATTTGTTGTTTGATTGCTTCAACTACTTTATATCATGCCCACTATTCTAGTAAGTGATTCTTTACAAATTCATTATTTAGGAGGTAGAAAATATCCCTTTGTGCTTTGTCATATGTCAAATACTAATAAAATTGGTAATGCTAGCATAACCAAATGGAATGTATAAAGATCAAATTTAGGTTAATATCTAGTAAATAGGAAAAATTAATGGTGATATTATCTCATCAGTTCTGCTCCTTGTACCACTGACTAGTGTAATTTATTTAACCTAGAGTCTTCTTATTAATTATAGATCATTTATCATAAGCAATAAAAGATCATGCCTTTGAATTATACAAGTATGTTTAAATTGCATTTATTTTGCATTTCTTCCTAAACAGAGAAAATAAATTTAACCAGATAATTCTGATTAGCTTAATTTAGACTAGTAAATAAATACCACTACCATAAGGAACTTTGTTCAATGAAGTTGCTAGTGTTTGCCTCATTTTTTCAGATATTAGGCCCTAAATGTGTGCTGCATTCATAACATGTTATGTTCCACAGCTGTAGAATATTTAGATTGAACTGACTAAATTATAGCTAGTGTCAGGGGAGTAGGGGTTTGGGGGTTCCCTAATGACAATTAGCAGAGTTGTAATAGGTTCTACTCGGGTTTTTTATTTTTATTATTTTATTTTGTGGGGTGGGGGTTCTGGGGATTTGACCTGGGGTGCTTTGACATTGAGTCATATCCACAGCCCTTTTATTTTAAATTTTGAGACAGAGCCTTACTAAATTGCCCAGCCTGGCCTTGAACTTGTGATTCTTGTGCCACAGCCTCCCAAATCACTGGGATTACTAGCATGTGCCACCATGGCCTGCTCTATTTAGTCTTAATGCAAAGAAAGCTGCTGGATATGTTCACTAGATTTTCTCCCTAAACTGTGATTTCATCGAATCTTGCCATTTTTTTTTCATTACTTGTTTTATATTTTAGTTGTAGATAGACACAATGCCTTTATTTTATTTATTTATTTTTATGTGGTGCTGAGGATTGAACCCAGTGTCTCACCCATGCTAGGCAAGTGCTCTACTACTGAGCCACAACCCAGCCCCAAATATTGCCATCTTAAAGAATTTTATAACTTGAGTATTGAAAAAATAAACAAAACTACAAAAATTTAAGTGAAAAACTGCTCTACTGAATGCTGTATTAGTTGAACAATATTAGGAACTGGAAAGTACATATGTTTAATTTATACAGGGTTTAACAATTCGAAGTATGGCAGCTATCCATCAGATCTGCAAACTTGATTCTCAAGTTTTAAAGCCAGAGTATTAAATATTGAGTAAAATGCATTTCTGCCTTGTAAGGCAACAATTTTACATGAAAGGATATTCAAATATCCCTTCATTGAACGGCCACAATAGGCCTTGAAGATTTACATGATTGAGCTGGAATTCAAAGCCAAAGACAAGAGGGAAAGCATTTCCCCCCCATGGGATGCACAAAGAGATATCCATAATTAAACATCACACTTCCCCAGGGCAGCATGTTTTCTTATATTGACAAGCAAAATGAGGTATTTCAAATCAGGCATTGCTGGGTGTACAGTCATCCTGGGCATAGCTATTGTTTTAATGTATTTCTGGCTACTAAGCATGTGTCTATTTTTGGTCAGTGAGGCATGCATTTTACTTAAAGAATTCTGGTTTTTCATAAAAGGCTTAGTGGGATTAACATTTCTACAACAGTATCTCAAGAATAACCATAGTCTTATTTTGGCCAGTCATACACACATTTGATATACAAAGGAGAGTAGTTGTATCTTAGGTGTTTTTAATACAATTAAAATTAACTCTAGAAGAAAAAAAAAACTTTCAGAAATGCCTATTGGACTATCTACTTTTCTTATTATTTGTCATGGCTAGTTAAACATATCACACACTAATCCTATGATATGTTGGGAAAATGCCAAGCAAACCATGTTTGCTTACCTTTCCATCAAAACAGTCAGAAACTAATGATAGAGTATGTATTCAATAACTCTTTTGTTCTACATCAAAGAATACTGCTTAAGGCTGATCCTAACAGAATCACTATACTACTATACTACCAAAAGCAGCAAATCTTTTAAATTTTATCTTCTATAAGTTGCCTCTACTTTCCTACCTGTGCCCTAACAAACAAAATCTTATTTGTTTTTTAAATTGTAAAGAACATATTAAACCTAAATCAAATGCCAGAAAGTTATAATTTTTTCCAAAAATGGTCATTTTATCTAAAAGGACAGTTTTATCTCCTGCTTACCATTGAAAAACTTATTTATTAAATTTAACTGTCATCAAGTCAGGCATATTATTAATTTTTTATTATTTACTACTATCACAAAAATACAGATGAAATCATTTGGATATTACTAGAATGTAAAAAAGGTTTTACCTATCTATTCATCCATATAAAATCACCTGAATACTTGGTTATAGAATTCAGATTATCATCAGCAGGTTCTACCCATGTTCAGAAGCCTCTTTGGACCATGGAAGCTTTGACATTATATTCATAGTAATAGGAAGGCTAAGTGCAACTTAAGCTAATTAAAACACATTCTAATTCCAGTAAAAAGTACCTTCTCGTGGCTCTCAAAGTCACCCCAGAAAAAAAAAAATGTTTTAAAGCCTAAATTTCTTAAATAATTTCTAACAATTTCATTCTTAGATTTTTGTCTTGCTAGATAAAATCTGAGGCAACATGACATGAGTACCTTTTATGTTCTTTGAAAATGTCTTTGCAACACCCTTATAAATGATCAT
Organism: Spermophilus citellus; assembly: GCF_964194105.1. Taxonomy (NCBI): domain Eukaryota; kingdom Metazoa; phylum Chordata; class Mammalia; order Rodentia; family Sciuridae; genus Spermophilus; species Spermophilus citellus. The sequence continues at coordinate 173,139,228 of NC_138184.1, forward strand.
GCATTCATGATTTTCCTTATTTAATGCTCTAAAATTGACAAATAATAGTTACTTAATTCAACCAGGTCCTCTCAATCATCTTGAGCTACATATCCCAGATTAATCACACTTTAGAATTAAGGGTTTTTTTGCCCCCCACGGGTGTATAAAAGTTATGGACTAAAGAACTGGCTGCTTTTTTAGTCACAATGGTTTCTAATTTTGGGAAAGCTAATTTTATTGAGTATTTTCTATGTATTCAAAACTTTTTTTTTCTTTATAGTACTGGGGACTGGACTCAGGGGTGCTTTGCCACTGAGCAACATCCATAGATCTTTTCATTTTTTGTTGAGAGACAGGGTCTCACTAAGTTGCTGAGGTTGGCTTTGAACTTGTGATCCTCCTGCCTCAGTCTCTGAAGTCGCTGGGATTAGAGGTGTGCACCATAGTGCCCGGCTATGTGTTCAAGACTTTTTATATAAATCATCTCCTTTAATCCTCAAGGCAATCCAAAATCTTAAGAAGCAGGTTCCATTATCATCACCATTTCATAGATAGGGAAATAAGCTTAATGAGATAAAGCAACTTAGCTGACATGAACTAAGTGTGGGGGTAGGGGGAGATGGGACCAGGATCCACAGCAGGTCTACATGATTCAACAGTCCAAACACTTAACTCTTGTTATGATTTAGCTATTAGCTGTCCCCCTCAAAGCTCATGTGTGATTCAAGAAAGTTTAGAGCTGAAATGACTGGGTCATGAGAGTCTTAACCTTAGCAGTGCGTCAATCCCCTGACAGGCATTAGCTGGGTGGTAACTGTAGGCAGGTAAGGTGCAACTGCAGAAGGTGGGTCACTGGGGGCATGGCTTTGGTTTATATTTTGTTTGTGGTGAGGCACGCACTCATGCTTGGGCTCTTTCTCCCTCTCCGCGCCCCCCCCCCCATCTTTCTTCCTTGTTGCCCTGAGCTGCTTTCCTCTGATATACTCTTCTGCCATGATTTCTGCCTCACCTTGGACCCAGAGCAATGGAGTTGGCCATGTGTGGACAGAGACCTCTGAAACTGTGAGCACCAAATACACTTTTCCTCCTCTCAAAGTGTTCTTCTCAGGTCTTTCAGTCACAACAATGAAAAACTTGCCTAAAACACCCTTCTACATACAGTTCCTTCTTGCTGCTGAGGCCAGCCTGTACCTGACTTCTTACACATACCAGAATCCTTAACCACAAAACTGTCTTTCTTCATCCACTCCAGAGCTCTGGTTTGTTCACTACACTGACACCACAGTGGTCTCTATAAAGTGAAAAGTTGGTCAAGTCACTCCTCAGCTTAAAACTCTTAAAGTCTCCCCTTCTTTAGGATAAAGACATATAATATACCAGATGGTCTGGCTCTGGGCTCCTATCCAGCCTTATCTCTTTCTCTCTTGATTGCAATTCCGGCCACTCCAAAGTTTTCTTCAACCCCTAGAACATAGCCAGCCTCTCCCAGGCTGAGAACTTCGCACGTTTTGTTCCTCCCTTGGATATGTTGTGCCCCACCTTCCACAGCCTGTTAGCTAAATATTGCCAGCCCCTAGCAAGGCTTGCTATAATATATTTATATGGTCATTTAATCACTGTCTTTCCACTGGACTAGTAGCTCTCATATTTCAGCATGCATCAAAATCACCTAGAATGTATATTTTTAAAAATGACCATAGGGTCCCACTCACAGAGTTTCTGATTTACTCTGGAGTAAACATGCAATTCTGCACTTACAACATCCCTTGTGATGCTGATGCTGATGCTTTAGGACAGAGGCCTGATCCACTATAACAGTTTTCAACCTGGATAAACATTAGAAGCACCCGAAGAACTTTTAAAATTGCCAGTGTTTAAACCCCATGCCCAAAGTTTCTGATTTAATTGGGGTGGGGTAGAGCCCAGGAATATAAATACTTTAAAAAAGTATGCTAAAAAAATTATCTAAAATGTAGGGCTTGAGATTTAGCTCAGCAGTAGAGTGCTTGCCTAGTATTCACAAGACCACAGGTTCAATCCCCAGGACCTCAATCAATCAATATATACATAAAATGAAGTAATATTCACATTTAATTGGGTGTCTTATATTTTTATTTGTTAAATCTGGGAATGGTACTTACAGGTCCTGCTGTAACAAAACAGGTAGATATAATATATTTACACACATACATTAATACATGGTTGTTAACCTGACCTTTTTTTTTTTTTTTTTTTTTTAAAGAGAGAGTGGGGGGGGAGAGAGAGAGAGAGAGAGAGAGAGAGAGAGAGAGAGAGAGAAATTTTAATATTTATTTTTTAGTTCTCGGTGGACACAACATCTTTGTTGGTATGTGGTGCTGAGGATTGAACCCGGGCCGCACGCATGCGAGGCGAGCGTGCTACCGCTTGAGCCACATCCCCAGCCCCTTAACCTGACCTTTCATCTGGGCAGAGCACAAAAATGATGGGGTTAAATAAGTGGAATAATTAGACCTAAGGGCAAAAAATTCCTGAGGTTTAGACCTTAGAAATAGTTACCCACAGATTATAAAATCTTACCTGAGATCTTTTGAAAATGGGCCAAATTCTCAATGTAAGACAATTTAACATGATATTAACATGATTTCCAGGTTCCTTTAAACTGGTGGCTATGGACCTCATCATGACAAGCAGCATGACAATGCAGTATCAACATTATTTCTCTGACATCTGTCAATAAGTCACCTGAACAGAGCTACTGCTGGGACTCACACAGAGCAGGCCCCCTTTCATACATCAAAAGTAGGTGAAAATTATTTGTTTAATAAGTATCACAGAAAAAAACTAAAATGCTGAACACCTGACTGCCTTTGACAATGCAATTTTATCTTTCTCATTTCAATACAGGAAGTCCTGTGTAGTTTTCCAATTTGAGAATAACATCAGTGATTTCAGTCTTATATAAACTGGGTATATTAAATTTGCATTTTTGATGCCATGAAGGGTCTACTTAATCCCAGCTTGGCATGTTTACAGCATTCTGGGTAAACTAGAGATTTCCAAACCGAGAATCCTCTGGGATTAGTGGCCATCATGTAGCTTTCTGCCTCTCTACATAAGTAATCTGCTAGGCCTCTGATCTAAGGACAAAGACTCCATATAAGTATTTAAAATATTAAATGGTGTTCTTTTATAAATAGTCATAGAATTAAATTATTTTAACAAATATTACTAAGTCCACCATGGAATGCCTACTTGCCAAACTTAACACACTTTTCACTGAAAATTAAAATATCAAAATATAATAACTGTTTATAAGAACAGGTTACTGAATGATTGCACTCAGGTCAGAATGAATTCCAGCAACCTAAATGACAGAACTCAGAAATTTATATAAGTTCCAGAAGACCAATAGTAACAGTGGTGACCGATGGAGAAAGAGACAGAAAGATCATCACACTGAGCTCATGGTTGGCTAAACATTAATGAGACAGTTCATCTCACCCAGCTTCAAGCACCACACACGCAAAAATCACTTTGAAAATTTTTCTCTTAAATAATAAATGTTGAATATTTTAAAACATTTATTTCCAAAACAAAACAACAAAAAAATAACACTTGAAACTAATAAAACATTCACAATTACTAGCTTACCAAATCCAAAAGCATTAGAACCTCCAATGCTCTGTGAAGCTTGAACACTTGTAGAGGTGTACAGTCCTGTCACCAGCAAGCCGTCAAAGAAGGTGCTCGTTGAAATTGTCACTGAAATACAAGTGAAAGGGAAAAAAATATCTCAATTAATACAGTCAGAATGAGATAATTTATGTAGTGTCAGACATTATCACAATAATCTTTACTCATTATTAACAAATTTTATGTGCTATACCCAATTAGAAATGTATGTGTAATCACAGCTGAAAAGAAAAAAAAAAAAAAAGCTCAGAACTTTAACAACTATAGTAGTTTGTCTTAATACAGCAGTCCTACTTTTTGCATTCATTTATACTATATGAAAAATCTGAAAATAATGTAGTATTGAACAGATGCTTTCCCCATCTCCTCCACCACCCCTGAAGGCAGTGAAAGGCATTGCTGGAGTTTTGGCATTAGGATGAAACACGTTTTTTTTAAAGTAGTCCATACTGTGGGAAACAATCTTATATATCAGTTGAAAGAAGAACCATAAGACACACTGCATTTCTTATTGTGAATCAACATTTCATAGATGAGTTCCCTGAAGTTTTTTAACAAAGAAGACTAATTTGCATGAAGATAGTCAGTCTCTCCCTCTCCAGAACAAGAAAGGAAGACCCCCTCATGTTCTAGTTACAGAACAAAGTCTACAGGAGGGGTCCAAATGGTTTCATAACCAAAAGATCAGGATTTCCTAGGAAGAAAAGGGTCAAATTAAATCTATCTGTATGCTACTCAGGTTTGGCTTCCTAAAATTTTGTCTTGCTCACCATCCTAAAATCTGACCATAATTTCCTGCTTGACATAACATTTTCTCTTGCACGGATTTGATAAGATCAAAATGATACCATTTATAGGAGGAAGTGGGGAGAAGGTAATGGCATTATATTGTAGAGTTCAGAACCTGGCTATCATGCTTGGTGGCAATAGGAAAATGGCCAGAGTGGCATTAACTTTGATGGGAATGTTTAAATTAAACTGCAGGGCATCCAGCAGTGAGTAGAGCTGAACAGTCTGAAACATGCATATCATAAAGCATAAAGCAAGGAACATCTATCAGTATAACAGCCTGCCATGCTACCCACCTCCTGCAAATGGCACTGAATATTGGAATTCATCACCTTTCCTTTCTCTAGTAAGAAACAGTAACTAATGTTTTTGAATGCTAGCACATGAATCACTCAGTTGGGCTCTGAGTTAAGTAGGTTTCACATATTATCTCATTTAACCATCAAAGCACTTCTGTAAAGGGAGTGTTGCCATTATTCTCAGCATACAAATAAGGAATTTATGGCACTGAACAATCAAGAACCTGCCCAGAACCATCTGATATCATCTAAACATTTTAATGCTGTTTACTTAGGTTCTCTTCTATTTTTTCTCTCTTCCTCTCAGATCAAGTAGCCAAGCAGCCATGATCAAACCCTTACTTCCTAGCTCTCTTCTCAAATCATTCATATGCATGAAAAGTAGTTTTACAATAGGAAAGTGAAAGCCTCAAGAGTTGATGTCACTGTTATTATAAGGGACCAAAGGCCACTGGGAAATAACTCTTGGGCATAGTGGACAAAACCCAAAGGCAGGTAAGGATGAGGTCTGGGTGCTGGGCCTCTGTTGGTCGGATATTCTTGGTCCACCACTTCCTCTCCTTGGTCTAGATTCCCTCATCTGTAGAATAATATCCTAAACATCAGTCCACCAGACTCCATTTGGCTCACCCAGATTCCCACAGTTGGTTTAACTGATGCCTCTCTCCTTAGAGTCATGGAGTTCATCTTGACTTAGACTAGAAAGTCCTTTAATTGCTTCTGGCCCTCCCCACTGTGGGTTTTGGAATTAAGTGACTTCCTGTTAAGATGACCTTACTGACCAGACTTTGATGCTGTGCCTCTGGCCATCCTTCACAGTGAGTCACACCCACCCTGCAGTGTCCCATGATGGAGTCATGTGCAGCCACTTCCTCACTCCACAACACTCTAATCCAGGGAAGCAGCAGCTGGGCTGATGCACAAGCACCAGCCTCTGGATTCCTCTCTGGTCCTTAATGCTTCTGCTCTGGTTTCCATAGCTAAGATTCCACAAAGTGTGAGGTTACAGGTTTGGATGAGAGGCAAATCTGAATTTTGTTCTACCAGTCTTTTCCTCTGATCAGCATGAGAGTGGGGTTTCTTAGATTCTTCATTTATAAAAGGGAATGATAATACCATCAAGTTTATTCTGAGAATTAAAAGCAAATATCGCTACTGTACACCTCTCTACCAGCCTATCTATAATCTGAACATATTATCAAGCATCAGTAAAACTCAGTTCCCTTTCCTTGCCCCCTCTCAGACCCTGAAGCCCTGACTGGCTCTTCCCTTCATGAGAAAGAGAGTTTTGAACAAATATCCTGGCATCTGTCTCCCAGAGGCCTAGGGATATCCAGTCAATGGATTATCCATGTCCAAGTCCTGCTGCCTGCTAGGATTCTTATGTGGCCTCCCAACCCACTACTTCATTTCTGACCATGTTTCCCACCTGGGCTGACCTGTGATCTCAGTGGGCCCAAGACAAGTGAGAAACACCAGCTTGTTGGGAATTTGCTCTCCCTCCTAAAAGATATTCTTTAAGAATGTCCTCAGAGCAGAAGCTCAAGACTCTTAGAGAAAGGCTGAGTATGAGAAGAATGATGGGTGGCAACTCTCATTATTTCCTCTACTTCCCTCAGAAATTCAGTTCTGGTCCCAAAGGGGTGTACCTGTCCAAAAGAGAAGCCCTTCTCTCAGCAAAAGAGAAGCCCTTCCATGTCTATCATGGTGATGGAATAGTTCAAGTAACTGATAGCTTGTCCATACCTGATGATGTTTTCAGCCTCTAGAGATGTGCATCTAGGAAACTGCCTGGACAGACCATGGCTCATTTCAGTACTGAGGTGCCAAGGCCAGCAGAGCCCCTTAGATGCCCATCAGGCTGTTAACTCCATGCCAGGCATCCCTCTCATCTCTACCCAGTGCCTCTCCTTCCCTGGAGGATGAGTATGTTCTGCTTTTAACTCCTCTACACATCAAAATGCCTGTCCAGTTTCAGATCAGTTCTTTCCTTTACACAGATTCTCAGATGCCAAAGCAGCAAGAGCTAGTGAAGACAGCTCAGGGTAAGAGGACTGAATTTATTTCCAGTGTGAATGTTATTTTGCTAGGTCAGATTAGGACAGTTTTTCTCTGGTTCTATTCCTAGTAGAGATGTGAATACCTATTATTCAGTACTGCTAGGTATACTTAAATATGTGAGAAGTCATTTTTAAACATTGAGTGTCTTAGAATAAAAAAGGAATTACTGAGAAAAACACTTATGTCTCTAGAGTCTCTTGGCTTTAAATACCATCCATAAGCTGACCACTCCCAAATTTCCATGTTCAGTTCAGGCTTCTTTTCCAATTCCAGATGCACAGGAAGCTGCTTGGATGTCCAAGAGACACCTCAACTTCAACATGACCAACACTTTAATACCGACTCCTCCCCAACTCCCCACACCCACAGAGCTGCATCTCCTGCAGCTCTTCCCAATTCAGGTGATAGCAACATCACCTTTCCTGTTATTCAGGCCAAAAACTTCTGGGTGAAATTTGCAATCACCTTCCTCCCACAAGTCCACAAGTCAATCCTATGGCTCTGCCTTCAGATTATATCCAGAATCAGGTCACTTGTCACACTACTCTAAGTACCATCATCTCTCCCATGAATTATTTCATTAGATGTCAACCTGCCCTTCCTAGTTCCACCCTCACTTCTCTATAGTCCATTTTCACTTTGAGTCAGAACTATTATTTTAAAATATACATCTGGGTGGGCACCATGGCACATGCCTCAAATTCAAGTCCAGACTCAGCAAATTAGTGAGGCCTAAGCAATTTAGTGAGACCCTGTCTCAAATTTTTTAAAAAAGGACTGGGGACGTAGCTCGGTGGTAAAGTGTCATTGGGTTCCTCCTGGGTTCAATCCCTAATATATAAATAAATAGATAAATAAATAAACAAACAAACCTTCTGACTGATGTCACTCTTCTCCTTAGAACTTTCCAATGGCTCCATATTTTGCTCAAAGTCTTTTTATTTTTTATTTTTTTGTACTGGGAATTAAACCCATGGGCATTTTACTACGGTGCTCTATCCCTAGTCCTTTTTAATTTTTGAGACAGGGTCTTGCTAAATTGCTGGCCTCAAACTCGCAATTCTCCTGCTTCAGATTACAGAGTGTGGCTGGGATTACTGGAGTGCACCACCATGCCTGACTCAAAGTCAAAGTCTTTTTACAATGGCCTACAAAAACCATACATAATCTGTCTCCATGCCCTCTCTGTTCTCATCTTTGCTCTTTAGTCTTACTTTACTCTAGCTGCACTGGCCTGCCGGCTCAGATACATCAGGCCTTTGCATGAGCCATTTTCTCTGCCTCAGACTCTCTTCTTTCCGAAGTTGAAGGGCCACTTCACTCATCTCCCTTAAGCCTCAGCTTGAGCATCACCCTTTCAGTGAAGGCCATCTTAACGACACTATTTAAACCTCAGACAGCCCCTGTCCACCTTCCCCCACATTCCCAGTCCCCCTCACTTGACTCTACTTTTCTCTTCTTCAGTACTATAAGTCATGTTATTACCACCTAACAGATGGTACTGAGATAGCTATGTATAATATTTTTTGGTTATTATATTTATTCTCAGTCTCATTCTGTAGATTATAACCTCCATCACAGCTGAATCTTGAATGTTTTGTTTATGATATATCTTAAGTGTCTAGAACAGTTCATGATACTTTTAAGTGCTTGATAAATGTTTAGTAAATTACCAACAAATAACTCATTCACATAGAAGTAGGGTGAGGCTGTCTTATCTTCCACTTGTTTCCAGAGAAGTATGTTGTAAATCCTAGACTTTTATGTGTCAGGGGAAGCCAAAGGGGAAAAGGGAGACAGAGAAAAGTTGGCTATTTAAATATGTGAAATATTTTCCAGAGTGCATGGCAGATCAATGCAGAGAGAAGCTGACTAAAAGGCCAACCAAAGAAATCTGTAGAAAAGGCAGGCTGACTTAAGGACACCATACCTTAGCTATCACATGCTGAATGTTTACATTAATCATCCAAAGAAAAAGTTCCCTTGTTGGAAACAAATTGATTATAACCTATTTCTGTTTGCTTGGGTTGGGATTTTAAAGTAGTTTTTTAGAGTAAAATGTATTTGCCTTTGGAAAAATGCTGCTCTATTGACAGTACCAAACAAGCATTCCTTTTCCTCCTCCAAACAGATGTAATGAATAATCCATATGTGAACTGCTCTCTGTTTTTAAGAAAGAGGAAATGCAGCCCGACTCTTGCGGGATTTAAGACATACCTTTCTGATCACTAAGCTCCCTTTTACCCAAGAAGACAATGGATCCAGTTTCTGTATTTTAAAAAAATTAGACCATGGTGGATTCCCTGTGAGGGTGCAGGAAATTTCAGACTGTCTGAAGCTGGCATGTTGTCACACACAGCTCCAGCAGTGAACACAGGAGCAGTGCAAGGCACCACCAACGCTCAACTGTCAGGAGCACCCTTCTCCCAGCTCCTTTCCCTTTCACTCAAGTCCTTCTTCTAGTCTCTACTTGCAGCCCCTGCTTAATCTGCCAGCATTTCTTAAAAAGAAGAAGTTAGAAGCACAGAAAGAAACAATTGTCTCAGGCATGGGGGCTGCTCTGGCCACAGTCTCCAAAGCTGTTGTCGTCTGCATAATTCTGCTTCATCAGCCTTTCCAAGTTTCAGAGCTCACTGGAGGCCTCCCCCTGACCTGATCCTCTGATTCCCTTCCATAAAGCGGCAATGGCTCTTCCCTTCCTGTGCCCTGACCTGACTTTCCTCCCTCTGGTTTTTTGGGATCACCCTTCCTCCAAGCACTATTTAAGCTCAATCCTTAGCTCATCAACCTGTTGTCACTTAAACAACTGAAAGAATCTTAAAAGCCCAAACAGTGATTTCTGACAAATGAAAGGAGATGTTTACCATACACAATACCAGTATGGTCCACGATGGAAAAAAGAAATTGAAGCTCATATTTATAAATGAAAACTTATTTCAATGCATACATAAACTAAAGGGAAACTTTACAACTTTCACAGTATCAATAATAGTTGCCCTATTGATGGAGCTGATTAACTGAAGATAGAACCATTGTCTACTATTTTATATAAGCAAAGTATAAATGAATCAGCATTATGCTTATGTATGTTTGTGTAGATATAGATAACCATTTGCAAAATGTAAAATACAAAGTCCTAATTCCCACTAGAGATACTTTTTGTAATTTTTCTGATACTCTGATTCAGAATGTTAGCATTATAAACTGTATAGTTTAAAATGTTTCAAAGGCATTGTTATATTAAAAGGTTTCCTTTAAAAATATTCACGTATGAGGCCAGGTATGGTGGAGCCTGCCTGTAATCCCAGCCACTTGGGAGGCTGAGGCAGAAGCATCAAGAGTTCAAGGCCAGCCTCAGCAATTTAGCAAGATCCAGACTCAAAATAAAAATCAAAAGGACTGGGGAGGTAGCTCAGTGCTAAAATGTCCCTGGGTTCCATCTCTAGTACGAAAAATCAATATAAAATAAAATTAGCCAGGCGCAGTGGCGTATGCCTGTAATCCCAGTGGCTTGGGAGATTGAGGCAAGAGGATCGCATGTTCAAAGCCAACCTCAGCCAAAGCGAGGTGCTAAGCAACTTGGTGAGACCCTGTCTCTAAATAAAATACAAAATAGGGCTGGGGATGTGGCTTGGTGGTTGAGTGCCCCTGAGTTCAATCCCCTGTACCACCTCCCCTGCTAATTAAAATATTCATATATGAAATATCTTTCTATAAGTAGAAGTTATAGTTAAGAAATAAATTTGGGTGCACTAGGATAGAGGAAAAAATCACATAAAATTTTTATACTTGAACCACCTTTAAGACAAACAACTATAGTTTACATATGTCTAACTAATATCTAATACCAGTTAATAAGCAAAACCTTCATGCCAAGATTGTCAAACAAATGGTCTAATCCACATTAAGATGGCAACAAGTCTTAACTATGTATGAATTCACTTTAAAGATTATTAACATAAACAATTGTTGAGCCTACGTGTTGGGTGTTTGTTGTGCTAGTCTTTTTTTTTTTTTTTTTTTTTTTTTTTAGTTTTTTCCCAATAATTTTATCAGCATGTCTTGGAGTTGATAATTCCTTATCAACCTCACAGTTTTTGGAGAATAGATTTTCTCTTACTTTGGAAAACCTTCATTTTTAAAAAAATTTCATATTAAAAAGTTGGAGAAAAAGAATTTTAATTATAAATGCATCCAGGATGAGCAAACAATAAAATATACTAGGACGAGACATCCAGAGTTCATGAACTAATATGCAAGACATATTGCTATGGTTGAATGTTTTGTTCCCCAAAACTCATGTTAGTATCTAATACTCAAAGTTATATGTTAGTGGTATTAAGAGGGTAGAAACTGACTCCGACCATGGTGTTTGAAGTGGGGCTTTTGAAAGTGATTATATTTAGATCAAGTCATTAGGGTGGAGGCCCTGATTAAATCTCTGAGGCTTTATAAGAAGAGAGACAGAGACCAGACACACATCCATAGACACACCCAGTCCCTGCCTCTTGCCATGCGATGCCATGTGCTGCCTCAGAACTCTGCCAGCAAGAAGGTCATCCACTAGAACTTAGGTGATGCCTTGGAGACCTACCTTGGAAACTCCAAAAACGTGAGCTAAATAAATCTCTTTTCTTTACAAAGTCATCTGCCTTGGGTATTTCATTACAATAACAAAAAGCTAATACATATGAATAGAGATAACTGAATGCCTTCTCTGAGCCAAGAACAGTGTTAAAGCTGTAATTTCAGTATTATTAGTCAGGAAAGCAAAAAAAAAAAAAAAAAAAAAAGATATTTAGAGCTATAGAGACTTCTCCTTGACAAAATGTTTATATTTATAAACTCTGACATCCTATCCATTCTAGATATTTTGTGCAAATTAAAAGAAAACACCATGATGAAAGTTTCATAGTATAATTTGTAAAGTTCTTCCCGAGGGGACTTTTCCTCCCTTGGAGTCAATTTTTATATCTTTAATAGATTTGCATTTTATCATAGACTTGCATTAGAATATTGTAAATAGAACTAGCTATTTCGTAATCAAAATTACAGATTGCAAATAGGATTTTAAACTTGCCAGTATCTATTTTTTTTTTGGGGGGGTGGTAATAAAACATGTATATTTTTACCTATAATCAGAAAGTGATATGTCCCATCAGATCATATCATTCTTGGTTCAAACAAACATCTCTAGCTCTCTATCATTCACAGAGTAAAACCCTAAGTCTTCACTGTAGTTTCAAAGACCTTCAGATCATCACTATAACCAACAGCTTCCATCAAATATCCCTATTGGAGTGGAAAATACCCTTTGATCCAGTGACACCGGAACATGTTCTGCACTTCCTTGCCCTTTTTCTGAGGACAGTCTTTCCTCGAATTTACTTGAGGTAATCTTTTGTTAAAATCCCACCCATTTTTCAGGTGTAGGTTCAGATGCCATCTCCCTCATGAAGTCTGTTCTGACTTCCAAGGAAGCTGCCTCCTCTCTTCCCAGGAACCGCAGAGCTCTCAGAAATTATGGAGCAGTTCAGCAGAGGAGCTCGATCAGTATGTGTTGGATTCAACCATACAGAAACATTTGTTACAACACAAAATACTGTATAAGAATAAAACAAAATGATATCATGAAACGAACTAAAATGGTGAAATCTAAACTTATACAGGGAAAAAAAGTACCAATATTACTCATATAGAGATATATGAAAATGAGGGTTTCCATGAAAATTTTAAAAAATAAAAAAAATACTGCAATATTTTATTTTATTGTAGCCTTCAAAAGTGAGAAGTATTTGAGAAAATTTTGATTGAATTTTATGATTACAAAGCAGTGCTTCTTTGGCACCTATATACATTGTTGTGTGACTATAAATACATATTTTATATATGTACCAAATTAATCTTCTGATAATTTGTGTCACTAAGATACCTAATAACATTATCCTCACTCTAAAGTTTCTATGCCATTTCCTCAAATAAAAAATAAGAAGGCATCAAAAGGCTGAGGAGGTTATACGTATCTCTTCCACATCTGTGTTAAATTGGGAATGAGCTTAGCACCGGGAGGCTATGAATATGGATTGCCCAGTTGTGACAGCAGAATGAAAACATGATGTAGCAACATAATTCAATTCTTATCAGCGGCTCAGAGAGTACCACTGTCTTGAAATGACTAATTACCGAGTCAGTTATTATCCATTATAGCTTTTATTAAATGTTCTCAACAAGACCCTAATACTATTCTTGCAGAAAAGCACTGAAGATGAAAGTCTGGAAGAAAATAAATTTCAACATTTAATGCCATTTGCATTTCATCCTACAGCTTCTGGACTACAAATGCTCTATGGCCCATTAAATTTTGATCACTTCAAACATATTCCACCATTACTTTATACAAAAGACTATTTGTGCAAAAAGGAAACATATAATATTTTAATGGTGCTTCCGTCTTTTTTTAAAGATGACAAACATCAAAAATCAGCAGGTTGCAAAATTGTTGAAATTAGTATTTAAGTATTAGTGAAGATGCACTGATTGTGAAGAGTTCTCATCTCATAATTTTATATATTTTGAAGATGAAAAGCACAAGCAAAATCTAATATTGTCACTATCTTTAAAAAATCATCACATTTTGCCTTATGAACAGAAGCTTGTTTGCCTTTTGAATATAGAACAGATAAAATAGCCCAAGGAATACACATATTTCTCTGAAAATGAAATAAACTGAGTTTATTTGCTGCAAAATCATCAACACCGTGCGTTCAATTACTGATTCTTCTTTAGTTAAAGTGCCACTAGGTCTGGGTTCCAGAGACCACCAAAAATTATATTATAACTTCTTCCTTTCAAAGCCTAAGAATGTAACCTCTCTTCTACTTCTCATTACATGTGTTAATTTCATTTTACATGGTTTTATGCAGTTTTAAAATATTCAGGTATTTCAATAATAACATTCCCAAGCAAGAACAGGAAAGAAAAAAGAAATAATTACAGTAAGTATGTAAAAAAAATTAACTGAAGATCAAGATTCACTGAGAAAGGACATGAATTCATAGGAGTGAACTGAACACAAGGATTTTAAATAATTAGATTAGGAACAAATGGGCTCTGGTCAGCCTTCTGTGAGGAATGGGAAGAGATCACTCCCGACTTTTCCTGTTTCTTCCAACAATGAATTGGAGGGGGCAGGACGAGGAAGGATCTGGCAGCCCACCTAGCTTAGTCTCCTGTGGATCCATCTCTGGAGAAACTCTGCTAAGTGTACCACACCCATCCTCTCCTCCTTCCCTAAGTTTTTAATAGACGGCTCACTTAGACCATCTCTAAGGATTCTTTACCTTCAGATATAATAGATGCTTCCTTAATAATAATAACAGCTAAATAATATATGAGCACTATGTGTCAGATATTCTTCTAAGCCTTTTTTAGGTATTATTTAATCTTTTCAATATCCCCTTGAGACAAGTACTATTATCATTCCCTTTAACTCATAAGAAAGCTGAAACAAAAGGAGTGGGAAGGTGAGTTCAGTAACATGCCTTAACTGGTAAGTAAAAGATGGCTCTAAGAAATGGAAATGGAATGGTGCTTTCCATTCTGGATATATTGCATTAAATACAGTAGCCTGTTTCCTGATGTGCCTAAGAGGAAGGTAGGGACTTGACCTTCCTTGGAAGGCAGTGGTGCAGTGGAGCTTCCAAGCTTCAGACTCATGGGGGTAGAGACCTAGGAGTGTACCCAGCGGGTTGCTCTACAGAAAGCACTTACCCTGATGCCTGATACACCAATTATTATTACAGCCATTTATTATCATTATTATTACTCCTCTTTTTCATTTCATACAGACCTATACTGTTCCTTGGGGGACAAAGGAAGAAGAAGGAATGGCCTCTGAAGAGGACTACCTGCAGTATGATGGAGGATTATCTGAAGATCAAAATAATAAGGTCAAAGAACCCAGGGTCAGCCACCTTTGCAAGAAGAGGGAGAATGCCCTGACAAACGCCCTCCACCTCTGTCTCCACCCGAAAGGAGGGGGGAAACCTCAGCATGATCTAGGAACTGTGGCAGGTGCATAAGACCCATCAACAGAAAAATTTAATGACAGAGTGAAATGCTTTCCTGGTTCTGAAAAGTGTTCTTTGCTGGCTGGAAAAGAAATCTGGCATCTCTGTGGAAACTTATTATGATATATTTATTACAGATTCAGAGATTCAGATGAACCACACATCATCTCTCGTCTCATCTGCCGGCACCACCAGTAATAAAAGGAGATCCACTGAGATTTTTCCCTCCTTTAAGTTCTTCTTAGGAGATAAAACAGATAAAGTCAACTGTGTCTGTGAATGTATTATTTTAGAATTACACCCTTTGGAAGCAAGTTTAAATGATAGCTTTTGGTGAATTAAAATCTTTCTGTTTCTCCATCCCTCAAACATTACCTTTTTCTCTATATCCCAGGTGTCTATCTTCTCTCTCTCTCTCTCTCTCTCTCTCTCTCTCTCTCTCTCTCTCTCTCTCTCACACACACACACACACACACACATACACACACACTCATTCACTCATACATTCAATATTTTTTAAAACATTAACTTTGGATAAGACCTCAGGTAAAATCCCATCCCTAGCTTGGAGAGCTGTGTCAGAATAAGGCACCTAGGATAGGTCCCAAGCAATATTTTTTAAATCTCATGGAGATGGTCAAGTTTATCCTAAACACAAATTCCTTAACTAGAAGTCTCAAATATAAAAAATATATAATTTTATAATGCTGTACCCTATTCTGGCCCTTAGAGCAGAAATGATTTTATTTTTATCATCTGCCTTTGGCTTTTATAACTTATTATAAGTTTTTAAAGAAATTTTCTAAGATCAATGATAAAATTGTGTCTAGAACCAAAAATATTTTTATAAGTGACATTTTATTATTATAATTTAGAGAACTACAACCAAGAGTTACTGGTATTTGTGATTTGTCTCTGACCTTATTTTTCATGTTACTCTTATATGAGGCTGGATGATACTCATACATGAAAATTTCATATTGTTGGCCCTGCACTCAATAAATTATTAAAGTGATGTGAATAAGAATGTGGTATTCAGGTTTTCAGCAATTTTTATCCCTTTGTTCTTTCCTTTTTAAAAGAAAGATTATTTTGTCTACAACTCCTCATAACTTTGTATAATTTTAGTAAAGATTATCCTTAAAATAAATCATTTTGGGAGATTTATTACCCCCAACCTTCCACCAAAAGTTCTAAAGCTGTTTTTCTTTTGAGGCATGGATGGTAATTAAGATTTCCTAGGCCAAAAAAACATAAGCCTAGAAATTCTTACAAGCACATATGCAGGTAAATATGTTACAATAAAATGTACAGATGCCTAGGAATAAATATATGTGATTTTCCCCAAGATAATCAGATGTTTAAAGCTTTTACAGAGTCAAAAAGGCTTGTAATTGTTTTGTTTCTAATACATTTTCTTGATTTTTTTCCTTTTTAACATGAAGTGTCTCTCCCATCCCTCCAAAAATAGGTTTTGATTGAAGATAACTAAAGAAAATTTGAACTCATTTTACAAATTACATAGCCTCTCCTCATAGTGCCAATTTGTTGAAAACATAAACATATGCTTTGATTCTAGTTCAACATATGGATTTCTGCCATAAGAAATATTTAAAGCATTTTCATATGTGCAAGAACTGTGTGTTTGCTCAAGAACATGCCAAGGGAGATAATGCTAATATTCATGTTTATGTCATGTACCTCTGTTATGTTCATAAAATGACTAAGCAATATTAATAATTAATAACTGATGAATTCCTAATAGAGCTAAACTGAATGTATTTATAAAAACATTAAATACTTTAATAGGGGTTTTCTATAGTATTCTCTATGGGTACTTCTATATGTTCATTTCAATATATTAAAAGTTAATTATTAGCAACTATTAGCTAATTATTAGCAGCTTTCCTAAAATCAAAGAATTCACTCAAACACTAAGTACATTACATTTATGGTGTATATAAGATTGAACTAACTATAAAATCCTAAACAATAAATGATTTATATAAGACAAATAAAAATTTCTCATTTATTTCATGATCAAACCATGTGTACATGCATGCATGGGTGTGTGTGTATGTGTGTGTGTGTGTGTGTGTGTGTGTGTATTGTTGAGCTCATTCATTTATTAAAAAAATATTTTTGGATGCTATTCTTTTTTGGTGGAAGGGTACTTGGGATTGAACTCAGGGGCACTCGACCACTAAGCCAATCCCCAGACCTTTTTTGTATTTTATTTAGAGATAGGATCTCACTAAGTTGCTTTGTACCTTGCCATCGCTAAGGCTGGCTTTGAACTTGCAGTCCTCCTGTCACAGCCTCCTGGGCCACTGGGATTACATGCATGCACCACTGCACCTGGATAAAGTGCTACTCCTGATACTGGGGATATAATGGCGAACTATCTGCTTACAAAAATAACATTTGAGTAATAGTTCTTGTCCTTTTGTAGTAAAATCCTTATCCCATGTTTCAAAATGAAATTCATAAAATCTAAAATTGCTATTGCTAACACTGAAATTCACAGAATAATGTTAAGTAAATGACACAACAGAGAAATTTTCAGGTACGAGCACAATTACCCTTTTAATATGTGACAAGTGAATGCTTTTCCAAAATTTTTAGATTAGAATAATCATTAAATAAGAATTTAGATAACATTTACATTCACAGATGGCTTCTGAGAGTTATTTGGAAAGTTACAAAAGAAAGAATAAATGCACAAATTTGTGTAACATTAATTTGTAGTTATATAAAATATTTCTCCTATGGGGTAAAACGGACAATGCTGCACTTTATATTTTACAACATGGCACTTAGTACAATGAGTCTTGCAATCCCCTTCTTAAAATAACGAAATCTCTTGCAGTTAAATAAATCTGCATTTTCAATACAGCCATAAGACTGTTTTTCCAAGGATAAGGATAAAGAAAAACTCCAGGTGTGACTAATCATCAGGAAATGTCTAGAGGCCTAGGAGGAAAGGAAAAAGTGAAGTGATTGGTTATCTAAAGACTGTTTAAATGAAAGGATTTTGCAAAGGACCAAGGATGCTTTGCAGCTGTGGCAGTCCTTTTCTGGTGCAGGATTTCTATGCAAATCTTAATCTAGCCTTAGCACATATTTGATTTTGATATTTGTCTTTGATTTGTTGATTTTTTAAAAAAGAAAATTAACCTAAACTCTTAAGTTGAAGACTTGGCTTAGCAAACTTGTGTTGGATGAGAGGCAAACTAGCTTGCAGATACATCTCTACAAACATATAGCTCGCTTGCAATTATTTGTATACAGAAATGCTTATTTAAGATATAGTTCTAAACAGAATACAAAATATTAGTTAAAATCTCTATTTAACACAGATGTACACATTCTATAAGTGTCAATCTGAAAAATACAATTATTACTTTTTAGTCAAATAATAAGTATTTGGTTGGAAACATTAGCCAACTAAATTCTCCTGAATATAATTTTATTTTTATAACTAAAATTTCTCACTACTTGAGAAGATTGTTAATATTCCTATTCCTAGTACCACTCCCTGCCCTGAGATTTTAATTCTGTATAAATTCTGTATAAATCTCAGGGAAATTTTGTGTAGGTGGTCTTGGGGTAGATCAACCATAATGATATGAAAAGTCCCAGATTGAGCGCTCCTGGGAAACAGAATGTCCCATGAAGGTAATCCATGGGAATAAAAGTCATAATTGAATTGAACTACAACTACATTAAGAATTTCACTACAGTAAAAAGCCACTTTTCCTTTTATTATACTGCAGTTTCCTCATAGTGCAAATGATGTTTAACAAGAGGAGGAGACACCTGTTCTTAGGAGACCTTACATGTGCCAGTGAGTTTCCTGTAGCTGATGAGGATTGAAACAAATCCAGAATGAGAAGGAGCAGCCAAGGTTGAAGATTTGGGGTGACCACTGAAGAGCAATGTCAGAGTCCTGCAGTGATGTTCTTGGCAAAGGAAACCACTGTATGACCTGACTGTGAATTAATAACAGAGAAAAGCAACTAAATGTTTCCTGAATTTGGCAGGTATACCTTTGAAGAACATTTAGCCAATGTCACCTATATTATGGTTTTGATAACAAAACAAAAAAAATATTGCGGGGGTAAGGGGATGAAGTTAAGTTTGCATATTTTGTTGTGGGGAATTCCCACTGGCTGCCAGGTATCACCCTTCTCTTTTCTGAAGTCTATTGGGTCATCAAAAGCTTTAGAATTTACTAATGAACCCATATCAACCCATATCAGCTGTGGTTCCTGGAATCTTTATCACAATACTTTTATTATCCATGAATCAGAGAAATTCCACTCAAAGACCATGTGTAAGTTTTTCAGCATCATGGCTGGAGAACCGAGCTCCCTTCCAATGTTTATGTAATAGCACTATCCACCTTGAGTTTCAACACTTCTCCTAAAGTCCCAGTGTTCCATGTTTCTCATTTGGAATAAACTTCTTGATGAAGAAGGTGAAAATAATTTGAATAGCTGATTTTCCCCTATCATTCTCAAACAAATATACTCCCATTATTTGTAGTAGTTAGGTACTATAGTCACCTTTAACACTGGATTAATAGATTAAAAAAAATAATACACCTTTGCTCCTAGGAACTTACAGGGTTAGGTTCCAGTGAGCCTCCGTTCTCATCAATTGCTCAGTACAAAATGTTGCTTTGTGTGAGTTTCTGTTTTAGAGATACCTACCTTACTGCAAAGATACTGCTGGCAACACTGAACTCATATCCAGTAGCACTGTAACTCAGGCCTGAATGAAATCACATTCTGAGGTTTCAGGGTTAGGACTTCAATATCTGAGCTTGGGGAGATACAAAATTCAGCCCACAGCACCACCAACAAAGCCTTCCTGTCACACCAGTGCTTTTTTCTGTGCTTCAGTTCATTGTAGGATTGGACTTCCTAAAAACATTCTTCAAGCTTTGCCTCTGGACTGTATCTCTCTATCCTTTTTTAAAAAGGAAAAATTCATGTTTAATTATCAAATAATTGTGTATATTTGTGGGGTATGATATGATATTTTTCATTGTGGTTGTAATATTAAAAATTTTAAAAAATCTATTCTTTCTGCCCTCTTAAAATGCCTTCCCCAATCTAAGCTGATGCAGGGCACAGTGGCACACATCTGTATTCCTAGCCAGTCAAAGACTGAGGGCAGGAGGATCACAAATTCAAGGTCAGCCTAGGAAACATAGTGAGACCCTGTCTCAAAATAAAAAAATAAAAATGTCTGGGGATGTAGTTTAATAGTAGAGCACCTCTGGAATCAATCTCTAGTACTGCCAAGAAAAAAGAAAAAATTTTTAAAAATCCAAGCAGATCAG
Organism: Spermophilus citellus; assembly: GCF_964194105.1. Classification (NCBI taxonomy): domain Eukaryota; kingdom Metazoa; phylum Chordata; class Mammalia; order Rodentia; family Sciuridae; genus Spermophilus; species Spermophilus citellus. Next base: position 173,159,453 of record NC_138184.1, read on the forward strand.
GGTTCTCTCCTTTTATTCTTTAGTATTAAATGTCACAATATGTAATTGGGGTTGACTATTCAGAGACTTCTTTCCCTCTTGAGCATTTTAAAATTCTTTTGGAGCTCCTGGCCGGGAGATCAGACCCATTACAAAATTTCTCTACATCCTAAGCACTTATCATATTCAGCAAAGTACCAAGAATTCCCTCAAACTCCAGACGAGCCTCACAGCCTGCTTTCCCAGGCTTTCCTCCAGATCCACCCTTCTGCACACCTCCCTATGTCCAAACACATGAGTACAATGGTGGTTTCCTTGGTTTCAGCCCTCAGTTCTCACCATTGTCTCCACCCTGAACTCCTTCCTCTGCATCTCTCCCCATTGAAGTCCTTCTGACTCCTCAAGGACTCATCTAAATGTCACTTCTTCCAGGAAGCTCCTTCTCCACTCACACCTTCATTCTTCTTCCCAACAGCTATGACCTCTCTCATCTCTGTGATGTTTCCCACAACTACCTTGAAATTTTGTGTATCATCTGGTCTGCCTTTAGGCCACCAGTGTCTTGGAACCAGTGACAATGTCTTGTTCATCAGTGCATGCCACTGAGCACAATCCCTGGTAGGTTATTAGCAAATGTTTTTTTTTTTTAAATATTTGTTCTTTTAGGTGCAAGTGGACACAATAGCCTTTATTTTATTTTTATGTGGTGCTGAGGATTGAACCCAGAGCCTCACACATGCTAGGCAAGCACTCTACCGCTGAGCCACAACCC